>NC_092046.1:142336309-143004588 GCF_003086295.3 Arachis hypogaea
ATAACTATATTCTCAAAAACACAATTATCGTTACATGACCATTATAACTAATTTCAGCATAATTGCATTCCAAGCATACGCAATAAATCCGTTATACAAAAATCTTTCAATCATATTCATTACCTTAAAACAGCATACTAATTTATTATTGTTATTATTACTCATAAAATAGCATACTAATTTTTTTTTTTTTTTTATTATTATTATTATTATTATTATTATTATTATTATTATTATTATTATTATTATTATTATTATTATTATTCATAACACAACATTACAATTTTCTAATCTAAGTTTAGTTACTACTAAGTTATTCTCTAAATTTTAATGAATTAAAATTCATTTATTATTGATCATAAATAAAATAATTTATTAAATTTTAATTATTAATCATAATAAATTATTAAACTCAATTACTACTACTAATAATAACTACAATCTACTTTAGGGGAGCATGTACAGGATCTGATTTCATTAGTTCATTAACTAAAAAAAATTATTTACAGCTTACCATACCATACCATACCATACATACATACATATATACATACATACATGATTAATTTCGACTTTAATTTCTATTTCTAACCACCTAATCATACATGCATACATACATACATACATACATGATTAATTTCAATTTTAATTTCTATTTCTAACCACCTAATAATAAAATCATACATACATATATGATTTAATTAATCTCTACTTAATGCTATTACAATATATATTTCTAATTAAATTTAATATTTATCACTATTATTATTATTAAATCAGATTATTAAAAAATAAAAACTTACATAATTTGGATCTCCAAGATAATTAACAATGTGAAGCTCTGGTTGATTTACTTCTTTAATTTTTTGTCTTCTTGGCATTTTCTTTGAATTCTTTGAGGTGGGGTTGAGGGTGTTGAAGAGAGGGAGACGAAAGTGAAAGAGAGTGAAAGAGAGTGAAAGGGATACGGTTGAGGGTGCTGAAGAGAGGAAAACTAAAGTCAAAGAGAGTGAAAGGGATAGGATGAGGGGGTTCTTTTGTGGCAAGGGGGTCACGGGCAACCGAGGGAATTGTATGCGTCACGCGTGGCCAAGGAACACAAATCGGTGCCATCGATTTGTGCACCCTTCGCGACCTGAAATCGGTGCCTCCGATTTCCTTGCAACCAATCGGTGCCACCGATTTCTGCTACCCAACCGTCACAAATCCGTTAAACACCAATAATCACCATATCGCTGCATAACTCCATCAACGACGTCATATCTAAATTAAAAAACTCTATATGAGTATATCCATCTCATTAAATATATATATATATATATATAAACTTCTATCCTTATTTCAATCATTTGTATGCATGGAAGTTTTTTAATTTATTCACAAATTCATAATTAACCAATTACATTATTGTGCTGGCATTATATATATATATATATATATATATATATATATATATATATATATATATAAATAAAAGAGTATAATAATAAATGGATATAGATATTTAAAGGTCATAGAAAAAGACCGTATTCATCACGTAAGACATGAATTTCGTTATGAGAAAGTAGAAGGAGCCAATGAAATATGTGTATAATGTATATAATGGAAGTTTAGAGAAATATTAGAGATATAAGTATTAATGTTATTTTTTTTCATCAGCTAAAGTTGTTGGAATGAGTGGTGTTATGACATGATATCAAAGTAAAAGTTTATTTTTTAACTCATATAGCTCATTGTACATATTGTACAAATATTCTATTGGCTCCCTAACAGAATTCGTTAGTTATTTGACTTGAATATTTTGTATGTTTCTACAAATTTTTATCTTAGTTAATATCAACATTGATCCAAAAGTATATTATGCAGCAAATACATAAGCAGCAAAACTTCTTCCTGTTTTAATTTTTGAATGATTAACAAAAGGTAAACTACTACGTCCTTTATTAAACATTGAATATTTTTTAACATGAGAATGAGCATGCATTTCGAGTATTAGAAAAAAATATAAAAATATTATTTGTATACTAAAATTAACCACTAAAATCAGTCATCAATGTATTTGTATATAAATATATATGTGATTTAATTTATTTTAATGTGTATTTATATTTGAAAATGTATTTTATACTTATAACTTAATAATTGATTTTTTTTACGACTACTTTAATAACTGATTTTAGTATAAATATAACATAATTAAAAAAAAAATCATAGTCAAATGAGTAATTCGAAGACAAGAAATAAAATAATAATAAACAGTAATAACAACAATGTGATGTCCGGTTTTTAATTCTCCGGTGATTCATTTAATTGTGTTAATTAAAGCCGTGTGTGATGGTGGCATTGAAAAAGCAATGGCACTACAGGGATGGCAAAAAATTTTTTATCTGCAGATATTCGTAAGATTATTCTCGGCGAAAAAGTTAATAGGAATTTGTAAAATTTTTATGGAGATGGACCTGTCTCCACGAATAAATAAAAATGGAGACAAAAATTGAGGTACTCATTTTATGAAAATTTGTGAAATTCTCACAAAAAAAATTATTTAAATATTTTTTATATAAGTTATGTAAATAATTTTAATTTATTTTATTTTAATTTATATGTTAAAAATTTTATATATATGTAATTATGTTAAATTTGTGTTTAAATTATATTTAATTGAATATAAAATTTTATTCCGATTGTATTGTTTTTTTTTAAAATTTAAAATTTAATAATATTTAATTATCGATAGATATTTACGAATATCTGCCCTTTTCATAAAAAAATATAAATAGAGATTTATGACAAAAATGAGAGGAGAACGGAACGGGGGATCGGAAAGGTCTCCGCTCTCTGAAGACCCATTCCAACTTTAAGTCTTTAACCAAATAAGAAAAGTTAGTTGTAAAAATTATAAAACAAGAAAAAGTGAAGTGTTGCTGGACATGGGACTCATGATTATATTAATATATTAATACAAGCTTATTATATTAATACTCTTAACAAGTATTTTTACAAGAAAAATATTATGGAACTAATAATATTTTTTATATTTTAACTAATAACTAACTACCATTCTATTTTTTTACTAGAAGAGTTTATCTTTAAGTATTTTCTTTCTTAAATCTCTTATTATTATTATTATTATTATTATTATTATTATTATTATTATTGATATATGACCAGTAAATATTATAATTTTTAATCAGTATTTAATCAGCAATAATTTATACTTATATTTATAAAAATTTATACTTAAAAATATATAATTTATATTTATATTTATCAAAATTTATACATATAAATTAATAAAATATATTTATTCAAATTAATTTAATATTTATATTGATAAAAAATAACAAAAAATATTAAAAATGACTAATTTTTAAACATTTTTTTAATTATTACTTAAAAAAAAAATACAAAAAGAAGTTAGCAAAAGTTGGTTGCATTTTTCTCCAACTTCCACGAATTGCCACTTGGTACAAGTTTGTTGGTCTAGAATCACATTCAACCTGACAATTATTATAATTTAAAAGATAAAAATTCAGATGCAGATAATTTTATACAAAGTTAATAACTAAAAGTCATTAGATGATAATTTAATTAAATTTATCAAATTATTTAATTATTATCAACTATCAACTTCACATAAAGTTAACTGTACTTAAATTTTTACCAATTTAAAAACCTGTAAAAACAATAAATATTTTAATTGCGCGCATGTATTGTTTAATCTTTATCGCCCACTCCCAGTCTCACTCAAACTCCATACAAAAATATTCCATTTCCCTTAAAAGCATATATCATGTGTGTTTCGCCATTCTCTAACTCATAAAAAGCTTAAAACCAGGAGGAACAAACCATAAACAATTAACGATAATATATTGAATCATGAAACTTTAAAGATTTAAATCTGTTGGGAGAAGCCAAAGTGAAAGCTAAGAGCTAAGATGAGACAAGTGAAGAGGGTATGTATTGTAATATATAGTGCTCAGTGTGGGGAATGAGTGTACCACAATGTGTGTTTTGCTCCTAATTAATTAATTATTATTATTCTAACATATATGTCAAACTTTTTTACAGTGATGAAAAGCGTTACTTATTGTGAGGTCTTGTTTATTCATCGTAAGAGAAAAAAGGTTCCAAAGCGAATATACGTTTTGCAGATTGCTACCTTTTTTGCCGTGCTTCACTGCTTTTCTTGCACTATGTATTATAAATTTTCCCAATTATTCAAATATTATAGGGTTGCTTACCTTAAGGATTTGTCATAATTAACTTTAATTTTACTCCTAAGTAATTTTTTCTCCCCCTCTCTCTTTTATTTTCATCTCGTTATTACATTATTATTTTTAGAGAAAATATAGGGAGCCAATGGAATATTTGTACAATGTGTACAATGGAGGTTTAGAGGTATTCGATTCAGTATTAGAGATATAATTATTAGTGTTATCTTTTCTCATCAACTGAAGTTTTTGGGATGAGTGGTATCATGATATGGTATTAGAGCTTTAGATTCGAAAGGTTAGGAGTTCGATTTTTGATAAACCCCAAAATCAACTTAAACTTTTAGGATGAGATGTTTATTATCCCTAGTATTCGGATGATTATTCTGAATAGTCCGAGTCATGTTCATTTTTTAATTCATATAACTCATTGTACATATTGTACAAATATTTTATTAGTTCCTAGCAGAAGTCTTATTTTTATAATTATTTGCTACCTTCAAATTAAATGATGTTTAGGCTATGTCCCAGGCCAGCATCAAACTGATTATGATGATAAAATCTTACCCCAAAGAAAACAACATGAAAAAAAGAGATGACAATGCTGTGGTAGAAGAAAAGGAAAAAAGGGAAAACAATACATAGTATGGAGACCTTATCCTATGGAAGTGGCGTCATGTGACACGTGTCGAGGGAGGGTTTGTTTCCCAAAACAGAGTACATATATAAATAGACCCTTAACTAATAAATAAATAAATAAATTATAAAATATATAAAATTTCAATTTTAATACATTTATTATAATAACTTTAATGCGAAACCCATGTGAGTAGACAGAATTAAATAGTAAATACTATTAAAAGACAAAAAACACTATTCAATAATGAACTAAAAAATTTTAATTCATTGAAAAAATTAAAGGTTAAAATTAGTGATTTTTATTGTTTAATAAAGAAAATTGAAAAAGCAAAGGAGTGAGTCGGAATAATATATGTAGACTGAGAAAGGCAACAACAAAAAAGAGAGAGAGAGAGAGAGGATTGAGGAGTTTTTAGGGATTCAAGTTGGTTGCATTGAACTGAAGTCGCTTCAAAAGGAGAGCTTCCTTCTTCACCTCACACCCTCTATTGTATGTAGCAGCCTTCACACTCAAAAAGTTCTTGAACCTAATACCCACTTTAGTTTGCAGTTTCCACTCCTCTTACCTTCCATATATTAATATTATTATTCTCTTTTTTAATATCAAATTTTGTTATTATTATTTGAATAACGTGGAAACCAATTAATAAGTAATTTGATTTCTACACGAATCTCAATTGTCTCTATTTAGTTTCCAAATTTTACAAATGAAGTGTTGACATGGACAATGACATACTACGCTAGAATCAATAAAATGATACAGTTTTACTTTTTGACGTTTAAATAACCATAAAACGCCGTTGTATTACTTGGTTTGAGAGGAAAAATTTTAATAAACACCACCTATGACGTTTTTAGGTTACGTGAGTGCTAAAACTAAAATAACATCGTTTTACAAAGTACAACGTAGCATCTGATTGTTCACGTTACCGTTTTGGTCTGTGCGTCGAAAATTATTTTAAAAACTAACATGAGTTATATTCGCAAAATTTAAGATTAGATAAAAATTATTAAAATTTTAAAAACCAAATTAAAACTTAAGTATAAATTTTGAGATCAAATTGAATATTATTTCCAAAACTCTTTCTAAGTATCCTTTATATAATAATGTAACCTATTACATTATCCTTAGGTTGTTTGAAAAAATATCCGAAGGGTTTGTTTAATTTAATTTATTCTTTTTCTAGTTTCCAAGTAGCAGGTTGCTTTAATTTCTGAATGAAATAAATAGTAAACTAGTAGTTGCAAAAATTGGAATGGCCACTCTCACTGCATCAAAGTGGAAACCAAATTAAAGGCACCACCACAATAGAGTTAATTAGTGGTGGTTGTCATGCCAACAACATTACTTTATTTACTATATAGTATATGGTATATACAACTATGCCTTTGTGAATTTGGACACACAATCACTATTTTTAACTCATTGTTGTTCAAGGAACAAAATAAAATTTTCAAATTCAATTTCATAGTGCCTGTGCTTGGTTACGTTCACCACAAGTGTGCATTATTCCATACAATTAAGTGATTAAAATTAAGGGTCAAATCAATGAACTGGCTTGCATCACTTTGGGATTGGTTTACATGTATGAATGTGAAGTGGACATTGATCCAAACCCAAACAAACAAATCATTATTTTGAGCTTCCCATGAATCTTTATTATTAGGCTTTGATGTGTATAGAAGAAAAAAGAGACCCACCATGGAGGATAAGGCTTGGTTTAATATTCTATCCGTCTGTTTCATGTAAATGCACTACAAAATGAAAATGTGGGAAACAATTATAAAAGGAAGGAAAAAAAAAAAGGTACGAGGAAGAAAAGTTGCATTGGAAGTGTTAATTTGGAATGTTAATTGATGATTAAGGAATTAGAATATAATAGTAGTATAAAGCTTATGGTTTTGTGTGCCAATTAAATATTCGACTATTAATAATGGATTATGTATTTCTTACCTTTTCTATTTTTAGTGGCGGTTTTTCTTTTTTGGGGTACTAATGTCTTATTACTTTTCTAATTAGGAGAATCAAAATCCTGGCTTTTTTTGGTTAACAATTAGAACACATATTAAGACTGTTAGTATAAATTTGTAAATACTTTAATTTAATAAATATATAACAACTGTATTTGAAAATTTAAACTTTTTATTTCTATAAATTATTTTTCATTAATAATTTTAACATGTTTTTTAAGTTAAACTTTTTTTAGGAAAATAATTAAAATTCTTAGCTTATTAATTAATATTAATAATTAGTAAGTTCGTTGCTTAATTACAGAGATCCATTTTAAAGCACGAATAAACGTCTATAAAAGCATTTAATCTTTTATATTAATGTTGTCCCATACACGAATTTAAACAGCATTTATATCTGATGAGAGAACACGACAACTTGTTGACATGCTCTACATAGTACCACACAGTAATTAACTTTGACATAAAATACCCAACATGCCTGCATTCCATTAATAAAATATGTATCTAAAGTATATGTTAAAGTTATTATTATTATTAGAAAATTTTCATCTTTAAATAAATATACGAAAAATATTAAAAAAATTATATAATAATAAAGATAAACCCTTTTGTCTGTGATTGAACCTACTACTTTTTTTGAAAGGCACTAACATACGTGAAATTATTGGGTGCTAAGTGCTAACAGCTACAAAAGCAATTTAATAAATGATTACAACAAGAGGATAATAGAAAAACAAAAAAAATTTCCCTAATAAAAAAAAAATCATCAAAAAAAGAAAAAGAGAAAGAGAATTAATTAAAGTTGTGAGTATAGGCAGTAAAATTCGAAAGCATGAGTTGTTAAAAATGTGTCGGAAGAGTAGATTTAATTTAAGAGGAGGGGGCAAGTTCCTCCAATGAATGAGCTGGATCCACTCTCTCAGGAATGACACATAACTTGGAATATCGTTATTATTTATTTTTCATAATTCATTCATAATTAATACTAAATGTAAGATTAATAAAAATAATAAATGCGTTATTTTTAAATTAAAATTTCATAAATGGAAGATGTGAAAAATAAGAAGAAACCAGAAAAGAAACAGTAGGAGGATTTTAGAAGGACATAACATAAGGTGGAGTTTAAGGCACAAAACATGTTTATATAAATAATTTTGTGTCCGAAAATTCCATTTCCCCTTTTTGTTTTTTAATTTCTTCTTCTCCGATTCCTGCGTTCTCCTTTCATTTCAGTTGCTTCTCGTTGAATAATTGAACTCGGCTCCCAACTACTACTTCTTTGTTTGTTTCAATTTCAATTATGTGAAACCTCAGAAAACAGAAACCGCTGTTCTGTTTTTGTTTCATGTTTTTGTCTGAGTTTGTTGTGTCGCTGTGGCTGTTTGGATCTCTGAACTCAACTTAACCATGAATCTCAGCAACGGGAGGGGATCCATGTCGACGGTTACTTCAGGTGCTGCTGTGAAATCCGCCGACGCCGTCTCCGACCAGTTTCCGGCGGGTCTGCGGGTCCTTGTTGTGGACGATGATCCCACGTGTCTCATGATTCTCGAGAAGATGCTCCGAACTTGTCTTTACGAAGGTACTACAACTCAATCACCTCTCTCTCTCTCTCTCTGGCTCTCTTCAATTTCGATTTTCCGATTTGTAGGTTCAATTCCTTGAACCAAAAACTAAGTAAAGAAACAGAAAAGATTGTCCCTTTTTTCCCCCAACTATATTACATGCATGTAGATAGTTATTTGGTGATCGCAAAATTTGTTATTGCAATCCTTTTATGAATTGTTCTTGGATTCTTGTATGTATACTTCTCTTCAAGTTTGGTTCCCTTTTACTTCATGTGGTGCTTCTCTAGTTCTCTTGCTCTTCGATTCTTGTGCTTCTCTTGTTCTTGAATTCTAAATTTTGAGGAATTTTGTTGTATCCATTTCAGTTACCAAATGCAATACAGCAGAGAAAGCACTTACACTTCTGCGAAAGAATAAAAATGGGTTTGACATTGTTATCAGTGATGTGCATATGCCAGACATGGATGGATTTAAACTGTTAGAACACATTGGCTTGGAAATGGACCTCCCTGTTATCAGTAAGTGTTCTTATTCATCAGCTTAGATCCGTATGTGCACTGCATTGATGTGTTTGAGACTGACATGGTTTTGTGCTATGGTTGTTACTTGTTACAGTGATGTCTGCAGATGATGGTAAAAACGTTGTTATGAAGGGTGTAACACACGGTGCCTGCGATTACTTAATTAAACCGGTTCGCATAGAGGCTTTGAAGAACATATGGCAGCATGTCGTTCGCAAGAGAAAGAATGAATGGAGAGATACTGAGCAGTCGGGTAGTGCCGAAGAAGGAGATCGACAGCAGAAGGCATCGGATGACGCGGATTACTCGTCGTCGGCAAATGAAAGCAACTGGAGAAACTCGAAGAAGAGGAGGGATGAGGAAGAGGAAGCAGAGGAAAGAGATGACACTTCAACTTTAAAGAAGCCAAGAGTTGTTTGGTCTGTTGAGCTGCATCAACAGTTTGTAGCTGCTGTAGATCAACTGGGAATTGATAGTATGTGAAAAAATTTTCCCTTTTCCCTTTCCATGCAACCTATGCCTAATTCAGCATAACAATGCATAACAGCACTTTGGATGCATCATCCAAAGGGTATGCATGTATTTGTTTAATTGCATACATGAGCTGTGAAATCCTCAAAACAACAATTTCACTGTGTCGATAACACATACAGGCTGCAGATTGTTGCTCATAAAAATCACTTAATCTAGTTGTATCTCACTAAATTGGTAGTTTGTCTCTAAGGAGAGTAGATCAGATAGATGGTTGACTAATAATTAGAAAAATAATAAGCGAAACAATTAAGAAATATTTAGTCTTTAATAGTTTCTCATTAGATATAGTTTATGATAGGACACCATAGCATTGACTAAGCTATATAGTTGCCAACCACACTTAATAGGATAAAGTTTGGCTGTTGTATCTTAGTTGGGAAGAATTATAGTGTTCTCGAACCTTAGCTGATTAATTAGACGTTTCTTAATATATACGACCTCCTCTTATATTTTCAAATTTGATGTTTATACAGAGGCTGTACCCAAAAAGATTCTTGAATTGATGAATGTTCCTGGACTCACCAGAGAAAATGTAGCCAGCCACCTTCAGGTATTATATTGTCATGCAATGTGTACTTTGGGATGAATAGATTCAAGAGTAAAATTTCGTATCCCTACTTCTCCCAGTTGTTGTGGTCACCTTTGCTATTAGATGATTACCTGAAGGAGCTAACACATTTTTCCCTTGTTCATTGCAGAAATACCGTTTGTACCTCCGAAGGTTGAGTGGGGTTTCTCAGCATCAGAATAACATGAACAGTTCCTTCATGAATCCTCAAGATGCAACATTTGGGACAATTTCTTCGATTAATGGAATTGATCTTCAAACTCTTGCAGCTGCTGGCCAACTTCCAGCACAAAGTCTAGCCACACTTCAAGCAGCTGGACTTGGTAGGTCAACTCCGAAAGCGGGTTTACCCATGCCCATCATGGATCAAAGAAACCTTTTTAGTTTTGAAAACCCAAGGTTAAGATTCAGTGAAGGGCAACAACAACAACAACATTTGAGTAACAGTAAACCAGTGAACTTACTTCACGGAATCCCTACAAATATGGAACCAAAGCAGCTTGCCAGTTTGCACCAATCATCCCAACCCCTTGGCAACATGACCGTCCGAGTCAATGCTTCTACACAGAGCAATCCCTTGTTAATGCAGATGGCACAATCCCAACCCAGAGGACACATGCTAAGCGAAAATACTGGTCCTCACCTTCCCAGACTCCCATCATCTTTGGGGCAGCCTAGTGCATCAAATGGAACTTCTAATGCTCTTATGGGCAGGAATGGGATTGCGGGTAGTACTAGAGCACCTGGCTACAATCCTATTTCACAAAGCTCTTCAATGATGAATTTTCCCATCAATCAAACCACTGAAATGCCCATCAGCAGTTTCCCTCTTGGAAGCACTCCTGGTATATCCAGTATCACAACAAAAGGCTCGTTTCAAGAAGAAGTTACTTCTGGAATTAAACGGGCAGGCGGGTTTGTTCCAAATTATGACATTTTTAGTGAACTGAAAAAGCCACTTGATTGGGAGGTATCGAATCCAAGCCTTACGTATAATGCTGCCTCTCAGCATGCAAATCCTTTACATGGTAACATTGATGTCTCGCCTTCAGTTTTAGTGCAGCAGAGCTTTTCTTCTAACCAACAGACGGGACAAAGCAGAGATGCCAATACCATGATTGTAAAGCCTATATTCTCTGCGAGCGAAAGCATGGAGCAAGGCACTCTCCAAAATCAACACCTCAATACACTCGTCACTGACAACTCAATAAGGGTTAAGACCGAAAGAATCCCTGATGCAAGCTCCCAAACTAACTTCTATCCTGAGCATTATGGGCAGGAGGATCTCATGAGTGCACTTCTCAAACAGGTTGGTCCTTTGATCTTTTCCGTGTTCGCTAATTCACTAAATTCTTGTATGCCTGTTTATAGCTTTTCACTTTATACAAATCACATCTGTATGGTTCTGGCAGCAAGAAGGCATTGGACCTGCTGAGAATGATTTCGACTTCGACGGGTATTCCCTGGATAACGTTCCGGTCTAGAACAGACCTTGTATAGTTCCTTCCACTTGCAGTTGCCAGTGTAAATAGTTGCTGTTACATATGCTTTATCATTCTGCAATCAGCTAGTTTGGAACTGAGTGTAAATTGTTCAACAAACAGATATTCAGACTTCTGGAAATAGTGAACGACAGTGGTTTAGTCTCGACACGAAATCTGTTAAAGACGCGATAAAGATGCCTCAACTGCATATATGCAAAGGGCATGGACAATTTTTGACTGCTTTGAATAACAAAATTCCTAGTAAGCTTCTAACTTTAGGGTGTTGATGAAGGTATGTTGGGTTAGGGAGGATTGCAGAAGCAAGGTTTTGATACATCTGCAGACTCGTAGGAGCATTTCTAACACTAATAACAATTGTGAACATTATTTTTCTTTTGTTCCTTTTTCATTTTCTCTTCTAGTGTATGTTGGTCAAAGTAAGCAAATGACTTACCTTAGGCATGTAAATATTTCCATTTGGTTGCTCAAGACATTGGGTCTTGCTATTCTTTTCTGGTTGTTCTTGTACTTAGATACTTTTGTTTGTGCTTTTATATTTGTCATATTATGTTTTGCATTCCCTGTGGCCTGTACAATAACAATAGTAACTTGATTAATAGGCAGTGATTAACTAACTGATCAGTGATTATGGGGTTCTCTGGTGCCATTTCTTTGGGCGGTTTCATTTGTTATTCTGCAAGAAGCCAAAACATTTTTGTTACTATAAAGCACAGTTGTTTAAGAGCTGGTTATCAACATATGCATACTTAACGGTGCTCAGAGAAGAGATTTGCTAGGATTAGATACTCAATAATAAAGCTTTGCTATCTTTATAGAGGTTAATATGGTAATTCAAATATAGTTCTAATATATCGTTTTTAATGTATAATTTAATTTTACTTGTAAGTCAGATTATAGGTTTAACCACATTCAAGTTTGGTCAAGCTAATTAACTCTTGACCTCGCCAATTTTTTTAGGGTCATGTGTATATTTTTATTCTGCACGGATAAATATACTTTGGTAATTGTTTCATTCATATTCTTTCGAAATTAGAGATTCTTTATTATTGTGTAATTTTTGTTGTGCATATTTTTAACACAAAAATTATTCATAAACTAAGTACATCACTAAAAATGATACATAAACTAATTACATAGATTTTAAAATAAAATATACAAAAAAAATTATTTCATGTATTAAATATGTATATAATTAAATTTATTCTCTAATTTTCGAAGAGCATCAAAGTAATTGTCAATTGACCTCCATTTGGATTTTGGGTCTAGAGACTAGGCACACTAATAAGCGATTCCAATCAATGATTCAATGTCATATATGATTAGGAAAAACGAATGCAATATATATGAAGATGATCTTAGAATAAAAAAAACAAAAGAAATATATTTCTGTCATCTAATACAATAAATCTACATTTTCTATACCATAACATTCTCTAAAGAATCATACCAATTGAACAAGGATTGGCAACGCACAGCATCCAAATCAATCATACAGCTTGAATGTTACAACAGAACTAACGTCTCTCACTGAATCTCTGTGATGATATCAACATATGAATGTAATACTGCCTCAGAAACCGACGCAAGCAAGATTCACAATCAAAACATGACCACTGCTACCGCATCAAGATAACCAGCAACAGAGACAGAACGATAGAAGTTTTCCAGGACAAGACCTCCCTGAATCCACTACTCGTTGGATACACCGAAGGAAGTGAACATTCCTCGCCATTGAAGAACACTTTAGTGGGAAACCCATCTCTATGAGCAACATCAATTCCTGGGGTAGTTTTCTTGGTGAATGAGATTACTGATTGTTGTTTACCAGGCACCCTAGGATCGTTAAGAGGGTTGGCACCATCTGCTTCCGCGACAAGGTAGTTCAGTCCTGGCAAACCTTGCATCAATATGGTATTATTGTTTACACCGTCTAGGGCGGTTGCATTGAATGAATACATTTTCTCAAAACCTGCAGCTGCTTTATCCATTTGCACTGCAGCAAACCAATCTGCGAAATTAGTGTCACCCCAGTTGAAAAGAGTGACTCTTGCACTCCACCCTTTAGTGTAGTCTGTGTATACATGCCAGTTAATGCTTACACCACAGTTGTCACTACATGGCATTGGTTTCGGAACCGGTAGATGCTTCAGATCAGCCCAAGCAACAGCTTTCGCAGTTCGGTTATCAAAAGGAACAAGAAGTGCCTCTGGTGGAAGGAACATAGCCTGTGCAGTAGTACTACATGTTCTTGCAGTGTTACTGGGGCATCCACAGGCACATGTTTTGCAAGGTATAACCGAATCATTGTAATATGCTGAAAATGAGACACAGCATTTGCTGGTTGCTCCCTTGGGCTTCGTTATGTTGCACACAACCTGCCAACTTGCCATCACTGTCTTGTTCGACGGCAAGCCCGATGGATCCGGATTTTCACTAGGACTCACTCTCACGGGAGGGCCACACTTGTAAGTTGGGTTGAGGGTGCCATTTATCTTCCAGTTCTGTGGCGGGGAAAGCTGAGAGCGATTGAGAGCGGGCGGCATCTTGAAAACCTGCATCTGAAATTTCGAAACGGATTTGCTGGGGTCCATCGAGGGCGGCAATATAGTACCATTCCTGCAGCAAAAAGGGATCTTACCAAGATCCGTATCGTTGAACTTGGTGGGAGGAAGATCAATGATGGTTGGCCTTCTCTCACAATTCAAGACATTGGCAAAGTCAAGCTCCTTGTAGAATGTCCCTTGCTTACCAAAGACACAATCAGAAGCATCCACAACATAAGGATAAGCCCCTTTCATTGAGTATATGAACTCATCATTCATCCAATCCCAGCTCAATTTCCAATTGTCAAGACGACCTAGAGGGTTATGGTTTGCAATGGTAACCTCAGCCCAGTAATTGGAATCATAAGTTCTAATCACATCATACATGATTGATAGATCACCATCTTGACGGGGAAGGAACTCATCATCTATGGTTATGTTCGTTTTGAACTTCGGATCCTTTGTGCAACACACATTACTCACATTCTTCCCTGAAAAAACCAACATTATTTTCTTTTTCAATGTCAACACTAGTCAAACCACATTCCCCTAACTTAAATTCTAAGATCAAACACCTAACCTAAACACAAATCCAAATCCAAATCACAATCTCAGTTTAGAAGAATTAAATCACGCGAAAACGAGAAATGTTACCTTGACCAGTTGGCTTCTTACAGATGAATCCATCGTTGGCGAGATTGATGGAGGAAGGAAGAGGAACAGTGGGCGGCGCCACTCCAAAAACAGTGCCAACGAGATCGATCTGGACCTGCATCTGCGTCAAGTCGCCGGCGGTTTCCACCGCAGTCTTGAGGTCAGTCATAGGATATCCAGCGAAGATGGTGCCGTTACCGACAGCGGCGGGGAGAGTGGTGCCGTCGGCGAGGACGGCGCCGGAGGCAGAGACGAGGAACTCATTGTGCTGGAACTTGACGAAGACCTTCCATGACTTGAGGTCGTCGAGGCCGTTGTTGAGAACAGTGAGCGTGGACTCGAACCGGTACGGTTGCTTGGCCGCATCGGAGACATTGGGCGGGAGGCGCGTCCCGCCGGTGTAGGCGTAGGAGACGAGTATGCCGTTACAGGATGCTGACTGGGCCGTAGAAAACGGCGTCGTTTGAATCAATATGATGGATAGAACGGCGACGCTGCTGATAAAGCAGCTAAGGAAGTAGTGCGATGCCATTGCTTTTTTCCTTACCAATTCGAAATTTGAAACCAGAAAGAGACGCCACTTAAGCTTGCTCTATTTAAATATAAGCAAACGTTTTATTATTATTTTGAGAAAGAGAGAGGGAGGGGAAAAAAGGAACTACTTAATAAACGCGTAGGAGAAAGAGAAAGGAACGGGAAGGGTCCTACAGCTGTGTTATGTGTGTAATGAAATGTACACGGTACATGGACTACACTTGATATCATTGATAATCACAACATGTTATGAATTTCTAATTTTTAATCAAAGTATGCCTTTTGGGTTATTCCATGTTTCATTTTTGTAATTCAAATGACAGGGCGTTGGCGTTGTAATGCCGTGGCTCGCAATTTTTAAAAATCTATTTAACGTTAATATTTAATTAAGCTTATGAGAAAGTAAAATCATTTTTCTTTTAGAAGAAAAACCTTCGTCTAATTTAAAAGAACCTTGTTATGAAAAAAATTTAATGAGTCAAAACAAATTCATGTTTTAATTATTCCTTTAACTTTTGTGCCTCAAACGTTCCATAACATATATATACATAACAGGTCATGGATTCGTTACTCCTACTTGTTTGTAGGAGTATAATTAACAATTATTAAAATAATTATAAAATATATTCCATTTATTTTAAAAAAAATTATTAATTAGATTTTGATTTCTCAAATTTTTTATTTTTAATTTTTTTTTAATTTCAGATTAGAAGCATTCATAGAAGAGAAGCATGTCTACTAGATTTTTCATCTAATTTCAATTACTGTCATTTTCTCATTCTTTTTTTCTTCTGCAAATCTCGTTTGCATATTCTCGCCGCCGCGCAAGACTCTACCTCAACGCTTGGAGGTTAATTAATCATTATGCCTTTTCAATTCATCATTTCGTATGTTTTTTTCTTTGTTCTTTGCACTGTTACTTCTTCAATCTCTTTGACACTCTCTCTGACTTTGACATCCACACACACGCACTTTCTATGTTATAAATGGTTAACACACGTTGTGGTTGTTGTTGGTGGTGGTAATGATGGTGTTTCTCATGTCAACTCTCTCTAATTGCTACTATATTTATTAGTTTTCGGTGTTTTTATTTGCTTATTCATATGGTAGTTGTAACCTCGGCAGAGTAACATGGAACAAAAACCATGTTTCATTCGGCGAGTGTTCAACAAGAACATAGTCTTGTCCATGATTTTGTATCCCATATTGGTCGATTTGCCTTTGATTCCAGGTTCTTTACCTTTGGCTCTGATAATTGCGCTTTAGCTTTATCAAATTACTTGCACTTCAATGTCACAAAGCAAAGTGTGTGTTCTCCTGCTTCTCTTAGCTTGAAACTTGGAGGCAGAGGGGATTCGAATTTGAATTTCAGGAGGTTTTTTAATTATTTCAACACAGCTATTAGGTTCCACACTCAGAAATTGCCAATTGGATTTGATTCTCCCAGCCTTAATTCTGGGGATAATAGTGATGATATTGTTGTACTACTCAGTAGTTAAGAGGAATGTTATTGCCATGAAAACGAAACAAAATTGAGTGTAAAGACCAATCAAATCTGAACTTTGAGCATGAGGAGATCAAATCCTTGTTGAACCATTCCCTTTTCAACGTCAAAACCTCAACTAGCAAAGGTTGAGGTTTGTACTCTTGTTATGGCTTGATGCTAGTTTATGGCGAATCATTTCATGGTTCTTTTGCCTTCAGGTAGTGATTGTCAAGAAGAGTTCACACAACTGGTAAAGACTCGAAATTCATCCCAAAAAGACATCCAGTGGAGTGAGGGACTCATTTGGTAGTGGTAGTGATTGCTAATTCATAGTAGGGTAAATCAAATTGGGGACTTTGCTTTGCATTCTCTTTGGTGTATCATTGAATTGACTCTTAACTGGACCAAAATCCATATCATTGACACCCATTCTTAGGATAATATTTGTTCCATTACACTTTTTTGGTGGATCCAAAATGTTCTAGAAGTTTAATCCTGTTGTCCATTGAATAGAATCATGTAGATTGCATTATCTGGTTTGCATATATTGGGAGCTGCAGCATTCTTTGGCTATAGCTAGTCTGCCGGTTTGTGGCAGCCAAAGCCTCTATTTGCAGTTCTCTACCGTCCAATTCTCTTATGCTACAGTTACATTAGGTTAACCTTTAACCTTTAGTCACCTCCTTTACAATCAACAAACACCGTTTTGCACAATGGATTGCCATCCTTTGTGTTAACACTTTCCTCGTTCCCTTGTGTTTCAGACCTTTTGGCTTAGCCTAGTGTGCTCCGTGCATCATCCGAGATTGTTATAATGTGAAGCATTTGCTTTTTTATTCCATCATAGAAATGAAAAAAAGAAAAATTCGCTATCCTTCATTCGTTAGTGGATTTGTTGTGTTCTTTGTCACATTGATCTATTCAAATATTATGTTTGTTACATGTTAGACTATTGCTATTTACTATTATGAACCAAAGTTTGAAGTCCTGCTTGCTTGCTTCTATCACCTCTGTTTGATTACTGGTGATTGTCTTTAACATATCACCTCTGTTTGATTACTGGTGATTGTCTTTAACCTATGGTTATTTGTATTTTGAATGATGAATATGCCTTACGTTACCACTAATTTTTGAGTACCGAGAATATGTTTAAATTAAAGGTAGTTGCAAGTATCCATCACCTTTGGTGTGGCACATAATATTGTCATTACTGAAAGTCAATATCTTTACGTAATTATGTATGAAATGATGCAAGTCTAATCCAAAATTCACTAATCAGAAAACATGGGTTCCACAAACTTCTTTTTCCTAAGATTATGGTTAGAGTATGATGCGATTTTGTTGCTGAAATCCTATTAGGAAAAGAAATGTTTACTTTTTGATCCCTCTCTCTAGCTTTGATAGAATTATAGCTTAATCTGTTAAAACTTTACAACCTTTGGAGTTTCAGGTGTTTTGGTTTCATTTGAATCATGCTTAACTGTGGCTAGATGTCTTTGTAAATTAACTGATCCAATTCCATGCTTGCTGATTGCAGTAACATTTCCTCTTAAAATTTGTGCTGAGAACTAGTGAGGATTCTCTTGAAGTGCCTTCAAATCCCAAATAAGAGGACTAGTGACAAAGGTCCTATTGAGACGAAGCATCAAGCTGAAAGAAGTAAGATTGTTGTGTCAAATAAGAGTGAGCCAAAACAGAATTTGCAGCGCAGCTCAGAGACTGAGCAGAGAGTAAAAGCCTAGCCCAGCTAATTCTCTTTTTGCCTTTTTTAACTTTTAACCCTGCTCTCTCATTTTCATATTTATCATAGCAAGTCTTTTTGACAAATTATTCAAACCAACAACTACTAACCACTTGAACAAATTATTCAAATACCAATTTGGGATACAGTATTCAGTAAGCAAATAACAAAACATTAAAAAATCACACAATTTGAACAACCCCCCATGGTTTTGATGGATAATAATGAAAATTTGGTGCTGAATTCCATAGAATTGTCACTTCCTATATGTATATCTTATCAAAATTCATGCTGGAGCATTCATTTTATACAATAAGCACCAAAATAAATTAATGGCATAGATCCAATAAATTACTATGGAAAGCCAGATTACAAGCTTACCACCCAAGGCATCCTTCTATGACCACCTAGCACCTTTACGCAACTTCCAGTTTCACAATCAATTATCTTTACTGTATGGTCACCCCTGTACATGGCGAACAAACAAATTCAATCACCACATAAATCTTAAATTCAATTTGGTAAAGCTTTAATTTAAACAGTCTTAATTTTTTTTTAGAGCAGCAATTGATATAAATTTCAACAGAATCATGAAGGTGCAATTGATATATACAAAACAACACTTAAACACCAAACCTCAATTATAAATTAAAATTAGATGCTGAAAAATTATAAAAGCACTTCAAATATTACTACATACACAGCTCCTTTTAAGTGCAGTTCCTAGGCATTAACAACATTACTCATGAGCTTTTCAAAAATTCCCTGTGAATAGAATTTTGTCATTCCCGAATAGATTAAATCCACGGCATAATTAAGTTAGAGTAAAACACCTATTTGATACCTAAAAGATTAAAACCCTTATAAATTAGCTCCAAAAGATATTATATTCTCATATGCTATCTGAATGATCAATATACTAACAACTTATCATGAGGCGACCAATCAATAGTTGCATACATTTAGTTATCACCTACTGCAGCTTTTGCTTGAGCTTTCATTAGCCAAAAGTGACGAGAACTCAAGAAGCACAGAGAGAACTCAAGAAGAAACAATGCAAAATGGATTTCCATTATTAGATCAAAATTCAAAATTACTAATACTAGCTTCTTTATTTGGATTATATCTAAAAATTCAAAACTACTGATTAATAAGGTCAAAGTAACTCAATTATATCTAAAACTCCTGTATCTTAATTCTTAATTGCTTTTAACACAATCAATCAAGTAATAGTACCATATTGGTTATATTAAAACAATGATTATTTTCTTGATGGAATCTAATGGAAAAAGAAGTAATGAGGTAATAATGTGCATGAAGAAAGTAGAGAAGTGAAAGAAATTGATACCCATCCCTGGTGCACAGAGAGCAACGTCATTGTTCTGCTTTATATACCTCTGCATCAGTAAGAAAATTAAAATTCCATGGAACCAAAACCAAAATTAACAATCAAGTAGTGGCACAATCACAAAATTAACAATCGCAGGAAATGGACCAAAATCAAAATTCGATGGAACCAAAACCAAAATCAAGAAGAGAAAAACCCTAAATTCGGTAATTTGATAACAGCACATCACAAGAATTGAACCGAAATAGAACTTCCATAAAATTACTAAAAAGAAATAAGCAATAAAGAGCATCGAGTCAATTATCAAAGCCTCATGAAAGATGAAATGCTAGAAAAAATAATTAAGAGTGAATACAAAAATCGAAATCGAAAACATTATTGAGAGAGGATGTAATTAGAATAATTAGCATATAATAATCATTGAAGTAATTAGAACAAGAAGATGTGAATTTAGTTACAGATCTAAAAGTCAGAAGTTAGAATGCAAATTGAGAAGCAGATCGAGGAGGCGAAAGAACGTTACTGGATACGGAACGTTATTGTGTGTGTTCTAAACAAGGTTCTGAAAGCTAAACATGTACCACCAAGCACCATTAATCAATAATTTTAAGCTCTTTGGGTTCTTCAATTATTTGCTCCAGTAGTACGATTCCACTTGTTGCTGTTTATCTTCCTAATCATAACAGTTTTTACTTCCTGATCAATGGCAGCCTCACTTTGGTTTATTCTCTTCATTTTATTTCATAAGCTCATTGGTCAAAATCTTGAAATACTATCCGATACACAATGGTTAAGGTTTAGGAAATTGAGTACGTATATCAGAATAAACAATATGCTAATATTTATCTTCTATCATTTTATCTCCTATAAAAAGTAAATGAATTGTGTTAACAAAATAATGGATGTCTGACCATGTACAATATTCACAGTCCAGAATATAAATGAAGGTAGATTCTATGGTGCCTTTTATTGTGGTGCCTAAATTGCCTAACTTACTTTTATAAGTAAAAAATAAAATATATAAAGTAAAACTAAAATATTTAAAAGTTTATTAAATATTATTTTTTTACCTTTTTTAGTAAGTTAGGCATCATGATTTAGGCACCATAGCATTCACCATAAATGAATTGCACTTTGAAGTCAAGCTAAATGGTAGATAGGTTTTCTAGGTTCAAATTGTATTTCTCCCTCAGAACCTGCATACTAGTGCCTAGATGAGAAGCAGTTGAGCTGATCATATCCAGCAAGCACCCCAGCTCCTGCGACACCAAGAAGCATATTTGCGGTAACACCTCGGAATAGAGCTAAAAAACCCTCTTGACGAACAATCTCACGAAATGCATGCCTTGCGTTATAATACTTGTTTGGTTGTCCAGATGTTAGCATCATTCTCCGACGCAGTGTGTCAAACGGGTATGCACAAACCCCTGCTGATGTTGTAATGCTCCAACCTAAGAAGAAACTAGCAAAGAAATTTCCCTGTGGAGAAATAAATGAGAAAGGCTCAGATTAGAAAGAAGGATCATCAAAGAACTGAACTAGTGCTAAGTGACTAGTCATCTGAAATACTGTTATCTGACTTGCTAAATGCCCTGAAGATGAATACTCAAACTCAAGGGTTTGATCATCTCATGGAAACCTGCGTAATCAAGGGTCACTTCAACATTGGGCCCACATATTATTGTGAAACTGAAACAGACTAAACAGATTACTTGTCAAGATACCATAAGAATTTTCAGTTAAAGCATCAAGTATCAACTACAACTTTTCCTATTCATTGTGAAACATTGAGCTCTCCTTCAAAAATATAAGTACTTCTTACCTCGAAAGGCCCAACTAAAATGATAGGCTTCACGGTGTCATAGATCCCGAAGTACATCCCTCGGTACATTGTGATTCCCACTATTGACACCCCAAATCCCCTGTATAAGCCAACAACTCCATCACTTAACAAGGTTTTACGGTACACATCAACTAGCCCCTTAAACTGGCGCTGACCGGTAGCACGACACTCCAATGCATCAGTGCCCAATCGTGTTCGTGCATAATCTAAATGATAAAGAAGCAGTGAAGTAGTTGCTCCCGCGGCACTTCCTGAAGCCACATTTCCAGCAAACCACTTAATGTACCCATCTCTCTCTTTGGATTGCCCAAAAATGCTTTTGAAGTAACCTTTGAATGCAAAATTGAAAGCCTATAGACCAATCAACTGTTTGCTCAAACATTATTTCAAACAAACACAGAAAACCATTATTTGAAAGTTGACACACAATCACATTATTGATGGGAATATACAGCAGTAAAAACAAATAGTCTTCCATATGTATTGGCCATTATTTTATTTTAGTGCCAATACCTTGCTGATGCTATTAGACATGCATTGACAATAAAAGCACATAGAAGGCTTCCAGTGTTAATTGCAAACAAACTAGACACATTTCAGAAAAATGAGATTGGCTATTACAACACATATTTGCATCATCCCACCAAAATGCAATAGAATAACATATTTCCTCTTAGAGCAATGATAGAGTTGTCTCTGTGTGATCTAGGTCACGGGTTCAAGCGTGGAAACAGCTACTAATGTAATTATCATGTTAAACTGCGTACATTACACCCTTTGGATGCGGCCCTTCCCCGGACCCTGTGCTAACGCAGGATGCTTGTGCAGACCGAACTCAATACAAGATGGATACAAATGCAGCACATGCCAGATCCATGCTATGTTTTCTATTTCCACTTCCTTATTTTATCTATATTACTAAGAGATACATGGAAAAGCAATAAAAACTGTGGAAGATTACAATGAGCCATGACCTATTTACTTCACAAACTTGAGAAGGGTCTAGAGTTGTCTAATACCAATCAAGATGTCAATGAAGTGAATAACTCACCTGTGTAGGGAAGTATCGGATGACATTGGCCTGGTTACCTCTCCAAAAGGCAATGACACCCTCTTCTGCAAACACCCTCTTAAATCCATCACACACACCCATGTATGGTTTCTTGAGTTGCCCTCTTTTAATCATTTCAGCTTGGTTTTGCAATAGAAGTTTCACTCTCTCGATTGGTGCCGCGGCACTCTTCGATATGATTGCTGCTACCCCTCCCATTACAAAATCCTTTGAGAATCTTTCATATTGTGATGATTTCACCATTTTTCCCCCTCTTCTGTCTGATCTGAAAGGTGTAAAGAAAATAAAAACAGAATAACAAGAAAGATAAAATCTCAAAGCATTAAACTATTACATACATTCCTAGAGCAAAAACAGGATGAATTTCACAAGAGAAGAATGAGCAAGTAGAATGGAAAGCAAAATGGTTGAAAAATTTAGGATTACCAATAACATAGAAGTTGCATTCATCAAGCACACCAAGGTGGAATGAAGCCTTTAATATCTTACACTCAAGATTGTCAAACTCGCGAGTCTAAATAAACTCGTAAAACTGACCTAGACTCGACTCATAGACTTGTAAGAGTTTACCTATTACACTTTTTTTTTAAAATATGTATATATCATATATAATATATATCAAATATACGCATTCAAAATTAACAATTTCAACCTCAAAATACATAATAAATTAAAATAGTACTACAATTATAACAAGTACTTTAGAACCAAGGTTATGAGAACCGGACCAGTCAATGAACCGGTAGAGTGACTGGTTCACTGGTTCAGAGGTTCAACCGGAGTTCAACTGGAGTTCAACCGGTTTAATTAAATATTAAATAAAATTAATAAAAAACCTATATATAAAACTTTAAATATATAAATTCAATAATTTCTAACTTAATAAAATTCATAATTTTACAATTTTACATAATAAATTATTCATAATTTAGTATTAAAGGTCCACAATTTCACAATTTTAAATATTGTTCTTTAAGGAATATATTATTATGATTATGACCATTAGAGAGTAATACATATTCCTATAAAATATCCATTAGTATATAAAAATTTAAGATATAATAAAATTGAAGACGAAAAATTCATTGATAGTATACTGATCGAGTTAAATTGAAAACTAAATGACTTAATTTTCACTAAATTTATTGATGACTTTAAAACAACTAAACGAGACAAAGAATTTCCACTCAAACTGCTAGAAATTGAAGATCTTGGCAACATTGTCAAGTCAAGGCTAATTATTCAACGTCAATTCTCTTAATATACAATTCAATTATCCCTTTTTGGGTTGCTAATATACAATTCAATTGAAAAACACATTGATGAAATCTCTTATTGTGGAAAAAGCATAACTGGAAGAAAATCTACTGCATGAAGGAAGCATGCGTGGGTCATCAACATGATATGGAAGACCACTGCGTGCTCCTAAATCTCGACACTTGGCAGCTGCCTGAAATCGCCATTAGAATGCAACAAGCCTCTTATAACTAACCAAACCCTAACTAGGTTCAACAAAATCAATGCTTTTCAACAACAAAAACTCATAATACAGACAACTCAACCTCCAAATCCAAAAAATCCAGAAACAGAAAAACTAAGTGAAACAATCCAAACTAAATTCAGAATCACATTAAGCAACAACCTAACGCAGAACACAATCCGAACTCAGAATCTAGTAAAAAAAATCAAGTCAGAAGCCAGAATCTTAAAAATCGAAACTGAAGAAGCAGCGGCTTACTAGAGACACGGTGAGGGAGGAACGGCGGTGACAGTGATCTCAGAAGAGGATCAGTTTGCGACGGCGAGGCCCCGAGCAGAGATTCCAGGCGAGGCTCCGGGCAGAGATTCAGAGAGGAGAGGACGCACTTGAAGAGGATTGAGTAACCGTTCGCGTGATGTAGAGGAGAAGAGGATCGAGGACGACGATGACGATGGCACCCTCTGTCACTGCCGACGACGACGATCACAGCGGCAGGCTGGGGTGACGGTGGCTGGTGGGGCTTCACGACAAGCACAGAGACGGTGATGAAGAGAAGAGTGGTGGCGGCTGGGGGATGACGGTAGTGGCGGTGTTTGCTCTGATAGGGTTAGTTGGGTGAAATTAGGGATTCATTTTGGTGTGAGAGTGAGAGAGAAGAGAGGAGGGCAGGGACTCAAGGTTCTGAAAACCGGATCGGTCATCAAACTGCTCTATTTACTGATTCACTGGTTTATTGATCCAACCGGTCTAGCCGTGGTTCAACCGGAAAAACCGTTTCATGATAAAATAATAAGTAAATTATAAATAAACATCATAAAATATCTTTCAAATTTAAATCCCTACACAAACTATCACCAACTAAATGTAATTAATCATCAAAATATGCAAAATAATTGCAGTGCACAAGTTAAAGATAGACAATATTAACTTAACAATTGAGTCAAAAAGTAAAACAAAACAGGCTCTTTTAATTCTTTTATGCTTGTAGGCTTTAATATAATCATTAATATAATCATTATCATACAGAGGAACTTTCTTGAAGGAATTTATGGCAACCAAAATAGGCCCTACTTTTGTCTGAATGGTACAAGATATGATTAACAAGGTTAAATATTGAAGTTGGTTAATCAGACCAAACAAGAATATTTCCCAGTTGTCTCACTGAGTCCAGCCAAATGGAAAAAACATCACTGTGTACTATCGTAATTCTAGATCATATCTTACTTTCCCATCAGGCAGTGAAACAACAGACTCAGTTCCAGAAGATGTTGTTATCTTCACCACTCACCAGCTCCTAATTCCCATTTGAAAGTTGAAGCCAACACGAAATGACGAACTTCAGAAGTAAGGGAAAGAAATAGAAAATTCTAAACTATCCATGTCTTACTAATAATGAGAACAAAAATACTCAATCTCTTAAACTCAATAATTACATCAGTTATCCAACTAAATAATTGGATCACAGTTATCATAAACTGATTTCAAAGCCTAGAAGCAGAGTGAAATTAAAAACATGAAGCATATAATAAATCAAAAGATCACCAATTGCAATTTTTTTAATAAGAACAGAAGTTAAGAACAATGAAAAATGAAGAAAGATTAACATTTTTCAACCCAATTTTAACAAAGCTCATCACAATGATTAACAACAACAAAAAACACCGAAGGAACAGTGAATCAGTAATATGGGCAGTGCAATTTAAAATTTAGAAGTTATCAATTTAAAATCTATCATCAAATACAATCAGTGAGCAAAGCCAATCAACCAAGCACTGACTTAGCATTCTGTTATGATTCTGTGACTAGGAAGCAACAAATTCAGCAACAAATTCAAGTTACAGCAACAAATTTAACAAATCCTAGTAAAGTCCCGATTTACAGCAACATTTAGACAGCAACAAGGCAAATTTATTGATTAGCAATTTTTTCAGCAAAATGCAAAAATACAGGGAGAAGGGAAATATGGAGAAGAGAGAACAGGGAAGCGATGGTGCAGGGACTCACCAACGGTCGACGGCGAGTCAGCGACCACACCACGGAAGGCGACGAAGCAAGAGACAACCCCACGAGTTGCTTCTGCCGCCGGCGACGAGACAGGCGAACCACGAGATGCCAGTGACACTGGGAGGCAGAATCGAGCAGAGACAACCACGGACGACGAGCAGCAACCAACGCGCACAGCTCGAGCACTCACTGGCGGAGGGAGGCGCGAGCAGCCGAGCCAAGAGGAGAGAGGCGAGATGCGAGCACACGACGTGGAGGATCCGGTGAAAGGCCCGAGAGCATGATGACGGTAGTTCTTGAGTGCGACGGACGGCGGCAGCAATCTCCCACTCCGACAGACGGCGACGACGATTGGTGGAGGCTGCTAGGGTTTGCTTTCTTTGGTGGAGGGTAGGGCATTTGCTGCAGGAAGGAGTGGAGAAGTGGGGGATAAGTGGATAACTCGTGCAATCTTTTCCCTTTCAACAAAAGAAACGACGTCCTTTTTGTAAACCGGCCGGCTTCCGGTCCGGTCTGACCGACCGGTTACCAGCCGGTTTAGCGGTTCTCGAGCAGTTTTAAATTGACCGGTTTTTCATATTGACCGGACCATTTTCTTTGTCGGTTTTCGATTGAATCGGTTCGACTGGTCAGTCCGATCCGGTCCGGTTTTTAAAACATTGGTGTTACGCTGTTTGGGGGTGGGTTTTATTTTTTTCATTTTTCCTTTATCTAAACGACAGTGTTTCGATGCTGAAGGGGGAGAACCGAGACTTTAGAAAACCTTTCCGGTTCATTAATTAACCGTCAGTTCAATCAATTTTTTGTCAAACGGTTTTGGAAATCAATCGAACCGGTCAGATAACCAATTCTCGATTAATCGGTCGAATCGACCGGTCCGATCCCGTTTTCAGAACCTTGTTTAGAACACACACAATAACACTGTAATTTACTAAATTTGCAACTGCAATAGCTTTCAATGACATAAATCAACATCATTCTCCAACAAAACTAAAATAAATTCAACCCTTTTTCCCTTTACAGATTACAATTATGAAAAATGAATTAACAATGATCAGAATTCAGACATTCAAAGCTCAGACTATCACAGAACAACTAAAAAATTGAAGTCAGTAACAATAACAACTAAAGAATGCAGTAATTCGGTAACAAACTCAAGTAACAACAACGAAATTTTTCTTATAAAACATACCTGAATGGAGCAGAGAAGCGGCGCAATCGTGTAGGCAGAGAAGCGGCGTAATCGTGCAGGCAGAGAAGCGGCGCAGTCGTGCAGGGACGTTCGGACGTGTGCGGCTGTGCGCGAACGAACGATGGCAGAGGACACGACGAACGGTGGTAGAGACTTGACGTGCATCAAAGCAGAACAGAGAGCTAGACTGCGAGAGTACGGAGAAGCATAGCAGAAAATAGAGAGCGACGTGCGGCTGTGCGCGTAGCCGAGCAGACGAAGGAGACGCAGGCGATCGGCAGCGAATGGCGGACGGCAGAGGTCAGAACATTGAGAGAGTGAGAGTGAGAAAAGAGTGAGTGACCGAGCCAATTAGGAAAGTGGAGCCCTTTAATCCCCAAGTATGCTTGGCAACGTCCGATACAAAGCGATCGATTAGAACAACGGGTGGCGAATTGGGTAATTTGTAAAGGAAAAGTTCGATTGTAGAATAAAAAAGTTCAAAATTTAGAGAAAAGGAAGAGAGAAAAAGAAAAAGAAGAAGAACGAATTACAGTTCGGGCAGAACAAAAGAAAGTGCGGTTGTTGTGTGACGAACGGAGACAGACAAGTTGGAAATCGAATATCCTTCGCCTTTATCTCTCTTTTTCTATTTCTGTCTTAGAAAATAACAATTATCGTGCGTTCCTCCAGGCTCCACACCATAAAAATCCTATATTTTATCTATGTTCTTTATATATCCTGGCATCCTGCCAAGTTTTCTTGGTTTCGCTGCCATATCCAGTTGCTGTAGAGAAAGTCTTGTACAGCTTAATTTTAATTGTCCTTTTTTTCTGCTAGCACTAGTACAATATTACATACATTTCAATGATATTTGGTAACTAATGGGGGCTATATTCGTACGATTTTTGGTTTTTATTTCTCAATGTATCTCTCAATTTGGTAGATTAATAATTAATTTGTGTGAATCTAAATTTTATTTAAAAATTTACCGTTAATCAGTAAATTATTATGGCCATGAATTCTTTACTCCTACTTTTTTGTAGGAGTATGATTAACCATCATTAAAATAATTACAAAATATATCCCTTTTTTTTTGAAAAAATTACTAATTAGATTGTGATCTCTCAAATTTTTTATTTTTTAACTTTTTTCCTTTTCTTTTTTATTTTAGATTCAGAGAACCCTAGCAGAATGGAAGTTCTAGACCCTGTACCTTACGACTTGCGGAAGAGCTATTCGTTACTATAGATGCATCTGATCTGAGTAGCGGATCATGATGCCAGGGAGTTGTTCACAGTGGAAGAAGTTGGGAAATGCTAGAGTTTTTCTTCCAATTTCAATCACTGTTATTCTCTCATCCTCTTCTCGTTCGCTTATCCTCGCCACCGCAACACACCTCAGACGACGCGAGGACTAATCCGCCGCCGCCGCGCAACCTGCTTCCACCGTCGCTGCGCAAAACCCTATTTTTGCGCCTGTGAGCTTCTCCTCCTTCCTCGAGCTTTTGCTCTGCTAGCTTCTCCTTAGCCAGTAACGTTCCTTCGCCTCCTCGATCTGTTTCTCAATTTGCATTCTAATTAGATCTGTAACTAAATTCACATCCTCTTGTTCTAATTACTTCAATGATTGTTATATGCTAATTATTCTAATTACATCCTCTCTCAATAATGTTATCAATTTTGATTTTGTATTCACTCTTAATTATTTTTTCTAGCATTTCATCTTTCATGAGGCTTTGATAATTGACTCGATGCTCTTTATTGCTTATTTCTTCCTAATAATTTCATGGAAGTTCTATTTCGGTTCATTTCTTGTGATGTGATGTTATCAAATTACCGAATTTAGGGTTTTCCTCTTCTTGATTTTGGTTTTGGTTCCATCGAATTTTGATTTTGGTCCACTCCCTGCAATTGTTAATTTTGTGATTGTGCCACTACTTGATTGTTAATTTTGGTTTTGGTTTCATGGAATTTTAATTTTCTTGCTGATGCAGAGGTACACAAAGTAGAACAATGACTTTGTTCTCTGTGAACCAGGGATGGGTATTAGTTTCTTTCACTTCTCTACTTTCTTCATGCACATTATTACCTCATTACTTCTTTTTCCATTAGGTTCCATCAAGAAAATAATCATTGTTTTAATATAACCAATATGATACTATTACTTGATTGATTGTGTCAAAAGCGATTAAGAATTAAGATACAGGAGTTTTAGATATAATTGAGTTACTTTGACCAGATATAATCCAAATAAAAAAACTAGTATTAGTAATTTTGAATTTTGATCTAATAATGTTAATCCATCTTGCATTGTTTCTTCTTGAGTTCTCTCTGTGCTTCTTGAGTTCTCATCACTTTTGGCTAATGAAACTCAAGCAAAAGCTGAAGTAGGTGATAACTATGTGTATGCAACTATTGATTGGTCGCCTCATGATAAGTTGTTAGTATATTGATCATTCAGATAGCATATGAGAATATAATATCTTTTGGAGCTAATTTATAAGGGTTTTAATCTTTTAGGTATCAAATAGGTGTTTTACTCTAACTTAATTATGCCGTGGATTTAATCTATTCGGGAATGACAAAATTCTATTCATAGGAAATTTTTAAAAAGCTCATGAGTTATGCCGTTAATGCCTAGGAACTGCATTTAAAAGGAGCTGTGTATGTAGCAATATTTGAAGTGCTTTTATAATTTCAGTATCTAATTTATAATTGAGGTTTGGTGTTTAAGTGTTGTTTTGTATATATCAATTGCACCTTCATGATTCTGTTGAAATTTATATCAATTGCTGCTCTAAAAAAAAATAAGACTGTTTAGATTAAAGCTTTACCAAATTGAATTTAAGATTTATGTGGTGATTGAATTTGTTTGTTTGCCATGTACAGGGGTGACCACACAGTAAAGATAATTGATTGTGAAACTGGAAGTTGCGTAAAGGTGCTAGGTGGTCATAGAAGGACGCCTTGGGTGGTAAGCTTGTAATCTGGCTTTCCATAGTAATTTATTGGATCTATGCCATTAATTTCTTTTGGCGCATATTATATAAAATGAATACTCCAGCATGAATTTTGATAAGATATGCATTTAGGAAGTGACAATTCTATGGAATTCAGCACCAAGTTTTCATTATTATCCATCAAAACCATGGGTTGTTGTTGAAATTGTGTGGTTTTTTAATGTTTTGTTATTTGCTTACTGAATACCGTATCCCAAATTGGTATTTGAATAATTTGTTCAAGTGGTTAGTAGTTGTTGGTTTGAATAATTTGTCAAAAAGACTTGCTATGATAAATATGAAAATGAGAGAGTAAGGTTAAAAGTTAAAAAGGCAAAAAGAGAATTAGCTGGGCTAGGCTTTTACTCCCTGCTCAGTCTCTGAGCTGCGCTGCAAAATCAATTAGCTGCAAATTCTGTTTTGGCTCACTCTTATTTGACACAACAATCTTACTTCTTTCAGCTTGATGCTTCGTCTCAATAGGACCTTTGTCACTAGTCCTCTTATTTGGGATTTGAAGGCACTTCAAGAGAATCCTCACTAGTTCTCAGCACACAAATTTTAAGAGAAAATATTACTGCAATCAGCAAGCATGGAATTGGATCAGTTAATTTACAAAGACATCTAGCCACAGTTAAGCATGATTCAAATGAAATCAAAACACCTGAAACTCCAAAGGTTGTAAAGTTTTAACAGATTAAGCTATAATTCTATCAAATCTAGAGAGAGGGATCAAAAAGTAAACATTTCTTTTTCTAATAGGATTTCGGCAACAAAATCGCATCATACTCTAACCATAATCTGAGGAAAAAGAAGTTTGTGGAACCCATGTTTTCTGATCAGTGAATTTTGGATTAGACTTGCATCATTTCATACATAATTACATAAAGATATTGACTTTCAACAATAACAATATTACGTGCCACACCAAAGGTGATGGATACTTACAACTACCTTTAATTTAAACATATTTTCGGCACTCAAAAATTAGTGGTAACATAAGGCATATTCATCATTCAAAATACAAATAACCATAGGTTAAAGACAATCACCAGTAATCAAACAGAGGTGATATGTTAAAGACAATCACCAGTAATCAAACAGAGGTGATAGAAACAGGCAAGCAAGACTTTAAACTTTGGTTCATAATAGTAAATAGCAATAGTCTAACATGTAACAAACATAATATTTGAATAGATCAATGTGACAAAGAACACAACAAATCCACTAACGAATGAAGGATAGCGAATTTTTCTTTTTTTCATTTCTATGATGGAATAAAAAATAAAATGCTTCACATTATAACAATCTCGGATGATGCACGGAGCACACTAGGCTGAGCCGAAAGGTCTGAAACACAAGGGAACAAGGAAAGTGTTAACACAAAGGATGGCAATCCATTGTGCAAAACGGTGTTCGTTGATTGTGAAGGAGGTGTCTAAAAGTTAAAGGTTAACCTAATGTAACTGTAGCATAAGAGAATTGGATAGCAGAGAACTGCAAATAGAGGCTTTGGCTGCCACAAACCGGCAGACTAGCTATAGTCAAAGAATACTGCAGCTCCCAATATATGCAAACCAGATAATGCAATCTGCATGATTATATTCAATGGACAACAAGATTAAACTTCTAGAACATTTTGGATCCACCAAAAAAGTGTAATGCCGCAAATATTATCCTAAGAATGGGTGTCAATGACATGGATCTTGGTCCAGCTCAGAGTCAATTCAATGATACACCAAAGAGAATGCAAAGCAAAGTCCCCAATTCGATTTACCCTACTATGAATTAGCAATCACTACCACTACCAAATGAGTCCCTCACTCCACCCGATGTCTTTTTGGGATGAATTTCAAGTCTTTACCAGCTGTGTGAACTCTTCTTGGCAATCACTACCTGAAGGCAAAAGAACCATGAAATGATTCGCCATAAACTAGCATCAAGCCATAACAAGAGTATAAACCTCAACCTTTGCTAGTTGAGGTTTTGACGTTGAAAAGGGAATGGTTCAACAAGGATTTGATCCCCTCATGCTCAAAGTTCAGATTTGATTGGTCTTTACACTCAATTTTGTTTCGTTTTCATGACAATAACATTCTTCCTAACTACTGAGTAGTACAGCAATATCATCACTATTATCCCCAGAATCAAGGCTGGAAGAATCAAATCCAATTGGTAATTTCTGAGTGTGGAACCTAATAGCTGTGTTGAAATCATTAAAAAATCTTCTGAAATTCAAATTCGAATCCCCTCTGCCTCCAAGTAGAAGCAGCAGAACACACACTTTGCTTTGTGACATTGAAGTGCAAGTAATTTGAAAAAGCTAAAGCGCAATTATCAGAGCCAAAGGTGAAGAACCTGGAATCAAAGGCAAATCGACCAATATGGGATACAAAATCATGGATAAGACCATGTTCTTGTTGAACACTCGCTGAATGAAACATGGTTTTTGCCAAGGTTACAACTACCATATGAATAAGCCAATAAAAACACCAAAAACTAATAAATATAGTAGCAAGTAGAGAGAGTTGACATGAGAAACACCACCATTACCACCACCAACAACAACCACAACGTGTGTTAACCATTTACAACATAGAAAGTGCGTGTGTGAGGAGGTCAAAGTCTAAGAGAGGGTCAAAGAGATTGAAGAAGTAACAGTGCAAAGAACAAAGAAAAAACATATGAAATGATGAATTGAAAAGGCATAATGATTAGGTGAAAACTCAGGTGAAATCGACTTCACGTGAAGTTGATACCTAAGAGCCGTTAGATGATTTGACTGATTTGACTAAATTTTCATCCAACGGCTTTCAGGTATCAACTTCACGTGAAGTCAACTTCACCTGAGTTTTCACTTAATGATTAACTAACCTCCAAGCGTTGAGGCAGAGTCTTGCGCGGCGGCGGCAGCAAGTTGCGGCGACGGCGAGGATATGCGAACGAGATTTGCAGCAGAGGAAGAGGATGAGAGAATGGCAGAAATTGAAATTGGATGAAAAACCTAGCAGACATGCTTCTCTTCTCTGAATGCTTCTAATCTGAAATAAAAAAAAAAAGCTAAAAACTAAAATATTTAAAGAATCAAAATCTAATTAGTAATTTTTCCAAATCTGAAGTAGTTGAGTGGCTTTATCTGGGCCTTCAAGCTAAGCATGCAAAAAAAAAAAAAAAAACACCTTACGTTTATGCTAAGGCCCTAATTGATCTTGAACTATTATTGCAACCACCTTTTATTTTCTGTCTTCTCTCACTAACTTTTCTCTCGAGCCTATCTTCACTGTCTGAATGATGTTACCATTTTCCTGTGAAATTCTACCATCATTATCTCTGTCTTGCTTTCCCCTTCTTTATTCTAAAACCGTCTTCTGTTCTAGGTTGTCCAAACCCAAATCTGAAAGAACTGAAGATGATTTGATAGCTGTTTAAGCAGTATGCGTGCATGCCCTGTTTATATATTTTGATTAGAACCGTAAAAGGTAGTTCAGTGGCTTTGCTTATTAATTATTATTAATGGTTTCTTATCGTTTGACTGTTTGTGTCACAAGGATTTCCAATAGTGTGATGATTTTAATATCGGCCACTGAGTATTGTATATTTCATTGTATCGAATGGAAGATCTCATAGCAAGTGGAATTATTTTAACAGATGGGAGCAGCAGACAAGTTTTTGTTGTTGGTTAAATTGAAACAAATTAAAGAGAGGTTATTTTGTCAAGTTACAGGAAATTCAAAATGAAAATGTATTTTACACTATACGACACATGATTAGAGTTTAGTGAAGGTCATCCAACGGCAAAAGAACCACGTGGACCACGCGTCTCTCTACTCTCTTCCTTATGTCAATGCCATTACGCATTCTACATTTTAAGTACTAAGGGGAACAAGCAAGTTTACATAACCAAAGTATGGAGCAAAGGGTTGCATCATTAATAAAAAATTACATATTGTTCATCTCAAAATATTAACCTATACTATGTATATTAAATAATTTAATTGAATACTGTGTTAACAGTCACCTTAATTAAAAAAAAAAAAAAAAGGATGTGATGTGTTAGCTTAAAAGATAAGGGAGAGGTCCAGCACATTACAAGAAACAGTGTTTGAATTGAGTAGCCACACTTTTAGGCTTTTTCTTCTTATTACTTATTAGTACTACTCCACTCCACTTTACTTGTCTCTTTCTCTTCTTCTTCTTCTTCTTCTTCAGCAATGAGGTGGAGTCTAGTGGCAGTGTTCCTCCTTAACACACTTCTCTTGCGTGTCGCAATGTCAGATCAACACCTAAAAGCTACGTCTCGCGAGCAGATCCAGTGTATGCAGTGCTCCACCTGCAACAACCCATGCAACCAACCTCATTCACCGCCTCCACCCTCGCCGCCGCCACCTGCCTCCACCAACAACTGCCCTCCCCCTCCTTCCTCCGCCGGCACTTATTACTACTACCCTCCTCCGCCACCTGCTCAGTATGTGTACTCATCACCGCCTCCTCCGGCGTCTTCTGGAGGTGGAGGCGGAGGCGGAGGCGGCGGAATCTACTACTATCCTCCGCCCAGCAACAGAAACTACCCGATGCCCCCGCCGCCGAACCCAATTGTACCGTATTTTCCTTTCTACTACTACAACCCTCCGGCGGCGTCAACTTCTACGGCGGCACCTCGGAGGGGATCGTGGTCGGTATTGGCGGGTAGTTTGTGTTGGGGTGTGGTGATGTTATTGGTCTGATAAAAAGGGAAGAAAAATGGTGGAAATAATAATGCAGATATTTGCAAGGTTATGAAAGTTGGCATAAAAATGAGGGATCGGAGTTGAAAATTGCAAGTTGGAAGCAGCTGAAATTCCCAATTTGCCCTTCTCTGAACCCATGACATCATCAGGTGCTCCTCGCTGTAATCATGCTTCTTTCTTTCTTTGCCGAATTTCTAATTGCAATATTATGTATGTACAATATGATTGAGCTGCAATTTGTTCACAATTTTCATGTAGTGAATTAGTAATAGTATCACATGTCTTTGATGTCTCTAGTCTCAAGTAATTAATGATAATAAATCAGAGAAGAGGATAGCGATTTGATTCCAATTCTGCTAAATGTTGCTGCCAACACTGTCCGATACAACATTAATTTAAGATGCAATGGGCATTGGGCAACCTATAACGAGTTAGGGGTGGTGTGTATATGCCTTATGCATGCTACTCTCAAATAAAATCGGTGGATCTTGAACACTTGAACCGTTAAACCGTTTTAATAGACCCTACTATACTATTCCTTAACGTTCCAATTATATTTTTGCTATCGACTCAATAAATGTATGTCTCTTGACACTTTATTTGACTCTACCTTTGAAGATGCAGACTTTAAGTAGCTTCACCAACTCCTTTCTCTTCAAATAATAAGTATCCATATGCAAAATAACATTCTACACATGATGAACATTATTGGTATTGCACTTTTAATATTGCTTCCTTCCAAATTCCAACCGTTTCTCGTTTCTCCACTGGGCAGTCACGGTTGCACTTGCTGTACTATCTTCGTTTTTGCCTTCACAAAAAACATGAAGCATTCAACAGTAGTTTATTGACTCTTAATTATTGCACGGTAAGGGTAATATGATCACCATCACAAAAATTCCTACTTTTGATTATCAAGTCTACTAACAGAGATTATGAATAACGTGAATAATAAATATAAATAAATTTAATTAATTTAAAATTTAAATTTTAAAATTAAAATTAACTTTTTTTTAATTTATTATTTAAATTATTCAGAAAAAACGTTGCACTCTTCTACTTTTTGTTTGATTATAAGAAAGAAATAAAAAAAAAATGTGGATAAACGTTGGTAGGAATTAATTAGCTGGAAGGCATACAAGCTATACATATAAATTGTGACGCAGAACATGGGTCCTGCCAATGGCATCCATATCCAAATTTCTTATTGACACTACTTCCAAATAAGCTAAAGCTTGGTCGGTGGTCCCTTATATACAATAGGTGTTCACTCTTCCCATCTCATGCATGGACATTATTGTCCTCGAACTTGTAATTCATCAACGGAGACCAAACATAAATGTTACTCACAAGCTCACGCTGTATATGTGATCTTCAATAAATAAATTGAATCAAACTACATTAAGACACTTGGAGTTAAAATGTTTCCTGAATTTTAATATATAGTTTCATTGGATTTCAAGTTCTTTTTTTTCCTTTGACATTTCAAGATTTATAATCCAACAGTTGTCGGGTTGTCCTTTTCTCTTCTCTTTACTTCTTTTTATTTTGCTCCAAAACATATTTGTTGGTGGAGAGCAAGTTATCTTCGTATAAAATAATTTCATATAAAATTAATAGTTAAAAGTGATTAGATAATTTAATATATTTAATTAAATTATTATTTAATAATTTTTAATTATTAATTTTTTTTTTGTCTTTCTGCTATCAGTCCATGACAGATCGAAATTCCAGTTAATTATTTGCTGCCAATAACTTACGTCTATGGGCCGGCATTCTTCTCCATTTCGAGAGTTAGAGTTATAAAAAAAATTTAGTAACAGTTACAAGTCAGCTGAGGCCCAACAGAATTGGGTATTTAATGGCCAGCTATGGCCCATATTGGCCAACATTACACAAAATTGAAAATTGAAAAGGTATTTCTATTTGGATCAGCTCAGAAGCCTTATCCACTTCCTTCAAAACATACTTATCAGCCGTACATAGTATACAGGAATACTGTGGACTTAATACTTTTGACAATACACGTCCAAAAAAAAAAAAAAAAACTTTTGACAATAATATACTATAAAAAATGAAGTCTGAAGCTAGTATATGCATTGCAATTTGGAAAGATAAGGGGCTCACAGTCGCGTAATAATGAAAATTAATAGGATTAAATGTCTAAAATAGTCTTTAAATTTTAAATTATTATTCAATTTAATCTTCGATATTTTAAAAATGATCGATTAAATTCTTAAAATTTGAAAAAGTGCATTTTCATTAGTCCCTTCTCACAAAGGTGTCGTTTAAATATTGATAATGTGACATTTCAACTGTATGCTGATGTGTATTAAATTTGAAATTGATTCAAATTGGTATCTTAAATTGCTTAATAATATTTAAAATAGTCCATTTTCAATTATAAAATCCTAATCTTCAAACTATTGTCTTCCCTTCTTCGACTTCTCTGTTGTCTTCCAGTTCATCTTGTTTTCTCGTCTGCGTGAGTGATGATGGGTGGTGGGAAGAGAAGTCAAAATAACTCAAGTAAGAACATCTATGGAGGGAGACCTTATGGCAGTAAAGGAATGTGCAATAGGAGAAGTAAGAACACCATCTTCTGTAATTGCGGGTTTCGGACGGTAATGAAGTACTCAACGACGATAGAGAATCTTGGTAGACTATCTAATGGTTGTCCAAACTATGAGGTAAGGTTATGGCTCTAAAAAAAATGTTAAGATGGTTTCACTTTGAGTTTGAATTCACCTGCGTTTTTTATTTTGTAGTATGAATCCATTGTAATTTTTTCTATTGGGCTGATGGAGGTGAAGAACTAGTTTGTGCAGCACCCATTTCACAAGAAATTTTGCATGAGTTCAATTGGAGGATGACAAACTTGGAGAGTGATGTTAAGACCTTGAAGATGATGACAATGGTTACCTTCTTAAAAGTGAAAAAATATATTTTAGCTTAATGAACGAACCTACAAGAATACATATAATTTAAATATGTGTTGAACTTAAAATTAATCCAACCACATTAACTTGCAATTAAAATAGTTTTTAGGTAAGTGTACTGAGGTTGTAGTTTAGGATGAATATGAACTGAAAGATAGCGGAGAGGTCGAAGAAGAGAAGACAATAATTTGGGGATTAGGGTTTTATAATTGAAAATGGACTAATTTGAGTGTTATTAAGCAATTCCAAGTACCAATTTGAATTAAATTTAAGTTTGGTACACATCAGCATACAGCTGGAATGCCACATCATCAACGTTTAGACTGCGAGGGACTAACGGGGATGCACTTTTTTCGAATTTCAGGGATTTAATTGGTCATTTTTAAAAATCGAGGACTAAATTGAATGGCGATTTGAAATTTAGAGACCATTTTAAGCATTTACTCAAATCAATAATCTCTTTATAAACAAATTTGAAACATGCTTCAGCCTAACAAATTAAATCTAAATCAATAGTCTCATTTTTTGGATATGATCCCCATGATGTATTGTTTATGGTTATGGAGAGTTTGTATATTTTTAATTAATATAGATTCAATTATTATTTTTTTTAATTTCAAAACACAAATAGGAGGTATTCAATTAGAGGATGATGATCCCATTTGAGGAAAATTGAATTTAAATTTTGGGGTTTCACAAATCGGAGGATCAGATTTATATAATTTATAAATTAGAGGGTTAGTTTTGTATTTTAAAAATTTGAAAAAATTAAAGTTCACAAATCGAAGGATCAGATTTGTGTAAGTTCACAAATTGGAGAATCAATTTTGTGTTTAAAAATAAAAAAAAAAAGTTAAATTTCACAAATCAAAAGATCATATTTGTGTTCCAATTCATGTATTCAAGGTATACACAACATTTTTCATACTATATGCTGAACCAAAAATTAGCAACAAGATGGTAGATATGTGCCTGTAGCCGGTGGCTAAAAAGTTGTATTGTACTAAAACCAATGGGTGTTACAAGTTAAAATTACTGATCACTAAAGTTGTTTCATTACATTCCGAAAACTATAATTAAAAATTTAAAAGCATACACATTTGGAGCGGTTTATAAACTTGTCTTCAAGTGTGGTTTACTTTGCGAATTCCAAATTGCAACCGCGATGGGATGAGATGGAGAAAACAGACAGCAGTAAGACAAAAAAACCAAAATCATAATTGCTCGATGTACCCTCACAACAAAAAGTAGTATGAAATATATCTATACATAAGGAGCTGTCCTTATCGATTGCCCATCTTTATCCCAATCCCCAGCACTTACCATTTTAGCAGTAAGGATATAATGACTTTGCATAAAATAATTTTCTTTTTAATTTGTAGTTTTTGTCATAAATACAAGTCTATAGCACTTAGGGTTATTTGGTCTGGATTCATTCTGTGAGTTTTATGTATAGAAGTGTCAGCTGGTGTGTCCAAATTTCGGATGTTGATAGAAGCTAAGGGATTAAAAATTGGAGAAGATTTAGACATTAAAAATTTTCATGAAACAATTGAAATATACGAAGATAAGACATGTCATTCACCAGGGTGATGAAAATCTGCTCATAGTATGAAGGTAAATTATAGATATTATTTCGTTAATTGTGTTTTCTACTAATAGTAATAGTAAATTTTAATGGTTAAAACCTACTAATATGCTGTTGGGGAAAGAAGAGGAAGTAATTTAATTCCAGCCTCCTTTTCAAATTAAACCTATATACGGGAAGACTGCGTTGAATAATGATGTAGTGATACAGTGACGAAAGCTGTGTCTCTTTACGACTACTTTACGTGTAATAATGAATAAATAATAATTTGGCCTTTCTTTTCAACTACTACCATAGCATTTTACCGTTCAATTATATTATTAGCAAGTAAATGAATAACTAACTGAGTGGGAAAAAGGAACACACGAAAGAGTGGCGCGCATTCGATGAATTGAGAAATGGTTTGGCGGGTGATGAGTTGGGTGAGAAGGGCAGGACGGTAATTTTAATAAATGAGCGAAGAGTTAGGGTTTTTTCTTTTCTTTTTATATTTTTTGAGGTGGCGTTTTATAAAGGGAGGAAGCATCTCTTTTTGTTTTGTGATTAGATCTGCTGCGGCCGGTGAGACCTCCCCTTTTCTCACTCTTCACTGCACGCCGCCTTCTTCCGCCGCCGCTCTTCATTTCCAACATTCTGACCTCATTTCGCTTCTCATTCTGACTCTGATTCACCCTAGCTCCATCCTATAGCTCAGATCTTCTCTTCTACCTCCTAACAATGGTGGATTCAACTGGAAAAGTGAGTACTTACTTACTCTTGGCTTCACGATTCAGTGATTCGTGATCCTCTCTCTTTGATTACTAATTAGTCATAGCTGATCACCTTAATTTGTGCTGCGATGCAGGGATCGGACTCCTCCGGCGGCGGTGGTAAGAGTCCAACCACCGAGCTGAAGAAGACGTGCGCCGACTGCGGCACATCCAAGACTCCCCTATGGAGAGGTGGTCCCGCTGGCCCTAAGGTAACGCCGCCTTGTGTTTCGATTCAATTTCATTACGCGATCTACCAGATCAGCTCATGGAATTCCTTGATCTCACGTTTCTTACATTCTATTTCGATCTGTGTAGTCTCTATGCAACGCGTGCGGGATCAGGAGCCGGAAGAAGAAGAGAGCCATTCTCGGAATCACGAGAGGAACCGCCGACGATGTTAAGAAGGGGAAAAGGAGCAACACCGCCGCCAATAATAGCTTGAATTTCAAGCAGCGGTTTATGGCATTGGCGAGGCAAGTCATGACGAAGAAATCGAATAATCTCGCGCACAGCCACAGGAACAAGTTGGGAGAGGAGGAACAAGCAGCTGTTCTTTTAATGTCCCTCTCTTACGGATCCGTTTATGCTTAAATCCCCTTATCAATTCTAGAATTGATTAATTAATTACTAAGAGTTTATTGGAGTTAGATTAGTTAGACTTAGATTAGATTAGATTAGATTTTGTTCTACCATGTACCTGTACTACCGCTTCCCCCCCTAACCCTTTTCTAAGTGTATATGTAATTTGTTTCCTTATGATGAGTGTGTGATCATGAATGAATGTAACGAAATCATCATTCAAGTCCAATTTTGGTAATTTTATTTATCTATGTTTCTCATTGTTACGCCTTGTTTTTTTCTTGCATCGTTTTTTTCATGCCCTAAATTGCGATTTTGTTGGTATAAGTATAACCACCCGAAATTCTTGTGAAGAATTTGACACTGCAATCTAATTTCAGGCACTATCAACTCTTTCTTCCAAGGCTACAACACCGACAATTATAGATCGGGGGATCAGTTGTGTCGCATATACACATGTGAAATTGATGTAAGGACTTGCCCAAGTAAAAAATGGCGGTATAATTTCATGATTAGGTTTGTTGATTCATCTAATCTTTTTTCCCGTTGCGTAATGTGTAATTTCACTAATTTGTATTTCAAAAAAGTCAGAAGGGTGGCAAAAAGGAAAGAATTTTAAAAGAGGAGGGAACGTGAAATTCATAGTTCCCGCTAGTTTGACTCTAGAAAACATTAAACATGTACATTCAAAGGCTATTCAGGTTCAAGAATCAGCAGTCAGACTCACACACTTGTGTCATTGTGTGATTGTGTCCTTGTCCGTCACATTTCAAGGCCACCGTCATTCACTCGTACTCATCATTTGTGCCTATTAAAGTTGGAGCTTTTACAGTATTCATTAATTAAATAAAAAATTACTTATCAAATTAGTTACTATGATTTATATATTATTTTTTCAATATTTTTTAAATAATTTTTTTATTCATTTAAAACCACTTGTTAAAGGTATTTAGTGAAGAAAATTTTAAAATTTTTTAATAGAAGTAATTTTAACAAATGTTCTTAGCACGATCCTAATTTTTAATAATTTTTTTAATGATATTCTTAACTAGTAGTCTAGTACCCACCTCTAAAGCAATTGTTAGTAGATATTGTTTTCTTAAAACTAAAATATAGATACAAATGGCGTTTTAGATCCTTTCCCCTCATTTTCTTTCACATTAGATGATTAGAAGTGAACATTTCTTTTCCAAGTCAGAAGATTTCTTTTATCTATTGATATTTCTTTCAAAAAAATAGTGTCATTTCCTTTTCTTTCCTTGTCTTAACGCCAACAAATAGGTAAGATTACATCTTAACTAAATATGGCTTTACTTCAACAAATCTATTCTCTTACATATGTAGTTCGAATTAGCTTTATTAACTAATATAAATATAACTTTTATTATGTCTAAATTCTGCTTGAAAGCGTATATATCGAAGAGAAGAAATCTGGAAGTAAATAAGAAGTGGCTGAAAACAATGGTGCTGAAACTATATAAAGGAGATTAGCATTTAATCTTTCAATAGAAGTGTTAGGGATTAAATTAAAGATTTATTCTTTAATTCTAGTTCCTTCTTTTTCTTTTTTTCCCCTCATCGTTTAAACAAGAATAGTAAAAGCTAAAACATTTATAAGTTGAATATCATGTATCTTAAATCATATATCTTGTTAATGTGTTAAATATACAAATTATGTATTGAAAAATTTAAATTTTCAAGTTTTCAAAGTGTTTATTGTATAAAAAATATACAATAATTAGAAAATATTTTATAAAAATAAAACCTTAACAGATAAAGGATAGTTGTTGGCAAAGGCACGAGCCAAACAAGCGGCAACTAAGATCCCCTTTTCTTTCGTCTTCAAATTTGTTTTGTTTTTTGCCCCAATTGCGACCTATTCTAGCATTCTCGTTAAATACCTTTTTTCCTAAAATAATAATTCGCACTATTATTGAACAAAAAAATAATCCCATTGGACAATGGCATCAACTAAATCTAATGTGTAAAGCATCCCGCCCTTTCAACTTTGTCAACCAAGCAAATCACACTCGCTTCAATTTCATACAAATTCTAAATGAAGATTACATAGCGCAACATTTGCTTTTCATATTGAACGCCGCAGAAATTGAGCGAATAGAATAGATAATACAGAAAAGAAAAAGGAAAAATTGGACCGCAGCGTCAAATTTTATTACAACATGAGAAACAAGGATGAGTAAATCACCAAAATTGGACTTGAATGATTTTGTTAACAATTCATGATCACACACTCAACAAGATGGATCGATAGAAACAAATTACATATACACTTAGAAAGGGGGTTAGGGGGAGGCGGTACAAGTGCATGGTAGAACAAAATCTAATCATAGCCTAAGCTAGCTGCAATATTCTTAGTAATTGATTGATTAATTAATTAATTAATTGATTAATATAATTCTAGAATTGAAGAGATTCTCTTAGGCATAAACGGATCCATAAGAGAGAGACATGAGCAGGAAAGCAGCTTGTTCTTCCTCTCCCAACTTGTCCCTGTGGCTGTGCGCGGGATTCGATCTCTGCCTCGCCATTGTGATCCACCTCTTCTTGAAACTAAAGCTATCCCCAAACTTGTTATTATTACTATTGGCGACGGTGTTGCTTCTTTTCCCCTTTTTAACATCGTCGGTGGTGGTTCCTCTTGTGATTCCGAGAATGGCTCTTTTCTTCTTGCGGCTCCTGATCCCGCAGGCATTGCATAGAGACTGCAAAAACATCACATTCAAATGTAAGAAACGTAAGATCAAGACCTTCCATGAGCTGATCTGGTAGATCACGAAAGGTGAGGCAGTAGGAGTAGGTGGCGGCGTTACCTTGGGGCCGGCGGGGCCACCTCTCCAGAGAGGAGTCTTGGAGGTACCGCAGTCGGCGCACGTCTTCTTCTGCTCGGTTGTTGGACTTTTACCTGCGGCGGCGGAGTTAGGGCTTGCATCATCGGAGTCCGATCCCTGCAATCAGAGCACAAATTAAGGTGATCAGATATGAGTAGTTGAGAATCAAAGAGAGAGGATCATGAATCGTGAAGCTAGAGTAAGTAGGTACTCACTTTTCCAGTTGAATCCACCATGTTGAGATAGGAGTATCCAAGATCTGAGAGCAAATGGAATGATCGAATTGAGAGAGAGAGAGAGAGATAGAAAGAGAAGAGAAGATAGAAGTGGAATGAGAAATGAAGGAGTGAGTGGAGAGCAAAGAGGCATGCAGTGAGTGAGTGAAGAGTGAAGAGAGTGTGTGGTGTGCGAAGAAGAATCGAAAAGGAAAGAGAAAGAGAGAGTGTGGCAGTGAAAGAAAGAAAGAAAGAAAGAGGGAAGGGTACACACGCGCAACGGCCGCAGCAGATCTAATCAAAAATAAAAAAGAGGAGCCCCCCTTTATAAAACGGCCACCACAAAAACCCTAACTCTCCGTTGCATTCTAAAATTACCATAAAGCCCTTCTCATTCCCCCCCGCCAAATCACACCCCAAATTAATAAATACGCGCCATTTATTCCTACTATTAAACTTTCTCCTTTTTGGAAATGGCGTCTTTTTTCTCCTCCAGGTATCCTTCGTTTCATAAGACAAAGATTAATTTGTTGTGAATTTAATTTTTATTTAAAAAATTATAGTTAATTAATAAATTATTATATATAAAATATGAAATTTGAATTTTTAATGCTTACTTAATTATTCAATTATCACAAATTAATTGGTTTCTTGTTTTTGTTATTCATTTAATTAAATTAAATTAAGAAACTAATAAATTTTATTAAATAGAAAAATGCATTAATATATTTCTTAAATGCTCTCGGACTAAATGAGAGCTTTTGTTCTACTATATTCATATTAGGACAGTGTGAAAAAGAATGCCTTATTCTCACAGTGTGATGTGTCTCATTCAACTTTTGAATGTAAACAAAATTAAAGGAGCTTTCATTAAGACAAATCATTCAACCCAATCACCTTATATTAATTCTCAAGTACCAACACCATATATTGTAATAGATTTAATTAGTAAAGCCAAAATATGTAAAAGGCTAAAAGCTCTGACTCAAACCCTTGACCACAGTCATCTGCACCCCTTGAGTTCTTATTTGATGGTGGTTGTCATTATCTGTCTCTAAACATACAATCCATTTTGAATTTAGGATTCATGAGGAAAGTTGACCGACGGATCATATATATTTTGAAAAGCAATGGCCATTCTCAAGTCTCAACTAGGTCAATTTCTTATTTTATTTCAAATTGATGATTTCATGTAAATGGAAAATGCTAATTTGATAAGAGTAGTATTAGATAGTTAAAGGTGGAAGACTTAGAATTTGGCAAAAAAAAAAAAAAAGAACTTATTTAAGTAATTTTTTTATATGATAATTAGCAACTTGAATAAAAATAACCAACCAAAAAAAAAGTCTAAATAACCAACCAAAAAATAAGAAGAAAAAATGGAAGAATGAGCTCATGAAGAGATTAATTGGCGTCAAATTCTTGAGTCCGGAGGTAAAATAGCTCATTGAATGAGCCATGGAATCGTGCTATATTTTAATGGTCTTTAGTGTTGCCAATTGAGCTCAAATTGGTTCAATTCGAAAGCTTCCACATGGTGCCTCAATTCATCTTCAAAATTCTTTACCAATGGATGGACTTCTTGCAACAAATGAGTTTATGTGTGGTCTAATGATGGGTAGAACATTATTTTTTTTGTGTTGTCTATTTAGAATACCTATAAATTTTCAATCATACAAATGGAAGTATTGATGGACATAATATTCCATCATAGAAATTTTAGAAATATAAGAATGGGACTCATTTTATTCATCTTCTAAAAGTCTTTACCAGTTTATGGAGTTCTTACAATCAAAGTCAACTATCATAAATAAAGGTTTCTTTTTACATACCTAGTTACTTACTAGAACTAAGTCTCATTTTAATCTATCAAATTAGTAAGTTGTACTGATTTAGTCCTTAAAATTTTAATGGTTATCATTTGGGCTTCAAATTCAAAAAAATGTACTTAAGTAATCTCTCCGACTCTCGTATATTTTTCGTCACCGAAACTCAACGCGATTAATGACGTAACCTAACCCTTACCACACTGGACATAGCCAAAAGATGGCACACGTATTTTGACGCTAAACAGAACTTGAAATGAGGTCTTTTGAGATCTTCCCATACTAAAATATTACACTCTTTCTTTTTGAACATTTTGTCTTCTCCTTTTCTATTGAGCTTTAGACACACAAAAACAAAAAATTTTCTTCCATGGGTTAAACGCAATAAAAGTTGTTGGAGATTGAGTGTTTGCGGTGATTTTGTTTATCACGGAGTGTTTATAGACAAGCATGGAGGTTGAGAATGGGTGTAAAAGTTCTTCGTTTACTCAACAAAATTAATGACGAAAAAAGTTTATTTTTTTATGATATTTTGACAATCTATATATGTTATTGGATTAACCTTTGTTTGTTTTGTTCAATTTGATTCTGATTTTTTTGAACCTAAGTCTCTATTAGGATTTGGTTTGGTTCTTCTTTTGCTGAGTATAAAGATTTCTATTTATACTTTATTTTTTTATATTTGATCAATGAGATAATTCTAAAAATTTATGTGTAGTCTAATGATGGGTAAAATATTATTTTTTTTGCGTTGTCTACTTAGGATTTTATTTAGGATATCTATAAATTGTCAATCATGCAGCTGGAGATATTGATTGTCCCTCATAAAAAAAAACTTTTAAAAGGATTAAAATGGGACTACAGTTTATTCATTTTCAAAATTCTTTACCAATGGGTAGACGTGTTGCAATCAAAGTCTAATATCATCACAAATAAAGTTTTTTTTTTTTTTCTAGTTATGGAATCAGATAATGTCAAATTTTTTATGATAGAATAATAGTGTCAATTTAAGCTAGAGATGTCAATAGGGTAAGGGTGTGTGAGAAAGAAAAATGACTAAAAAACATATATGAAAAATAAACTAATAAGGATAATTCAATAAATTTATAAGGGTAAAGGACAAATTCGTTCCTGATCTTTTAAATCGGGAACTTTTAACTCCCTCAAGATTGAAAAATACAAAATGACCCCTCACCAATCAAAACGCCGTACAAATCGGTCCTCCCGTTCAATTTGGTGTCCAACACGTAACGGATTCTGTTTACCTGGCGCTTATGTGGCGTGGATATGCGCACGTGTCTTCAGGATGGTGGTAACGGGGCTGACGTGGTGCTAGTGGAGAAAGTAATGGGACATTGTAGTTCTTGGTCACTCGCACGACGTCGTTTTTGGTGTGTGCCCTATTTCTTCAAATGGAACCCTGTCGCCATAGCCGTTGTGATTTGTGTGAGAGGTTGGGGGTGGTGGTACTGCGGAGGGGTAAATGGCCAGCGATGGAGCTTCATCCAGCGCAAGACGCGTTCCACTGCCGTCGACCATAAAATGCGTGGAAGCTGCAAAGGAGAAAGACGACATTGCTCCTAGGTGTAGATGTGGAGTGTACGCCATATTGTATAAATCGAGGACGACGACGAACCCTAATAGATTGTTCTTTGGATGTCCATTCTTTAAGGTAAGTTGGTGGTTTTATTTTATTGATTTTGATTATACGAGCTTAAGAAGAAGTTATTTTGATTATAAGTTGGTGATTTTTTGTTTTGCCATGATGAACATGCAGATGAAAAATTCCAGTCACTGCAAGTTCTTCTTATGGCTAGATGACCATGTTTCAACAGTAAGAGTTCTGGACAAGTTTATGACTGAGAACGAGGTTGATGATCTGAAACTGTATCTTGGAAAGAAGGTAGTGGAACAGAGACTCACTGATTTGGAGAAGAAGTTGTTGCATCTAGAGAGGAAGAAGAATGTTAATTTGTATTTGCTTATTGTTGTTGTGGTTAGTGTAATTTTAGGTTCTGTTGTTGCCAAACTTGGCTGAAAAGTGGAAAAGCAGTTTAAATTATGCCTTTAGAACACAAGTGTTGTATTAAGTTATCATTTGATGAATGATGATATGCTGTTGCTGTAACATGTTGGAGTTGGGTGGGTATATGTAATATGATGTTGATGAGATTAGAGTGAAAAAGACATTAAATAGTTTGGATCATTTAACATTGAACCAAAGTTTAAGTTTGAAGGATTACAATCCTAACAAAACATGATATGCAGTCTGATAACAGCTGACAACCTTAGCATAATAGTTTTGCCAAAAAGATACCACAATGTATAACAAATAAAAATAAGTGTGATCCAAATTTTACATCAGACTCATAAAATATGAACATCATTTTTTAGAATTGTTGACTCTTGGGGCGGGGATGAACTGAAACACCCTTTTAGTTCCACTGCTTGCTGCAGCCAGAGTCTCATCAGATGGTCCTTGAACTGCTTCCACACTTGGCTGCTGTGATTTCTGAACATGTTGTTTACCATCACTCTTTCTTCTAATTGGTTGTTTCGGTTTAAATGTTTTGTTGGATGGCCTTGCTGAAACTCTGGCTGGAGGTTTGAATGGAACCTGACCTTGTCTAGCAGGGGCTGCAGTAGTGGTTACAGATGCAACTTGTGGAGCAGGTTGTTGCTGGGCCACATCTAGAGTTGTGGAAGTGGTAGAATGGTTCTGGTTGGTTGGAGTAGCTGAGTCATGCTCCTCACCCTAAGATAAAAAAAGACAATAAAGTCATGAGACAAATTTAAAAAATACAAACAGGTCCCTTAACTTCTTTAAAATGGACAACTAAATCCTTAAACATGTTATCGGGGGACATAAAGATCCTTAGTCCAGCGAAGTACCTCTGCCTCAGGTGCTGATTGTGACAGTGGTATAACCACAAGAGAAAGGTTGTCTTGGGTCTTCTTCTTTGGTTTCCTGGTCTTAGGTTTCCAATTTGGGTTGGATGGCGCACCCTTGCAAGTCTTATAGTTGTGCCCTGTTTGACCACACTTGCTGCAGGTCACATAGAAACTTCTCCTCAGTTTTTCACCTTCGATAACAGTTTCTGCTGGGTCCTTCTGCCTGTTATGTACCTTTGGACGACCAATTGGCCGCTTAATGACAGGTGCAGCAGGCCTAGTCTGATCAGACTATATCCAGAACTCTTCACTTGTAACAGGTTGAATGAAGTGCTCATAAGTCTTCTTCAGTGATTCCATGCATAACCATGGATGCACATAATCTTCCATGTTGTCATGTCTTTTTCTGATTGCTGCAACTGCATGAGTGCACGGCATCCTTTTCCCAGCAAATCCAACAAGTTAAGGATAACAATTAGACATATACAACTTAAACATATACAAATTAAGCATCAAAATTGGACATATGCAAGTAAGGAAACAGCAGCAGCACGCAGGCAAATCCAACAACAAACAATTACAGAAATATAATAACAGTAGTAGCAGGCAGGCAAAACCAACAAGAAACAATGTCATAAGTAAAATTACACCAACAGCTTGCAGGCAACTCCAACAAGAAACATTTAGAGAAATAAAATTACACACTGACCAGTTAATTGCCATCTGTTACATGTACATGTATGTTTAATCAGGTCCACATCCAACTTAGATCCCTTGTATGTGACCTCAAATTGCTTGCGCTCGTTATCACCAATCCACCCCGCAGTCCATTTGTTACTTGGCTTAACAAGCCTCTTCAACCTTTTCTTCTGAACCGGTGCAAGCTTTCTATGATGTCAATCTATTAGTCTCTTGTGCTGAACCATACGCCTCATGAGGTAGCAGCGGACTTCTTCGCACATTGTGAGTATAGGCTTGCATCTGTACTAGGTGATCTTGGAGTTGAAAGACTCGCACATACTGTTAGTCAGGTTGTCCACTTTTGGACCATGACTGAAGTAGGCCCTTACCCATGTTGCAGGTTCAAATTTCATCAGGTATGACCAGGCATCCTGATTAACTTCCTTCAGCCTCTTCATTCTTGTCTTGAACTCAGCCACAGTTGTGCATTTTGCACAGTCCCACACAACTTCCCTGATATATAAGTCCTTGAAATGGTTGATGAAATTCTTCCACATGTGCATGACACAATTGCGCACATGTGCATTCGGCATTATCTCTTTCAATGCAGTCATCAGTCCCTGAGACAGAATGGTTCAAGAAGGACTTTCATCATTTTGCATCATATGTACTTAAATTAAATAGAGAAGCTGACTTAAATTAAAGTAGAGAAGCCGACGTAAATTAAGTAGAGAAGCTAACCTTTTGCATGTCGGACATAAAATTTCAACCATATTGTTGCACATCTCCAATGTCCTCTTGTAATAGGGTCAGAAACCACTTCCATGACTCTTTCGATTCAGACCTTGCCACAGCAAATGCAATGACATAAAACTGGTTATTAGCGTCCTGGGTCACAGCAGACAGCAATTGGCCCCATGATAGGTCTTGAGGAATGTTCCATCCAAGTGAATCAACGGCCTGCATCCACTCTTAAATCCCCTCTTGCATGCATTGAAACATATATACATTTTATCGAATGTTGGGGGTGCTTGTGGCTGGGGAATAACGTCCAACAAGGCAGTAGACCTTGGATTGCTTCTATGTATCTCCATTAGATAGTCTCTAAGCTTCCCATACTGTTCTACCTCGTTTCCCATGATCCTTTCTTTGGCTTCCCTCACAGCCCTGTAAACCATTTTAGGGTGTAGTACTAGATCAAACTCTTCTTTTAAAAAATCAATGGCCTCATGTGTGTTCATATGAGGATGGGTGGTCATCTTTCTCTCCACTTTTTTGATGATCCAGTGTTGGTCAGCCGCATTGCTTCCCAGATCTCTTGCGCATGTATGTTCACTCATATAGGTTTTCACTTGGAAACACTGCAGCTGTTTATTGTATGATAGATGAGCAATCCAGGGACAGTTCTCATTCTTGCAGCCAACTCTAACCCTTTTCTTATCATTTTTAATCCAGACCAACTCCCTCTCCTCAGCAATAAACGAATCCTTCACAACTTCATTGAACCTCTCTATTGTAGCAAATCTTGTGCCTAGCTCAAATCTGCCTTCTCCAAAGCCATAGTGCTCATCAAACTCATGCCAGTGTGGTTTGTTCCCTTCATCCTCTGATGAGACAGGGGTATGCAGCTCTTCAGACTCATACTCAAACACAATGTCTTCATTATCAGTGTCTACATCACTGACATAATCTGCAACGGCTGGTCTCATGCTGGGCTCCCTAGCAGGCCTAGATATATTGGGCTGACTTCCAGGCCTACTAGTGCTGGGCTGTTTAGCAGGCCCAGTAGATCTTGAGGAACATTCACTAGCTGAGCCTACCTTCTTGCTTTAAATCTCTGCCTTTTAAACTCATGTGTTGCTTGTTTTTTTGGCTTCTCATTGGGATCAACCCCTTTCCTCGACGATGGAGACACATGTTTCCTCTTCCCTTTGGCAGCTCTAACCCTTCTGCCCTCATCATCTTCACCAGTATCACTCCCGCTTTCATAACCAGCTGGTGATGGTTTATACGACTCATCTTTATCACTGTCAGTGCTATCATCTGACTTCTCCAACTCATTTGGATCGACTTCTTCCTCAGCCTCAGCATTTTTCTTAAAATCATCATCTGCGATCTCAGGTTCGTCAATAGAATGGTAAAAAAAAATGTAAAACTCTTCAGTATCTTTGTTCCTCAACTTAGCCTGTCGCATTTGGTTGATCCATGCGTTCCCCCTCAGTACATGCAACCCTGACTCCATATCTTTACTTTTTGGATCATACCAGTAAGCCTCCTTATAGGATTGATATCCCAGTCCTTTGAACATCGTGACCAGATCGCCGAAATTGACAAAATCCAAGTCCATCGGAAGAAACTTCTCAACTTGACCATTAAGATACACTAACTCACCGCTAGCCCTCCGTGAGAAGTTACCCCCATGATGGAACACGGGAACACCAAAGACATCAACCATCTGCAAAATTTTTCAATCCACAACAAAACACAAAACCACCCCTTATTATCTAAATCTCCAAAATATCTCTAAACAACACATGGCAAATGACTAACCCCACAACTAATCGCCTATGACAATCAGTTACAATCCCTATTAGTCTCATCCTACAACATTGATAGCAAATAACGGCCATAAGCAGAACGATTGAACATCAATGTACTTACCACTCTCTACAGCAGACGTAGGTATAACCACGGAGCTTCAATATGGAACTCCTCCACGGAACTGCAACGACGACAAAGCGGAGATGAAGCGTTGTATTTTTTGGAGGGAAAAGCTTAGTAGTGCTAGGGATTCTTGTAATTCTTTCTCACTGATATGGGCAGCACTGGCATATTTCATAGGTCACACTCACCATTGCAAAACATTAACCCGAAACGACGTCGTGCGAGTGACCAAGGACTACAATGTCCCATTACTTTCTCCACTAGCACCACGTCAGCCCCGTTACCACCATCCTGAAGACACGTGCGCATATTCACGCCACATAGGCGCCAGGTAAATAGAATCTGTTACGTGTTGGACACCAAATTGAACGGGAGGACCGATTTGTACGGCGCTTTGATTGGTGAGGGGTCGTTTTGTATTTTTCAATCTTGAGGGAGTTAAAAATCCCCAATTTAAAAGGTTAGGGACGAATTTGTCCTTTACCCAATTTATAAATTTTAGAGAATAGTGGGTGGTTGTAATTATCTGTCCCTAAACATAAAATCCATTTCGAATTTAGGATTCATGAGGAAAGTTGACCGACGGATCATATATATTTTAAGAAGCAATGGCCATTCTCAAGTCTCAACTAGGTCAATTTCTTATTTTATTTCAAATTGAAGAATTCATGTAAATGGAAAATGCTAATTTGATAAGAGTAGTATTAGATGTATAGTTAAAGATGGAAGACTTGGAATTTGGAAAAAAAAAAAAAGAATTTATTTATGTAATTTTTTATATGATAATTAGCAACTTGAATAACAACAACCAACCATAAAAAAAAGTCTAAATAATCACCCAAAAAACAAGAAGAAAAAAATGGAAGAATGAGCTCATGAAGAGATTGGCGTCAAATTCTTGAGTCTGGAGGTAAAACAGTTCATTGAATGAGCCAAGGAATCGTGCTATATTTTTGTGGTCTTTAGTGTCGCCAATTGAGCTCAAATTAATTTGTTAGAGAAATAATTATTAACTGTTGCATTTTTTTTATGATTTTAAACTTTTGGAATAAGTAATTTTATGATATAGTATTTGAATTTTCTGTCCAAAATGTCAAGAGTTTGATTTTTGATGAATTTTAAAAATAAAAAAATAGCATAAGTCAAATAAAAAAAAATTATGCAAAAATCAAACAAATCTAAAAAAGATTTTATTTTAAAAAAATGTTAAAAATATAACTATTAATATTATCTTCTCCTATCAGTTTAAACTCTTAGAATGTATTATCTATTTAGGATTCTATTATCTATTTAGGATTCTATTTAGGATACTTATAACATTTCATACATACAGTTGGAAATATTGATTGTCCATCATGAAAAAACTTTTAAAAAGTTGAAAATGGGACTATAGTTTATTCATTTTCAAAATTCTTACACTTCTTGCAATCAAAGTCTACTATCACAAATAAAGTGTTTTTTTTTTCTAGTTATAGATGCAAATAGTGTGTCAATTTTTTATGATAGAATAATAGTGTCAATTTAAACATGCAAACATTGAGCCATATCTCACTAACACGGAAAAATAATGGGACTAAGTTGAAGAAAAGTTACATACCTAGTCACCTACTAAATTGGACCTGAATATTAGATAAACTAAAAAGTTCCGTCAAGCTTCATACGCTAGAAACTTGAAATAATTGTATTAAATACTGGAATTCCCCCCTCCAGGGATGAACCAGAGGCCAGTTATGAGTGATGATATGAGGGTTGGCCGGGTTGCTAACCTGCTATCCCTCCAGTTACTGTTTAGCACTTTAGCTTAGGTTTCTGTTTGGGCCTTAGGGCCCCTTTGTAAACCAAAAAACAAATCGAATGCAAACAGTTTATACTTTATACAGCCTCTGAATCATTCTTGATTCTTCAGTTGCTATAATTTTAGGACCAAGCCCAGCCTTGGCATATAAATTGGATTTTACTTGTAGCAGTTTTATCATTTTAATACCGTCCCATTGATTTATTAATTTCAATTAGTTTGAATTATGATATAGTATTAGCCCATTGTTAAAGAAAAAAAAAAATTGGCACTTCTTTTAAATTACTCAATTAAAAAATAACATGAACTTTAAAACCATACCAGCAACCCTGTCCCCCCAAAAAAAAAGTACCAGCAAAGAAATTTCCTACGAGTGGAAGATTTTTTTTTCTTTCTTCCGTAGAAGATTCAAGACTTTCTCAGTATATCAGCAGCTATAATAATGATTACATAGTTAGCATTTTGATCAAAACTCATCAAGTTATCTCATATTTCCTCTCATTTTTTTCTCTCTCCATAAATCACTCTGTGAAACCTACCTCAAATTTCACTATAATTTGTAGACGGAAAATAGTGTAGTGTCTTTCGTTGGTTGAGGTGGAGAAGGAGAAGCATTGGCATGGTCATGGAATACTACAATGGGTTCAGATGAGTGAAGAACTTGGGTTCTAGAATGTTGTTCTAGTTGGCGTGACAACCTTTGGGCACGAACTGCTGTGAGGTATAAGGCAGAAGCTAATGAAACCGTGGTCAAAGCAAAGACAGCAGCACAAGAGAACAAGCCTCTTCTGATGACGTGGCATGTGTGTCTTGGCTTTGACCAATTCTTCAGATGCCCTGATTCTACACTCACTCCTGCTAGCAGCAGAATCTCCCCAATCGCAAAACATATCCTATATCCAACATAACAACATATGCAATCTGACACGTGTTAGGTTTCATGTTGTTTTCACTGATGCAACAATCTAAGTAGAGTGGTTCATTTATATATTTGTATATCATATGTTATTTATTTATTTTCAATTATATCTATATCTTTTATAATTATTTATATAATTAATAACAAAAAAAATTATTTTTATTGATATATATATGATATTTGTATTATAATTATTTTGGAATTAGGTGAATTATATGGTAAAGATATAAGTTTATATATCTTTTTTTTTGTGGGATGAAAGAGAGATTGAAAAAATTAAGACCTATATTTTGAACAACAATAAAATAATAAAAAATAACTATAAAAAAAATTTATATTCTCTTTTTATACAACTTTAATCTGTATAGTAGAGTGTCTTGGAATTATTGTACTATATGCAAAATCATTATCAGCATTTATTCCTTCTTATCTTTTTAGTAAATGTGTTTCCTCCAATAATCCCACCTACTTCCTTCTTTCCGCTTCTACTATTCTAGCTCCATTATTACTTTCAATCATAAATTTAAGGTTCAATTATTTAATTGAAGTCTGGTTTAATTTGAATATGATTTTCTAAATTTCTAAAGTTGACTAGAAATGAACATGAAAGCACGAAATGAAGAAGGAAAGAAGAGGTTATTGTTGTTACCAGGTAGTGATGAAGAAAAATCCAGCATGGGAGGCTAAGGAGTTGGCAGAAGGGGATTCAGGATCCAAGTGAAGTAAGGTTGGCGATGATTTACTAACTGTGATTAAGAGATAAGTATGCTCCATAACCATGGCCATTGCTAGCACAACAAAAGCACAAGCAGCACATACCAATGGCGTTTTCCCGCTACTTCTGTATACACATTCTGTTTTTCTTGTGTTCATCCATGTCACCTGCCATATCATTAATTATATATTAATTAAGAGATTTGAGTAATTAATATATATGATTATTATGTACCTGAGAACGTGTGGCTTCTGCTATGAGGCAGAGAGTGAAGGAGGAGAGTCCCAATAGGATTGTGACAAGTACGAGGAACACACCAGTTTTGCTGCTCATCAAACATGTCTTCCCTGTGTTTGGTTCGAGATCAGCATGTGTAACTGCCATTCTTGAATTGAATTGTGTCTTAAAAGAGATGGATTTGTATGAAGGAAGAAGAATAGCTTGGAGCAAAGGTTACTTGAAGCTTGATGAAGCCCCAAGATTCCCAATATAATGTCATATGTGTGTGGATTTTAATATGAATTAGCATTCACACTCATCACACATGTCAATTTTTTTTTCTTAATTAATAAATAAAGCCAGACTCATGACTCATCATACAACAATCACGTCCTCAACCTCTTATGCCTCTTCTCAATTCATCAGTTAATTCAGTTTTCTCTTTCTCATGGTCAATGAACGATATTCGTTATATATAATACAACATTTTAAGAACAGAATCGGTTATAATTAAAAATTATTAGAGGATAATTTATTTAAACTTGTTAAATTATCTAATTATTTTTAATTAACAAAAATCTAGCTAATAATAAATTAACAAGTATTTTTGAATTACACTCCGTATTAATTAATTATTATTAATTAATAATTAAATAAATTTAAAAAAAAATATTAATTATTAATTATAATTATTTAAAGTTGTTTGGTTAGGAATTGATTATCTATACTTTTCCTATAACATCGTATGTCTGTGAATGCTAATCAGATTAAACACATAATATTCTCCCTATTTAGACAGGAAATGAAAAACAAAGTTGTGAACAGCGTAAGAGAATGTTTGATGAACAAACAGAGGAGAGAAAGAAAGGCAAGGCAAGCGTGGGTCAAAGTTGTACTCCCTTACTATTCAGATTTGAAGCAAATTAAATATAACACCAATTTCCTTATTCTACTTGATCTTACAACCTCAACAATATTCTTTTTTTAAGTGCTGGCTGGGCATAACTATAAGGTCTTTTCTTTATTTCTCTCTTTTGAAGGGAAAAAAATGACTTTTATGAGGTGGAAATTGCTGATAAGCTTCGAAAAGTGATGATAATAGATGCCAAACTATATGGAATTGACAAATAGCAATGTGAAGTCGGTAGCATTGGTGCTACTCAAAGAATAATATATATATAACTTGAATAATAATGTCGCTTTCTCCTGCCAAATCGAATAAAAACAAATTCATATCCACCACTCTAACCACTATGAAATCTTTTATTATGCTTTTTATTATCATCATCATCATCACATTATTATTATGGTAATGTTTGGAGTATTTTTTACTTTGATGATAAATAATGGAAACCCCAATAACTTGTTCAGCTATAAGACTACGTCAGAAAAAAGTATCTACAAAAATAATCTAATTGTTAAGTTAGTTCATGTATCTTGTCACTATAATAACCAAACTTATACCTATAGCATTTTCTTCTCCTTTTGCTAGAATAATGATTTTCTTTTTTAATAAGGTATTATGATTCTTTTTGTTATATCCGTTATATGTATTTTAATCTTTACGGTCTAAAAATAAATTTCATATGCCGATTTCAGGGTATCAATTCAAAACTTCAAAGAATTCGAAATTCTTTGGATCTTGAATCTTTTTTCTCTATAGGCCCGTTTTTTCATAATAGCAATTTTGGATCTTATGTCGTGATCTTATGAACTTTGATTTAATGCAGAATAAGTAATTTAGCAATTCTACCAATATTTTTAACTCAACGGTTATATAAACAAAAATGGTTACCTAACTAAACTTGATTCACGGTTTTCATGTAGCTCCTAGCTACTTAAAAATTAAATCAACCATTTAAGTTTCCTTAATATGTAAAACAGCATTAACATATTCCACAGATAATATGAACATTAATTAATCCTGCTGCTTGATCTTGATCTTAATCTTATAGCATCTTGTTTAGATATATCTAAGAAAACCACTTTAAATATAGACACCTACCATGCTATAAATTACCAAGCATTCTTTGACACTGATCTCAGCATCATATATAGCAATAATCTTGAGCATCTTGGTTCTGCATTTTCAGAAACTGGGAACCATGGCTAGTTCAAGGGAACCTGAGAACTACAACCAAGGAACATCGTTCGAAGAAATAAATAAATCCAATATGGAGATAGAACTGGCAAGGAGAGATTTCTTGAGATCACATCTATGCTGCAATAATGGCAGAAAGAAAACGGCACATAGCAGCAGTGTCAAGTTGCTGCCAAAGTGCCAGGCAGACTAAGTAAGTTTCACTAGCAGAGGATTTTCCACAATAACTCAATCTGTAGGTGATACTTGCTTCAAATGTACGTGATATAAAGAATTTAAGTATTATTTATAAGTGATTAGTTTATATTTTTAGAATGTTCATTTGATATATTTTGATTTTGTTTATTTAGTTATTAAATTGGACTATATGTCTAATTATAAGAGATTAATGGCCGTTGGGTAATGGGTTATTCGGGTAGCATTTTTTTGTTTATTTTTAGATGTGAGTTATTTGCTGTTTGGAGAGAATTTATTCTAGCTTAAAAGTGTGACATTAAATATATTGTCTGTAAAATTGACTGTTTGAATATCTTGCATCTTTTGTATTATAATGTCCATAGTGGCATGTCTGATATTTCTGATCTAGTTGCTAAGATTAAAGAGTTCTTGACTAGACGATGGGTCGTCCATTTTGAATGGGTTGGTTGTGAAGCAAACAAAGTTGCAGATTAGTTAGCGCGTTACGGAGGTCTAGTCAATCAGAGTCATGTCATTTGAAATTCTCTTGATAAAGATCTTGAGCAAATTATTTACTTGGACTCAGTTTAGTTAATTTGCTTTGTTTTCTTATTTTGTTTAGACACTAAATAAATTAGACTTTATGTTTGTCAGTTTAACATTTTTTTTATTTTAACTTAATAAGAGGTTATAAATGTTTCTTAAATTATTATAGTTGGATATAAAGTAATTTAAAAGTTTAAAAAAATTCTTTTTGGTCAATGTGATAGTATAATGCGTTTACACAATAGTACAATCATATCAATTTGTTAGAATGATTATTAACATAATCAACGTAAAAAATACTTATTTTTACTAATATATTATTCCGTAATTAGATGCAGTGGAATATATTTTATTTTGTGGGTGAACCGTGTAAGATTATTTTAATGGAAACCCGAACATAAAGGGCCCAAAGTGTATAACCAATGAAACATAATGGCCCAAAGCAACCCAAGTTATTCTTTCCGGGAAAAAAATAATGGGATGACGTGGCAGTCAACGATAGGCGCGTCAATCAACGAAACACATTGTGGTGCAATCTGGTCTCGTTGGACCACTTTGCCTTGTTTGGCAATTTGAATTTTGAAATGTAATCCCTCTCCACAACCAACCATACAATACAATAGAGACGTTATGAAACTCCTTTCATTCTCTCAATTTAATTAATTATGCCTATGTCAATGCCAATGCCAAATTGCCCTTACATTATTTTTCTTCTCCTAATTCCTACAACAAAACAAAACAAATAATTTATTTATTTATTTATTTTTCAAAAATTATTGTACTTGTACCCTTCCCCAACGTTAAACTACACCTTCTCTGTCTCCCTCTTATTTCGATTTGCTTCCCTTCACAATTCACAATCACATTCACACACTCCCTTCTTCACCTCAAAAATCAATTCATTCATTTTTCTCATGAATGAACTAATTAATTAGTTTTTCCTTTTCACCTTCGAAATCTCTTTGCTGTGGTGGTGGTGGACGCTGCTTCAGGAACCAATGCTTTGCTGATTCATCTCTTGCCTTATTTGTAAGCTCTTGCATCAATGCCACTTTAAAGTTTGATTCTTTCCTTTAATGGGACCTTACTCCTTACACTTTATTTTAGCTCAAATTTAGGTTAGGTTCTTCAGATTTTCCTATTTGATCAGCTGAATTAAGTAACCAATGTGTATCTATATTGATTAGTTGCTTAGTGATAACTTATCATCAGTTCATAAATCAGAAGCACCAGGATTCAGGATCAATGTGAGAATTTTGTTTCTGGTGTTGTGTCAGTTAATCCAAGCCAAGAGGTTGGAGGTTTAGAGAAAAGCAGATTTTGATCTATAAGGTGAATTTGCCTTGACCTTAGTTCGGTCCAATTGTATCCTTATTTAGAGATGCACTGAATAATCTTATGGAAAAGTTGTCGACTGTGTTTTATATGCAATAATGCTGCAATGCAATGTTTTGGTTTAGGTTGCATTAGCTCCTAAATCATAATAAATAGTTATGTTCCTTTGTTTTCTGCTATGAATTAGGATTCAAATTCAAAATTCAAACATGCTTTCTTTGTGCTGCTTTAGATGGATTGTAGATTATTATTCTTCTTGCCTGATCAATGATGTTCAATTGTTCATCTTTGTTGATGTTTGTTTCGCTAATATGTCCTGAAGGTCAATTGGATTTGGCTTTGAAAATGGGAGTTGAAAAAGAGGGGACAAAAAGTGAAGGTGGGTATGTTGGTGGTCTTTTCCGGTTATTCGACTGGACCTCGAAATCACGGAAGAAGTTATTTGCAACCAAGTCAGATTTGCCAGGTACTTGTCTGTTTATATTGAATACGAATACAAATGAGTGTTTATGTCTCTTGTCAATTGTTGTCTAATTCACTTTTATCTTGGTATCCTTTTCTTTTATCATCTGCAGGATCTTTGAAACAGAGAAGAAAAATTGATGGCAACTTGTCAATGATGCAGCCCTATCTGGTGGGGGTATCACTATCACTATCACTTGTTTTCTCAGAAATTGTATTTTGTTATGGAAGAAATTGATAGTTGTTTGCTTGATTCTTCCAGGCTGATGAAGATGAAATTGGAGTAGGAGCAAGTATTAGAAGTAGTGATCACAGTTATGCTTCATCTGTTACAGATGACGACATGTGCGGAACAAGGGCACCTAGTGTGGTTGCTAGGCTTATGGGATTGGATTCCTTGCCCTCTTCCAGTTTTCATGATCCATATTCTTCCCCATATTTTGATAGCCGATCTCTTCAAGATGTGCAGTACTGGAGGACTAATCTCAATCATCAGCATGGCCATCAGAACCTGTATTCCGGGAAGTTGGTTGAAAAGGTTGAGGGCTCTTCTAGAAACTTCATTGAGCCAAAGCCTCAGAACAACCTTAGCAGACCAATTGAGAAGTTTCAAAGTGAAGTAATGCCTCCCAAAGCGGCTAAAACAATTCCTGTCACACACCATAAACTTTTGTCCCCTATTAAGAGTCCTGGCTTTATTCCAACAAATAATGCTGCTTATATAATGGAGGCTGCTGCAAGAATTATTGAACCTAGCCCCCAAGCTACTACAAAGGCTAGAGCACACCTTGCATCATCATCATCAGTATCATTGAGAGTAAGAGATCTTAAAGAAAAAGCAGAGGCTTCACAGAAAGGTCCTCTAGTTGGGTCAACTTCAATGCCCCCTAGAATTAGAGATCTCAAAGAAAAAGGGGAAGTTTCTCATAGAACTAGCAGGATTTCTGAACCTTCTCAGAGGTCAGTTGAATCTAATTCTGTCAAGTATCTAAAGAGACAATCTTTGAACAAAAGCTGGAATGGGTCCGTGGATGCTCCCACCCGATCTTCTACCGAAGCAAAAGAAGATTCGTCTGTGAAGAATGCAGGGAAGTCTATTTCCCTTGCCATCCAAGCAAAAGTGAATGTTCAAAGAAGGGAAGGCTTGAACTCAAGTGGTGGAAGAAGTTTGGTGGATCAGAAAGAAGATTCTGATGCTAAAACTCACCAGCCTCTCAGGGCAAATGTTCAAAAAGGTTTGCATAAGAAGCCCTCTAGTCAGAACGCTTCTGGTGTTCTCAAGCAGAATAATCTGAAACAAAACCATTCAATTGAGAAAGATAAACAACCATCAAAGCAAATAGTTTCAAATTCACACCGTAGAAAATCTCTGATGGGGGACTCCGGGTGTCATAGAAGCTCTAGTAGTAAAACACCTGCAAAATCTAAAGTTGGTTCCAAAAAATCGGCCACACAGCTGACAGATAGTGAAAAGGAAGTTTTGTATACCCACACAAACAATTTCCCAAGAAAGAAGAGGTCCACAGATAGGGACTGGAATGATAGGGTTGTTGATAATTTGTTTATTGATAAAACTCAGAGGCCTGTTCAGTCTAGTCTAGTAAGTAATAAGCGCCATAGTGATGATGAAGTAAAAAAGAAAGACATGGATGTAGTTTCCTTCACCTTCACCACGCCGTTGGCGAGAAACAATTCCAGTTTTGAGACATCTGGAAAATCTGGCATGAAAACTGGTGTACTTCCCTTTGATCATCACATCAAAAGAGTGCTGCTTGACACAGACAATGCAAGGTCTCCCATTGGATACAATGTGATTGGTGGTGATGCATTAGGCATTCTTTTGGAACAGAAGTTGAGGGAATTGACAAATGGACTTGAGTACTCTTGTGATGACTCTTCTAAAGTGAGGCCATCTTCTAGTACAGGACCACAATCAAAAGATGTGGTGACCACGCCCGATTCAGTTAACTTCGTTCCACAGTTGCAACTGAAGAGGGACCAGGACCTGCTCTTAGCTGATAAGTTATGCGGAAGCCTTGATTCTGCAGTTTCCTTCACAGGTCTTCCTGAATTATCATCCAAACATAGACTATGGGTATGTTACAATATTAACTCTTGTTGGCTTGTTTTGTTTCCCCTTTCAAGCATGCATGAAGAATATCAGCAGCATAGTTATGTTTCTAAGCATAGTATTGATTACCTCCGATTTCCCAAAAAGAGAAAGGCTAATACAGGGGTAGTAACGTCTTGCTATGTTGCTTTGCTGTATAGAGTTGTGTTACTTGTTTAAACCAAATCTGTGTGAATGTCATTTGTTAATGTGAAAATGAAACTGGGTAGTTGACATTACAAATGATTACCCTACCGTTGAAATTAGGAAGTACGATTGCAATTCTGCATATATTCCCTGTTATGCTTTCAATATTGAATGGTAACTAACTTAAAATATCAACAGGGTGATAAGATGGAAGAGTGCAAGAGCAATCTTGTAGAACCACAGTCATTCAATTGTCGATTGCCAAGTCCAATCTCTGTTCTTGAGCCTTCATTTTCAGCAGAAACCTTTGAATCTTCATTCAGCACCGATGCTACTAGCACAGAAGGTAACAGCAGCACTATCTATGTTCATCATGCCTAAAAATAGCCAACATATTCCCTCTTTCATAATCTGTTATTTTGCGATTCCAGAGTGCTAATCTTGACTCTATCTATTTCAGGTAGCAAGTTGAGCTTATCTGCTCAAGCACAGGAAGTTCATGGTTTGAATTTCTCAGGGAAGTTCTATTCTGCAGAAGCTGATACAGAGTTGTGTGATTCAGCTTGTTCAACATCAACCAGGACCATGATGGTAAATAAGGAGCACACAAGCACAAGTGCATTATCAACCACATGGGAGTTGGATTATGTAAAAGAGATATTATGCAATGTTGAACAAATGTACATGGACTTCGCTTCCGGCCGTGCTCACAAAATTGTGAACCCTCATCTATTCAACCAGTTGGAAAGCCAGAGAGAAGCAGGGTATGAGAGTGATGGTGGAGAATGTAGGATAAGGAGGAAAGTGATATTTGATTGTGTGAGTGAATATTTGGACTTAAGATGCAGGCGTTCTGTTAATGGTGGATATGAAATGTGGGCCAAAGGGACTGAAATGGTGAGAAGAAATGAATGGTTGGCAAAGGAAGTGTACAAGGAAATTTCAAGCTGGAGAGGGATGGGAGATTCCATGGTGGATGAGCTTGTGGACAAGGATATGAGCCAACAATATGGAAGATGGCTAGATTTTGAACTTGATGCATTTGAACTTGGTGCAGAGGTTGAGGATCAGATACTGAATTCCTTGCTTGATGATGTTGTTGCTGATATCTTGCAATTATAACCCCTGATCTTTTTAGTGGCCATCAAATTATTGTTTTTATTATCTGAAATTCTGAGTTATTATTGGTTCATTCATGGAAATAGCAAGTTCTTCATTTTGTTCAATCTTGCTTGTCTAAAACAATCTTGGTTTCGTTCATGTCACACCACATCATAGCATGGTACAAAAGTTTATTATGGTGAAGTTGAACATTTATTATGTCTTATTAAAACTTGCGGCTTAATAGGTACCTATTTCATCTTTTTGGCTAGTTATTAAAAGATAGTAATAACATTTAAATCATTCTATTTTAAATTAAAGATTGAACCTGTTTTAAAAGTTTGTGTGTAAAGTAGTACTATCACAGGGATATTATGAGCAATAAATATTATGACCAAATGAAAATTAAAGTGGTTCAACTACTTTATATAGGATTATAGGAATATAGATTATGATAATTAATTAATCACAAAGGGAGGGATAGATAAAGAATTTGGGTATGAGACTAAAATGCTACTTGAATTCTTTTCCGTTTTATTGTTTGGTGACTCTTGGATATAACATCAACTAAACTAATAAACTGTAACCGTTTTTGTTTTTGTTGCATTTACACAATTCCAGTTCTTAAATAAATAAAAAGGGATAAAATTAAATTCCAATTCCCTTATACTATTCAGACTTAGACATTGGTCATAGGTCGCTCTCATAAAAACCGAATTCGAGTGCCCATTAAGATTATTGTTATCTAATATCTATGTACATTAATTTATAGGGAATTAATATGGGACTATCATGATTCATGAAGCTGAGGCAGCTTTCATGTACACACAAATTTTTATACGCTCCTTAGCTTTGGTACATTTAATATAGATGTTCTCTACGAAGTCGAAAATGAACTGCTAATTTTTTTTTATATGGATCAAATATGTGTAGTATTTTATTATTAGAAATTTTTTTTTTATATGAAGTTATTTTTTTTTAAATTGATATTAATTAAATCGGATTGTCTGATTTATTTGAGTAAGGAAGACAAATTACTCAAATGACATAGTCTCCTCATACTCAATTAAGAGGTTACGGGTTCGAGTCTCATATCTTTGGTAAAAAAAAAAAAAAAAGACAAATTACAAATCGAAGAGTTCAATTTTAATTTTTTTATTTTGAAAATAAAAACTAGAGTGTCCGATTTCAATGTTAAAGAATTTTTAATTTTCAAAAACACAAATTGAATCTTCTAATTCGTGATCTTTTGTTAAAAAAATTAAACAATATAAAAAAAATGAAGATCTCAAACTCACGATCTTTAAGTGAGTATAGAGAGATTATCTCATTTGAGTTATAACTCGTCAATAATCTCTCTACTCTCACATAGAAGTTTAGGTTCAAGTCTCACTCTTAATTTTAGAAAAAAAAAAAAAAACGCCTGAAATTGCCTAAAAGAAACTAAAACTTTATTATTTTCGAACACAAAATAGTGTATTCCCAAAATCATAAAGAGGACAAAATTTAGACAATTTCCAGCACAAAATAAAAGACAATAGAAAACACCCCTTAATTATGTCTCATATTATAACAGCTTTCTAAACAAGAAACCTTAACATCATTTGTGGAACATATATAACACACTAATACATGCATGCATACATAATACACCTTTATTGACTTCTTGACGACAAAATGATTACATGAATGACCATGAAAGTAATGTTTAGGTAAATACAATTTTTACCTACCCCATAAGGTAGTAGGGATCTGATCTTGTTCAAAAAGGTCCCATTGATTATTATTATAGGATTGAACACTGCCACTTGCCAAATGGATATCATGATGATGATGATGATGCCAATCATACACAGAACTCACAGAAGAAGAAGAACAAGAAGAAGAACTTGGAGGTGTAGTAGCACTAGTAGTGTTCCAATCACTAACACTCTTGTTCTCCTCTTCATCATTTTCATTATTATTATCACCATAGTTTACAAGCATACCACCCTCAAACATGTAACTAAGTTTCATAATTTCATCATCTAACCATTCATATGCTCCCAACTCCTCATCATTAAAAGCTTCATGATCATCATGATCACCATTATTCTTTTGAATGCTTTGTTGTACTTGTTGAAGCATTATCACCTCTTTTGTGTCCCTTAATTCTAAGTTCTTATTAGGTGCAGTAGATCGAGTAGGTGCTCTTCTCTTGGAAGCTTTTAATGCAGCAATGTCAATGGTGGGAGGGAAGGAGGAATAATCATTCAAAGATTTCATGAAGCAATAAATTTTCCTCCTGAGATGAGAGTTCCAATAGTTCTTTATCTCATTGTCTGTTCTTCCTGGTAAATGCCCTGCTATCACTGACCACCTACAATTATTACATACCAAACAAAACATCATCAAAATAGAATTAACTATTTCCCACTCAGATACAAGAAACCACTTTGGTAAATTATGATTTGTTCATTTCTTTACAACTATAAACACATGCTAATTTGCATACCCTCCTGCATTAACATTAGCTTATGGTGGTTGGTTATTAACTTATTATTAGAACTTACAACTGAGAAAATTTTAACTTTGGAAAAATTATCATTTTATTATCAGTTTTGATTAATTTAATGTTTCATATTAGTCTTAGCTAGGAATATAATTGATGCTTCTTTTCCACCATATCAGATTCCTTCTATATGTGTAGTGCTAGCTTCTATGGATTCACTCAAAGCTAGCTAATTAAGCATATCACTATTATATTCGTGTATCATCAGACTAAACTGTTACAATAAACTGTTATGATAGTAATTTTTCATGCATGTTTTGAACAGCAATGATAATATAAAATAATTAAGGAAAGGGAATAGAAAACTAGTAGAAGTAGTATTGTAATTAAAGGGCGAAAATTCACAAACATTTATCTTTAGGTATTAAATAACAATTTAATTAAACATATCAACTTTTGATTAGAGAGAGGCAGCATATATATATATATATATACCTATTACCAAGAACAGCATGCAACTTGACAATGATCTCTTCCTCTTGGGGAGTGATGTTGCCTCTCTTGACATCTGATCTGAGGTAGTTTATCCATCTGAGTCTGCAACTCTTACCACACCTTAAGAGTCCAGCATTCTTGGGCAACGACCTCCATGAACCCTCCCCATGTTCTTCTATGTATTGAGTCAATATCCTATCTTCTTCAGCTGTCCATCTTCCTCTCTTCAACCCCACTTTCTCACAGCATGGAGCTCTTCCCATCGTTGATGATTATATGCTAACAACACCTACCAATAGAGTGATGATAGTAGTTGCTTCATGCAAATGCAATGGAACTATATATATATATATATATGCATAGTGTGAGCTACTAGCTACAATGTTGACGTTTCTACTTTGGTAAGTAGGTAAGTAAGTTACATAATAACTCAGAAGGATGAATAATATAATGCAAGTGCTACAGTAGTACAGTGTCTTAGGTTGAATTTGTCAGAGAGATGCATAACAAATGATGATAGAGTTTGTTCCAAGCAATGTAGTAAGTAAGTAAGTAAGTAAGTAGTGTAAGAGTTAACCAACTTGGGTTGGTCGAGTGGTCAGCTCACTTGTCCGCTTAAGCAAGTGTCGGAGGTTCGAATCCTGCCTTGTGCATGCAGCAATCCATTGGCCAGCGACAGACCCTTAGATGGAGCTCAGATCCGCGACGGATTAGTCCTTGACCTGTCGGATTGGGGGATATCGTGGTCAACTAAAAAAAAAAGTAGTGTAACGGTTTTCATTTTCATGAGAGGATTGGGTTACTAAACTACTTACTACTACTATAGCCACTTTGCCACCACAAGATCAACTTATAAAAACCGTATTTGTTACGGTTATATATTTATTATTACCCCCTAGAGGCCCTCCTCCTTGTCAGAGTAATAAATGGGGTTTCAATATTCAATTCATTCCATGCAGTTATGCACATACATATATCAAACCTACTATATATGTTTATAACTTAAATACTATACAGTATACACACACATACATACACCTTCTTTGTCTGCTTATTTATATACATGTCCAACTTTTCTGGTTTCTCTCAAGTACATTAATATTTGTTATGATCAATACAATTTACAATTTAGAACGAAATAATATAGTGTTCATTTTGAACTTAATTAAAATGCAAGCTATCACTAGTTAAATTAAGAATGTTATTGTATGTACAATGTACTAGTTAATAAATAAAGGTTAGAACTTAGAAGATGCTTGCATGTGTGATTATTCATACACAGATACTACGTATGTGTTTGAAATCACTTATCATGATACCATGTCTTAGTCCAAATTTTATTGGTTAGTCAGGCATGAATATAGTAATATTGATGAAAACTAAGGTGCAGTTAATTTCATGTGAAGTTGATAATTGAGAGTTAGATAAAAATTTAGTCAAATCAATCAAATCATTTAACTGCTCTCAGCTATCAATTTCACGTGAAGTCGACTGCACTTGAATTTTCACCATAAATGTTTAAACATGACATTGTTGTGTTGAATAATGATGATAGAAAATGCTTTATTTTTTTTTTTAACTAGAAAATGATCGCAGTTACATGCTATATTGAATTCTTGTCGAGTCTTTAAACTCTAGGTAATAGTTAGCATCAAACGATTGTTTTTCCCTCTAAGATTTTATTGTTCGTTCCTTGTAAGATTCGCTGCAGAGGAATAGATACATTCTTCTGACATATTTGTCGGAAATAATTAACTACTGAAATGAAGTACCTATAGACAAAGCTGGAAAAAAAAAAAATGAAAATAGGACCCTTCCTTCAATAGGTCCACTTCTTTTAAACTTCCATTCTGATTTATAGTTTACGTTCATAATTTATAGTTATGAATTGATGTTATTAGATCACAAGATAAATTAATTTCTACCTAATATGGTATTTAAAATAAAATAGGATTTGTAGTAAAAGTTATGAATTTACTTCACTCATACTAATCTAATATTTTTCATGAGTACGTATTTTAGATTGAAGGCAGTGCGAAATGTTTAAAGTGAACAAGTTTCTTGGTGAATGTGTCAACATCAATAACATTTTGTTCGTGGCAACTACATTTAATGATATATATGGTGAGGGATATGGTTGTGATATTGCCCTTTTGATTCTCTAAAGAATTTCGGTGTGTATGTTTATCCTTCAGAGTTCAGAGACTCTAGTCAACATTGAGTAACACAAGCGTATACAACTAAGTTAGAAAGGATTTAACATTAATATACTCAAATAGCATAAGAGTTGGATAAAAGAATTAAATGCGTAGAATACGGATGCAACCGTGTGACATGTATTCGGTATTCCATTCCAAATCCAGCAGTGAGTAGTAGTGAGTAGTGACCCTACAACCACTCTGTCGTAGTAATTGCTGTGCCATGAGTTATTTATTTATTTTTATATTAGGTAACACAACAACACAAGTGGAGGAGGAGACAACCGACCACTTGCTATTTACTATTTAGTTGTGGAGTCGTTGCAAGTCGTTCTTTGAATTTTCATCCCTTGCATTGGGTCAGTTTATTTTGTGACAGGTGAAAACGTTTCAGCAAAAAGACAAATGCTGATCTAGTAAGTGGAACAAAATGCAGTGAGCCTAAGCGACCGTAAAATAATTTGTGCTTGGGGTATGTGGTCTTCAGTTTTAATCCACATGCAAGTAGTTGTTTGATGATTAATGATGAGTCAATTCTTCGAGGTGGTTAACAAAATCTTAGCCTTTCTTCTCCTTAGCTGAAAAAGAAATTGTGGGGCACAATTCGTATGAACGCTCTATTTATACTATAAATAGTAAAATGAATGGTTTCTAGTAGTGTCTAGATTCTAAATTTGGGGGAAGTTCATCTGGACCATTAGATATATTAGGGTGCCTTTGTTTCTAAGAACAGGACAGGACAAGACACTGATAGAGAGACACAAAATTTTGTGTTCTTGTATTCTGTTTGGTGATAAACTAAAACAAATTATGAAAATCCAATTTATTTTCATTTTTTTTCATTCAAAAAATTTGAAATGAAAAATATAATAATAAAAAATATAATTATAAAAAATTAACAAAAATAATGAAAGAAAAAATAAAAAATAAATTGTATCTCTTGTTAGTGTCTCCGTGTCCTTCCAATTGACACAAAATATACTAATTCAGTGTCTCTGAACATATTGTCTCTGCCTATATCTCCTCTGCCAAACACAATTTTGTGTCTCTGTATCCCTGTCTCAGTGTCCTGTCTCTATAAACAATCGCAGCCTTATTTCTCTTAAATTTATAAGCATTGATGAGTAATCACCACCTCTTAGGAGTGGGCCCAATCCCATTTGAATATTAGTTGTAGCGAAATTCATGAATCATGATAAACATATCTATCTTGTTAATACACTTCGGTGTTGCCAGTAGCCATGGGGGCATATATCAATAACTAAGCACAGATGAAAATGTTATATTAACAATAACAAATCCATGTTACACTTCTCACTTCTTCACCTGTGTAATACAAAATCACTATCTTCTAACTCGTATAATACAAAATCATGGGGTTGGGAATGGTAAATTTGGTATTCTCTATCTCATAGTTCATAGATACAAAAGAATCTACTAATAATAATACCCATGCAACTTTCAACATGGCGTGCGTGTGTCACTATACTTGTGATCTGTGAAGAGACACTAACTTATCATCTCTCTCTCAGGTCAACAACATCAAACTTCAAATTAGCATTCATATAGACATGAGAACAGTGCTCGTAGATTGGACTTCCATCCGAGGGCTCCTCATGGGGATGAAATCCTCGTTGTTGGCAGTTACGAATTACAGACACACCCCCTGGATCGGATAGATGAAATATGCCATGTGGACTGCAGTGCAACAGTAAATGTTTGATGCTTCAATTAGTGCAAAACGTTAAATAGGACAGTAACATTATTTATCTTAGTTAGTAGTTCAAGGTGGTTATTGTAGATGTTTCCTGGTTTAATTTATGACGAAAATGACATAGATGCAAGAAAAAATAATGTACCTTGTTGTATCTGTAGGGGCCATGACAATTGCAATTGCCTCCGGTAACATTATCTATAAAGAAAAAAAAATATACCGCCATTCAGGTAGGTAAATTTAAAACCTTACATGCCTTTGCTGACTGTACGTTGCAAGTTGTGGTTTTGTTGGAAAAAGAAAAAAGAACAGAAGAGCAGCTTATACTCCATATTTCCACAAATATTGCACTCCAAATTGTTAGCCTTGTGCACAGCATACGTAATTAAACTTTAAAATTTTCATACAAGTTATAATAAAAAGTGAAATGATAGTTGGTATGAAAATACACCCTGACCTTATCATGTTCGCTGATACCAAATACATATTTTTTTTCAATTTTTATTATATTGGGTTTATTTTTAAGTGCCTAGTCCGATTCATGCATCTTCATAATCAATGAATTCACACAACATACCAGTTCTCTATTAATATTCATGATATTTGCTCTTTTATCTTCTTTATCTGAAGTATTACAAACCACAACTAAGAATCTATTATCTAGCATTATTGCAACTATTTCTTTTACTCTTTCATAGCCTGAACAGGAGGGATGTACAGATTGCTCCAGCAAAATCTACAATGTGAATAGTCACAGAATTCGAATAATAATAATGCCATATTACCTGGTATGAGTAATGGGTGTGCAGGTCCACGGATGACATGAAACAAGTTTGTGATGGGTGTGTCTGAAATCAAATATAGAAATAAGATAAACTGGACATTTAAAGCTAGTACAATAAGAGTATGTTCAGGAGAAGGGAGCGCAGGGAAGAGTTTGAAGAGTAATTATGAGTTCATTTTACTCTTCAAATATATCCCTTCTTTCTCTTTCCCTGCAAAACCTCAACTCACAAACACGCCAAAGGATCACTAAAGAAGGATGCAAATAAGTTCTGCTAGCTATCAAAAGGGTTTCTATCTTCAGTTGTATCTAACTATCTATTATTGGGGAAAACATTGATGGTTCAACCCACCATCAGAGCTAAGAATGAATAAGTGACAGTCAAGGATAATGGAGCTTACATGTATCCAGCCTAAAGGAAACAGTGATAAGCTGTCCTGAACTTCAAATATTTCTTCTTCATTCAATGTTGAACACTGAACAAGAAATTAAATTAGACATACATTGCGCAACTGAAAATAATTAAAATTACAACAAACAGTTAAAAAAAATCATTAATGAATCATGAGAGAATTACAATCTTGAGTCTCCTAATTCTAAGGAATACTGTATTTAGCTCTATTCATATATGTTTTGCATTATTCCATTGAGAATCATTTTAACTCGCAACGATAATCCCAAGAGAATTGGCTTAAGAACCAGTTTCCTTTAAAAGTAATTGAGAAAATCCAATCATATGGTTTACAGTTCCAACAGAGGTTTAGTAGCACTTTCACAACAAATGTAGATAAATAATCTCAGATAACAATAAGAACAAATTATGCAACACTCATAAACTCCATGCATCACAACCTCAGATCAGTAGAAGTCTCACTTTGTCTGACAGGATAAACTTGGAAATAGAAAAAATGAAGAAACAGTCTATATAATCATTTGAAACAAAAAACTGAACCGCAAGAGTAAACATGACCATTATCTTACCGAGTCTGAAGTTGACTCCTGCTTTGGGATAATAAGTGTAGTGATATGGAAAACCCTGTTTTTCTGTAAACATGAAATTACAAGCACAAAAATATATTAAAATTAGCAACCAAAATATTTCTAGAACCCAGAAGTAAACAAAATTATGACTTCTTTTACCAGGGACCCTGCAAGAACACCACATGTCTCTAAGTTTTTCTGTGTGTTTTTGGAAGCCAGTCTCAAAAAATCTTCCATCATTTTCACAGGCTGCAACACAAAGTAAAGTGAACTTATAATAATTTATTACCAGGTTTAAGAACCAAACAAACCACACGTAAGAACAAGTCACAATGAATGATCAAGAGAGTCCATGATGTGCTTTGAACAATTCCATTTAAAACGTAAAATAAATCAGGCTTACAATATGTAGGTGTTGGTATGTACTCGGACCAGGTCCAGAATCCTGAGAAGATTTAGCTGGTCCAGGCCTTGGATCTGCAACTTTTGAAGGAGGAATGGGGGAAGACTCAGGATACACCTGAGCAAGAACAGGAGGTGGCAAAGGTTGTTTGAGCAACTGGAAGGAGTCCTCCCTTGATTCAGTTACAACAGGAGAACAGGACTCAACAGCGGGATGCGACCATCTTCCATCATCCAATGAGAGAACCGAGTTCATTGTGGATGCAGCTGGTCCTTGATCCAATTCTTTAATTGCCACAATATCATATTGCCCAGCCTGATTCAAGCTGTCAGCATGAGCGGCAAGAAAAGTGTAAGGCTGTTATATCCCAGGGAAACAAAACTGAACAAACAACTATGACAATATTGACCTTCAGTGTTCAGCATTTGCTTATAATCAGATTCCTTTAAAGTGAAAAATCAAATGTTAATTTCTTTTTTAAAAAAACCAAACTATAATAATGAACGAGCCAAACCTTGAATCTTTGACGTGTGTCAGATCAGTACTGCTTGGATATTGAACCTGCATAAAGACATATATCAATATATCAAAATTATAGATTTTAGATACTTGATGTTGCTAGAACATTGCAAAGTCAAACTGGAGTTTTTACCTTAATTTCTGCACTAGGTCCAAGCCATTGGCCCCGAAGACCACTTGGCCCTAAGAATGAGTGTCTAGACAAAGTCTCCTTCTTTGGAGGAGGTACACTAAGGGATCTGCAGAACTCAAAAAACATTTATTGTATTTCCTCTTTCAACACAGAAGCATTTAAAACAGAAAATGAAAATATCTGGAATGTATGGGACAGAGCTTCCTCAAGTCCCAATTCCCAAGGATAATATGAAACATACATGATGCTTAAAAAGCAAAAGGTGCTTTGCACTAAAGGTCTGCTGAATACAGGATAAGGGACTGCAACAGCATGTAACCACCCAGGACATTGGACAGAAAGATTACAATTTGAAGAGTGAGCTATAAGAAGAAACTCTGCTATAATAATAATAATAATAATACACTCTTATTTGCTTTCCTATAAATTACTGTTAATTTTCCTTTTGAGGTAATCAGGGTAAACATAGACAGGAAGTACTTCCATCTGCTAGATCTGCCACATGTAATCACTAACATATCCAAGTGCACAAAAGAAATTTCAATTGCAGACACAAAAGGAGCAAAAATCAATGAGCATGGGTCATCCAATTTTATAACCTGACCAGCAAAGTAATGGTCTCCAGAATGGCCAGAACACCAAAGCGACCCATAACAACATGTAGCTCATAAAAACAGTCATCATGTAATTGTAACTATAGAAGGACCAAAAGAATAGAATATAATTAGATAGAGAACTCTTACAGTTTCTGAAACTGCTTGTCAATGGGGATGGAATTTGAAAATGAGACATTATTGTTATATTTCCATGAAGAGTGTGAACCCAATCCAGCAGACTGCAGGGTGAAATTAATAACAGTAAAAGATCATAACTATGTGCAAGCACATCAGAGCAAAAAAATTTCAACCCGCACAGAAGAATCATAAAAATTACTCTATCATCTACTACCCACCTGTCGAAAATCCATGGGGGAGTTAGAGCTTTTATTGACAGGAGGCCATTCCAAGGACGAATTTGCTGAACTCGGCAAAGCCATATTAAAGCTGTTTTCTCCAGGCAATGGAGCTTCAAGATGTGAATTATTCAATTTGTTCACAAGGAGTTTAAATTCAGGCCGCAATGCTTCAAGCTCATCTATTACAGCTAGTAATCTCTGTTATTGAAAAATGACATGCAAGACACAACATTACTAAATACTAAATACCAAATACATAAATTACTAAATTAAAACAAACACCTATCTAGTATCTACCCATTACAAAAGTAGCAAAGAAATTTCCGAACCTTCTTATATGCTGCTCTTTCATTATGAAGTGAAGCTTGATAATCTCGATGGTATGGTATAGTCTCAGAAACCAAACTACAAAGGGCAAAAATAAAGTTTACTAAGCAGAAAAAGGAGAAGGTCATGCCCAAGAAAACTGCAAGCTTATCAGTTGGCAACAAAGGAAATCCACATAACATGTTACCTTGAAAATCTGAGAAGTATGATATACAAGTCAACTATATTGTTCTCCTGCCGGTAGATACTTGCCTGATGACAAAAACAGAATGCATAATTGATAGTTCCTATATTCAGAAACCTATTATTCGAACATTTCTTAATGATCCTAAATATCATGTACTTGGCAAAGGCATAAGCAGAAGGTGGATCAGAGGGTGGGGGAAGCAAGTGTGAATTAGCTATTTGTATAGAAGCGCTCCTAAATGAGTTGCTAGAAAGAGAAAGATCCTATTTCTGTGGTTGGAGAAGATTCCAGAATAGATATGGTGGAAAAGCCCTAACAGAATGGATCAGAATCTGGATTAGGGAATAGAGTACCTGCTTGAGGAGGTTATCGGCGATACGATAGTAATAACGAAGGGGAATGCGATTGTCAACTTCGACTCTGCGAGCGATAGAATCCAAGTCGATCCTCATCTTCAATGGAACCAAATTGTCAGTGACAAACAGTTCCTTCTTCCAACTGAATTGATCAGCCTCTTTCTTTCTCTTTCCGTGAGTGAATTGAGAAGTTGGCACGGTTTTTGTCGTGTTGCAAGTTGCAGAAAAGAAGAAGAAGAAGAAGAAGAAGAAGAAGATTGAAAGTGCGTGCGTGTGAACCAAGTCGTTAAAACTCGTCGTTTCGAACAAAAGGTGCAGCTACGCTTTTTTTTTTTATGTTCAATTCATGTCAACATTGTGAGCTAAGGTTGGATTATTCAATAAAATAAATCAATTAAATTAATTTGAGAAAATAAATAATTAAGCCAATGGTTTTTCTGAAAATAGAAACTTAGTAATTAATCATTTATAATTTTAAAATGTAATCCCTTTTAATTATTTAAAAAATAATAAAATTAGCATAAAATAATCTAAAATTACTTTATTTTATATTCTTTAATTTATGTTGGTATAATTGATTAATATTAAAAATAAATAAGTATATAATTTTAAATGCTACATGCATAAGTTTATGTATATTAAGTTAAATTATCTTCCTAAGACTGCAAAAACAATGTGTGCGATAGAAACTCACCACATGACATGGTAATATATATGAATATGTTCAAGTCTAAGACACTAATTTATCACCAAAAATTGTAAATTTACAAAAAAAAACATGCAACCCCAAGATAAAACTAAAAATGAGTGTTGTTATGTGCTATGAGAAGAGTGGCATAAAGAAGTTCATTCCAGGAGTCTGGAATTCCAGGGAGGCACCAATGGCTGCAATCCTGAACCGTTGTTCTTAGCCTCCCTTTATTGTTATTATTGACAGAGGGATGGCCATCTTTTCTGTAATCAGTCATCTTTGTAATGTTGAGGTAAAACACTGGTGTCTTCATCTCTGATATCACACTTTCAAGTATCCTCATTGTCCATGGATATTCTCCAAGGTACCTCTCGTTTGTTATTGGTTCCTTCTCTCCATCACATTTTCCTCCAGAGTTCCATTGCCCTCCTTTGTAGTGAGAAGCTGAGAATCCTGTGAAGAACACCCTTGTGCGCCTCCTGTCCACTCTCGAATCCACCCAAGCCGCCCATGTCTTCAGTGCTTTCCTTAATGCTTCCGAAACTTGTAGTCTGTCATACACATGATTCCCTTCTTGAAAGTAATTTATGCTGAAACAAGAGCGAATAATTATGAATGTTAATGAATTATATATATATGAGTAGAATTATATATAAATTATTCTCCTAACTTAATTAATTACCCGTTTCTGGTTTTGTAGTGATTCCACCAGTGGCCTGTGTTGAAAATGATGATATCAGCATTATTGTATTGAGACTTAGAAGCTTGGATCATGTCAAGCCTCAGAGTCTCTCTTTGACCCGTATTTCGTAACACTTTCCATTCTTGAACTAGAAATGGGGATTTCACAAACTCTATCGAACATGCATAGTCCTATTATTATTATCATCATATCACAATAACATACATTAATTAAACATCAAAGCATACAATAGTACAATACAATTCTATATCCTACTGAGATTGTTATGTATAACTTACTCTGAAATTGAGAGAGAAAAAACCTTGAGTCCTGAATTCACGGCGTCCCGAAACTTCATAGATTCTGGTCTTATCTTTGAGAGAAGCTCTCAGAGAACACGCGAGGGATTGCCACATGTTCCTGTTCAAGGAGTCTCCTACAAACACCACCCTCTTACCTCTTAGCATCCGCAACATTTTCAACCCATCAAACCTATATAATAAGAACAAGGTTAAGAAGCTAAACTATATATTCTTTTGATTTCTTAAGCTACAAGTTACTAATAGAAACAGAGTAGTTAATTAACCTTGGAATGTGGCAACCGTGTGGCTTCCATCGATACTTAAGATAATCAAAATCTGAACGTCCATTCTTGAAGCAGTTGAAAGCGTCATCAAGATAAGGACATGAAGCATGTTGGTAGAGTGGTTCAGCATGTTCATCACGAACCCAAGTGCCATCAAAGATGTCGCAGGAAGCGAGGTCTCTGATAGCTTGTGAATCACTGTTGGTGGTGGAGTTGGCGTGAGTTCTCTCTGCGGCGGTGACGGAAGACAAGGTGCTTCTGCTGCGTGGTTTGGAAAGCATGTGGGAGTTGGAGAAAGGAGAAGATGGAGGGAATAATGGGGTGGCGGCAGGGTAGGGAGTGGGAGAGTTGCTGGTGTAAGATGCAGAGAGGAGGAAGAGGGAGAGAAGGAAGAAAGGAACCGTAAGAATGTGATGAGTTCTTGGACGTTGTTGAAGGTTTCTTGAAAATTCAGATGATGCGAACCATGGCTTCTTGAAGCACGCCATGCCAATATTCATTCACTGATTTCCACACTTTCACTTTCTTTATTTTTCTCTGTAAAAATATTTATATATTTTAGTTTTAACTTTAACCTATGCATTGAAGAGCTTGAAAACAGTTATTATTTGCTCTAGTCTTTTTACTTATAAATACTTATTATGTAGTTATACTTTTGTGCACTTTTGTCTACCTTTTAATCTGAACAATATATAATTCAAAAAAGGTTATTTGTTTATTAAACTTGATTTATAAATTTTTAGATGAATAATTTATAACTATTGATTACATTTTGGTCTTTTTAAGTCATTTATGTTTGTTTAATTTTAAAAAAGTAACTGTAGCTAAGACTAGGTATTTACTAATTAAAATAAGAGTATAGTATTGTTTTTGTTTTCAATGTTTGGGATAAGTCCCAAAATTCTTCCTAACGTTTAAATCGTCCTATTTAAGTTTTTAACGTTTTAAAATTGACTCAATGTTATTTTGCCGTTAGAGATCTCTTAATGAAATTGACGGCGAAACAAAATTGAGACGATTTTAAAACGTTAGAAATTTAAATAGGATGAAAATGTTTGAGATAAAAACGATACATAGAAATAAATTTTAATTTTATCCTTCACTAATATCAATCTTTTACGGTACATAGTTATTCAACTATTTTTTAATTACATCTAAGTAAATTACACTTAATTACGTTACTTTGATTCTAAATAATTTTTTTTTATAATTTTACTTTTAAAGATTTTTACTTATTATGAAATGTTTGTCGAATGACTAGAATCATATTATTTTATTGTATATGTATCATTTTTTCCCTACAAGATTATATATTAGTCATTCTACAAATATTTTATGATGAGTAAAAATTTTTAAGAATAAAATTATAAAAAATAAATTTATTTAGAATAAAAATAGTATGATTAAGTGTAATTTACCTAGATGTGATTAAAAAAAATAATTGAATATATGTACCGTAAAAAGTTGATATTATTGAAGGATAAAATTAAAATTTATTTCTATGTATCGTTTTTGTCCCCAACGTTTTCATCCTATTTAAGTCCCTAATATTTCAAAATTGTCTCAATTTTGTTCTGTCGTCAATTCTGTTACAGATTCCTAACAGCAGGACAACATTGAGTCAATTTTGAAATGTTAGGAACTTAAATAAGACGATTTAAACGTTAGGGGTAACTTTAAAACTTACCCCAAACGTTGGGGCAAAAACGATACTTTACTCTTAAAACAAATTTCTACAACCAAGTGATTTACTTAACAAAATTCAATCAAATCATTTACATACACGTGCTCACATTTTTTATGTTTTAAATTTACGCACACGTTCTTTCTCATCTTAATGTTTCAAATTTCTGCGCACACATTCTTTTTCATCCCTTCTTCTTCTTCACCCCCGACACGCATTTTCTTCTTTTATTTCTTTTTCGTTATTTTTTCTTTCGTTATTATCGTCACCACCACTACCATCTCCTCCTCTTCTTCTTTCTTTTTTTATTGAAATTTCTTCTCCTCCTTTCTTTATCGTCATCGTCACTACCACCACCTCTATCTCCTTCTCCTCTTTCTTTTCTTATTTGAATTTTTCGATCTCCTCTTTCCTTTTTCTCCTCCTCCTACTCGACTGCTCCTCCTCCATCATCATTATATCATCATCGTCGTCGTCTTCTTCTTATATATATAACAAAAAAAAGAAAGAAATAAGAAAAAAATACAACATTAAAGAAGATATTTTTGTACTTTTGTAACAAAATTTTAGTGTAAAAACTAAGAAAATTTATGTGTTATTATAGAAATTTCAGTGTATTTACATTCTGATAAGTTCTGCATAATTCAAAACTCTTCCTCTTCTTTCTCCTCATCTTTTATTACTTCTTCTTCTTCTTCTTTTTTTATCATCGTCATTATCTTTTTTTTTCTTATTCATCTTTTTCTTCTTATTTTACCTTCTCAAGTTTTTTCTTATTTTATTCTCTTAACAAGAATAAAAAAAAATCAAACAAAGAAGAAGAAAAAACATATAATACTACAAAATTATTAGCAAGATGATAAACCTACATTCATCAACTAAAAGAAAGAAAAAAATAAAAAAAAGAAATAACAAGGAAAAAATACAGCATTAAGAAAAATATTATTGTGTATTTATAGCAAAATTTCTGTGTAAAAACTTGTAATACCCTAATTACCCTAAGCCTTACCTTATGTCGTAAAGCAAAGGATAATTAAATGTCATGACAGTTCTAAGGCTTATACGATAATATACATATATAGAAAAGAATAATAGTACGAGAAGCCCGATGAAGGATTACAACTCAAAAACCGAGATACAAAAGCATGAAACGTTCACTCGATAACTAAAAGCGTAAAGGATACGATACCGGTACAAGATAACAAAGTATATGTAGATATATAAGCATAATAGTCATAGAGTACTAGCCGTAACCCGCGGATTTTAGACCGACTAGTTATATATAGACATAACAAAGTTTTATAAAGGTACAACCATAAACAACCTGTCTTTCAAGTTTAGCCTCTAAGGCAACAAAGTAATAAAAATACAAAAGATAGAGTGAACTACAACAAAATAATCAAAATGCAAAAGGTGATAAAAGATCCTCCCCTCTGTCACCATCACGCAACTCACCTGATGAGTTTGGAAAACTCTAATTTGATTTATTGATGAACAAACATGATTAAAATAATTAATTACAAAATTATTAATTTGATTTTCATCTAACATATGTTAATTAATAATTTTGTGTGTGCAGATTTGTTATTGGGCCGAAAAATGAGTTTCTGGCTTAAGCCCAAAAACCAGCCTTGTTGCATAATTATATACTAAGTGGCTGAAATTTTATATTGTTGGGCCAAGCTTAATGTTGCTTACAACCAAGCCCATGGTTAATTTTTGATGAGAGCCTCTTATACTTGATCCGAAACAATTTTCATCAAGAAAGCAAATGTTATTAATTGGGCCAGATTTAATATTTGATGCAACTAAGCCCAATTATATGCAATGCTAATTCCTCATGCATTACCCGAAAACAATAAAGAGGGAACCCAAATTGTTTTCAACAGATCTAAAATTCAAACATGTGTTGGATTTCAAATTACACTCAACTATCATTTATTACATGGGAACTATGAGAGAGAAATTGACAAAGTGATTTGATTGCTAGCACCAAGGCTACACGTTTGTCAGTAAAAAGAAAGGGAAATTGATTCATTTTTATCTTTTGTTCCATTAACTACTATTTCTCTTTCCTCTCTCTCATTCATCTCTTTTCTATTCTCTCTTCGGTCCTTGTCCAGAGAACCATGGAAGCAACATTCATCAACGAAGAAAAGAAAGGAGGTGCATGCATCAAGACCATCAAGCTCATGATGGCAAGAAAACATACTAAAATAAAAATAAGCTGTGGCTAAGATACTTACCAAATATGGTCAGATTTGGTGAGGTTATCTTGAGCTTTGCATGCTCAAAAAGGAAGAAGAAGATCTCGGCCAGCAAGGGAGATTCTTGAAGCATGGCTTGTCTTTGATTCTGCTCAACCACCACAGGGAGTAGCTAGAGTGGCGAAGTGATGGTTGAAGGCAGAGATTGAAGCAGATGAAGTCATCATCATCATGAAGCATCAAGGGCCAGAATTCCATCTTGGAGAGCAAGCCAAGGATGGAGAGCTCGGATTGATGAAGGGTGATGATCAAGAAAGGTCCAGAGGTAATTGCATGTTGGGTTTTACATGGTTATCTCTTCTCTCTCTATGTGGCCGAACCGGTTTGTTGAAGGAGGAAGAAGTTGGTTCGGTTTTGGCTTCAATAAGTGGAGGCTCCCCTCTTCTATAATAAGGGTGGACAGCCACTGTTTGGAGTAAGGAGAAAATTTGAGAGTGTAAGGCACAGAGTTCTCAGAGCTACCTGAGCTAACAGTTTTCTCTTCTCCTTCAATGTATTCAGTTTTTAATTTTTCTGTTTAATTTTGTCATGTCTTGAGTCTCATGGAAAAAGGCAAACAGTGAGGTTTGTATGAAAAAGCCATAGAGCGGAAAAAGGCAGAGAGTGCAAAATTAAAAGAAAAAGCCATAGATGTCTAAGAGTTCCTTTGTTCATCTATGTTGTGTTTCATGATTCTGTGGGAATTCCCTTGTAAGTTGGGTTAGCACTTTACAAGTTGTAATCAAATTGATTATAGTGAAATTCCATCATGTTTGTGATGAAGACTGGATGTAGGCTGCACTGCACTTAGCAGCTGAACCAGGATATATCTTGGTGTAATCTTTCTTCTCTCCAACTCCATTTCTGATCTCTACTGCATAGGAGCAAAAAACTAAAATTGTCTCGTGCCAAGTGACGAGACAAAACAAAAAGTCTCGTGGCAAGTGACGAGCAAAAACAAAAAGTCTCGTGTCTAGAGACGAGCTAAAACAGAAAAGCCTCCTCTGCATTCAGCAAGTGTCAGCAACATAAGAAAAGGGGGCTAAGATTCAACCCCCCCTTCTCTTAGCCACTGAAACCATCAATTGGTATCAGAGCTTGGTCTCAAAGAGATCAAGCTTTGCAGCTTGGAGTAAAGATCCTCATGGCAGAAAACAGTGGCGCAAATGTGGTGTCTTATAATCTAACTGAAGGTCAATCAAGCAACAGACCCCCTCTTTTCAATGGGAAAAATTATACCTATTGGAAGGAGAGGATGAAGATATTCATACAAGCAGTGGATTACAGACTTTGGAAGATTATTCTCGAAGGGCCTCAATTTCCAACTATCACAAGTGTAGAAGGAGTTGTTTCTCTCAAACCAGAAGCAAGATGGTCCGAGGAAGATAGGAAGAAGGTGGAGTTAAATGCCAAGGCAATAAATCTGCTCAATTGTGCTATCAGCTTCGAGGAGTACCGACGGGTATCAAGATGCACAACGGCAAAGGAAATCTGGGACAAATTGCAAATCACCCATGAAGGAACCACCATTGTCAAGAAGACTCGGACAGATATGCTAAATAGAGAATATGAAATGTTTGCAATGAAGAAAGGAGAGTCCATTGATGAACTGTTCGAACGGTTCAATGCTATCATTGTTGGCTTAGATGCTCTGGGAATTACACATTCTGATTCTGTGCTAGTGAGAAGAGTGTTGAGATGTCTCACAAAAGAGTGGGAAACTAAAGCTTTAATTATTTCTGAAAGCAGTAGCCTAGACTCCATGACACTTGATGATTTGAGAGGAAATCTTCTTGCTTTTGAAAATACCTATTTGAAAAAAGATACAAAAAAGAAAGGAATTGCATTTTCTTCTGTGACTAACCCTCTGGATGATGAATCCAGTGATAACTCTTCTGAAAATGAGTTTGTTTTATTTGCAAAAAAATTCTGGAAAATGGCTAAGCTCAGAAGCAAAGGCAGCAGCACAAGGAGAATAAAGAAAGACCTTAGCAAGGTAACTTGCTATAATTGCAAGAAAATGGGGCATTTCAAATCTGATTGTCCCAAGCTGAAAAAGGAGGAAAAGCCGAAAAGAGGAAAGAAGAAAGGACTGATGGCCACATGGGAAGACTTGGAGAATGACTCTGATGATGATGATGAAGAAACCGAGACCAAGTCACAAACATGTCTCATGGCAGACCACATAGATCAGGTGTGCCTAGCATCCAAAAGGAAGGAAAATGTGTGGTATATGGACAGCGGATGCTCTAGGCATATGACCAGAAAGACAACCTTCTTCATAAAGCTTGATGACTATGATGGAGGACTTGTCACTTTCGGTGATGATGCAAAAGGAAAAATTGTGGCTGTTGGGAAAGTTGGTAAAAACTTTTCTTCTTGTATAAATGATGTTCTCCTTGTACATGGCTTGAAACATAATTTGCTTAGTGTTAGTCAACTTTGTGATTTGGGTTTTGAAGTTATCTTTAAGAAATTTGTTTGTTTGGTTGTGTGTGAAAAAACTGGGAATGTTCTTCTTGAAGCTAAAAGATGCAACCATGTGTATGGATTAACTCTTGAGGATTTAAAGGAACAAAATGTAACATGCTTCACATCTTTTGAATCTGAAAAATGGCTTTGGCATAGAAAATTGGGACATGCTAGCATGTATCAAATTTCTAAGCTAGTCAAAAGAAATTTGGTTAGAGGAATCCCAAACATCAAGTTTGATAAGGATCTTACTTGTGACGCTTGTCAATTAGGCAAACAAGTAAAATCCTCTTTTAAATCAAAAGATGGAATCTCAACCAAAAGGCCTTTGGAAATGTTACATATTGATCTTTTTGGTCCTACTAGAACTCAAATTTTAGGAGGTAAACATTATGGTCTTGTGGTGGTAGATGATTACTCTAGATTTGGTTGGGTACTTTTCCTTACTCATAAGAATGATGCCTTTCATGCTTTTTCCACCCTTTGTAAGAAAATTCAAAATGAAAAGGATTTGAAAATTGCCCATTTGAGAAGTGATCATGGAAGAGAATTTGAAAATCAAGATTTTGAAAAATTCTGTGATGACTTAGGGATTTCTCATAACTTTTCATGTCCTAGAACCCCCCAACAAAATGGGGTGGTTGAAAGAAGGAATAGAAGCCTTCAAGAAATGACTAGGGCTATGTTATGTGAGAGTGAAATTCCTAAATTCTTATGGGCTGAGGCTGTGAACACAGCATGTTATATTTTGAATAGAACAATCATTAGAAAAGGGTTAAAGAAAACGCCTTATGAGCTATGGAAAGGAACCCCTCCAAATCTTAAGTACTTTCATGTCTTTGGATGCAAATGTTTTGTGCTTAACAATAAGGAAAATCTTGGAAAATTTGATCCAAAATCATATGAAGGAATGTTTGTTGGATATTCCACCACAAGCAAGGCCTATAGAGTTTATCTCAAGGAGCATAGGACAATAGAGGAATCCATACATGTTACTTTTTGTGATTCTAACTTAATTCCCAACATTGTGAAGGATATTGATTCAGATTGTGAAGAGGATGGAACAAGCAAAGAAAATCCCAAATCTGTCCAGAATGAAGAATCTGTCAGCCCGGTTCTGTCTCGTCAGATTGTAGGAGACACTTCCATTTTGTCTCCTGAACAAGCACGAGCAACTGAAACAGTGAGACCACCAGAAGTTCATCAAAGTTCTACACCTGTCCGAAAGCCTAGAGAATGGAAATCTATGAGAGGTTATCCTCATGATTTCATCATCGGTGATCCTTCTCATGGCGTAACAACAAGATCCTCCACCAAAAGGCAAACCAAACCTAGCAATTTTGCTCTCTTGTCCCAAATGGAGCCTAACAATGTCAAACAAGCTCTTGAAGATCCATCATGGGTCAAGGCCATGCAAGAGGAACTAGCTCAATTTGACAAGAATAAGGTTTGGACATTAGTACCTTATTCGGATGCTAAGAAGGTAACGGGTACTAAGTGGGTCTTTAAAAATAAACTTGGTGAGGATGGACAAGTTGTTCGTAACAAGGCTAGATTAGTGGCCCAAGGTTACGATCAAGAAGAGGGTATAGATTTTGATGAGTCTTTTGCTCCGGTAGCTAGAATGGAAGCAATTCGTTTGCTTCTTGCCTATGCCGCCCATAAAGGTTTCAAAATGTTTCAAATGGATGTTAAATGTGCTTTCCTTAATGGTCTTATTGATAGAGAAGTGTATGTGGCTCAACCCCCCGGTTTTGAACATAAAGAGTTTCCAAATCATGTTTTCAAATTAACTAAGGCTCTTTATGGTCTTAGACAAGCTCCAAGAGCTTGGTATGAAAGGCTTAGTGCCTTCTTGTTGGAAAATAAATTTCAAAGGGGTACCACCGACACTACTTTATTTATTAAAGCATCTAATGATGATATACTTCTTGTTCAAGTTTATGTTGATGATATTGTATTTGGTTCGGCCAACATTTCCTTGTGTGAAGAGTTTGGAAAACTCATGACTAGTGAGTTTGAAATGAGTTTAATGGGAGAGCTTACTTTCTTTCTTGGCCTCCAAATTAAACAAACTCCTAGTGGTACTTTTATTTACCAAGGAAAATATGCAAAAGAACTTATTAAAAAGTTTGGCCTAGAAAACTCCAAAGCAATGGGTACACCAATGCATCCCAACACAAAACTTGAAAAGGATGATGATGGTCAAGATGTGGATGAAACAAAGTATAGAGGAATGATAGGTTCACTCATGTACCTTACCTCCTCTAGACCGGATATTGTTCAAAGTGTGGGTGTATGTTCAAGATTTCAATCTCACCCGAAAGAATCCCATCTTACGGCTGTTAAACGCATCATTAGATACATTAAGGGAACTTGTGATTATGGCTTGTGGTATCCTAAATCTGATGAATTTTGTGCAGTAGGGTTTTGTGATGCAGATTATGCGGGAGATAGAGTGGATAGAAGAAGCACGTCCGGCATGTGTTGCTTCCTTGGAAGCTCACTCAATATGTGGTCAAGCAAGAAACAAGCTACAGTGGCTTTATCCACGGCTGAAGCAGAATACATTTCCGCATCTGCATGTTGCACTCAATTAATTTGGTTAAAAACACAATTGGAAGATTACAAATTAAAAATCAATAGTATACCCCTATTTTGTGATAATATGAGTGCCATAAATATTTCAAAAAATCCTGTTTTGCACTCAAGAACAAAGCACATTGAAATTAAATATCATTTCATTAGAGAACATGTGCAAAAGAGAACTATTGATATTCAATTTGTAAAATCGGAAGACCAAATTGCTGATATTTTTACAAAACCTCTCTGTGAAGACAGATTCTATACCTTGAGAAAAAGTTTGGGAATGTTATATTTAAGTTTTATTGAAAATCTGTGAATTTGTGACTCTGTTCAGTTTTTGCTCATAGGTTTGGACGAGATAAAAATCATGGCATGATGGAAGAGCTGTGGTCAAGGGGGAGGCAACGCAGAATTCAAAATTTTATGGGCCCCACCAAAATTCCTTGACCCCACCTTAACAGTTATGGTAGTTATCTTTCTACAAAAAGGAATCTTCCTCTTGTGTCATCAAATCTCCTTGGAAGTGGTTATTGTCAAATCAAATCCCTATATCCATCTAATCCCTTGATTTAAGGCAACAACTTTTCAGTTTTGGATTTCAAAAGTTAAAAGGGAAATCATTTTTTGGACAATAACCACCCATTATGGTCATTAACCGTCCACTAATGGTCATTACTCTCCATATTCTCTTTCCAAACCCCATTAAATGCGTTCACCCACCTTGTCTCTCTCCCTCTCTCAATTCGGTTATCACCACCACCCTTTCATATTCCATTCCCCATTACCATGAAAAAGAAAACCGCGCCAAGAAAGAGTGAAAGAATTCTTCTTTCTCAAAAACCATCAACACCCCAAACGCACACTCATATCCACATACATTCTACTTCCTCATCCTCTCCCTCACCTCCAACCAAACAAACCGAAGCCATGAGAAGAAAGGTAGTGGCCCAAAAGAGTTCCAGAAGAGGACGAAACAGGAAGAACAAGGACCCCCAAGAGGAAGAAGAGCAAGAATCTTATACTTCTCCCATTCCTTCACCTCCACCCTCATCACCGAAGCGGACTACTCCTGGAAAAGGCTCCCAGAAGAATCAGGGGTTTGCACTCAATGACACTACTGAACCTCCAAACTTGGAATCCATGGAATTTAGAGACAAATATGGCAAGACTCACTCCCACTTTGATCCAAGCAGATTTAACTCTTGCACCTCTTTTGAGTTTCATAAGGAGGTTATGGAGAAGCGTCATTTGTGCACAACTTATCTTGTTAGCCTTGAAAATCTCACCAACAAGGGCATCAACGTCTCTCCTCTGTTTGAACTACTCAACTGGAAACCTTTGCTTCTCATCCAGAAACCAGTCTACCCTGGTCTTGTTCGAGAGTTTTATGCCAATATGCGGCTCATTGACGGCACCCTCCATTCCTATGTCAAAAGGGTTCAAATAGCCCTTGATGCTGAGACTATTGGAGTGGCCCTGGGCTTCAAGGATGAAGGACCGCGAGCATACATGGTGGAAAAATGGGACACACAAGTTGGCGTTCCATACAAGACTGTTCTCAAGCACATTTGTGACATTTTCTGACTGTCTCATCTTATTTGCTTTGGTTACCTCTACTCCTATATCCTTTGGTTATATTATGATTAGACACATGTGGGATTCTGTTAGAAGCACCAGAAAGGCTAACCTGCCTTATGGTATGTTTCTAACTAGAATATTTGAGTACTTTAAAGTTGATTTGTTGAATGAGGCTGTAGAAAATAAGGTGTCTTCAATTAGAGGAGCAGGAGCAACTAAGGAAACCAAAGGGCGACCAACTGCTGCATCGGATAGTGACCATGAAGGCAGACCAGAATCCTCCAAAACAATCAAGTCCATCAAACAGATTTTGGGAGAATTTTCGAACATGGCAGATTTGATGTATCGGTCAGCCAAAGAAACTCGTAAGCAAGCCTTTGACAATGAGAAAGCTTGGAAAAATTGCAAAGACAGGGTCAATCTGATGATGGAACATTTTAAAGAAGATTTGGGAGATGATAGTGTCGGAGATGCTGAAGAACAACTTAATTTTTCTGATGATTAGTGATTGTTTCTTTACTCTGTTTGATATTGGCTCCACTAGGCTCAATCTGTTTTTTGTATGAGCATGACTTGATACTCACTGCTCTAGGATACTCTCTAGGATATTGTGATATACTCTTGCTATTTTGCTTTGAATATTTTGCTATGTTTGATTCTGTTTTGTGCAGGTGCCCCCATGATGACAAAAGGGGGAGGAAATTTAAGTTCCAAAATTGAAATTGGAATGAAACAGGGGCTGAAAAACAGGGGAACAGGGGATGAAATTTTAAAAATTGAAAATTCATGATCACCCTTGTTCAAAGAATGCATGCTGTTATTGCATTCACTATATTGCTTGAACTACATTTGGTTTATGATGATGTTTGATTTTGATGCTTGGCTTTTGATTCATCATTGATAAATTTGTTGGATTGAAAACTTATTTTTGGTAGTTCCTTTAAATTGTGCAATATATTAAAACTGCCTTGTTTTGATCATGTGTACTTCAAATATTTTTCACATCATTTTGTTTTGCTCTGATATACTAACAAGAAATGTTTGGAAAATATTTGGATAAATTTTTGTTTGTATAAAAATGGTTGAGCAGTAAATCAGTTTATGATATCAAATGAGTTTTGATTATCAATTAAAACTGCTCATAAATCAAGCATTTAGCATCATAAAATATGCTAAATAACATTGTTACTTGAAGCTTGATTTAAATGTTACAGGTTAGTGCTTCCCTTGGTAAAATAAGCATACATCAAGGGGGAGCTATGTGACATTTAGAAAGGAGGAGAAATTCAAATTCAAAGGGAGTACTCTTTACTCTATCTCTAAATTTCTTTCCATTTCAATTTTAATAATGTTTGTCATCAAGGGGGAGATTGATGAGTTTGGAAAACTCTAATTTGATTTATTGATGAACAAACATTATTAAAATAATTAATTACAAAATTATTAATTTGATTTTCATCTAACATATGTTAATTAATAATTTTGTGTGTGCAGATTTGTTATTGGGCCGAAAAATGAGTTTCTGGCTTAAGCCCAAAAACCAGCCTTGTTGCATAATTATATACTAAGTGGCTGAAATTTTATATTGTTGGGCCAAGCTTAATGTTGCTTACAACCAAGCCCATGGTTAATTTTTGATGAGAGCCTCTTATGCTTGATCCGAAACAATTTTCATCAAGAAAGCAAATATTATTAATTGGGCCAGATTTAATATTTGATGCAACTAAGCCCAATTATATGCAATGCTAATTCCTCATGCATTACCCGAAAACAATAAAGAGGGAACCCAAATTGTTTTCAACAGATCCAAAATTCAAACATGTGTTGGATTTCAAATTACACTCAACTATCATTTATTACATGGGAACTATGAGAGAGAAATTGACAAAGTGATTTGATTGCTAGCACCAAGGCTACACGTTTGTCAGTAAAAAGAAAGGGAAATTGATTCATTTTTATCTTTTGTTCCATTAACTACTATTTCTCTTTCCTCTCTCTCATTCATCTCTTTTCTATTCTCTCTTCGGTCCTTGTCCAGAGAACCATGGAAGCAACATTCATCAACGAAGAAAAGAAAGGAGGTGCATGCATCAAGACCATCAAGCTCATGATGGCAAGAAAACATACTAAAATAAAAATGAGATGTGGCTAAGATACTTACCAAATATGGTCAGATTTGGTGAGGTTATCTTGAGCTTTGCATGCTCAAAAAGGAAGAAGAAGATCTCGACCAGCAAGGGAGATTCTTGAAGCATGGCTTGTCTTTGATTCTGCTCAACCACCACAGGGAGTAGCTAGAGTGGCGAAGTGATGGTTGAAGGCAGAGATTGAAGCAGATGAAGTCATCATCATCATGAAGCATCAAGGGCCAGAATTCCATCTTGGAGAGCAAGCCAAGGATGGAGAGCTCGGATTGATGAAGGGTGATGATCAAGAAAGGTCCAGAGGTAATTGCATGTTGGGTTTTACATGGTTATCTCTTCTCTCTCTATGTGGCCGAACCGGTTTGTTGAAGGAGGAAGAAGTTGGTTTGGTTTTGGCTTCAATAAGTGAAGGCTCCCCTCTTCTATAATAAGGGTGGACAGCCACTGTTTGGAGTAAGGAGAAAATTTGAGAGTGCAAGGCACAGAGTTCTCAGAGCTACCTGAGCTAACAGTTTTCTCTTCTCCTTCAATGTATTCAGTTTTGTAATTTTTCTGTTTAATTTTGTCATGTCTTGAGTCTCATGGAAAAAGGCAAACAGCGAGGTTTGTATAAAAAAGCCATAGAGCGGAAAAAGGCAGAGAGTGCAAAATTAAAAGAAAAAGCCATAGATGTCTAAGAGTTTCTTTGTTCATCTATGTTGTGTTTCATGATTCTGTGGGAATCCCCTTATAAGTTGGGTTAGCACTTTACATGTTGTAATCAAATTGATTATTGACGAATGGATTTTTGATGGTATAGAATTTCACAAATGAATTCTCGTTGCAAGTATAGTTTCTAAACCAATCACTAATCCTTTCATACAAAAAGTTGTTTGTCACTAGTACAAACCCCTAAAATTTATAAACCGAAGTATTCAAACCTCGGGTCGTTCTCTCTAGGAATTGTAATGAAGTGTCTTGTTATTGGTTATGAGTTATTTTGGGGTTTTAGATAAGAAGCATGAAAAGTAAATGGCAATGAAAATAAACTAACAACTATAAAAGGTTCTTGGCAAGATGTGAGAACTAGAAGTCCTATCCTAGTTATCCTTCTCAATTGTGATGAGAATTGTTCATTGCTACCACTTAGTTAACCCTTACTAATTAAAGGAAAGTCAAGTGGATGAATTGACTTGAGCCACAAGTCCTAGCCAACTTCCAAGGAAAGACTAGCTTTAGTGCACTCCAAACCAATTAGCAATCTCTCCAATTATCAATCAACAAAGGAATTAGATAACTCAAGTGTCACTAATTACTCTACCTAGGCCAAGAGGAACAAAATCTACACTAAAACTAAAAGAGGCATTTCAACAAACACATAGAGTGCGATAGAAGTAAACATTATTAATTGCAAGAATTAAAAGGAATCTACAACTACAAAAACAAGAGATCAACAATAGAAAAGCAAAGAAGACACATTTATTATGAATTACCTCTTATTGAATTGGAAGAATGTAGAAGGAACAATACTAGATCTACAACAAAGTATAAGAACAACATAAAGGAAATTACAATAAAAAAATGGAAGAAGAATCAATGTAACTACAAGGAATTGAGATGTAGAAGTAGAAGAACATGAATCTTAATCTAGATCTAAGAACTAAACCTAATCCTAATCCTAATTCTAGAGAGAAGTGAGAGCTTCTCTCTCTAAAAATCTAAACTAAAAGTGATTAGTGGTTGGGAGTGATTATTAGTCAAAAGTGATGATTATGATTATCATGCATTCCCCTTAATCCTTCATCCTTTTATTCCTTTCCCTTAGCAATTTGGCGCCAAAAATGGGTTCAGAAACCCTCTCAAATCGCCAGGCACGTGTTGCATTAGTGAGGTCATGTGCCCTCATCGACGCGTGCGCGCACGGTACGCGTGCGCGTCCCTGGCTAATTCTGCGATGTGCGTGCGAGTGCCTTGTGCGCGTGCGCGTGCATGGCTGACTTTGCTTCTTTGACTTTTTATGCTTCTCTCCACTTGTATGCTTCCTTCCTTGCTTCCTTTGATCCATGCCTAGCCTATTTCAATCCTGGAATTACTAGCAAACACATCAAGGCATCTTATGGAATCAAAGAAGAACTAGAATTCATCAAAATAAGGCTTAAAAAGCATGTTTTTACACTTAAGTACAAATATGGGAGAGATAACAAAATCATGCTAATTCCTAGGCTAAATGTGACAAAGGTTATCAAAATACTCTAAATTCAATGCAAAACAAACCGTCAAATTGGGGTTTGTCAACCTCCCCACACTTAAGCCTTAGCATGTCCTCATGCTAAAATAAGAAGGAACTAAGGGTTATGACATTTATTGAATGCAACTAAACTATATGAGTCCTATCTAAATGCAATTATCTAAAGCAATTGGAAATGCTTAGTTCAAACAAATCAATTCCCAAGAGAGCATGTGTAAGCACAAGAGCTAGGCAATAAGGACTAAGTCCAAACCACAATTGTATTGAATTGTCAAAAAGAGTTCAAACTTGCAAGAATATAGATAATATGGGTGAACACATGTGATTGAACTTTTGAACCCTCACCGGATGTGTATCCGCTCTATTCACTCAAGTGTTTAAGGGTTAATTCACTCGATTCTCTTCTAATCATGTTTTCCAAAATTTGATTTTCTTCTAACAATCAACACTTATTCAATGCATGCATACATTCATCATGAGGTCTTTCATTTAGGTTGTAATGGGGTTAGGGTCAAGGTAGGATCATTTATGGTCAAGTGGACTAGGATTTGAATCTTTGATTAGCATAGACTTTCCCACCTAACCTATTTAATGACCTATACAAATGCAAGCTATTCTAACTACCCATTCTTCACTTTTTCTTACATACTCATGCATTCTTATTTGATTCATAATACTTATGCATTGATCCCCTTTTTATTGACTTCACTTTGGGGCATTTTGTCCCCTTTATTGCTCTTCTTTTTTTTTTTCTTTCTTTTTCTATATACATTTTTCTCTTTTCTTTTCCCCTTTTTTTTTTCTTTTTTCACTTTTATTTCTTTTTCTTTTCATTTTTTTCTTTTTCTTTCAAACTATACACAAGAACATCAATGCATAAGGTCTATACATTTAATCAATACATGAGTATGTGCCCAATTCCTAAACATAAAAGTGTACTGCCCCTTTTTATCCCATCCAATGTTCCCAAGCCTCACCAACTTTGAATAATAAAACACTCTCACTAGCCTAGGTCAATCAAAGATCCAAACAAGGACTTTTCATTGGTTTTCCGCCTTAGGCTTGTAATGTGCTAAAATAAGAATAAGTTGGTTAAGCATAGGCTCAAAATTGGCTAACAATGGAGAGTAAAAGGTTGGCTATTTGGGTAAGTGGCTAATGAAAGAATGGCCTCAATCATATAAATGCACAAACACAAGAAATAAACGGATATATAGAATCAAACAAATCAAGGATCACAATCATGGAAAGAGAACAATTTCACACAAGAATGGAAAATAAGTGGTTATAAAATGTAACCACATCAATAGGCTCAAGTCTCACAAGCTTGTGTTCTCAATTCAATACATGCTTCACAAGGTATGAAATTCAAGCAAGTTTCAAAATTCTCTTTCAATCAATTGGGTTAATGCCCTATATTTAAACTTCTTGAAAAATCTCAATGTTTGACTAAGCATTGTTGTGATTGAAAAGTTCAAAAATTTTCTTAGTTCACCCTTTCCTTTTTCACTTAGAACCAATATATTATGCAAAAAGGGTGACTAAATATTTGCAATCCAAAGTATGATTTCTAATCACAACTACAAACTAAAAACAAAGATAAACAAAATGTATAAAGAAGAGTCCAACTAAAAGTACGGAATCTATCATCCAAAACATCTAAAAATATCCAAAAGCATCAAAATATCTAAAATCCAAAATAAGCAATAAAAGTATCCAAAGCAAACTAGAAATGCATCAAAATATATACAAAGATGTGCAAAATGAGATAACTAGGCCGAAAAGTTCACCGGTTCCCAAATAATGCTACCGGTGCCCTCCCCACACTTAAAACCAAGCATCGTCCTCGATGCTAAACCGGAGGATCAGTGGGAGGTACAACGATAGGCTCTGGCTCTGACTGTGGCTGTGGCTGTGGGACCGGCTCCTCCTGAGTCTGTGGCGGCTCTGTAGTGTCAGGGGCATCCTGCTGAACCGGTGCCTCCGCGTCCTCCTCCTGATGATCCTGCTCATCGGAGGTCGGAGAGTCTGGAAGCGGAGGTAACTCAGCGCCAAGGGAGATGAGTGCCTGATCCATCCGATCCAGTCGGCGTCTGACATGAAGCCTCTCGCGCTCCAAGAACCGAAACAGACGCTGAACCAGTAGGTAAGTGGGCTCGGGTGCTGAAGGGGGTGGGGCTGCTGGCAAAGAAGATGGTATAGCTGCCTCGACTGCCGCTCTAGCTCGAGAACGGCGGCTGGTCGGGGGCCTCTCGTGCACCCATACACCCCAGGGAATAGTAACTTCCTTGTCGTCGTCATCTGGAGGTGGTGGCGTCACGTCATTGTCCTCCCACGGGACATCAGCTAGCTCAGCTAAGCTAGTAACCAGTGTCGGAAACGGTAACAAGCCGCGAATATGAGATCTCCACATGCTATGCCTAATCAGTTGGGGAAAATATACTTCCTTCCCCTCCATGACACACCCAATCAAGACTAGCATATCCATCGGAATCTCTAAAAAGTGAGTGGTAGGGAAGACATAGTGGGCAAATATTTGTTGCCAAGTCCTAGCCTCCCTAGTCAGATGTGCAAATAGCATGCCCTTGGGCTTTGTGTTGCTCGAATCCATTACCCAAGAAGCATCTGGTGTAGCAATCACGCGCCGAAGTGCCTCATAGTTGAAAGTCATGGAGAGGGGAGCTACCTCTGCCTGCTGGTAGGCACAAGTCTCAGGAGTACCAACTCTGCAGAGCAGTGCATCCCTCAAGGCATCCTCAGTGATCATAATCTCTCTACCCCTCAAGAATACTGAATCCAAGCCCGGTAGAAAGAAATTGCAGTAAAATTCCTTGACCCACGAGATGTTAATCCGTCCCAAGTCCCTATCGACGAAATCCAAGCCCAGCTCAGAAATACGGGCGTTTATGGCACGCCTCACATCATTGGGAAGATTCAGTTTCTTCTCAATATTCAGATTCTTCTTTGCATAACGGGAAAGGCGTAGCTCGCAGTAGAGATTTGGAAATTTGGTTGGATCAGTGGACGGGAGTAACTGATTTTCTTTCTCCTCCTCATTCAGCGGATTCCTCGCATAGTTAGCAGATGGTGGGGGTGTAGAGGTCTTGGAGCGCTTCCTTTTTTTGGAAGCAGAGGCTATAGATTTTCCTTTATCCGACATCCTGAAAGGTATGATAGAATATATAAAACATTTAGCATGTAACAAAGAAGGCATGTTCAGGATACAATTATCAAAGAGCAATCATGATGTTGCACTGAATATGTAAAAGTGAACAAGTAAACATAAGTGAATGAACCAAGACTGTAATCTTCATTAAAGGCAACATCTCATATTCAAAAGGCAATAATATCATCATATTTTTGAAAGAATTGTTAAAGAGGGTTAAAGGTGAGTGGAAGTAAAACGGTTAAAGAAATTAGTAAGTTAGAAAAGTGAATTAGCGATATGATGATATATAGGCTCAATTGAACGAGAAGTTGCGGTTCCTGTTCACAATGATTGTGCAAATCCGGGAAGTCAAAAAGGAAACGGAAATTTTGCCCAAAACTGAAATAAAGATCAAAATGAAACTAATTTCCTTGAAAATCGGGCAGCATTCCGGCTTAAAATTAGACGTTCCCGGATAGCAAAATAGCACAATTAGCACAAAAAATAACATCAATCACGCACAGCAGCAAACAGATATTATTTGGCAACACATACTGCATGGGATATCAACCCAAAACCAACATACCGTACCCAAGGAAGCAAGCAGCAGATATGCACATACGGAGCAATTAGCAGGCCTAGAATCCTCTATCCAGCCCTAGCTACCTAACAGCAATTATATCTATCTAACCTAACATACAAAATTTGAATTTAGCTAACTAACATGCAATTCCAGGAACTAACATAAATGAACAAATAAAAAGGAAAAAATAGAAAAAGAAATAACAGAAATGGAGCAGGAACCTGAGAGCCGGGAAAAACTGAGAATGGAAAGGGGGACTACGATAGGGCAGGGGCAGCAGAGACAGAAACTAGCACCGCCGTGAACGGTGGCGGTGAAGACGGCTGGCGCGGTGGTTTGGCCGGAGGGGTGAGAAACTGAGGGGAGGAGGGGCGGTGATGGTGAGATGGGTGAGAGGAGTGAGAGGGAGAGAGAGGGCGATGAAGGGAGAAGGGCGAGGCAATGATGGCGGCGGCGGTCGCGGTGAGTGGCGCTCGCCGGAGGTTGCTGGGAGTGGTGGGAGAAGAGAAATGGAACGTTAGGGGGGAAGGAGTGTGGTGCGCGAATGCGCTAGGGTTCGCGTCTCTGGGGTAAGTGAAAATTCGAATCCGCGCGTGCGCGTTCGCGTCCATTGAGAGAACGTGGGCCCTACGCGTGCGCGTACAACGCGCTTAAGCGGGGGTGAGCAAAATAGGAAAGGACGCGTGCGCGTACCGTGCGCGCACGCGTGCATGGAGTTGGGCTAGGGGCTTAGAGTTGGCCCAACTCAGGCCTAACTCTCTGGAGACTGGCCTGGGAGTCGCGTGATGAGATATTTTGATGAGAAACGAATCTCTCACAAAACATCACAAAACTAACCGGCAAGTGTACCGGGTCGTATCAAGTAATAAAAACTCACGGGAGTGAGGTCGATCCCACAGGGATTGAAGGATTGAGCAATTTTAGTTTAGTGGTTGATTTAGTCAAGCGAATCAAGTGTTGGTTGGGTGATTTGTGATTTGCAGAATGTAAATTGCATGAAATTAAAGAGAGCGGGAAAGTAAATTGCTGAAAATTAAAGAACAAGAAATTAAATGGCAGAAACTTAAAGTGCAAGAAATGTAAATTGCAGAAACTTAAAGTGCAAGAAATGTAAATTGCTTGGAATGTAAAGGGAATTGGGATGTGGATTTGCAGAATTTAAACAAGGAAAAACTAAATTGCATCAAACAGAAGAAGGATAAGGGAATTGGGATTGAACCGGAAATAAAGCAGAAAAGTAAATGAACATAAGAAGCAGTAAACAGGGAATTGAAATGAGAAATTCAGATCTCAGGACTCAGAGACTAGAAAACCAAGTCTAGATCTCAATGCCTTCCTAGATCCAACAAGAACAATAGCAAGGAAATTGTAAATTGCAAAGAAAAGAGATGAAGATCAAGCAACAGAAACAGAAATGCTAATTCAATTGACAGTAAAGGAAACAGAGAGATCCAAGATTGAGATTGAAACAGAATTTCTTCAATTCTCCAATCCAAGATCCAAGACAAAGGTAAAATGAAATTGCAAGTAAAAGGAAACAAAGAAATTCAAGTTCACTCCGTAACAAAAGCTTCCCGAAAACTCTTCTAAAAATTCTAAAAAGAAAGCTCCTAAAGGAAAACTCTCCAGGAAAAGCTCTCTTAATAACTTGAATTCTATCCTATTTATACACTTTCCAAAAATGATCTTCAAGCCTTGAGTTGGGCCTTTGTTCTTGGTGGAATTGGGTTGAAAGAGGCCTTGGTTGATTGCTCTTGAAGATTGAAGAAGAACCGAAGTGAACCAATTGAACCGGTTTTTGAAGTTGGCCAAAGATGATCTCAATGTTAGGGTCAAAGTTAGGGGTCTAACTTTGCCCCTAACTTTTCATAGCAGCAAGCTTGATTTCCTGGTTTGGACGTTGGTGCCAACGTTAGGGGTCTAACTTTGACCCTAACGTTGGCAATGCTTATTGCTAATGGCGCCAACGTTAGCCTCCAAGTTAGGGGGCTAACGTTGGCGCAAACGTTGGCCTTCCCTCTTTGTATTTTAAGTGCCAACGTTAGCCTCCAAGTTAGGGGGCTAACGTTGGCGCAAACGTTGGCCTTCCTCCTTTGTGATTCAAGTGCCAACGTTAGCCTCCAAGTTAGGGGGCTAACGTTGGCGCAAACGTTGGTGCCCAGGGGAGAAACTCTCAAGTTCCAACGTTAGCCTCCAAGTTAGGGGGCTAACGTTGGGGCTAACTTCATGCAACCCGGTTCAATTTTCACTTATTCCATTGTCCTTTCTTCACTCCTAGCCATTCCTCTTTGCTTCAACCTTTCTCCAAGCCTTCTTCACCTATCATTGATCAACCAAACTAATCAAAGCTTTGCTCAAAATCATGAGGTATTCAATATTCCACAATATGCAACAAATATAGCTCAAAACCTCATGAAATGGCATGAATTCACCTATGGTTGGTTCAATCAAGGGAAACATGAAAATCTACTCAATTAGCTTGCTTGTAGCTCAAGAAAGTGCATAATTCTAATGAAAACTAAAGAAAAAGATTAGCTAAAATGGGCTAGGATGACTTGTCATCACAACACCAAACTTAAAGCTTGCTTGTCCCCAAGCAAGAAATGAATTATTAAGAAGAAAGAATGAAATGGAAGAGGAAGTTCATGCTAGCAGAGTGTTATTGATAGTTCATGGGGTTTTATGTGGATATGCAAATGCTCACTTCTTATTGACTCCTAGGCCTAGAAAGTCTCCTTCAAGCTTCAAGTGACATACTGCTATGACCTCTCATTATTCCTTTATCCTTGGCTTTTACTTTATTCACAAGCTTTATTTGAGTGTCATGTGTAGCAAGTTCATTTTCTTTTCTTTCTACTTGACACATTATTCACCATAGACACTTGGCTCACATTCCTTCTTAAAACATTGATGCCCAGCACCTCTTTGGGCTACTAAATGCTTTGTAGTTAGGTTGCTCTTGATAGTGGATTTTCAGCTGATGATCCCGGATTAGTTAACCCAAGTCATCAAGTGTTGAGGCACTCCTAAGAGCTTACTAATCCAAGCAGATCCTAGTACAAAAACATCACAGGCATATATATCAGAGTTCAAGCTATTGGTGTCCAGCTTTGTTTCTTTTTGTTTTTCTTTTGTTTTGCCACCTTTTAGCTTTCTTTGTTCTTTCTTTCTTTTTGTTTTTCTTTCTAACCAAGGAATTCTATTTAATTGAGATTCATAGACAGTAGGCCACTCTCTACTTAGAAGGAGATATCCTAGCTCTTTATTCACTAAAAGTGAGCTATTATACAATCACACACATACCACCACTTACTTTTATTCCACTTCTAACTAACAGAGACTATTATTCTTCACATTCAAACTGTTCTTTTATTGAATTAAAAGATGTAGGGGACAACATATGCTTCTTGTCAAGTGAAAATGAACACACGAGCCAACATAAAAAAACAGCCTACTTAAAAAAAACAAAAACATAATTGATGCATACTACACTAACAGTTTCTGTTAAAATGGGCATATTCATACTTCCAAATTAGAGCAATTCAATACTGATGGAGTTAAGTGACAATACAACCTCTTGGTGGCTTCTTCTTCTTTCATCTCAGCTAATGGTGAGTAGTCCTCCCAGAAGAGTGATTGATTTTCTGCAGTGTTAATGGAAGTTGCTTGTTTCTCAAGCCCTTATGTGATTTGTTAGTGTGCAAGACTTTCTTGTAGGCGTTTGAACTTACTTTGGTGTGTGAACACCAAACTTAGTCTCTTGCCATGTTTCTTATCCATAACCATATGTGAAAGCCTAAATCTTTGCTAAAGGTAATAAAACTGAAAACTAGAAACAGACAATGCTTAAATGATTTGTCAGATTGCTTGGAGCTGGTAACTCTTTATATAGAAAGTGAGAATGTGCTTTTAAGTAAGATTTTGGTGGAACACCAAACTTAGAATCCTTCATTCTCTCTTAATATGTTTTGGTGTGAAACACCAAACTTAGCTCCTTGCAATACATACCACTCATTTAACCTTTTTATTGAACTAACTATGAAAAGAAAACTACCTCAGGTTGGGTTGCCTCCCAACAAGCGCTCTTTTATTGTCACTAGCTTGACATCTTTCAATTCTTTTTTTAAGAGGGCTGTAGGTGTTGAACCTCTTTTTCCTTAACCCATTGTCCTCCCAAGTACAACTTTGCTCTGTGACCATTTACAGTGAATTGATTCTTTGTTGCCTCATCTAGCAGTTCAATATTCCCATAGGGAAAAATCTTTGTCACCAAGTATGGGCCAGTCCACTTAGACTTCAGTTTGCCAGGGAAGATTTTAAGCCTCGAATTATACAGGAGCACTTGTTGTCCTGGCTTGAATTCCTTCTTTGTGATCTTCTTGTCATGCCACTTCTTAGCTTTCTCCTTGTATATCTTCGCATTTTCATAAGCTTCCAGTCTGAATTCATCCAGTTCATTTAGTTGTAACAACCTTTTTTCTCCTGCAGCTTGGGGATCAAGGTTGAGGAGTTTAGTGGCCCAAAAAGCTCTGTGTTCAAGCTCTACAGGGAGGTGGCAGGATTTGCCATATAATAGCTGAAAGGGTGACTTGCCAATAGGAGTTTTAAAAGCTGTCCTATACGCCCACAATGCATCCTCTAGCTTTCTAGCCCAATCTTTTCTTGTGATTCCCACTGTTTTCTCTAGGATCTTCTTTAATTCTCTATTTGCAAGTTCAGCTTGGCCGTTCGTCTGAGGATGGTAAGGTGTGGCTACTTTGTGAATTACTCCATATTTGTGAAGGAGTTTCTCCATTTGTTTGTTGCAAAAGTGACCACCACCATCACTGATAAGACCTTTGGGCACTCCAAACCTAGTGAAGATGTGCTTTTTGAGGAATTGGAGGACGATCTGTGCATCACAGGTGGTTGTGGCTATGGCTTCTACCCATTTTGAGACATATTCCACTGCTACCAGGATGTATCTAAAAGAATAGGAAGGAGGAAAAGGTCCCATGAAATCAATTCCCCACAGATCGAACAATTCTAATTCCAAAATAAAATTTTGAGGCATCTCATTCCTTCTTGTTAATCCTCCTGCTTTCTGGCATTCATTACATTGGTGTACATATTCTCTGGCATCTTTGAAAATAGTTGGCCAATAGAAGCCACTCTGCAGTATTTTTGCGGCTGTTTTTTCTGGGCCAAAGTGTCCACCATAAGCTGAACCATGACAATGCCACAAGATGTCCCTCACTTCACTTTCAGGAATACACCTCCTAATTACTCCATCAGAGCATCTCTTGAATAAGAAGGGTTCATCCCATGAAAATTTCCTTGCTTCTTTAATCAACTTCTTCACTTGTTGCTTAGATAATTCTTGCGGTATCTTCCTTTCCACTTTGTAATTTGCTATGTCAGCAAACCAAGGTGCTTGATGGATCTGCAGAAGGTGCTCATCTGGGAAGCTTTCATTTATGGGCTGGGATGCTTTTTGATTTGTTTCATGTGGTAGTCTTGACAGATGATCAGCGACCTGATTTTCAGTGCCCTTCTTATCTCTTATTTCAATGTCAAATTCTTGTAGGAGCAGTATCCACCTGATGAGTCTTGGTTTAGCATCCTGTTTTGACATCAAATACTTAAGTGCAGCATGATCAGTGTAAACTACAACCTTCGATCCTATCAGATATGATCTAAACTTATCAAATGCATAGACTACAACTAGCAACTCTTTTTCTGTTGTAGTGTAATTTCTTTGGGCCTCATTCAACACTTTACTTGCATAATATATGACATGATGCAAATTCCCCTTCTTTTGCCCAAGCACAGCACCAATTGCAATGTCACTTGCATCACACATGAGTTCAAAAGGTAATCCCCAATCTGGGGGTGTGATTATTGGTGCTGTTGTGAGTTTATTTTTTAAAGTTTCAAATGCATGCTGACAGTTTTCATCAAAAACAAAAGGGTTATCAAGCATTAACAGATTACTTAAAGGTTTGGCTATTTTTGAAAAGTCCTTGATAAACCTTCTGTAAAATCCGGCATGCCCCAAGAAACTTCTAACAGATTTCACATTAATTGGTGGAGGGAGTTTTTCTATAATCTCAACTTTTGCCTTATCAACCTCTATCCCTTTTCTTGAGACTTTATGGCCAAGAACAATTCCTTCGGGTACCATAAAATGGCATTTCTCCCAGTTTAAAACCAAATTAGTTTCTTGGCACCGTTTCAAGACAAGAGTTAAATGGTTTAGGCAAGCATTGAAATTATCACCAAAAACCGAGAAGTCATCCATGAAGACTTCTAAAAATTTTTCAACCATATCAGAAAAAATGGAGAGCATACACCTTTGAAATGTGGCAGGGGCGTTGCAGAGCCCAAAAGGCATCCTTCTATATGCAAAAACTCCAAATGGACATGTGAAGGCAGTTTTCTCTTGGTCCTTGGGGTCTACCACGATTTGATTATACCCAGAATATCCGTCCAAAAAACAGTAATAGGCATGGCCGGCTAACCTTTCCAGCATCTGATCAATGAATGGGAGAGGGAAATGATCCTTCCTGGTGGCATCATTCAATCTTCTATAATCTATGCACATTCTCCACCCAGTCACTGTTCTAGTAGGGATCAACTCATTCTTCTCATTAGTGATGACTGTCATCCCTCCCTTCTTTGGTACAACTTGAACCGGGCTTACCCATGGGCTGTCAGATATTGGGAATATTATCCCTGCATTCCACAACTTCATTACTTCCTTCTGGACAACTTCCTTCATTGTAGGATTTAGCCTTCTTTGTGGTTGAACCACTGGTTTGGAATTATCTTCCAAGAGGATCTTATGCATACATACTGCAGGGCTGATTCCCTTCAGATCATCAATGGTCCATCCTAAAGCATCTTTGTGAGCTTTGAGTACATCAAGAAGTTCTCCTTCTTCCTTCTTTGACAGGGATGAATTAATGATTACTGGGAAGCTCTCCGATGTGCCAAGGAATGCATATTTGAGATGGGTGGGTAAAGGTTTCAATTCTTGTCTTCGTACATCTTCTTTCTTATCTTGCCTTTCATATTGCTCAGTAAAGGTCTCAGCCACTTGTTCCTCTGTTGTTTCTTGATTTCCTTCTTGCTCTTGAAAATTTTCTTCCAAAGTTTCTTCCACCAAACTATCTATCATATCTACTCTCACATAATCTTCTTGCTCAGGAGCGTTTTGCATTGATTTGAACACATTTATAATCATTTGTTCATTATGGACCCTGAAGGTCATTTCTCCTTTTTCAACATCAATGATGGCCCTTGCTGTGTGTAGAAATGGCCTTCCCAGAATGATTGAGTCGTTTCCTTCTTCTTCAGTATCCAAAATTACAAAATCTGCTGGGAAGATAAACTCCCCAATCTTTACTAACAGATTCTCCACAATTCCATTAGGTGTCTTGATTGATCTGTCAGCCATGACTAGTGACATCCTGGTGGGTTTAAGTTCTTCTATGGCAAGTTTTCTCATCATTGAGAGAGGCATTAAGTTGATGCTGGCACCCAGGTCACAGAGGGCCTTGTTGAGAATTATCTTGCCAATAGTGCATGAGACTACAAAGCTTCCCGGATCCTTAAGTTTTGGTGGAATACCCCGTTGGATCACAGCACTGCATTCCTCTGTGAGTAATATGGTTTCCCTTTCAAGCCAACTTCTTTTCTTGTTGATAAGATCCTTCAGAAACTTGGAATACAGAGGCATTTGCTCAAGTGCTTCGGCCAAGGGAATGTTGATTTCCAGCTTCTTAAAAATCTCAAGGAATTTGTGAAAATGCTTGTCATTAATTTCTTTGTTGAACCTCTGAGGGTAAGGCAGTGGAGGTGTGACACTTTTTCCTCTTTGTTGCTGCCCCTGAGTTACTTCTCTTGAGCTATGTGGCTGGTTGTTCTTCTCCTTGAGTTTCTCAGTGTCTTTGTTTGGCATCACATCTTGCTCCTTATCCTCATCTGCCTTTGTTTGCTTTTCATCCTCCTTTGGTTCTTTGGTGTTCTCCGCTTGCTTCCTTGTAGTGTCACTGTTACTTATCAATGTTCTCCCACTCCTCAATTGTATTGCCTTGCATTCCTCCTTGGGATTCGGGATTGTGTCACTGGGCAGTGAGTTTGAAGGTCTCTCAACAGATACTTGCTTGGAGAGTTGCCCCATCTGTCTCTCTAGGCTCTTTATAGAGGCTTCCTGATTCTTGGCTACCATTTCTTGGTGTTTCAACATTTTGTCTATCATGGCTTCCAAGTGAGTGATTCTTTGGGCTTCAGGTGATATTTGAGGTGGGTTATGAGATGTGGGTGGTGGATGGCAGGCATTTTGGTTGGTGGGTTGGTTATTAGATTGGTATTGGTTAATGTTGGAGTAGTTGTTTTGAGGTTTTCTGTATGGGTTTTGGTTAGTCTGCTGCTGGTTGTGATTTTGGTTGTTTCTTGGGTTGTGTTGGTTTGAGTTCCTCTGCCATGGTTGTTGGTTTTGGATATGGTTATCTCCCCATCTGAGGTTTGGGTGGTTTTTCCAGGATGGATTGTATGTATCAACATACACTTCATTTGGTCCTTGGTTGTGCATATACTGTACTTGCTCTTGTTGTTGTTCTTCTTGAGTTTCTTCACTCTGTCCCCATGTGGTTGATGGTTGGCTAGTGTTGACTGCTGCAACTTGGAGACTATCAATCCTCTTGGCCATTTGCTCAAATTGTTGTTGAATTTGCTGCTGCATCATCTTGTTTTGAGCTAGGATTGAATCCACTCCTTCTAGCTCCATAACTCCTCTCCTTTGTGATGGTTGGCGGCTTCTTTGATGAGCAAAGAAATATTGGTTGTTGGCCACCATATCCACAAGATTCTGAGCTTCCTCAGCAGTTTTCATCAGTTGTAGTGAACCTCCAGCAGAATGATCTAATGCTTCCTGAGATTTCAATGTAAGGCCTTCATAGAAATTTTGCAGTACATCCCATTCATTGAACATCTCTGGGGGGCATTTTCTGATTAAGGCTTTGTACCTCTCCCATGCTTCATACAAGGATTCAGCATCTAATTGAGTGAATGTCTGCACCTCGGTTTTCAGCCTGATGACTCTCTGGGGTGGATAGAATTTGGCTAGAAATTTAGTCACCAAGTCATCCCAACTAGTGATACTTCCTTGGGGAAAAGTTTCAAGCCATTGTGCAGCCTTATCCCTTAATGAGAACGGGAACAGCAGAAGCTTGTAAGTTTCAGGATTCACGCCATTGGATTTGACAGTGTCACAGATCCTTAAGAAGGTAGATAGATGTTGATTTGGATCCTCCAATGGTCCTCCCCCAAATGAGCAATTGTTCTGGACCAATGTGATGAGTTGTGGCTTCAGTTCAAAGTTATTTGCATTGACATTAGGGGTGAGAATGCTGCTTCCACAATGTCTAGCATTTGCAAAAGTATAGGAAGCCAATACTCTCCTCTGTTGTGGTGGATTATTAACTCCTCCTCCTGGATTAGATGTATCTCCTTCCATCTCGTGGAATTCTTCGTCTGATTCTTCTTCTCCAACAATACTTTTCCCTCTTTCGGCTCTTCTTAACCTCCTGAGAGTTCTTTCGTCTTGTTCATGAAAATTGGGTATGGCTCTTCTTGTACCTGACATACAAGCAGAACATAAGAGCGCACAAACCAGTGATACTTCAATCTACTGCTAGAATGAAGTTTTAGTTAGCTTAAGCAAAAATTCAAACAGTTAGTGGGTTAATCAAAGGTTAAAGAAAGATAAAGAAAAAGTGCTTGATCTAGATCACCACCTCACTTAATCATTGTCAATCTAATCAATCCCCGGCAACGGCGCCAAAAACTTGATGAGATATTTTGATGAGAAACGAATCTCTCACAAAACATCACAAAACTAACCGGCAAGTGTACCGGGTCGTATCAAGTAATAAAAACTCACGGGAGTGAGGTCGATCCCACAGGGATTGAAGGATTGAGCAATTTTAGTTTAGTGGTTGATTTAGTCAAGCGAATCAAGTGTTGGTTGGGTGATTTGTGATTTGCAGAATGTAAATTGCATGAAATTAAAGAGAGCGGGAAAGTAAATTGCTGAAAATTAAAGAACAAGAAATTAAATGGCAGAAACTTAAAGTGCAAGAAATGTAAATTGCAGAAACTTAAAGTGCAAGAAATGTAAATTGCTTGGAATGTAAAGGGAATTGGGATGTGGATTTGCAGAATTTAAACAAGGAAAAACTAAATTGCATCAAACAGAAGAAGGATAAGGGAATTGGGATTGAACCGGAAATAAAGCAGAAAAGTAAATGAACATAAGAAGCAGTAAACAGGGAATTGAAATGAGAAATTCAGATCTCAGGACTCAGAGACTAGAAAACCAAGTCTAGATCTCAATGCCTTCCTAGATCCAACAAGAACAATAGCAAGGAAATTGTAAATTGCAAAGAAAAGAGATGAAGATCAAGCAACAGAAACAGAAATGCTAATTCAATTGACAGTAAAGGAAACAGAGAGATCCAAGATTGAGATTGAAACAGAATTTCTTCAATTCTCCAATCCAAGATCCAAGACAAAGGTAAAATGAAATTGCAAGTAAAAGGAAACAAAGAAATTCAAGTTCACTCCGTAACAAAAGCTTCCCGAAAACTCTTCTAAAAATTCTAAAAAGAAAGCTCCTAAAGGAAAACTCTCCAGGAAAAGCTCTCTTAATAACTTGAATTCTATCCTATTTATACACTTTCCAAAAATGATCTTCAAGCCTTGAGTTGGGCCTTTGTTCTTGGTGGAATTGGGTTGAAAGAGGCCTTGGTTGATTGCTCTTGAAGATTGAAGAAGAACCGAAGTGAACCAATTGAACCGGTTTTTGAAGTTGGCCAAAGATGATCTCAATGTTAGGGTCAAAGTTAGGGGTCTAACTTTGCCCCTAACTTTTCATAGCAGCAAGCTTGATTTCCTGGTTTGGACGTTGGTGCCAACGTTAGGGGTCTAACTTTGACCCTAACGTTGGCAATGCTTATTGCTAATGGCGCCAACGTTAGCCTCCAAGTTAGGGGGCTAACGTTGGCGCAAACGTTGGCCTTCCCTCTTTGTATTTTAAGTGCCAACGTTAGCCTCCAAGTTAGGGGGCTAACGTTGGCGCAAACGTTGGCCTTCCTCCTTTGTGATTCAAGTGCCAACGTTAGCCTCCAAGTTAGGGGGCTAACGTTGGCGCAAACGTTGGTGCCCAGGGGAGAAACTCTCAAGTTCCAACGTTAGCCTCCAAGTTAGGGGGCTAACGTTGGAGCTAACGTTGGCCACTTCCAGGGAGTGATTTACATGCCCAACGTTAGCCTCCAAGTTAAGGGGCTAACGTTGGGGCTAACTTCATGCAACCCGGTTCAATTTTCACTTATTCCATTGTCCTTTCTTCACTCCTAGCCATTCCTCTTTGCTTCAACCTTTCTCCAAGCCTTCTTCACCTATCATTGATCAACCAAACTAATCAAAGCTTTGCTCAAAATCATGAGGTATTCAATATTCCACAATATGCAACAAATATAGCTCAAAACCTCATGAAATGGCATGAATTCACCTATGGTTGGTTCAATCAAGGGAAACATGAAAATCTTCTCAATTAGCTTGCTTGTAGCTCAAGAAAGTGCATAATTCTAATGAAAACTAAAGAAAAAGATTAGCTAAAATGGGCTAGGATGACTTGTCATCATCGCGCACCAGACCTGCGCGCACGCGGCATGTACGCGTCCGCGCGCATTGGGGGAAAGGGAGATTCATGCGTGAGCGTGCAGTGCGCGCTAACGTGGGGTGGCATATTAGGCAGGGGCGCGTGCGCGTACGGTGCGCGCACGCGTACATGAGATTGCGCCTGAGGCTTAGAATGGGCTTGAGGCACGCCCGACTCTTGGGTTCGTGGCCTAGATTGGTGGCAACACGCAAGGACGCGCGCGCGGTAAATGCGCGTTCGCGTATATTGACGAATTGTGAAATGGCGCGCTGGCGCAATGCATGCGCTCGCGCAGATCGGGTTGGGCCTGGGGCCTAAAGCTAGCCCAGAAATGGCTTAACTCTCTGGGGTTTGGCTCAATCATTTGCAGCAGCAAATCGGCGCGGACGCGGCAGGTGCGCGTCCGCGCGAACTTCCATGTTCTAATAGTCGGCGCGCCCGCACGTAGTGCGCGTCCGCGTGGGTCAGGTTGGGCTCAAGGCACAATGTTTGCCCAAGAGAGGCCCAACTCTCGGGAGTGTGGCTCGTGGTGCATGCGCACCGGGACGCGTACGCGTACGTTGTGCGCGCGCGTCCACGCCTTTTTTTTTTCAGAAAAAAAAAATTGCTGGGGGCTCCCCTTAGTGTTCACAACTCTTATTTACTCAACCATCATACAATTCACAAAAATGCAATTTTTGATATTATTCATCTACTACTAAACACAACATGCATGTGACTAAGCTAACAATTAAGTTGTACAAACAAATTTGTATGAAACATCTACCTACAATGGTAACTCAAATCACTTATTAAGTAAATTTAAAAGAGTGGAAAGAGTTTACCATGGTGGGGTGTCTCCCACCTAGCACTTTTAGTTTAAGTCCTTAAGTTGGACATTTTGAGAAGCTTATTGTCATGGTGGCTTATGTTTGTACTCGTCCTTGAATCTCCAAGGATCTTTGCTTCTCAATTGGTTGACAGAATTTCCAACCATTTTCGTCAAGCTTGGGCAAAGTTCTACCCAAGATATGAGTCCCCCTAGTTGCTCTTCACCTAGCGAGCCGGGGTCCCATATCTTATCTTCGCACCCGTCTTGAGGTTGATCATCATTATTAGTCCAACCGGGTGGTGAGTAAGGTGAATTCTCTATATAGTGGCCAACAATCCTCCTAGACCTGTCTATTTGAGCACTACTCCAACCTTTATATCTCATGTTTGATGCATCAACCATAATGAGCCTTGATTTGCAACGCCAACCACGAAACATCTTTCGCTTACGCTTTATCCCACAAAGGATCCTAAGTTGACCATCCGTTTCAAGCAAGCCATACTCAAGTGGGACAATAAAGCTAATAGAGATGAATTTTACCCACTCAAGTGAAGGAGTAGATGGCCACCTAGGCAAAGATGCTTCCAAAGATCTTGACAAAGCATAACCAACCCCCGTTCTTCTATTTCTAGGGACTTCCACCTCTTCACAAGATTTCTCTAATTCAATCCTTTGTTCATTAATAATCAAACTATCTAAGCCTTTTCCCTTAATCAAACTATAATTGGGAGGGTGAAAGGAGTTTACCTCCACAACCTTTTCAAATGCACCGGGGGAAGGTTTTTCAAGTTCAAAGGATTCTCCACTACTAGGACTTGATGCTGGCTCTTTATTGCCATGGGAACTCCGTTCTTGCTCTATCTCATCCAAGTCTTCATATGGAATATGCCTTGGAAGGTGTGCACTTTCCTCCCTAGCATCAATTTCAATCATCTTGGAGGGGTTTTCTTCAACTCTATGTTCCCATGGAAGCTCCGCATCTCCTAAGTCTTCTACCACTTCTTCCTTGTCTTCAACAATTAAAGCTTCCTCCAATTGTTCCAATACAAAGCAACTTTCCTTATTTCCCACCAGAGTTTCCAATCTCTCCTTCATGCTATGTTCTTCATTTGATTCTCCACATGTAGCCATGGGAGTTCCTTGAGTGTTCAAGCATTGGGAGGCTAATTGATTTGTTACCGCATCCAAGGCGGCCATGAAATGTTGCACATCCCTTTTCATCTCTTCTTGCCCTTGAACAAGAACACCAAGGGTTTCATCCCTTAGAGATTGGGGTGGGTGGAAGGGTTCATTAAATGGGGAGGAGGGTTCATAGTAGGAAGGTGGTTCTTCTTGGTAGAGTTGTGGTGGTTCTATGTTTGGTTCATATTGCTCATATGGTTGTTGGTAGGATGGATATGGATTAGGGTCATATGAAGATGGTTGGTAAGAAGGGGCTTGTGAGTATGGTTGGGAGTTATGTTGAGGGTATGAATCATAGGCATATGGTGGTGGTTCTTGAAAATCACAAGGTGAGTCACCATAGCCATTGGATTGGTATGCATCATAGAATGGCTCTTCTTCATAGTGCATTGGTGGAGGTTGTTGCCATGAGGATTGATCATATGCATATGGCTCCTCCCATCTTTGGTTGTCCCATCCTTGATACACATCTCCATTATAGTCCTCATCACCTACAACATGTTGATAACCAAACTCATAGCCAAGGTGAGAATTCATGATAGCAAGAGGAGAATGAAAACAAAATCAAATAAGAAACAAGAAAATTAAATCCTAAAACTAGCAAGAGCTAACAAAAGCAAACATATTCACAATATTCACATATATACAATAACCAATAACATAACACCATTGCAAGTCCCCGGCAACGGCGCCATTTTGACGAATGGATTTTTGATGGTATAGAATTTCACAAATGAATTCTCGTTGCAAGTATAGTTTCTAAACCAATCACTAATCCTTTCATACAAAAAGTTGTTTGTCACTAGTACAAACCCCTAAAATTTATAAACCGAAGTATTCAAACCTCGGGTCGTTCTCCCTAGGAATTGTAATGAAGTGTCTTGTTATTGGTTATGAGTTATTTTGGGGTTTTAGATAAGAAGCATGAAAAGTAAATGGCAATGAAAATAAACTAACAACTATAAAAGGTTCTTGGCAAGATGTGAGAACTAGAAGTCCTATCCTAGTTATCCTTCTCAATTGTGATGAGAATTGTTCATTGCTACCACTTAGTTAACCCTTACTAATTAAAGGAAAGTCAAGTGGATGAATTGACTTGAGCCACAAGTCCTAGCCAACTTCCAAGGAAAGACTAGCTTTAGTGCACTCCAAACCAATTAGCAATCTCTCCAATTATCAATCAACAAAGGAATTAGATAACTCAAGTGTCACTAATTACTCTACCTAGGCCAAGAGGAACAAAATCTACACTAAAACTAAAAGAGGCATTTCAACAAACACATAGAGTGCGATAGAAGTAAACATTATTAATTGCAAGAATTAAAAGGAATCTACAACTACAAAAACAAGAGATCAACAATAGAAAAGCAAAGAAGAAACATTTATTATGAATTACCTCTTATTGAATTGGAAGAATGTAGAAGGAACAATACTAGATCTACAACAAAGTATAAGAACAACATAAAGGAAATTACAATAAAAGAATGGAAGAAGAATCAATGTAACTACATGGAATTGAGATGTAGAAGTAGAAGAACATGAATCTTAATCTAGATCTAAGAACTAAACCTAATCCTAATCCTAATTCTAGAGAGAAGTGAGAGCTTCTCTCTCTAAAACTCTAAACTAAAAGTGATTAGTGGTTGGGAGTGATTATTAGTCAAAAGTGATGATTATGATTATCATGCCTTCCCCTTAATCCTTCATCCTTTTATTCCTTTCCCTTAGCAATTTGGCGCCAAAAATGGGTTCAGAAACCCTCTCAAATCGCCAGGCACGTGTTGCATTAGTGAGGTCATGTGCCCTCATCGACGCGTGCGCGCACGGTACGCGTGCGCGTCCCTGGCTAATTCTGCGATGTGCGCACGAGCGCCTTGTACGCGTGCGCGTGCATGGCTGACTTTGCTTCTTTGACTTTTTATGCTTCTCTCCACTTGTATGCTTCCTTCCTTGCTTCCTTTGATCCATGCCTAGCCTATTTCAATCCCAGAATTACTAGCAAACACATCAAGGCATCTTATGGAATCAAAGAAGAACTAGAATTCATCAAAATAAGGCTTAAAAAGCATGTTTTTACACTTAAGCACAAATATGGGAGAGATAACAAAATCATGCTAATTCCTAGGCTAAATGTGACAAAGGTTATCAAAATACTCTAAATTCAATGCGAAACAAACCGTCAAATTGGGGTTTGTCAATTATAGTGAAATTCCATCATGTTTGTGATGGAGACTGGATGTAGGCTGGACTGCACTTAGCAGCTGAACCAGGATATATCTTGGTGTAATCTTTCTTCTCTCCAACTCCATTTCTGATCTCTACTGCACAGGAGCAAAAAACTAAAATTATCTCGTGCCAAGTGACGAGACAAAACAAAAAGTATCGTGGCAAGTGACGAGCAAAAACAAAAAGTCTCGTGTCCAGAGACGAGCTAAAACAGAAAAGCCTCCTCTGCATTCAGCAAGTGTCAGCAACATAAGAAAATGGGGCTAAGATTCAACCCCCCCCCTTCTCTTAGCCACTGAAACCATCATCACCGAAATGGGTTACGACCTGGATTTGAAAAACAACAACAGAATATGGTATGAGAACCGGAGGTTCTCAGTATGGTAACAACGCCCAGTAATATAAGATATAAGACTTTGGGACGCCAGAGAAAATCCTAGATCTTCACATCAAGCATAGATTCAAACTTATAAAACAAATAAATAAATCTTTAAACAGGTCATCTAACTTAGGGGATTTCTAACTATCAGTTCACCGCTGTCCGACAGCCTTCACCAACCTAACCTCCATGCGATCCCATCGCCACCGCCTACCGAACCTCCTCAATCCTAGTAGAAAGTACAAATAGTTGCATACAAGTAATACACAATAAATAATCAAGTATAGCAAGTAAATCAAGAAGCAATTAAGCATGTTATATAATTAGACATAGTCTGCAAATAAACAAAGCAAACAACCACATAAAAAATACAAATGATGAATGTCTGTCCTATTGGCTGTGATATCACATTGTTGGTTCAACTACCAACCCGACACATCCCCATGGAAATGTTGCATTTCAGTCACGAATAAAATGGGAACCCTCAGAGATATCATGCCCGACACATGGTCCAGGGATATAGTGTCCGACACACTCTTGTGATTCCAAAAAGATGCAAGTGGGATTCTCAGTCACAGACTTCACATCTCAACGTAAGCAGGATTAACCATCGCGCTTATGCTGCCGTCGCGACCTTGACAGGCGAAATTAACCTACCGTCCTTGTCAGGCGCATAACATCTCAACAATATCAGCGTACAGCAGTGTATATCAATGGTTCTTAGTGATCATCCTCAGTATTCAATAATGTTTTCATTCATCTCCAAGTCTCGACCCGTCATAACCATCATCAATTTCTTGACTTCACAAACATGTCATCAACTCTTAAGTTTTCATAGTCATCAACAATATAATACCCAGCCGGTCCACTCACAACTTCAAAAATCTAATTCTTCGTCTTCTCAACTTGTTATCAGAAAATATCTAGTGAAACTCACTTTTTGTATTTTCTTATATTTCAAGCCTAAAAACAAGCTAAGAAATATTAAATAAGCGTTATGAAAGTTTACAAGTTTGCTGAGAAGGTAAAACGGTTAAAAACAGAATTTTCTATTGAAAAATAGGGCTTATGCATATGCTTAGAGTTGTGCGTACGCATAGAGGTGTGCATACGCACTAGGGATGTACATGGGCGGGGCCACACTGGGTTTGGCTTTACCCAGACCCGGTCCAAAATGTAAATCGGGCCTAATTTTTAGACCCTAACCCGATGAAACATACGCACCTTTGGGCCGGGTGAAAATCGAGTAAAAACCAGGTCTTTAGCATGTAAAAATCACCTAATCTCTAACCATTATTTCACAATTCACATAGTAAAATTCACTTAAAAAAATATAACAAGAACCAACCCTTCTCTAAAATTAAAGCATAATCATAATCAATACTAATATTGTCTAATAATACCAAATATTTAAATCAATACAAATAACACAATATTATGCATTAGTATAAAGTCTTATGCATTTTAAATATAAAACATTAACTTATAATCTTATAATGACTAATAACACAAAATATTAAGGTTCATAATATTTAAATTCCACATAAGAATAGCCATCATACATCACTAATAACACAAAATATTAATTGTGTATGATGACCGAGCCACCGGGACGAGTTCGAGTGACCCGAGCTATGGCCTGGACCCGACCCGAAATAATGACTGGATCTATTTTTGAGACCCTTATCCGGCCCCAGATCCGATGAAATCACACTAAATCAGCCCCTAAAGTGTTTGGGGCCGGGCCGGGTCTTCGGGTCGGGTCGGGCCATGTACACCCCTAGTACGCACACAAAGTAAAAATTTCATCTTGTGCATAAGCATGAAGACGTGCACACACACTCAACGGAATGCACTTCCCAACTTGTGCGTACGCACATCCCTTGTGCGTACACACGAGTCATAACACTCGTTCTGCTCGGTGCGTAGGCACAGGTGTGTGCGTGGGCACACAAACCAGAACTTACAATTTTCTGCAACATCACAGAATTCAACTTTTTGACACCAACTTCCAATGATCATATCTTTTTCTACAAAATTCTTATTTCCACGAAATCTAAACCGTTTTAAAACTCTTTGAATTATCTTTAATTTGATAAGAAAATCCAATCAATTTCAAAAATCGAGATTCAATATATGATCTGCCAAAGTTGGCCAAAAATTCATTTTTACCAAAAATCTTTAAACCTCAATTTTACCAAAACTCTCAATTCAAAACCACTTATTCCACATCCAAACCAGTCCCAATGTACCTAAATTATATTCATATACCTTCTTATTATTTCACAACTTAGCAATATATAGTATCATCCATTCCATACACCAAATTTCACTTATAAAACTCAAATCTCAATAATTACCATCACAAAATATTATTTTACCATTCTCAATATTTATCAACATCAACAAGTCTCATAATTCATTATCAATCCTCATAATCATCATTATCTAATCCTACAATATAAATCAACATCATCATTCACCGAAATCATCACAATCATCAAAATCATCATACATCACAATTATCAACAACCAATTCAATCCCATCCTAAGGTCTACTAGTCTAAGTGTCCAAAAATATTACATATTACATAGAGAAAACCGAAACCACACCTTAGTCGATTCTCAATACGTGCAAAACATCAAATTTGAGTCCAAATCAAGTCTCTTATCACCAATAAATCATCAACTCACATCTAACGCTCCAATAAATTCCAACAATCGCAAGAACTCATAAATTTTAAGGTGATTATTTGTTACTATTTTTTAATTTATGTTATTGATTGTTCTTGACATTAAAATTTGTGAAGTTGTTGAAGACTTAAAGCTTGACTCTTTGGCAATGGGTAGCAGAGGCTTGGGTGCCATTCAGAGATACTAACTTTATTATTATTTATAGAAAACCTTCATGCTTAACACTGTTTTGTTTTCAATGAGAACAAGTTACTGATAAACATATTGATTGCAAGGTATTGTTGGGGAGTGTTACAAATTATGTAACTACAAATGCAACTTGTCTGTAATAATTGTCAAAGACTCTATCCCTTCTACTGTTTGATCATGTTGTTGCCCTTTGCTGATAATGTTTTTAGTTTTTATAAATAAATTAGCTTTGTGTTGAACTGCAGTATGTCTTGTTAAAATTAGAATTTTGTTGTTAGAATAATGTGCAATATTTTTAGTTTATTATTATAAAGTGGCTACCATTCACATAAATTTAATTATCATCTAAAATTTTTAATTATCTCCTTATTAAAGTTATTATAATTTTTTTGGTTTTAGGACATTCTCTTATCTTGTTTATTATTTAACTTTTGAATTTATATTTTGATAAGATCACGTAATTTTAGTTGATGACATTTTATATAGTATTTTAAATTTAAAAGATATTTAAATTTTATATTAGACTATAATTATATTTTAAGATATTTATTTATAATTTATTTATTATTTTATTCTAAAACAGTCTTTTGTTGAAGTATAATTGGATTGATTAGATCCGTAAATGAATGAATCAGTAATTAAAACAATTCAATGACTGAACTGATTCTCAAAACTTTCACACTAACACATATATCGATATTTAGGTGTAGTATATATAAATGTAATAAAAAAATTTTATTTTTTATTAAAACACAATTAAATTAAATATAAAAAATACGTATTAAATAAATATCAATATTCAATAAATATTGTGTTCAAAATATGTCTAATATATAAATACATTACTTTATAGCTAATTACTAAATTTTTTTTAGGTATTTTGGAGGATCATGGCCACCTTAGCCCCTTAGTTTTGCGGTTGCTTTTATCGATCTCAAAATCTCAATAATATAATTAGTACTATCGAAATAGACTATTTGAATGCACGTTACCAATATTATTATTTTTTCTTTTTAGTAGCTAAAAGCCTAAAACGGGGCTTAAAAGCCCAACAGAAAATTACATATAAAAAATAAAACGGAGTCTGGAAGCCCCTCTACAATCATCATCTAGTATATATTTGATTTTTCTAGGATAGTTATCTATGAAATAAAAACTTAACTCTCTACCGACACTTCTTTTGACTAACCAATCTGCACACACATTTCCCTCCCTGTAAGTGTGCTTAAAAATCAAAATCCAATCTCTTTCCATCATTAGACCAACACTTCCAATCTTATCTTATTATTTAAAAGCCATGTTGTGCTTAACTCCAATAATATATGCTAACAATAGTCGCGGTTCGGTCCAGTTCTCAATTTTGACCACTCTGAGTCTGACCCATTTTGGACGGATTTACCAAATTTTCAATGGGAACCAGCTCATCTACATTCAGTATAAGGCACGGACCAAGTAATAACAATTATTAAAGTCCTAAATTTATTTTTTTTATTTTTTTTATTTTAATTATTATTTAACTTAATTAAATTTAATTCTTATGCTATCACTTTTTTATATATTTAAATTTTATTCTTAATTAAAAAACTAATAAATTATAACTTAAATAGTCAAATAATGTAATCTTCACATCTTTATTTCTATATATTCGAGTTTTATTTCTAACTAAAAAAAATATTTATTAAAAAAATATTAATAAATATCATAACCTTAGAAAGAAAAATTATTTGCTGTAATAATTTAATGGAAAGTATCTTTATCTTTCTCTTATAACTTTAAGAGAAATATTAAGGGGTAAGTAATTTTTGTGATTTTTTTTTTGGTAATTTAGTAATTTTTGTGATTTGTAGCCATTAAATAGTCATCAATAATGATTTTAATGGTAAAATATTGGAAAAAATTTCATCAAATAGTTCACTTTTCTTTGCTAATTATATACTAACCAGAATTTAACAAAGTTGCTGAAGGAGAGAGTGTATTGTGTATATATAGAGAGAGAGTAATTTCAGCATAAAGATTCAGATATACTAATACTAGTAAACAATTAAACATCAATAATTCACTTCCTTTGTATTCATGGAGAACCAACATTATGTAGCGCTTATAGTTGGAGTCACAGGTATGGTTGGGTTTAACATAGCCCAAGCCTTGAAGAAGCCCGACTGCAAGGGAGGCCCATGGAAGGTTTACGGAGCAGCCCGCCGTCCCCCGCCCGCCACCTGGTTTCCTGCTTCCATCGTGGATGATTTCATCAGCTTCGACGCCGTCGATGCCGCCACCACACAAGCCAGCCTCTCCCCCATAGCCCACGAGGTCACACACCTCTTCTGGGTGGCTCTTCAGTTTCAGGAAGACGAAGAAGCCAACATTGCCACCAACAAAGCCATGCTCCACAACGTTCTTACCACACTCAAATCTTCCCCTTCTTCCCGCCTCACCCACGTAACCCTCCAAACCGGGACAAAACACTACATGGGTCCAATCTTTGACCCGGCCCGGTCAACTCAACTCCTGAGCCATGATCCCCCGTTTCACGAGGACATGCCCCGACTACCGTACCCAAACTTCTACTACGCTCAGGAGGATCTCCTTGCGTCCCACGCGCCTTCTCTGACGTACTCCGTTCACCGATCCTCCATCATAATTGGCGCGTCTTCAAGGAGTGCAATCAACACGCTGGTTATGCTTGGGGCTTATGCCGCGGTTTGCCGCCACCTTACGTTGCCGTTTCGTTACCAAGGAACACGGTACACGTGGGAGCATTTTTGCGACATGACAGACTCCGAGGTTTTAGCGGAGCAGCACGTGTGGGCTGCGGTTACGGATAAGGCCAATAATGAAGCGTTCAATTGCACCAACGGCGACTTGTTTACGTGGAAGAGAATGTGGAAAGTGCTGAGTGAGGTTTTTGATGTTGAGTTTGTTGGGTTTGACGAGAATGATGAAGATAGGGTTGATGTGGTGGAGTTTATGAGAGACAAAGACGAGATTTGGGATGAGATTGTGGAAAAGTATGGACTTGTGAAGACTAAGCTAAAGGAGTTTGCATATTATGAAGCCTTGAAAGTCGTCTTACATTTTGACTTTCAACATGTGTCTAGCATGAATAAGAGTAAGGAATATGGTTTCTTTGGCCACGCCAACACCTTCAAAAGGGTCACATTCTGGGTTCGCAAACTGCGTTTCATGAAGATTATACCCTAGCCACAGTAATATAGATAGAAAACTGCGTTACAGGTGGCACTTAGCAGGTAGCCTTATTAGCCTATTGTTATGTTGAAAATAAAACGCAACAAGCTAGGGGATTCCGTTTATTCCAGTAATTAACTACAACTATCTGATGAACTTTGATCAACTACTATTGAAAGCAGATCCATTTGATGTTAGAAACTTCTTATTTTATTTATTTTTTGAGAATTATCCTCTCATTATAGAATGGTGTCTAGCCCGGCCTTTTTGAAAGTTCATATATTATCAGTTGAATGTTATGGTATCTAAAAAGTTGTGTCTATCTACTAAAAATAGTAAAAAATTAATATTTAATTTAAAAAATATAAAAGTAAATTATTTTTAAAAATTTAAAACTTAGCACAAAAAAATAAATTAGATAAAAATTAGACAATAATTAATAGATACCATAAAATTTCCCATATTATCATTAAAATAGGCCAAATAAAGTTAGCTAATATTAGCTGACCAACTAAAAGTTAATTTTTCAGGCATTCTCTTAATTAGTATATTAATAAATAAGAATGTTAGTTATACACTAAAATCAATTAAAATCAGTTATATATATTTATGTGTAAATATAGAGTTTAATTTATTTTAAATATATATATTTTATATTTTAATATATATTTTATATTTATAATTAATTTTAATATATATTTAGTGTGACTAATTAATAAATATTGATAATTGGACAGTTTAGCTAAATATATATTTTATTTACCTATCTCTTAAGCAAAAATTAAGTGAAACGAAATTCATTAATCTTCTAAGATTAAAAATATTTTTCTTTCAAAATGATATAATAAATAATGCTGACGTGTGATTGTGTGAATATTGGGTTAAAAAATTAAAAAATTATTATAATTTATTATTTTTTATTAACATTTAGTTATTAATTTAATTTTTTTAATTTATTTTTTTTGTTTAATAATCTAACAACATATTTTATTTTATATTTTTAAATCTTAAATATTAGAATTATTCTCCGCGTTCAAATAATTTTAATATACAAGTTCATCCAACCAATTTTAGATCATGCGCTTTTTTTTTTGTTTTCTTCTCCTTTTACGCTGCTACTTCTTCTTCTTCTTGTTTTAAATTCACGCATGTCGTTATCGTCATCGTCCTTATTGTAATTGTTATTGCTGAATTTTTGCCATATTGATGATGTTGTCTGATCCAAAATTGATTTTAGATATGTTTCTGTTCACGATTCAGCCTTGTTTGTGTGCTTATTTTCGAATTGAGTTTTTGTGTCGCAATCATTATGACATTATGTAATTTCGGTTTATTTCTGAGTTAATTGTGTCGCAATTTTTATGTAATTTCAGTTCATTTCTGAGTTAATTATATTGCAGTAGTCCATTAAGTAATTTCGGTTCATTTCTGAGTTAATTGTGTCGCAGTCATTATATAATTTCGGTTCATTTTTGAGTGAATTAAGGTACATTTAGACTCATTGTCCTGCACAATTTAAAACTCTTTCTCCTCATCTTCTACTGCTTCTTCTTGATCTTTTTCTTCTTCATTTTCACCCTCTTATTTTATTTTCTCAAAATTCTTTTTGATTTACTCTCTTGAGAGGGATAAAATCAAGAAAAAGAGAAGAAAATATCAAACAAAAAAGAAGAAGAAACATATTAATGACATTGTTTGATCCAAAATTGATTTTGAATGTATTTTTATTCATGATTTAGTCTTGTTTGTGTGCTTATTTTCGAACTAAGTTTGTGTCTCAATCATTATGGTAAATTTTGGTTTATTTTTTAGTTAATTGTGTCGTAATTGTTATGTAATTTCGGTTCATTTCTGAGTTAATTGTGTCGCAATCCATTATATAATTTCGGTTCATTTCTAAGTTAATTGTGTCGCAATTGTTATATAATTTCGGTTCATTTCTAAGTGAATTAAGGTGCATTTGGACTCGTTATCCTGCACAATTCTTAAGAGGAATAAAACAAAAAAGAAGAAGAAAATATCAAACAAAAAAGAAGAAGAAACATATTAATGACGTTGTTTGATCCAAAATTGGTTTTGGATGTATTTTTGTTCATGATTTAGTCTTGTTTGTACACTTGTTTTCAAACTGAGTTTATGTATCGCAATCATTATGGTAAATTTCGGTTCATTTCTGAGTTAATTGTATCGCAATTGCTATGTAATTTCGATTCATTTCTGAGTTAATTATGTCGCAATTATTATATAACTTCGGTTCATTTCTGAGTGAATAATTAAGGTGCATTTAGACTCGTTTTCCTGCACAATTCAAAACTATTTCTCCTCTTCCTCCTTCACTTTCTATTATAATAACAGCAATAACAACATTAACAAAAGAATGACGATGAGAAAAAAATATGCGAATAAGAAGAAGAACGAGAAAGAAAAAGAGCAGGAGGAGAATGAGAAGGAGAATGAAAAGGAACAGAAGGAGGAGAAGAAACGCGAAAAAGAAGAGAGACAACTAACGTAAATGGTGTGCGCGTGTAATCACGCTCTTTGTAATGAGAGTAGTTTTTGTTAGTGTTGGGCCTATTTGGTTGAATTTGGATGACAATATTATTTAGATGTGTAGCAAATATATAAATATTAGAGGAATGCTAGGGGGCCAGTAATTTTGGTATTTTGTAACCATCAATTGGCCATCAATAGTGTTTTTAATAGTGTGAGATTATATTTAATGGTGAGAAATTACTCACTTTTGTTTTGATGGTTAAGTGCTTGCCAGAAAATACAAAAGTTGTTGGCCCCTAGACTTTTCCTAAATATTAATGGTTAAATAATGACCAAAAATAATAAATTCTAATAATTTTCTATTATTTTTATAAAAAAAATATTATCTGAAACCATATTTTTAGGTAGTACCATAATGAGATTAGATTTTTTTATTTTTTTTATTTGAGAGAAATAAACCGTGAGATTCTATTATATATTTTATAAATAGACTAAAAAATTTATTAAAAAATTTAAAAATATATTTTATATTCTCAATTAAAAAAATTTAAAATATATATCTTCATATCACCCTAAATTAAGTCCGGTTAATAATTAAATTTAGATTCCTATGAAAATAATTAAATAAGTAATCCTCTACTTTTACTTTTGTACAACAGACAAAGCCTATAGTTGATAAGTTTATATATCATGGTGGTTTAGGTTAAGAGGTTTTTTTAAGTGTCTCACATATACTAATAATGCGATTAGAAAAGAAAGACAGAAGGTTACTTGAACAAGTATTTTTATACTAAATTTCATTTTTTTAATCTTTAATCTGAAGACTTAATTAAACATCGTTATAAATCTGAAACCACTGTAAATTTATATCCATTTAAAAACCTCACTCATTTGTCATTTGCTATAAATCTTTTCTTTAACAAAATTAATTTTAATATATTTATAGTATAAAAAAGTTTATATTATTATTTGATTATATATTTTTAATAATAAATTTAAAATTTAATTACATTTTTAATTTATAATATGTTACGGATCTGAACCACAGATCCCGGACCAGGGACTGCATCCGACCCCGGCTACCCGGGTCCGACCCACACCTCGCTCAAAAGGCCCAAAAACCGGCCTTCCAAAGAGCTCCTAACCAACTTTCGAATTCACTCGTCCATATTATCTTAACCAGATAAGATAAGATAAGATACTCATCACCACCTATAAATAGGGGACCCAAGCCCCTCTAGGTAATCATCAATTCCACACACCTTATACCTCTCAGATCCATTCTGACTTGAGCGTCGGAGTGTCTTTGCAGGTACCTCCCCCATTGCTCCAGTCAAGCGACCCAGCTTCGGCCTTGACCCGCAGGTTCCCGATCCACCTTTCAAACCCGTACCAGAGACATCACGTACATTGGCGCCGTCTGTGGGGATCTTGCGCCAGCCGAGCCGGACGGGGGACGCCCTGGAGGAAACCCCCTCAAGCCAGGATGACTCCCAACCGCTTCACCCAACCCCAGAACACCGGGAGGTCACGAACCAAGCAAGAATAGCAAGTACTGTCCACCACACGAACGACCACGTCGTCACGGACCAACGACATCCTGAGAAAGCTAGGGACAAAGCGACGCAGATCATCCAGGACCTCTGCCTCCGAGTCCAGGAGCTCGAAGGCAAACTGACCAATAGAGAAAAACACAACAACGAACACGGAAGCTAGGCAACTTCCAGATCAAGATCTCGCCGCGGCAGGTCCCCAACCCGACGGCCCGATAGGAGAGACGGTCGCAGCGCCTCACGCGACCACGGTCACGAGAAATCGCCGGAACGGCAGTACAACAAGAAACACAACCGCAGTGCTTCCCGAGATCTAAGTCGTCAACGCGACTCAGACGAAGATCGGAGGTACCGAAATACCAAGCGCACAAGAAACGACCACACAATAATGGGAGCTACACCTTTCACAGAAAGAATCCTGAGAGCGAAACTCCGCAAAGGTTTCGACAAACCTACCGACATGAAGTACGATGGGACCAAGGACCCCCAGGAACATCTAACGGCCTTCGAGGCCAGGATGAACCTAGAAGGAGCGGCCGACGCGGTCCGATGCAGAGCCTTCCCGGTAACCCTTGCAGGACCGGCAATCAAATGGTTCAACGCCCTCCCAAACGGATCCATAGCCACTTTCCACGATATAACACGAAAGTTCATGGCCCAATTCACAACTAGAATCACCAAAGCCAAGCACCCCATCAGCTTGCTAGGGGTCACGCAAAAACAAGAATAATCCACAAGGAAATACCTCGACCGCTTCAACGACGAATGCCTAACGATCGACGGACTCACGGATTCCATCGCAAGCCTTTGCTTAACCAACGGACTCATAAACGAAGATTTTCGCAAACACCTCACCACCAAACCAGTATGGACCATGCACGAGATCCAGAATGTCGCGAAAGATTACATCAATGACGAAGAAGTCAGCCAGGTTGTCGCCGCCAACAAACGGCAACACGGCAACACCCAACACGGCAACTCGGCTTCTCGCCAAAATGCACCACCCAAAGAGAATCAAAGGGACCACCCCAAACTGACAAATACAAACCGACCACCGAGAATCGGCAAATTCTCTAATTACACGCCCCTGACAGCACCAATTACCGAAATATACCACCAAATAGCAGATCGAGGCATCATTCCGAAAGCCCGACAACTCAAAGAAAGGACGGGAGGCAACAAAACCCTCTACTGCGACTACCACCGAGGTTACGGTCACAGAACACAAGATTGTTTCGACCTTAAAGACACCCTCGAACAAGCCATACGAGACGGCAAACTCCCAGAATTTGCCAAAATCATCAGAGAACCAAGACGTGCAGAAAGAGACAGGTCGCCGGAAAAAGACGGGCGTAACCCGAGAACCCATAAGCAACCCCCCAGGGAAAGCTCAGAAGACGACCCGACCATCATAGTAAACGTCATCACGGGCAAGGACATATCAAGCAAGTCGAAACTAATGATGAAAAAAGATCTCAAAGTAATGGCTGTCAGAAACCAGACTCCAACCATTGCAGCCGACAACACGATAACCTTCTTACCAGAGGATTGCCAGCACGGCACCTCGGCCGAAGATGCCCCCTTCGTCATCTCGGCCAGAATCGGAACAGGACTAGTACGAAGGATACTGGTGGACACCGGGGCGGACTCGAACATCCTCTTCCGAGGAGCCTTCGACAAGCTCGGGCTCCACAACGACAACCTCCAAACACACCGCAACGGCGTCACGGGACTCGGAGACAACTTTCTCAAACCAGACGGCTCAATCACCCTTCCCATCACCATAGGAACAAGCAACCAAAAGAAGACAGTCCTATCTGAATTTGTAGTCCTAAAAGACTCCACAGCCTATAACGTGATTCTCGGAAGAAAAACAATCAACGACTTCTCCGCAGTCATCTTTACCAAATACCTCCTCATGAAGTTTAGAACCGACGACGGCTCCGTCGGTACCATCCACGGGGACCGAGAAGTCGCAGCCGAATGCGACAACACCAGCCTAGCTCTAAGGAAGAAATCCCGAGATGCGGCCGAGGTATTCCTGGCCGACCTGGATGCCCGCCAAGACGACCAACCCAGGCCAGAACCAGAAGGAGACATGGAAAAGCTACAGATAGGGCCAACCAAGGAGGAATACACCTTCATTAATAGGAACCTCCCATACGATCTTAAAGAAGAACTCTCCCAACTCCTGAAGAAAAATAGAGACTTGTTCGCATTTACACCAGCCGACATGCCGGGAATAAACCCCGACCTTATGTCCCACCGGCTAGCCGTGGACCCCAAAGCTAAACCAGTGGCACAAAGGAGACGAAAAATGTCATCAGACCGAGCCGCCGAGGTCAAAAAGCAAGTTAAAGCCCTAATCGAAGCCAACTTCATCAGGGAACTCCCCTACACGACATGGCTAGTCAACGTCGTACTAGTAAAAAAATCTAACGGGAAATGGCGAATGTGCGTCGACTACACGGACCTCAACAAAACCTGCCCGAAGGACGCCTTCCCCTTACCAAACATCGACGGATTGGTAGACGCCGCATCCGGCCACCGATACCTCAGCTTCATGGACGCATATTCCGGCTACAACCAGATCCCGATGCACCAACCAGACGAAGAAAAAACAGCGTTCATCACCCCAGACGGGACATACTGCTACACAGTGATGCCCTTCGGCCTGAAAAACGCTAGAGCCACCTATCAAAGACTTGTCAACAAGATATTTCAAAACCTATCCGGAAGCAAACTAGAAGTCTACATAGACGACATGCTCGTCAAGACCGAATCCGGCGAGCAACTCACCAACGACCTTAAGGTCATAATGAACACTCTACGAAAGCACCAAATGTGACTCAACCCGGCAAAATGTGCCTTCGGGATGGAGGCATGGAAGTTCCTCGGCTTTATGATCACGCAACGCGGAGTCGAAGCAAACCCAGAGAAATGTCGCGCCATCCTCGAAATGACGAGCCCAAAAAACCTTAAAGACATCCAAAAGCTCACCGGCCGATTGACGGTGTTATCACGCTTTCTCGGGGCATCGGCTCAAAAAGCGATCCCTTTCTTCAAACTAATGAAAAAAGGGGCCCCTTTCAAGTGGGAGACGGAATGCGAAGAAGCGTTCCAACATTTCAAGAGAGTCTTAGCGGAACCACCAATCCTCGCCAAACCCCAGACAGAGGAAACACTCTACCTGTACCTCTCCATAACGGAGGAGGCACTCGCAGCAGCGCTCATCCGTGAAAACGAGAAAAAAAGAATAAAAACCCGTATACTTCATAAGCAGAGTCTTACAGGATGCGGAAGCTCGCTACTCACGCTTAGAAAAACTAGCTTTCGCACTCCTCATAGCCTCCCGGCGCCTACGACAATACTTCCAAGCTCATTCCGTGACGGTCCGAACCGACCAAGCGGTCAAACAGGTACTACAAAAACACGACCTAGCGGGCAGAATGCTAGCATGGTCCATCGAACTATCCCAGTTCGATATCAAGTTCGAACCCTGATACGCGATCAAAGCACAAGCCATGACCGACTTTATCGCCGAAATAACACCAGGAGACTCCACCCCCGAATCATGGAAGCTATACGTTGACGGCTCCTCGAACATCACTTCCGGAGGCGCCGGAGTCATTCTCGAAAGCCAAAATGGAGTCGTGATCGAACAGTCAATACGATACAAATTCCCAGTCTCAAACAACCAGGCAGAATACGAGGCCCTCTTGGAGGCCTAGCCCTAGCCCGGGAAGTCGGAGCAAAGGTCCTAGAAGTAAATACCGATTCGCAGGTAGTCAGCTCCCAAATTAACGGAGACTACCAGACACGAGATCCCCTACTCCAACAATACCTCACCAAGGTAAACAAACTAAAAGAAGGATTCGAGCACGTTACCATACAGCACGTTCCTAGGGAACGAAACGCCAGGGCAGACCTACTTTCCAAACTAGCCAGTACCAAACCAGGACACGGCAACAAATCGCTAATCCAGAAAGTCGTTAAATCACCCTCCGTGTCAACGATGACCAACGCTCCTCTGACACTCTCGAACCAGGGATCTTGGACCTACCTTATCCTACAGTACCTCCTTGACGGAACACTGCCGCCGGATCCCAAAGAGGAAAAATGAATAAAAAGGGAAGCCGCCAACTATACAGTTGTCACAGGACAGCTATACAAACGTGGACTCTCGCAACCCCTGCTCAAATGTGTCGAACCTGAGAACACAGAGTACATACTTCACGAAATCCACGAAGGCTGCTGCGGCCACCACGTCGGAGGCAAAACATTAGCCCAAAAAGTCATCAGGGCAGGCTGCTTCTGGCCCACGGTTATCCGGGATTCCATACAAATAGTTAAAATCTGCGACAAATGCCAAAGGCACGCCAATATCCACTAAGCCGCCCCACACCAGCTCAGCATCATATCGGCAGAACGGCCGTTCGGCACCTGGGGGATCGACCTCGTCGGACCCTTCCCTACAGCACCCGGTCAACTCAGGTACCTCATCGTCGCCATAGACTACTATACCAAATGGATCGAAGCCGAACCCCTGGCCTCCATAACGGCAACCCAATGCCGAAAATTTCTCTGGCGACAGATCATCACCCGATTCGGGATCCCCGAGATCATTATCTCGGACAACGGAACCCAATTTGTTGACAAAAAGTTCAGAGAATTTTTGGAAGGGCTACATGTATCTCACCGTTTCAGCTCGGTAGAACACCCCCAAACAAATGGACAGGTGGAATCCGCAAACAAAATAATCGTCAAAGGACTCAAAAAGCGGCTCGACGAAGCCAAAGGACTATGGGCCGACGAACTCGGATCGGTCCTATGGTCATACCGAACCACACCTCAAACGACCACGGGAGAAACACCTTTCCGATTAACATACGGAGTGGAGGCGGTCATCCCGGTAGAAATCGGAGACCCAAGCCCCAGAAAAACGGTCGGCGGTTACGACGAGGAAGCAGAACGAGATCTCATCGACGAAGAAAGAAGCATAGCTCATATCAAAAGAGCTAGCCCTAAAACAGAGAATCAGCTTAAGATACAACCATGGCGTCGTCCGACGAGAATTCGCAACCGACGACCTCGTCCTACGACGAAACGATATCGGTCTCCCGACCCCAGGAGAAGGGAAACTCACTCCCAAATGAGAAGGACCATACAGAATAAAGGCGGTAATCGGAAAGGGAGCATATAAACTCGAACGACTTAACGGCGATGAAGTCCCAAGGACCTGGAACGCCTCCAATTTACGGCGATACTACACTTAGGCCGACCTAACTAGGTCACCCCCTTGTCCTTTATTTATTTATATACCTTCCCATTTTACGACTCTTGAATTTTAATTTTCGCTTAAGTATCAAACCCGGGTACTCTTTCCCCCCAAAAAGTGGAGGGTTTTAACGAGGCCCAACCATTAATAAAAATTCCATTAAAAGCTATTTCTACCTTTCTAAAGTGTCCCAAATACGGAACAAAGTCACGGCCACAACCGGGGGACTGATCACCCCCCAGGCCCAACACACGGATATCCAAGAAAAACCCGACCAAACGGCGGGCCAAGGGAACGAATAAAACACACGGAACAGCTTAAAACGGAACATACCAAAGGCTCGAACGGCCAAAAATACTTTGAAACGGAACATACAAAAGGCCTGAACGGCCGAAAATACCATTAAGCGGAGTCCAATGTTACGAAGTAAACAATTACACGGCCCCTGGCCATCCAAAATATTCAAAACAGTTCAAAATAAAATCCAAAAAACAAAGATAGAAAACTACTCGAGGTCGACAATCTGGCCGTCGCGAACAGTCTTAAAAGCTCCCATCACGGACACATCCACATCCGGAGCCAACACTAAAGCCTGAGCCCTCATAGTCTCCTCAGTAGCTGCAATCGCATCCTTTGCATCAGCCAGTAACTCCGTCTTCTCCTTCTTTAAGGCAACAACCTCGGCCTTCAAAGTCTCCGACTCACTGAGAAGTACGGCAGCCTGAGAACCCGCATCAGAAGCCCACTGCCGCTCCTCTGCCAATTGAGAAAGAAGCGAAGTCTCGACCTCGGAAAGTCGGAGAATCTCCGCCCCGGCTTCCTCAGAGGACTTCACCGCCCTCTCCCTCGCAACTTTGGCAGCCTCAAGCTTCTCCTTCAGCTTAGCCACCTCAGCCTGAGAGTGGCGGAGCTTCTTATCCAACAAACCGACCTGAGCCATCACGGGCTCAGCTTTCCGAACAACAACGGCAGACCGAAGGAGAGCACGATACACCGACTTGGCCTGGAACGAAACATCACAGCCATCAAAAAACGGCTCCGTACCAGGCATCAAGTATTGATCAATGAACCCCGGGGCATCGAAACGTCGATCCATCACGCTAGGCACAAGACCCTCATCCTTAAAAGTCTCGTTGCTCGGCTCCTCAGACCTCTTTCTCTTCCGAGAAGCCTCAGCAGCTGTCACCACGACGACCTCAGGTGAGTTCGCAGGACCAGGAGAAATCTGAGCATCGGTCCGCACACCCGAAGAAACTACCTCTTGAGAAGCAGCCTGAGACCCCACGGCGGGATTGGAAACAGGAGTAGCCGGAGACGACGACCCCTCCTCCCGGCCCATCGCCGCCTTCAGCCGTGCTAAGGAAGTCAAACCACCAGCCATCTCAACTGAAAGAAAACAAAAAAACAATCCCAAGTTACAAAAACGGAAAAACAAAACATAAATACCAAGAAAAGGACAGACACACACCAACATATGACCGACAAGCAACCGGATCTCCCATCACATCCCGAGGATTAAGAGGGCGATCCCCAAACAATTGCCACAATACAAGAGCGACATCCCATTCCTCCGAAGTCAGGAACTCTTGCGTAACCCGAGTAAAAATCGACGGCCCCGCCTTAAAATTCCAATAGGTAGGAAACCGCCGCTCACCCTCCAATGTCAACCAAAAAGGATGATGCCCTCTTGCGAGACGAACCTTAAAATATTCACTCTTAAAACCATGAAAGGAATCTTCATACAAACCGAAGACCCGACGATGAGGCTGAGCTCTAAAAGACACATACCCCTTCTTATGCTTCCCCTCCTTGGTCGGAAGGGTACACAAGAAGAGGAAAAGAAAAACGTTCACCGAAGCAGGAAGCTCCAAAAAATCGCAAACAAGCTCGAAAGACCGTATTGCCGCCCAGCTATTCGGATGTAGCTGGAACGGCGCCACGGAGCACCGGCTCAATAACTGCTGAACAAATGGAGAAAAGGGGAGCCGAACGCCAAGCCGGGTAAACATCGCCTCGTAGACCCACATCTAATCCGGCACACTCGGGGAGTCCAGATTGGTATAGCAAACCCTCTCGTCAACCCCAGGGAGGAAAAGCTCGTAATGGCGTTCGGCGTCACCACCCCCACAAACAGCTCCTTGATCACGGAGCCGTTGGAGGTCCTCCTCCGTCATCCGCGACGGCGTCCCCCACACGTCACTAGTGACCCAAGAGAAAAGGTCGGGGACACCCCCCGCCGGGGCCACCGGATCCCTCACACCTTCAGTCCTTCGACGAGCCCATACCTAAAATAGCGACGAACACCACCGTCAGCCAAACCCCGCGGCAGAAAACGGTGGATCAAACCAAACAGACACCACTAGACACCACCAATTATACGGTGGCGCTCGCCCCCCTTACAAAACCCACTACCCCAACAAGAACTATCTACCATAATACAATGCCATCATACACAAAAAAAAAAAAACAATTCTAACCTACACTAAGCAGAGACAAAACAAAATAAAGGAAGACAAAGCATAAATCACAAGAGGAAACAAAAAGAAGCAGAAGAGCACCAACCTGATAAATGCAAGGAAATAAATCAGAGGAGAAAATGCCACGGCAGAAGATCAACCAAAGCCACAGAATGCGAAAGGAAAAGAAGAAAAAACTCTTTCGGAGAAGAAAAGAGAAATGAAGAGGGAACTAAAGGAAGAAAGAAACGAAGAGGGAACTAAAGGAAGAAAACCAAAACGGTTTCGAAAAAAGCAAAATAACGCAAATACCCCTGAAAAGAAAAGGAAACATAAGGGCAATAGAGGAAAACGTCCCCTCACAATAAATGCCCCCTCGGAAAGAGAAACTAATAAATCGCGCCTCAAAGAACGCAACGGGCGCAGCAGACACGGAAGAGTCATGACAAACCAAAACGGTCAGACGAATCTTCCACGGAACGAAACCGAGGCGCCGACCTCCTCTCAAAAGAACCAAACGACCTTTCGAGAAAGGCCAAAAGCCTAGCCCACGGTAAAAGTAATATCTCCCAGCGACAGACCGACCTCGCTCGCTCTCCCGCTGCGGGGGCAACTGTTACGGATCTGAACCACAGATCCCGGACCAGGGACTGCACCCGACCCCGGCTACCCGGGTCCGACCCATAACTCGCTCAAAAGGCCCAAAAACCGACCTTCCAAAGAGCTCCTAACCAACTTTCGAAATCACCCGTCCATCTTATCTTAACCAGATAAGATAAGATAAGATACTCATCACCACCTATAAATAGGAGACCCAAGCCCCTCCAGGTAATCATTAATTCCACACACCTTATACCTCTCAGATCCATTCTGACTTGAGCGTCGGAGTGTCTTTGCAGGTACCTCCCCCCATTGCTCCAGTCAAACGACCCGGCTTCGGCCTTGATCCGCAGGTTCCCGATCCACCTTTCAAACCCGTACCAGAGACATCACGTACATAATATACAATTGATTATTGTATATTTACATTAAAAATACATTAAAAAATAAATTTTAAAAGAATATATTTAATAAAAAAAATTAAGACTCAGCATTATTAGTGCTAACTTAGGCTTCTGCACTGTAACCATAGTTAAATTATGAGGTGTTCTTTTTGGTATGAAATTAGTTTTTTTCATATATATTTTTTCAATCTCTCCATTGAAATAGTTTCAAAAGCTACAGTTTTGTTATGCTTGTAAGAAAATTATGACCTTCATGTATCTCGAGCTATTATTGCAGTTATTAAAAACAGGTTCATCAGATTCTTAAGTTAAGAGCTTCATCATGTTTTTTCGTGAAATAAATGTTTGTACTGATCATGTAGCGACCAAAAGACATAATTCACTATTTAGTAGTCATTTCTTTTATAATTTATCATCCTGTTTTTCTTTTTGTTTTGTCTGATACCATGGGCACCTTTTTTTTTTAAATAGTTTCTGTGCAGTGTCGTTGGATTTTAGCCCCGTTGATCATAAAAAAAAATATTACAAAGTTAATATTACAGTCAATATTTAACACACACACACAAAATTTAAAACTCTTAAAAATTATAATATTTAAAACTCGGTTAAAAAATTTTTATAATCCAAACTTAATAAATTCATTTTTATTCATTTTTATTAAGACTCTTTTGGCAACCTTTACCGACTACAATATTAGGTCCTTTAGATGATATCATTGTCTTTTAATAATGAGTAATTATCTAAATCATCGGTCTTTTGAAATTTTTAAAATTGGATACTTTAGTTCTCAAATTTTAAAATGTACAAAATAGTTCAATAGGTATTTCAAATGTTTGTGATACAAAGAGTTTAAGTATTATTTAAAATTTATTAGTTTATATTTTTAGAATGTTCAATTTAATTTGATATATTTTAATTTTATTTATTTAGTTATTGAATTAGATTTTATGTTTTTGGGTTTAGAATTTTCTTTGTTTTAACTTAATAAGAAATTATAAATACCTCATAAACTATTGTAGTTATCATACGAAGAGATTAAAAAAGTGACAAATCACTTTTTGGTTTCGTGATGAAATTATAGTATAAACAAGTAAGGTTGAATGAGTCTCTGTTTTGTTACATAAGGAAATTGAGCAGAAGGTAGGTTAAATGAGTCTCTCTGATTCAATTTTCAAATTATAGTGTGGACAAGTTAAGTTGAGGAATCTCTTTTTTGTAAAATGAAGAAATTGGATAGAAAGTAGAGTAATTTTTTTATATTCAATTTCAATCTATCTTTTTGTTTTCTATTTTCTATTTTTAATTTCAATTCATCTTTTTTATTTCAATTTTTATCTTCTTGTTTATTATTAGTTGTCATTTCGTATCACGGTCTCCAACGTTTATTTCCATTAAACAATACAATCTCCTTGCGTTAGTCAACGACGACAACAATGGTTGAAACGTTAACTCACGTACGTGATCATTAAATATCCACATGTGCACTTTAGACAAACCAGTCTCTAAAATAAAATACAAAACAATATCCAAAAAATTTAAATAATTTCAAAATAATTCCCGTAAAATTTTAAAATTTTAAAATAATCATTTTAAAATTATTTATATATAATTATTTTTAAATTAATAAATTTTAATTTCTAAAATTTTTAGTCTATATTTCTTAAATTTGATTATTTATACACAAAATTTTTTTATGTATTTTTAAAATAAATTATAAATTAATTAAAAAAATACTACTTTTCAAAAAAATATAAATAATTTAAAATAAATGAACCCATATATTACTTTTGACTATACAAAATATTACTTTAAATTTTTAAGGAACTACTGTTGCTCACATACATAAACACTTGATGATTATATGTATAAGTTAACGTTTCACGTAACTAATGAAAATGAAGGAAATTGTATTACTATTATCTAACAGAAATAATAATTGAAAATTATTTTATGTATTTAAAATTAATGTCTAAATTTAAAAATTTCGAACTGATTTAGCAATTCCTCCTTGATAATAATATACCAAAAATTTATACTTTTTTGTAGGTACTCGATCCTACCCGCGGATTATAGACAAGATACACTAACAATTTGATGATAATTCAAAATAGAATTGATTTTTATATAAAAAAAATATTAAATTAGTAATTAATGATTTTTTTTAGTGACTAAGGATCTTTTACATTTAGTGAGAGGTCTTTGGTTCAACATTCACTTAAAATATATTTTTATATAAGTATATAATATATACATATATAGAGTGCGGGTTGGTCGGATGAAACTCAACCTGCACCCTACCTACCCACACAAAAATCCTATCCGCATCCTACCCTATCAACAGCAGATCGAATTGACAACCCTACCCAATCGAATAGGATCAGATTAAATACCCGCGAGTAGGTACATATTCCCACCCTTCGTACCGTAAAAGGTTTAAGACATAAGGGGCTCAAAAAATTTACAAAGGTATGCTGTGGCAACAACTAAAAAAGCAAAACGACGTTCACTTCATAACAAATGGAGATATTTTTTTATGGTGGCTACTCCAATGAAGATTTAATGATTATCATCATGTGAAGATACATCATTTTGACCATTGGATGATAGATTGTAGGGCTTGATTTGATTTGAAGTAAAAGTGTTACTTTTATTTAAAATGTTGCTAAATAAATAAGTTACACTTTTTGAACAAGGATCATCATGAGAAGATGTTTTTGCCATCTTCATGGGAGTAGTTGCCTTTTTTTATATCCCCAGTTCCCTCCGGCTCTCAGCCTCTGACACACATCCCAATAATAATAATGATAATAATAATAATAATAATAAAAGGATTATAAGGCTACACTCTCTGCTCCTTTTCTCCAGTTAGGTATTTACTTAGCTTGATCAGTTGTCAAATCTCATGGAGAAGCAGAACCACCAACCCTCCGTCGTAGCACTTGTCGTTGGAGTCACAGGCATGGCTGGTCTCAGCCTAGCCCAGGCCCTAAAGCACCCCGATTGCCTTGGAGGCCCATGGAAGGTTTATGGCGCCGCCCGATCCCAGCCCACTTGGTTCCCTCCTTCCACCGTTGACCACTTCATCGCATTCGACGCCGTTGACTCCGCCAGCACGCACTCCAACCTCTCCCCCATAGCTCACGAGGTCACCCACCTCTTCTGGGTCACCGTTCAGTTCCCCGGCGACGAAGAAGCCAACGTCGCCGTCAACACAACAATGCTCCACAACGTCCTCACCACCCTCAAATCCTCACCTTCTTCCCGGCTAAGCCACGTCACCCTCCAAACCGGGACTAAACACTACATGGGCCCAATCCAAGACCCCACCCGGTCCAACCAACTCGTTGGCCACGAACCACCTTTTCACGAGGACATGCCCCGACTCCCTTACCCGAATTTCTACTACGCGCTGGAGGACCTCCTTGCATCCCACGCGCCATCACTTACCTACTCAGTGCACCGCTCGTCCATTATAATTGGCGCGTCTTCAAGAAGCGGCCACAACGCGCTTGTTATGGTGGGTGCTTACGCCGCGGTATGCCGGCACCTGGGAGTGCCGTTTCGGTACCCGGGGAACCGGTACACGTGGGAGCATTTCTGTGACATGACGGATGCACGTGTGCTGGCGCAGCAGCACGTGTGGGCTGCGGTTACCGAGAAGGCCAAGAACGAAGCGTTTAACTGCATGAACGGAGATTTGTTCACGTGGAAGAGCATGTGGAAATTTTATAGTGAAGTTTATGATGTTGAGTTCAAATTCTATCGCACCGCTATAAGACCGGCTATGTTTTATGATACAGAATTTTTGGCGGCTAAAGGGGAGTACGAGTATAAGTTGAGTGTGGCAGAGATAAAAATGTTGAGATGGATGAGTGGTCATACGCGATTGGATAAAATAAGGAACGAAGATATAAGAGAGAGAGTTGGAGTAGCACCTATTGTAGAAAAGATGGTTAAATTACATCTCAGGTGGTTTGGACATGTGAGAAGAAGACCGATAGAACATCCAGTCAGGAGGGTGGATGAGATGGAAGATGGACAATGAGCGAAAGGCAGAAGAATACCTAAGAAGACCATCTATGAGGTGGTCAAACAAGATCTACATGTAAACGGTCTCTCTGTTAACATGATACATGACAGAACACAATGGTATCGTTTAATTCATGTAGCCGACCCCACTTAGTGGGACAAGACTTTGTTGTTGTTGTTGTTTGTAATATACAATTGATTATTGTGTATTTAATTATATTAAAATAATTAAACAATAAATTCTAAAAGAATATATTTAATAAAAAATATTGAGAGTTAGCAATACAAAATTAATATTACATTCAATATCTAACATAAAAAAATTAAAACTCAAATTAAAAAATATTTAAAAGTTAAACTTAATAAAATTCATTTTTATTAAACTTCGTTGTAGATTTTTTTGGCAACCTTTACTTGCTACAATATTAGGTTCCTCAGACACTAACATTATTAATAATGAGTAATCATTCAAATCAGTCAATAAAATATTTAAAATTAGACATTTTAATTTTTTAAATTTTAAAATGTACAAAACAGTTTTTAACATTTATTTTCGTTAGAGAATATAGTCTCCTTCTATTAATCAATAACGACGACTGGTGATCTAAAACGTTAACTCATACACGTAGTCGTTAAGTATTCACATGTGTAATCTGAACAAATCAATTTCTAGAGTAAAGTATAAAACAGTCTTCGAAAAATTTAAAAAATTTTAAATTAGTTCCTAAAAAATTTTTAAAATATCAAAATAATTCTTTTAAATTATTTATATATAATTATTTATAAATTAATAAATTTTAATTTTTAAAATTTTTAGTCTATATATCTCAAATTTCATTAGTTATGCACAAAGTTTTTTTTATATATTTTCAAAATAAATTATAAATTAATTTAAAAAAACACTGATTTTAAAAAAATAAATAATTTAAAATAAATAAACCTATATATTACTTTTGACCATACAAAATAGTAATTTAATTTTTAATTTATAGATAACATACTTTTTTATCATTTTTTAATGATGATCAAAAGAATGAGCTAGTATTGTTTGAAAAAATAAAAGAACTCTCATTTAACATAAATTTTTCACATAAATAACTTGAAAATATTTGTGCAAATGTTTATAAAAATAATACTTCAGAACTTGCATGTAATACGAACTAAGTCACCTATGAAATTCAATTTGTAAATTTTAGTCAATCACAATGTCAATGTGGATGATTTATAAACTTTTGATGTGAAGCTCCTAATATTTTGCAATACTTAAAAAAAATATCTTAGTAAATCTAAGTGTTCTGTTTATATTTTTTAGTAAAAAATTTTAAAATTTATTGATTGTAATGTTGCATAAAATAGACTTATAGTTAAAATTGTTTGTGTTACTATAATTAGTAATTACACAAAGAAAAAATAGATTTTTTTTCACTTAGAAATAATTTTTCTAAGTTTATTTGATTTCAATATCTTAAAAATTTAGGTATATAAATAATAGTCTTTATAATCAAATGACATGTTAGATTGAGTTGTTATTATTATGATTTCTATATCACCTCGATATAGTTATCATATGTTAGTAATTAAATAATAATATATTTTATATATTTTAGTATTAATAAATAAAATAATATTTTAATTTCTATTTTGTTATTTTTTATATTTTTATTTATTATATATTTTTATAATATTTTATTATTTTGACTGATAGAAAATATTATAAGACATGAACTTTTGAAAAAGATTAAAAATATTTGAAGAGATGGTTTTCGAAATTTTTAAAATTTTTTAAGAATTGTTTTGAGATTTTTTCATGTTAGCAATCACCATTAGTAACTAATGGAGGAAGACGGTATTATCTAACAGAAGTAAACGTGATGTTCGAGAGAAAATTTGAACATTAATGAAAAAGTAGTTTGAATTTGGATATTCTTTATGCTTACATACTCTCCTTGGCACTAAACTGTGTTGTTCCTTATTGTATTAAATGCTAAATATTAATTATATAGTAAAAATTATAATAACTTTTTTAGATATTATTTTAATTTTCTACTCATTTATATTTAAATTAATTATATTTTTTATTATTCATAATTATTAATATAAATATAATTAAATATATATAAATAAAAAAATCAAATATTTTTATTAACTATAATATAAATATCTTTTTATAATTATATGATATTTATTAATATTATTTTTGAATAAATACATATAGTATATAACAATATAATAAATATAAACTAATTAATTGGTTATTAAAATAAAAAATATTTACTTTAATATAAAAATAAAATTAAAAAATTTTTATAATAAAAAATATTAAAATTTTATATATTTATTTAATAGTAATTAGATTATAACTTATTGATTATAATTTGTTAAAATTTGATTGTTTTTAAAATATGAGTGAAGATATATATTTTTTAAATTTTAATTTTAGATTTTAGATTATTTTATATTTTTTATTTATGTAAAATTAGTTTCGTCAGTTTAACCAATAATTTATTAGTTAAACCAATAAAGTAATAAACCAATAATCTAATTAGGGTTGACAATCTATACCCTACTTGCGGGTATTCAACTGGACCAATCCGTTCGAGTAGGGTTGTCTACCCAATCCGCTGCGGATATAGTAGGGTGCGGTGCGGGTTTACCTGCGGATAGAATAGGGTACAGGTTCAGGGTATATCCTACACTACCCTATCCGCACCCTTAGACTTTCTCATATATTATATAACATATATGTAAAAGTTATGTATGTAGTAAAGAAAGTGAATGTTGAAGTCACAATCTTTCTCTTATAAAAACTTGAAATAACTACTAAATTAGTTGATAATCATATTATTTGTAATTTTATGTTAGATTTTTTTAAGATTTTATTGTATTTAATTTTAATTTAAATTTAGCTTTTTATTTCCTATTTTATTAATATGTATAAAATTTAAAATAGTTAAATTTTATATTTGTTTAAATTTTTTTATTTTTCTGCGGGTAAAGTCGGGTCGAATAAGGGTTTAAAACCTTAGGATGCGATTAGGGTTAGAGTTGAGAAATTCTCAACTTGCAAATAAGATAAAATAAAATTTTAAAAAAAAATTTCAATTCACGAATAAGATTAAGATATAGAATCCAAACCCTACCCTACTCTAATCATTGCCCGCCCTAAATCTAATTGGTTTAATTAACGATTAGGTTATGACAACTATCATCCGAACCTCCTCATCCACATACATCTATTCTTTCAAGTCAGCTAGATTTGATAATGGTTAAAGCATGTGAAAGTTTCGTGGCTTTAGGAAACACCTCTTTTGTGGCAGGCATTGCAACACAAAAGATATGTTTAATTATTATTTGTCAGTTTTAATAATTTTTATTGATTTAATTTAATTTATATTTATTATATCTTCTAAATATATATTAAAAAGTTAATAAATTATAGTTTAAATAATCAAATGACATAGTTTTTATATTTTTATTTTTTTGAATTTGAGTTTCACTCCTAATTAAAAAAAAAATATCTATTAAAAAATATTAATAAATATCATAATCTTAAAAAGAAAATTTATTTGCTGTAATTTAATGGAAAGTAATCAAAGTATCTGTATCTTTCTCTTATAACTTTAAAGATCTTCAATGTACAATTGAGAAGGAGAGAGTGTATATATATAGAGAGAGTAATTTCAACATATCAGATTCAGATTTACTAATACTATAGTAAACAATTAAACATCAATAATTCACTTCCTTTGTATTCATGGAGAACCAACATTATGTAGCGCTTATAGTTGGAGTCACAGGTATGGTTGGGCTTAACATAGCCCAAGCCTTGAAGAAGCCCGACTGCAAGGGAGGCCCATGGAAGGTTTACGGAGCAGCCCGCCGTCCCCCGCCCGCCACCTGGTTTCCTGCTTCCATCGTGGATGATTTCATCAGCTTCGACGCCGTCGATGCCGCCACCACACAAGCCAGCCTCTCCCCCATAGCCCACGAGGTCACACACCTCTTCTGGGTAGCTCTTCAGTTTCAGGAAGACGAAGAAGCCAACATTGCCACCAACAAAGGCATGCTCCACAACGTTCTCACCACACTCAAATCTTCCCCTGCTTCCCGCCTCACCCACGTAACCCTCCAAACCGGGACAAAACACTACATGGGCCCAATCTTTGACCCGGCCCGGTCAACTCAACTCTTGAGCCATGATCCCCCGTTTCACGAGGACATGCCCCGACTACCGTACCCAAACTTCTACTACGCTCAGGAGGATCTCCTTGCGTCCCACGCGCCTTCTCTGACGTACTCCGTTCACCGCTCCTCCATCATAATCGGCGCGTCTTCAAGGAGTGCAATCAACGCGCTGGTTAAGCTTGGGGCTTATGCCGCGGTTTGCCGCCACCTTAGGTTGCCGTTTCGTTACCCGGGAACACGGTACACGTGGGAGCATTTTTGCGACATGACAGACTCCGAGGTGTTAGCCCAGCAGCACGTGTGGGCAGCGGTTACGGACAAGGCCAAGAATCAAGCGTTCAATTGCACCAATGGTGACTTGTTTACGTGGAAGAGAATGTGGAAAGTGCTGAGTGAGTTGTTTGATGTTGAGTTTGTTGGGTTTGGTGAGAATGATGAAGATAGGGTTGATGTGGTGGAGTTTATGAGAGACAAAGACGAGATTTGGGATGAGATTGTGGAAAAGTATGGACTTGTCAAGACTAAGCTAAAGGAGTTTGCATATTATGAAGCCTTGAAAGTAGTCTTACATTTTGATTTTCAACATGTGTCTAGCATGAATAAGAGTAAGGAATACGGTTTCTTTGGCCACGCCAACACCTTCAAAAGGGTCACATTCTGGGTTCACAAACTGCGTTTCATGAAGATCATACCCTAGCTATAGTAATATAGATATATCTTATCAGTCTATTGTTATGGTGAAAATAAAACGCAACAAGCTAGGGGATTCCCTTTATTCCAGCAATTAAATACAACTATATGTGATGAACTTTAATCAACTATTGAAAGCATGCCCAGTTGATGTTAGAAACTTCTTATTTTATTTATTTTTTAAAAATTGTCCTCTCATTATAGAATGGTGTCTAGCCCAGCCTTTTTGAGAGTTCATATATCATCATCAAGATAGGCCAAAGTTAGCTAACATTAGCTACTCCTGGGAAGAAAACCATATTTGGCAAATTGATAAACTCAGTAACTAGAAGTTAATTTTTTAGACATTATCGTAATTAGTATATTAATAAATAAGAATACTAATGGTATACTAAAATCAATAAATTAATACATACACACACATATATATATATATATTATTTTTAATATATATTTTATATTAATAATTAATTTTAATAACTAATTTTAATGGCATTGTTTTTTATATTAAACTTGAATAAACATGTTTGTATTATATTACAATCTTATTTAGTTGGATGAATATAAGTTCATACTTATTGAATTGAATTCTTAGTAGAAATAGATTGAAATTTATTCTTCTTTTTTTTCTCTATTTGTTGGTTTTATTCCTCTAAAAAAGTAAAACAAGAATATATATAAGAAAATAAAATAAGAAAGAGAAGATGAAAAAAAGAAAAGAAAAAAGAAGACAAAGTAGAAGATGAGAAGGAAGGGAAAGAAAAGTTTTGAATTGTGTGCACCGAATTTAAATCGATAATGCACCGAAATTCCTTAATGATGACGATACACAAATAAACTTATCAGTTTAAAATAAGCTCAGAAGACCAGAATACACCGAAATTAAACTCAGAATACACCGAAATTAAATCCATAATGTTCCGAAATTACGATACACAAATAAATTTGGTTCAAAATAAGCACAAATCAAGTGCACCTTATTTAAATCCAAAATGGACCAAAATTACTTAATGATGACAACCAAGGTTGCGAAAACTAGTCCAATAGTTCCATCAGGGTCAAATCGTAGTTGAATTTGTTTAATTAAATATACAATAAAATCATTAAAAATTTAATATACAATTTTAAATATTTAAATTCAATTATTTTTAAACTAATAAAATTTAAAATTTTATCGTGTCACATAATAATTTGTTCATATTTTACCATTAAAAATTCACAATAAATTATTTTTAATTAATGTATAAGCTCTAATCAAGTTTAACTGCTTGACAATCAAGATAAGCACTTCAATAGAATCAGATGACAATTGTTATGAGCACAAGAAAGAAGAAAGTAATTCTTGTTATATAAAAAATAAAGAAATGAATTCAAAGACTTAGAATTGATACCAGAATTATTAAGAATCAATACACACTCATAATATTATTTTGAATTAAAAACTAAAATAGAGTAACTAACTAATCAATAATCTAATTGCTCTTCTTTTACTCTTCTTTGAACTGAATCTTGTTCTATTACATTTGCATTGTATCTTCAATATTAATCAAGTATTCAACAAAAAACTCAAAATTCAAAAATTTTTTAACATTCAAAGTCAGAGAATCAAAAAATAGAAAAACTAAACAAAAATTCAAATTTAGCACCTAAACTAAATTTAGAATTGCATCAGCAATAATTCTATTCAAAATACAAAATTATTTTAAAAAATCAGCAACTCAAAATAGTAAAATTATTTTAGAAAATTTAACAACACCAGCAATCATCATCCATCAAAATTTAACAAAATAAATAAACATGAACAAAAATAGAAAAATCAACAACTTAGAATCAGTCAAATTAACAAAATAAAACCTCAACCATCAAAATTCAGAATCCAAGATTGAACTTATGAATTATCACTATTTCTAAAAATTATATCAAAATTCTATTTAGTATCAGCAATTTAGAATGATTAATTCATATAATTAAAAAAATAAAAAAAATTAACTGAAAAACAAAAATTGAAGAACTCACTTTATTAATTCATATAATTAACAAAATAAAAAAATAATTGAAAAACTGAAGAACTTACTGCGGCACAGAAAGCAAAGAAGGCCTAGAGTCCACAGCGACAGAGACAAATTCTGGACAAGACAGAAGTGGCTGACGACATAAGCTTCGAACCGACCTTCCTATGACGACGACGACAAAAGCTTCGAGTGACGAGGGTGGCAACCGCTGGTGGTCACTGCCGGTGCCGATAGTGGTAGGGATGGTAGAGGCATTCCTTCTGCTCATTGGAGACTTGGAGAAAATTAGGGGTGGAGCTATGAAGGGAGAAGGAGAAGGAGAAGGAGAAGGAGAGCGAGGTGTTCCGCGTTTGTGAGGCTGGGTTTGGGAATTGCGGGACTGGGTTAGTGACTTAGGGTTTCTTTTTTTTTTTTGGAGTCAAAACGACGCCGTTTCTGAACTTGGATTACAAAACCGGGCCTTTTAAAATCTGGCCGATTTTTTAATCGGTTTTTTACAAGACGGTTCTAGGGTCAAGTAGACTGGTTAGATGACCGGTTCTCGGTTAATCTGGTCGATCCGGTTCAATTTTCAGAACCTTGATAACGACTAACAAACTCAATTCAAAATAAGTACAAACCAAGTGCACCTTATTTTTATCTAGAAGGCATCGAAATTACTTAATAATAACGACGCACAAGCAAATTCCTCCTCCTCCTCCTTCTTCATCTTTTATTTCTTGTTTTACCTTCTCATAATTTTTATTGTTTTATTCTCTTAACAAAATTTAAAAAATTAAATAAATAAGAAGAAGAAACACATAATGCTGCAAAATCACTAGGAAGAGGAGGAGAAAAAGAAAAAAATGCAGCAATAAAAGAGAGACGATGAGGAGAAAATGCGCGATAACGATAATAACAATGATGATGGAGGAGAAGGAGGAGAAGGAGGAAAAGGAAGAAAACACACGATGATGATGATGATGATGATGATGATTGAAGAAGAAAATGAGGAAAAGAAAGGAGAAAAAAAAATTTAAATGAGAGGAAGAGGAAGAGAAAGAGGTGGTGGTAGTGGTGGTAATTACGATAACGAAAGAAAAAATGACGAAGAAGGAGGAGGATGAGAAGAACATGCACAACAGGAGTGAAGAAGAAAAAGAAGAAGAAGAAGTGATAGGAGTGAAGAACGTGCAAACAAAGAAAAGGAAGTTATATATAATCGCATGTTAAGTCAAAAGATTGTTAGAAAGAATAGCGTATGAAAGTAAATTAGGTTATTATATCAATTTGATTGAACTTAATTGATTAAATTACTTGGATATAGAATTTTATTATAATAAACAATGATAATTGGACAATTTAATTAGGAATACATTTTACGTACCTATCTTTTAACCAAAAATTAAGTAAAACGAAGTAGTTCATCATTAATCTTCTAATATTAAAAATGTTCTCCTTTTAAAATGACATAGTCAATAATGCTGAGGTGTGATTGTGTGAATGTTGTGTTAAAAAAGTATTTTCTCAAACCATGCTTTTAGGTAGTACCATAATGAGATTAGATTTTTTAAATTTTTTTTTAGATTCCTATGAAAATAAGTAATCCTCTACTTTTACTTTTGTGCAACAGACAAAGAGCGGGCGGCTTATAGTTGAAAATAAGAGACTTTTTTAAGTGTCTCACATATACTAATGCGATTAGAAAAGAAAGACAAAAGGTTACTCGAATAAGTATTTTTATACTAAATTTCCTTTTTTTAATCTTTAATTTTACATTTGGAAAATTGTGTATTCTTTTAATTCTTTATTTGACTGAAGACTTAATTAAACATTATTATAAATCTGGAATCACTTTATGTATATTCATTAAAAAACCTCACTCGTCCGTTATTTGTTATGAATCTTTTAGAATTAAGAAGAAGGAAGAAAAAGAAAGGAAGAAGAGGAAAGGAGGGACGGCGCCAATAAAATTTAGAATCGCCGTCGTCGCTGGAAATTAGAATCAGAAAAAGAATCACTGCGACTGCACTGAGCTCAGCTTCCTTACGACAACTTTCACTCTGTCATTTGCGTCACCACTGTCCAACTCCTCAACGAGTGTTGCATCGTCGTCGAAGTCATTCTCAACCACACTCTTGTCCTCGTACGTTGCTGTCACCATAACAATGGCGTCGTCTTCTGTCAGGTCTTTTCCATCACCATCACAATTGATTATTGTGTATTTAATAATATTAAAATACATGAAAAAATAAATTTTAAAAGAATATATTTAATTAAAAATATTGAGAGTTAGCATTACAAAATTAATATTACATTAACATAAAAAAATTAAAACTCAAATTAAAAAAATATTTAAAAGTTAAACTAAAATTCATTTTTAAACTTCGTTATAGTTTTTTTTGACAACCTTTACTTGCTACAATATTACGTTCCTCAGACACTAACATTACTTTTTAATAATGAGTAATTATCCAAATCAGTGAATCAAATATTTAAAATTAAACATTTTAATTTTTTAAGTTTTAAAATATACAAAATAGTTTTTAACATTTATTTTTGTTAGAGAATATAATCTCCTTCTCTTAATTAATAATGACGATTACTGATGTAAAACGTTAACTACACATAGTTGCTAAGTGTCCACATATATAATCTGAACAAATTAATTTCTAGAATAAAGTACAAAACAGTCTTCGAAAAATTTTAAAAAGTCCCTAAAATTTTTTTAAAATATCAAAATAATTCTTTTGAATTATTTATATATAATTATTTTTAAATTAATTAATAAATTTTAATTTTTAAAATTTTCAGTCTATATATCTCAAATTTGATTATTTATACACAAAGTTTTTTTTATATATTTTTAAAATAAATTATAAATTAATTTTAAAAAACTCTAATTTTCAAAAAATATAAATAATTTAAAATAAATAAATCCATATAATACTTTTGACTATACAAAATAGTAATTTAATTTTATTTAAAATTTATAAATACCATATTTTTTTTATCATTCTTTAATGATGATAAAAAGAATGAGCTGGTATTATTTGAAAAAATAAAAAACTCTCATTTAACATAAATTTTTAACATAAACAACTTGAAAATATTTGTGCAAATGCTTATGATAAAGACAACATTTCAGAACTTGCATGCAATACGAACTAAGTCATCTATAAAGTTAAATTTGTAAGTTTTAGTCAATCACAATATCAATGTGGATGATTTATAAATTTTTGATGTGAAACTCCTAATATTTTGCAACACTTAAAAAAAAATATCTTAGTAAATCTAAGTGATCTGTTTATATTTTTTATTAGAAAGTTTTGAAATTTATTGGTTGTAATATTGCATAAAATAGACTTACAGTTAAAATTGTTTGTGTTACTACAATTAATAATTACACAAAGAAAAAATAGATTTTTTTGTAACACCCCAACTTTCGACACGTCATGACCAATGCCAAATATTCAAGTGCTACTCGTCATAAGGACTTACTTAACTCTAGACTCAGATTTCATAAGAAAATGTTATTATAAGCTTTTATTGGTTTAATTGTGAATAAACTATTATTCGTGGATTAGCATTTAGTTGCTCGCAAGGTTAGTTTCTTTAAAGTTATGATATAGGAAAACACAACGCAATAGAAAATAATATATATAAACATATATACAAATATATACATGAGTTAAGTTTAAGGAAACGTGTCGTCTATCAAAAGCCAAGTATCAAACCAAGTTATATGTACAGATATAAAAGAAGAAGTCAGTCCCAACCCTCACACGGGTTTCCTAAACTAAAACCGAACGACTAAGACGTCCTATCCCTCTAAAAGTACTACAAAAGTGAGAAAAAAAATAATACTATTGATCATCAAAAGGAGTAAAAAGTCAACTAGCTCAAGCTCCGGAATGGCCTTCAGCTAGAGTGAATACGTATGACATGCCGGGGTCGAAACGTGGGCAATGAACCGAAACTCGAAATTCAACGGACTCCTCTGCCGAACCCATCTGGGGAGGGGGAGAAAGAAAGAGAAAAAAGGTGAGAACCTAGAGTTCTCAGCAAGGTAAAAGGGAAACCTAGGGTCTTTATCTCTAAGTTGTCGCGAAGCAGAAAAAAAGAACAAGCACAGAGACTCAAGGCACAAATATACATATAACAAGTAAATAGCATGAACAAGAAGGAAATAGCAGTAAATAAGTCACAAGAAATACATATGCGCAAACAAGATGATGCATGCCTGTTCCTAGCGCAAGCCATGAGCTCATGCGTCGGTTGTCTACCCGCAACCCGACGTTACTCGGAGTGAACCCCGAATATGGTCCCTTTAGTGTGTCAATTAGACACCTTGACATTACGATTACCCGTGTCAATTAGGTCTCATTATAATAACATTTTAATGTGTATCACAATAAGGAACAGTGCTATCAGTTAAGCGAACATTCTCGCATTAGCAATCTCAGGCTATCAGTTAGACTTAGGCGGGCACTTCAACATTAGCAAATTAGTACAAGGCCCATTCAACATACATTATACTATCTGTTAGGCAGACATTCTTGCATTAGCACTTTGGCGCAAAGGCCCATTCAAACAAACAGTTCTCATGAATCATTATCCATTCATGGTTTCATTTTCTTTCTTTTCATCATGCTTTCACATCACCTTATAAATACGCATACCTCCGCATTACCATATTACTAAGGATACCTTCACATCACCATGTTACTAAGTATACCTCCGCATCACCTTTTAACTTGAAACCTTCCCAGGGGCAACTTACATCTTTATTCATTTCCTAGGCTTGTTTAGTCTAAAACCTTCTTGGCGACCAATTTTCTATCTAACAATTAATGTAACAAACGGACTCGAATTTGTGCAAACTTTATGTCCACGTGTTTGTATTGAACTCAAGTTTCTAAAGGTTTAGAAATCATATTTTTTTGGGTAGTTTGACACTAGATATTGAAGAAAACCCGGGACTACTATCCTTAGATTTTTGGGGCAGCACCTTGCTATTTTGCTAAGTAGTTCTTCTGTTGTGAATACTTATGCACGACCTATTTCTCTTGGTAAGGTAACTCTAGAGGTCCTAATCTTTAATTTGAGTTAAGTTTTTCTGAATTTGTATTAGAATTGAATTTTGTACAATTTTTAGAATTCTGCTACTGCATTTAAAAGATTCAAAAAAGAGCAGACATCAGCAGTGTTTTTATAAATTCCACAATAATTTTAATTCTAATCTGTTGTTTCTAAATTTTGATGAGATTAAAATAGTTCCCCTTAAGTTTAAGAATTCACAAGTTTCAGGGTTCATATCACTTCATTTGATTAATTAATTAGCAATTGGAAGTGATGTCCTGTTTTATAAATCAGTTCAGAGTTTCCAGCAAACAACCCATCTTTCAAATGACTTATTTAAATCTACAAAATAGATATGGACATGAAGCTTATATTAGCTTAAAATAGACTGATAGATCCTTAAAACCCTTTCAGAAGCAACTCAAAATTCTATTTAAATAAAAAGTTACAGCGTCTGGTAGTTGGTACTACAGAACCAAAAAACCAGAAAATTCTGCAGCAACCACTAAACTTCAAAAATTTATATCTTCCAAACCACTTGGCCAAATTCTCTGAAATTTTTATGGAATATTCAAGACACACTAGATTTTTACAAAAAAATAATTTTATCTAAAAATTTGGTCTGAAATGCTCCTAGAAAGTCATTCATTCTACTGCTAATTATGCAGAGATTGCAGAAATTTCTGCACAATGTAATTCCAACAACCTCACATACCAAATCTTATATTCAAGCCTAGAATTCATCTAAAACAATAATTTTACCTTTCTTTTGACTAGTTAAAGTTACTAGAATGGTCAGCATAGCTTCAAGAGCTTATACTCATTAATTTACCCTTTTTTACAAATGCACATTCATAACTCAACATTCACTTTTCTGCATTTTATCATAACAGAAATTTAATATGCATTTCTCATCAATCAAATACATGATAAACCATCAATCATCACAAGTACACACAGTTGCAAACAAGATATTCTATATATACTATCCCTTACCTTATTTGTTGATCAAACACAAAGCTTGCTTCTACTACTCTTTTGCTGCCGAACCTTAATTCGCAACAAGAACCAACATTCTCTATTATACCCACAAGGCCATTCGACCAGAACAAACATAAGCAAGGGAAATTACTTACCCTTCCTCGTTTGTGATGATGGTTGTTCGTAAATCGGACAAACTAGAGGAATAGAGCAAAGAGTTTACCAGAGATTTGAATTAGGGAAGTAAGGAAAGAAGGTGAAGTTGTTGGTTCTTACTGTACAGAGAGGCTCGAGAAATTATCTGGGTGAGTGGGATGAAACTCCTGCTTCAGCTTTGGCTGTCCTCCTTCTTGCTCTCTTTTCTTTTTCCGCCGCTGGTCCTTCCTTTCTTCTGCGTGATGTGTGTTTTGGGGAGAAGAGAAATTGAAGCTGCTTACCTTTGTTTTATAAAGATAGAGGAATGGACTGAGCTGTTGATGAAGGCTTTGTGTCTTTCTCTCCTTTCAACATAGTAGCAACGTGCATATGAGGAAGTGAAACCATAGTTTATAGCTGAGTTCCAAGTGGTGCTGAGAGAAGAGTTAATTAGGGTTGGTTTATTTGGGTGGAAGGTGGTTTGATTGGACCAAAAGAAAAGAAACCAATTGGGTTCAAGGTTTGACTTATCAAAATAATATGATTCAATGATTCATTCATTAGTTCTTTTCAAGAACAACCAAAGAGATTATTAAAATCTTCTAGGAGTAATTATTCCACAGAATAATTGAATTGGAAAGATTCGTCACTTGGAAGTACTAAAAGAAAAGTTTTGCGTTACGTATTCTATTTATAATTCGTTATCTATGCTATATATTTATATATTTAAACCTATGCGCGTCAGCGAATGTTGTATAGAATCAGAAATCACAGGCCTCATGGGGTAGAGTTGTTACATTTTTCACTTAGGAATAATTTTTCTAAGTTTATTTGATGTCAATGTCTTAAAAGTTTAGGTATATAAATAATAGCCTTTATAATGCAATGACATCTTAGTATAGATTGAGTTGTTATTATTATGATTTCTATATCACCTCGATATAGCAAATGTTAATAATTAAATAATAATATCTTTTATAATATTTTAGTATTAATAAATAAAATAATATTTTTAATATATATTTTATTATTTTTTATATTTTTTATTTATTATATATTTTTATAATATTTTATTATTTTGACTAATAGAAAATAATAATGACATGAAGTTTTGAAAAAGATTAAAACTATTCAAAGGGTGGTTTTATAATTTTAAAATTTTTCAGGAATTGTTTTGAGATTTTTTAAATTATTCGAGAACTGCTACTCACACACGTGGATACTTAATAGCTACATGTACGACTTAATATTTCATACTAGCAATCACTGTTAGTAACTAATAAAGGAAGACGGTATTATTTAACAGAAGTAAACGTTAAGAATTGTTTTATGTATATTAAAAATAAAAAAAAATTAGACTAATTTAAATAATGATAATACTAGAGAGATAAAAAAATAGTCAAAATTTATCTTAACAATTAATAAATACTAAATAAAACAAATTCGTTCTGACGGTTTTTAACTAATTTATTTTAGTTATCAAATATTTTCAAATTACTCCTTAATAAAATACAAAAAAAAAAAATCTTTTTGTCCTAATCCTAATGGCATCACACTCCTTTGCAAAATTTGATACCGTGAAAAGTTAAGACATAAGGGGCCTCAAAAAAGTTTACAAAGGTATGTTGTGGCAATAACTAAAATAAAAAAATGACAGTTCACTTCATAACAAATTCAGATGTTCACTTTACGATGTCATTCTATCTCGATCTCTAATTGCTCTAAACGATTTTGATGATCATGAACCAATTCGATGATTTTCGTTGCCTATTTACTTCCTGATCTTTTAAGAATGTGGATATAAGAACCTAACCTTCGTCCTCTTAAGTCGTTTCTACCTCCATCACTAGCAAGACCCTTATCCCTTTCTAAATGTTGGGGTATATAAAGTGTTCGATCATTTTTTTGGGAACTCTCAACTTCGAGATTCTGAATTAGATGCAGTTCGTCTGTCATCTGGATGAGCTTCAGCCATGGTTTAGCAAAGACTTTTCGGGTCTCTGATAATGATGTCAACACCTAAAATTGATGATTTAAATTTGAACGTGAAGTCCAAACTCCTTTCTGATGAGAGATTTAACATCTTTCTCAACAGGATAAAGCCATCTGAGTTCTTTGAGTGAGAATGAGGGAAGTGGTACCTACAAGTGACTCTGATATTTAAGCTAGTAAGAATTTGAGACAAATTTTTATGAAGTTGGATGTTCAAAATACGTGTAGCAATGAGGTATCTATATAGTGGAAGTGAGAACTTGACCATCACCATGTAACTTTTCTACCAATAATGATAGATAATTACTTCTTACTGTTTAGAGGGAGCTATTATCCCATATTTTAAATGGTATGCGAGATTATATGCATATTGGGATCCACTTTTCACACATGTTGGGCAGCTGAAAAAAGATCTTTTTAGATCTTGATAGACTGATCCTATTCATTTGAGCTTGATCTTAATTTTGCCTCGATATGAACAAGACTCACCTTATATTTATTTTATTTTATTTTTATTATTTTAGGTCCAATTATGATTTGGCATATTTTATTTTAGTAAATTTATCAATTTTAAAATTAAAAGATATAAAAAATTTTAAACTTTGCTTTTTGTAATCACGTTTATTCAATTTTGATGAATGAAATTTTATTGCATATTTTAAAAAATTTGAGTGTGAATAAAAGAAATAGAGTAATTTTCTTAACTTTGTACTCTAAGTCTAGGCTTCTTAAGAGTCTTTAGCATGACTAAAAAAAGAGCTAAGTACAGATTTACCAGTTTTTCAATTCGAACCATAATTATAAGAATCGGACTGAATTGGTCGATTTGACTGGATCAAACTTTCAACCGAACCGAACGGTTCAATAAAAAATTTTAAAATTAATAAAGAAATAGTTCGAACCTAACTCTTTTTTTTTGCTTGCATGCTCTCTTTACCACTAAGTTTTGTTGTTTTTTTTTTTTTACCAAAGATAGGAAGACTCAAACCCGCGACCTCTTAGGTGAGTATGGAGAGACTATGTCATTTGAGGTATAACTCATTGGCAGCTTTTGTTGTTCCTTATTATTTTAAATGTTAAATATTATATAGTAAAAATGTACAATAATTTTTTTAGATATTATTTTAATTTTATACTCACTTATATTAAAATTAATTATATTTTTATTATTCATAATTATTAATATAAATGTAATTAAATATGTATAAATAAAAAATATCAACTATTTTTATTAATTATAATATAATTATTTTTTATGATTATATGATATTTATTAATATTAATTTTTAATAAATACATATAGTATATAATAATATAATAAATGTAAACTAATTAATTAGTTATTAAATAAAAATTATTTAATTTAATATAAAAATAAAATTAAAAAATTTTTATTATAAAAAAATATTAAAATTTTATATACTTATTTAATAATAGCTAGATTATAATTTATTGATTATAATTTGTTAAAATTTGATTACTTTTAAAATATTAATAAAGATATATATTTTTTAAATTTTAATTTTAAATTTTAAATTATTTTATATTTTTTATTTACATAAAATTAATTTTATTAGTTTAATTGATAATTTATGAATTGAACCAATAAACTAAAAAACTAATAACTTAATCAATTTAATTATTGATTCAATTCTGATAACTATGTTACAACCTTCTCATCCACAATCCAGTATATCTATTCTTTCATGTCAGCTAGATTTGATAATCGAAAAAGCATGTGAGTGAAAGTTTCGTGGCTGTAGGAAACATACCTCTTTCGTGGCAGGCAACGCAGCACAAAAGATATGTTTAATTATTATTTATTAGTTTTAATAAATTTTATTGATTTAATTTAATTTTTATTTATTATATCTTCTAAATATTTATTAAAAAATTAATAAATTATAATTCAAATAGTCAAATGATGTAATTTTCACATCTTCATTTTGATGTATTCGAATTTTATTCCTAACTCAAAAAGATCTATTAAAAAATATTAATAAATATTATAATCTTAGAAAGAAAAATTATTTGCTGTAATAATTTAATGGAAAGTATTTGTATCTTTTTCTTATAACTTTAAAGATTTTCAATGTACAATTGAGAAGGAGAGAGTGTATTTTTTTTGGTGACTGAACATAACACAAAGAAAAAAGACCTAAGAAAAAGAGTAGTATTTCTCTTTAATAATAATGTCTAAATTATTAGGAGGCAGTAACCACTCTAGATACACCTGCTTGTTTAAAACAGCAGTCTTAGCCATTAAATTAGCCGCTCTGTTTGCTGTTCGCTGGATGAGCACTAAAGTAGCTGTCCAATTGCGCTAGAGCATCTCTTTGATTTTGTCAAGCAGATCAGAGTCATTCCTAATCATGCTGGTTGTGCCTCGCGAAACAAGAAGAAACGCATCAAGATTATCAGTTTCACATATGACTTCTTTGCACTCGCAATCCCAAGCCATAACAAATCCTCTCCAAATAGCATGAAGCTCACAACAGAGAACACTAGAAAGAGGTATACTGGCAGAACAACCTTTTATCCAAATTCCCATGCTGTCTCTAATAATACATCCAAAGTCAGCTAATTGCTCATTTTCAAAAACGCTTGCATCGCAGTTCACTTTACAGACATTCATTGGAGGTGGTTCCCAGTTATATTTCAAAGAAGAAGGAATAATATATTTTTGGTTGATAACAACATTAGAGAAATCTCGAGCAGCATGTTTAACTAAGTGAACAATTTTCTCCTTACTCCATGGATCATCTTGGTGGAAGATGTCATTTTTCCTATCCCTCCAAATCCACCAAAAGGCCGCTGCAAAGAGAAACTCATTTTTGTTGAGGTTAGAACGAATCCAAGACACAAAATCCAAACTAGAGTCCTTAGCGGTCATTCCCAAATTTAAGCTAATCCAAATCTGACGAGCTTTTTGGCAAGTCCTAAAGTAGTGGTTAATATCCTCTAGAGCAAGATAACATCTCTGACAAAAATCAGAAGTAGAAATACCTCTTTGAAACTGGTAACTAGCTGTGGGAACTCCGTTGTTGAGGCAAAGGCAGAGCAGACACTTTATCTTCTCCGGTATTCTCAAGCGCCAAAGCCAAAGCCAATTTTCATTATCATTCTAGCCAAATTTCTTCTTCAATAGCCATTCATACCCGCTTTTAGTCGAGTAGGTGAAAGTATTTGAGTTTGTCCAAAACCAACCTGTTTTATTTCCTGCCTGCTTGATAGGATCAAAGAGCATCAAAGCAAGTTTAACTTCTTCCGAAATCATTGTGCAAAGAATATCCCACCACCAATGCCGATGGTGCCAGACATCTTCTAACTTCAAGTGAGAATCAGAAATGTGTACAAAAAGAACCAAAGGAGCTAGCGTTCCACATGGTCGCCAAGCATGATACCAAAAGGATTGAGACATCCTGCCTGTACACCAATCAAAACCATCACGAAGCTTTTCTATTGTCTTATAAATCGCTCGCCAAGTGCTTGAAACATTATTAGAAAAATTGGGTGAAAAGCAAGAACTCCCAGATAAATATTTTGCCAACATAATTCTTACCCAAAGCTTATCTTTATTATGCAATAATTGCTAAACAAGCTTTCCGAGTAAAGCAAAATTTACACATTGAGTATCTCTAATTCCCAAGCCTCCATATTTTCTTGGAGTGACAACTTTGCTCCACTTGACTAAATTTAAGCAACGCTCCCCCGCCTTTCCCTTCCACAAGAATTGTCTAAGCACGGAATCAATCTTTTGACAAACCGAAGTAGGAAAAAGAGTCACTTGCATCTGATAAATAGGAAGAGAAGAAGCAACAGATTTAATTAAGCAAAGTCTGCCTGCTCTGTTAAGGAGCCGACCTTTCCAACTAGCCAGTCTATTCTTGATCTTCTCTAAAGAGTCCGAAAAATAGATCTAGCAGCTCGAGGATGATTAAGGTTCACCCCCAAGTATTTGCCTAGGTCACTAGTAAAAGAAATATGAGAAACACCAGACAACATATCCTTCCTTCTATTAGAGATATTTCTAGAACAAATAGCTTTAGATTTTTCAATGTTAACCTTCATACCTGAAGCTTTACAGAACAACTCCAAGATGTGCACAACATTCTAAACTTGACTTTTCTTCGCTTTACAAAAAAGGAGGAGGTCATCTGCAAACATCAAGTGAGAAACTCTAGGTCCCCCTCTAGAAACACCCATACCATCCCAAATACCCTCGTCAACTTGTTTGGAAATGAAGCACGCCAATCTCTCCATGCACAAAACAAATAAATACGGAGAAATTGGATCTTCTTGCCTGAGCCCTCTGCGAGGTTGGAAGCTGTCCAATCTATTCCCATTCCAAATGATGGAAAGATTTGAGGCCTGAACACAATTCATTACAAGCCGAATAATTAGAGAAGGAAAGCCAAAAGATTCAAGAGTATGCTCAAGAAAATTCCAATCAACTCTATCATAAGCCTTTTCTAAATCAATCTTAAAAGCCATAACTCCTTTTCTAGACTTTGTCCGCTTAAGAAAGTGAAGAACTTCTTGGGCGACAATAATATTATCAAGTGCTCCTCTACCATGAATAAACCCTCCCTGAGTTGGGCTAACAATCTCATCCAAAAATGGTCGTAATCTATTAACCAGCACTTTAGTCACTAGCTTATAAATTACATTACAAAGGCTTATTGGCCGAAAATCCTTCAATCTAGTTGGAGGGTCGCACTTAGGGATAAGAACAATCAAAGTTTCCAACAAAGAATGGCTTAACATCTCCCCTAAGAATGCTTTCTGAACAGTACGCCATATCTCATGACCCACCACATCCCAATATTCCTTGAAGAAAAAAACTTGAAAACCATCCGACTCAGGAGCTTTGAACGAGCTCATATTATCCAGAGCTTCTTTAACCTCCAACATTGTTACTGGTTTAGACAAATTATCACAAGCATCCTGGCTAAGAGATGGCATAGGAATTTCTCCCGTGCAATTAACCTCAATAGGCTCAGTAGAACAAAAAATATTTTTGAAGAAATGAACAACCTCCCTTTTGCAAAACTTCCGGATCATCAGACCAAGACCCATCACTGACTAGCAACCCATGAACCTTGTTAGATTTTCTTCTAAGGATGGTTTGCATATGAAAAAAGTTAGTATTTCTATCACCATACCGAACTCATTGATCTCTTGACTTTTGGTACCAAAGCAATTCTTCCTGGGCCAAAACTATATTATACTCAGCTCTCAATTCTTCCTCTTTGTGCTTCAGAATTGGATCATCGTCAGCTTCCATTTTCCGTTGAATACGATTCAAATACCCTCCAATTCCCTCTTTTTAATAAAAATATTGGCGAAGACCGTAGAGTTGAATTCCAACGAAACTTCTTGGACCCCCAGCAACTTCCTATGGATGCCAAAGTCTGTACTATCCCAAGATTTCTGAACAATGGCCTTGTAATCAGGATGCGTTGCCCATGCCGCTTGAAATCTAAAAGGCCGGTTTTCTTTCTTGATAAGAACTCCTTGACATCGGATAAGCAGGGGACAATGATCAGAGTGGGAACGGCTGAGAACTTCAACAAAAGCTTCTGAAAAAAGAAGGCGCCATTCTGTAGTACAACAAGCTCTATCCAATCTCTTTGCAATTTCTTTGTTTCCTTGAATTTTACGAAACCAAGTAAACCGTCTTCCAGAGGTTGTTAGATCAAAAAGACCACAAGAATCTAGAGTACTTGCAAAGATACTACTGCGATTTGAATAGAAATTACCCCCTTCACCTGATGAACACTCAAAATATCATTAAAATCCCCAACCACCACCCACGGGTCCTGAATGCACAAACAATATCAAGCAGATGACTCCATAATTCTACTCTATTAGTGGCTTGAGGACTGCCATAAACCGCACTGCAAATCCATCTTCGCCCACCACCATCAATTTCCAAAGTTACATATTGATTCATAACCCAAATAATTTTACAAGAAAATTTTAAATTAGCAGAGAGGAACCAAATTCCTCCCTTGTGTCCAACAGCATCTACAATCCCTACAGGATAATAGCCTAATCTCCCCCAAAATTCTTTCATAGTTTCAAACTCAATATGAGTTTCCACCAAAATAAAAAAAGTTGGTTGAAATTTTCGTACCAACTCCTTACAGTGCACCCGAGACATCTTATTTGATGCCCCCGTAACATTCCAACTAATAATATTTAAATGGTCACAATCCATAAAAATTAAATTAAATAATTAGAATGTTTAATTATTCTACCTCACGTTGATGGACCCCTGTCTCCAAGTGTCTCCTTGTGGACTTGCATCGCAGAACCATCATTCTTCTGTTGAGGTTGGGTCTCCAAGTTTGTTGTTGCACTAACTTTATCAAGCTCTTTTTGTACTCGAGAATCCATTGACAATGCTTCAGTCGGTGAGTTTTGAAGCGAAATAGGACGTTGCCTTTTGTGCCCTGCTTTAAAAGAGGGAGTACTCTGATCCATGAAAGCCACCTGAGTTGTTCCCAAAGAGTCAAGCGTGGATGGAAGATCTTTCTTTTCCTTAGGCCCCACCTTTGCATTTGATAAGGACTTCACCTTTCCATTTGATGAGGATCCAGTATGCATGCTATTAGACCCAAAAGAAAATTTCTTACTCACCAAATTGGAGCATATTACTACATTGACTTTTTTGGCACCACATTGTGGCCTTTACCCACTTTTTCCTTGCCTTTTCTACTAACTGTAACACATTCACCCTCTTTTTGCACGAGTATCCCTTTCCATACGTGAGTCTTGCAAATTATCATGCATAAGATCTGCTGCACCATGCTTCTCCATAATTGGAATTGATTTGGCATTAATTCCAAATTCAAAAGTTAAATTTTGATTTTTTACTGGGATTTGACTACCTTCTACCGTTTTCTCGTTGTTATCTACAGAAAAAAGTGACGACAAATTTTTCTCCTTCACCGTGCTTTCCTTCCCAATGCCATTGTTGTTCTCTTTCGCACATTCTCTTGTGACATGCCCAAAGCAGCTACATTTTTCACAAATTAAATTCAAGTGCTCATATTCTATGTCATACATATGACCATCAATTTGAATTTTTTTTATAACTGGAAGTTCCAAGTTAATTTGCACACATGCTCTTGCATACTTTCCCCTCTCTGTAGACTTGGTGGCTAAGTCGATGCGGATCGGTTTGTCAACAGCTGACGCAATCATTTTCATGCTCTCTCTTGATAATAGTTAATGTTTAAACCTGTTATTCTTATCCAAACCATGGTAGACCCAAAAGTGTTTTCACAAGGTCTGAATGAAGAACTCCAAGGTTTAACCGCAACATAGCTTCCGGTAATCATCCACGGTCCTCCAAGGAGAACTTTCTCTCTATCCTCCAAGAGATCAAATTTGACTAAGAAATAGCCAAAACCGACATCTAGTACCTCATATCCTCCTTTGGTTCTCCAGACGCCTTTAAGCCTGTGCGTGATCGCTGTATAGCTAAAATTTTTTCCAAGAATTTTGATCACGATGGCATCTTTGTAGGACTCTGCCAATATCTCTTTTCCTTCCTTAGTGAACGTCACAATTGGTATTTCCAAATCGTCTTGCTTACTAACTACTGTAGCCATCTTATCCCCATCAAGAAAATCAGCAACCTCCAAAGCTCTCCTTGCTGAGGCACCAACAACTTTATTTTGTCCAGAAGACAAAATTAAATACTAAAGTTTTTTTTAAATTATGAAGAGAGAGTGTATATATATAGAGAGAGTAATTTCAGCATATCAGATTCAGATATACTAATACTAGTAAACAATTAAACATCAATAATTCACTTCCTTTGTATTCATGGAGAACCAAGATTATGTAGCGCTTATCGTTGGAGTCACAGGTATGGTTGGGTTTAACATAGCCCAATCCTTGAAGAAGCCCGACTGCAAGGGAGGCGCATGGAAGGTTTACGGAGCAGCCCGCCGTCCCCCGCCCGCCACCTGGTTTCCTGCTTCCATCGTGGATGATTTCATCAGCTTCGACGCCGTCGATGCCGCCAACACACAAGCCAGCCTCTCCCCCATAGCCCACGAGGTCACACACCTCTTCTGGGTGGCTCTTCAGTTTCAGGAAGACGAAGAAGCCAACATTGCCACCAACAAAGCCATGCTCCACAACGTTCTCACCACACTCAAATCTTCCCCTTCTTCCCGCCTCACCCACGTAACCCTCCAAACCGGGACAAAACACTACATGGGCCCAATTTTTGACCCGGCCCGGTCAACTCAACTCTTGAGCCATGATCCCCCGTTTCACGAGGACATGCCCCGACTACCGTACCCAAACTTCTACTACGCTCAGGAGGATCTCCTTGCGTCCCACGCGCCTTCTCTGACGTACTCCGTTCACCGATCCTCCATCATAATCGGCGCGTCTTCAAGGAGTGCAATCAACACGCTGGTTATGCTTGGGGCTTATGCCGCGGTTTGCCGCCACCTTAGGTTGCCGTTTCGTTACCCAGGAACACGGTACACGTGGGAGCATTTTTGCGACATGACAGACTCCGAGGTGTTAGCACAACAGCACGTGTGGGCTGCGGTTACGGACAACGCCAAGAACCAAGCGTTCAATTGCACCAACGGCGACTTGTTTACGTGGAAGAGAATGTGGAAAGTGCTGAGTGAGGTTTTTGATGTTGAGTTTGTTGGGTTTGATGAGAATGATGAAGATAGGGTTGATTTGGTGGAGTTTATGAGAGACAAAGACGAGATTTGGGATGAGATTGTGGAAAAGTATGGACTTGTCAAGACTAAGCTAAAAGACTTTGCATATTATGAAGCCTTGAAAGTCGTCTTACATTTTGACTTTCAACATGTGTCTAGCATGAATAAGAGTAAGGAATATGGTTTCTTTGGCCACGCCAACACCTTCAAAAGGGTCACATTCTGGGTTCACAAACTGCGCTGCATGAAGATCCTACCCTAGCTATAGTAATATAGATAGATATCTTATTAGTCTATTGTTATGGTGAAAATAAAACGCAACAAGCTAGGGGATTCCCTTTATTCCAGCAATTAAATTCAACTATGTGATGAACTTTAATCAACTATTGAAAGCATATCCAGTTGATGTTAGAAACTTCTTATTTTATATATTTTTTAAAAATTGTCCTCTCATTATAGAATGGTGTCTAGCCCAGCCTTTTTGAGAGTTCATATATTATCATTAATTGGTTATATTAGGTACACACTAAAATTAGCCACTAAAGTCATCCACTAATATAAAATATATATTAAAATATAAATATACATTAAAAATAAACTAAACCACACATATATTTATACACAAATATATTAATAGTTGATTTTAATAACTGATTTTGATATATAAATAGCATTTTCCATCGTTAAAACAGGCCAAAGTTAGCTAACATTAGCTACCCCTGGGAAGAAAACCATATTCGGCATGTTAACAAACTGACTTACTAAAAGTTAATTTTTCAGCCATTTTCTTAATTAGTATATTAATAAACAAGAATGTTAATTAAAAACTAAAATCAGTTATTATATATATAATTTAATTTATTTTAAATATATATATATTTTAAATTTTAATATATATTTTATATTTATAATTAATTTTAATAGTTGATTTTAATATAGCGCGCGTGAGTTAGTAATAAATAATGATAATTGGACAATTTAGTTAACGATATATTTTACTTACCTATCTCTTGAGCAAAAATTAAGTGAACAACGCAATTCATTAATAGTCTAATATTAAAAATATTCTCCTTTTAAAATGATATAGTGAATAATGTTGACGTGTGATTATATTAATATTGGGCTAAAAGAATATTAAAAAATTATAATAATTTATTATTTTTTATCATTATTTTGTTTTTAATTCAACTTTGTTAATCTATTTTTTTTGTTTAGTAATGTAGTGATATATTTTATTTTATATTTTTAAGTTTTAAATATTAATGATTAAATAATAACAAAAAACAATAAATTCTGATAGTCTTTTAATATTTTAAAAAAAAAATTTTCTGAAACCATATTTTTAGATAATACTATAATGAGATTTTATTTTTAGAAAATGATAAATAAGTCTCTAACTTTTTGTCTCACGAATATTTTAGTCCCTAATAATTTAAAAATACTTTTAACCTCACATTTTTAAAAGTAGGACAAATTAATTTCTCCTTAAAAATTGGGTATGAGGAGACATTTGTACAGAGAAATTAATTTATCTAACTTTTAAAAAAATAAAAAATTTAAAAATATTTTTAAATAGTTAAAAATAAAAATATCTGTACAATAAAAAGTTAAAAAGATCTATTTATTTTTTTTATTTTTATATTTGAGTTTGAGAGAATAAATAATAATATTTTATTATATATTTTATAAATAGGACTAAAAATATATTTTATATCCTCAATTAAAAAAAATTAAAAATATCTATTTTCATATCACCCGAGATTAAGTCCGGTTAATAATTAAATTTAGATTCCTATGAAAATAATTAAATAAGTAATCCTCTACTTTATTTTGTTTTTGTACAACAGACAAAGAGCCGGCGGCTATAGACCTATAGTTGATAAGTTTATATCATGGTGGTTTAGGTTAAGAGGTTTTTTTAAGTGTCACATATACTAATGCGATTAGAAAAGAAAGACAGAAGGTTACTTGAATTAAGTATTTTTATACTAAATTTCATTTTTTTAATCTTTAATCTGAAGACTTAATTAAACATCATTATAAATCTGAAACCACTCCAAATTTATATCCATTTAAAAACCTCACTCATTCGTCATTTGTTATAAATCTTTTATATAACAAAATTAATTTTAATATATTTACAGTATAAAAAAGTTTATATTATTATTTGATTATATATTTTTAATAATAAATTTAAAATTTAATTAAATTTTTAATTTATAATATACAATTGATTATTGTATATTTACATTAAAAATACATAAAAAAAATAAATTTTAAAAGAATATATTTAATAAAAAAATCAGCATTATTAGTGCTAACTTAGGCTTCTGCACCGTAACCATATATAGTTAAATTATGAGGTGTTCTTTTTGGTATGAAATTAGTTTTTTTCATATATATTTTTTCAATCTCTCCATTGAAAAAGATTCAAAAGCTACAGTTTTGTTATGCTTGTAACAAAATTATGACCTTCATGTATCTCGAGCTATTATTGCAGTTATTAAAAACAGGTTCATCAGATTCTTAAGTTAAGAGCTTCATCATGTTTTTTGTGAAATAAATGTTTGTACTGATCATGTAGCGACCAAAAGACATAATTCACTATTAGTAGTCATTGCTTTTATAATTTATCATCCTGTTTTTCTTTTTGTTTTGTCTGATACTATGGGCACCTTTTTTTTTAAATAGTTTCTGTGCAGTATCATTGGATTTTAGCCCCGTTGATCATACAAAAAATATTACAAAATTACAGTCAATATTTAACACACACACACAATTTAAAACTCTTAAAAATTATAATATTTAAAAGTCGGTTAAAAAATATTTATAATTCAAACTTAATAAATTCATTTTTATTAAGACTCTTTTGGCAACCTTTACCGACTCCAATATTAGGTCCTTTAGATGATATCATTAATTTTTTAATAATGAGTAATTATCTAAATCATTGGTCTCTTGGAATTTTTAAAATTGGATATTTTAGTTACCAAATTTTAAAATGCATAAAATAATTTTTTTTTTTTTTGGTGACTAATGCATAAAATAGTTTAATAGATGCTTCAAATATTCGTGATACAAAGAGTTTAAGTATTATTTAAAATTTATTAGTTTATATTTTTATATTGTTCAATTTAATTTGATGTATTTTAATTTTATTTATTTAGTTACTGAATTAGATTTTATATTTTTGGGTTTAGAATTTTCTTTGTTTTAATTTAATAAGAGATTATAAATACCTCATGAACTATTGTAGTCATCATACGGAGAAATTAAAAAAGTGACAAAGCAATTTTTGGTTTGGTAATGAAATCATAGTATGGACAAGTAAGATTGAATGAGTCCCTCTTTTGTTACATAAGGGAATTGAACAGAAAGTAGGTTAGATGAGTCCCTCCGATTCAATTTTCAAATTATGGTGTAGGCAAGTTAGGTTGAAGAATCTCTTTTTGTTATATAAAGAAATTGAGTAGAAACTAGAGTGATTTTTTTATGAAAAAGTCTAGGGGGCTAGCATGTAACCAGCAAAGAAAAGTGAGTCATTAGATGAAATCTCACACTAATCTCACACCATTAAAACCATCATTGATGACTATTTGATGGCTATAAATTACAAAAGTTACTGGACCCTAGTATTCCTCTTTTTTTATATTCAATTTCAACTTATATTTTTGTTTTCTATTTTTCATTTTTAATTTCAATTCATCTTTTTCTATTTCAATTCTTATCTTCTTTTTTATTATTAGTTGTCATTTCGTATCATAGTCTTTCCGTTAGTCAATGACAAGAAGGTTGAAACGTTAACTCGCGCACGTGATTATTAAATATCCACATGTACACTTTGAACAAATCAGTCTTTAGAGTGAAATATAAAACAATATTAAAAAAATTTAAATAATCTCAAAATAATTCCTGTAAAATTTTAAAAATTTTAAAATAGTCCATTTTAAATTACTTATATATAATTATTTTTAAATTAATAAATTTTACTTTCTAAATTTTTAGTCTATATTTTTTAAATTTGATTATTTATACATAAAATTTTTTATATATTTTTTTAAAAATAAATTATAAATTAATTTTTAGAAAAACACTATTTTTCAAAAAAAATATAAACAATTTAAAATAAATGAAGCCATATATTACTTTTGACTATACAAAATATTACTTTAAATTTTTAAGGAACTGTTGCTCACATACATAAACACTTGAAGGAAAAAAAATATAGTCACCAAAAAAAAAAATAAACACTTGATGATTATATGTATAAGTTAACGTTTCACGTAACTAATGAAAATGAAGGAAATTGTATTACTATGATCTAACAGAAATAATAATTAAAAATTATTTTATGTATTTTAAAATTTCAGAGATTAATGTGAAAATTTAAAAATTTCGAACTGATTTAGTAATTCCTCCTTGATAATAATCTACTTAATATACTAAAACTGGGTTTTCCCCTAGCTAATAAGAGTGACGTGTCACTTTCTCGTGAGTCCGTTTTCTCTCCAAAACGAATAAAATTTTTCATCTATTCTAAATTATTTATTATAATTATATTATTATATTATATTTAATATTTAATGAATAATATATAATTATACTAATTTAAAAACATATCTTCATTATAATTATATCAAATCAATATTTAATGCACTATTAAACTACTTATCAATTATAATGCCTAATTACTGTACATAATAACAAATTGCCTTAATAGTAATTAATTTACATATTTATTTTTGTTTTACTAAGGTCTATAAATAGTGTTTTTCTATCATACATACATCTAAATTTGAGAGTCAGCTCATAATTTTATATTTAGTATTTTTTTTTACTACTTCATAGAATAAGAATGTATTCTTCATTTTTTATTGAAGTTGATCCTTTTAAGGTACAATTTATAATTTTTTATAATATTTTTCATATACTCATTCTATTATATTATTCTTTTAATAATTTATTAATTGTTGTTACTCTAAGTTGTTCTTATCGTCTAATGTTCCAGTTCAATTGTCTTTTACCACAATCGTTTACAATGCATCACATCTATAAAATACCTCATCGAGTTGTCTTCACTAATTCGGATTCCAGCTACATGGATGTAAGCGTTCAAAGAAGGGACAATAATCTCTACTTTACCGAATGATTGTTGGATCTACTCACCTATTATGACCAACCTAATGGAATGTGGTTAAAGGAGGATGAGTAAATTATTATAATTTTAATTATTCGATTAAAATTGTAATATCAGTTGTGATATTTTAATTATTAATGCATTATTAAACTACTTATCAATAATTTTAATTATTTAACATTTGTAATTTACTCATCCTCCTTTTTTATCAAATTATTATAATTGTTTGGTTGCATAATTTCTCATTAGATTCACCATCCTAAATTGGTCAATTTGGTTCAAATTCAGATTTTATTTTTCTTTTTGTTTTTTTTTTAATTGCTCTTATTGTAGCAAGTGTCCTCAGATTTTTATTGTGAGCTGCAAGATGAATGTCCCAAACTCTCAATACTTTTGTCATCCTTTTCGTTGTGTTTTTAACTCTATTGAGGTACTATTAATTTTAAATTTGTACGAATTTTAAATGTTGATACTTACGATATTATTTCAGTTGGTTGTCGTTACGAGAATGACTTTATACTATATATGACTAAAGACTAGAATAGATTCAATATTGTTTAAGTAATTTTGGTTTTAATATTAGTATTTGATTAAATTATAATTAAAGAATTTTAAATTATTGCCTCAATTTATATATTATGATTATTTTTTGTGGATGTACTATTTTTAAATAATTTAATAATTAATAAAATAAAGTAGTGTCAAGTATATTATTTAAGTTTATTTTTATTCTTTATTTCTTTATTGGTATTTTCATTATATTTGACAAAAAAAACTCTACCTAAATATATAGTTTTCGTTGTCCTAAACACAATTTAGTTGCCAATAAAAACCGATTTTATCTATAAAAAATAATGAAACATGTATCTTTTGATATTATATTAATATAGTAAGTAGACATTATGATATAATAATATCTTTAATTGCATTATAATTGTCTCATAAATAATATATGATTATATTATTTTAGAAAAAAATTTTCATTATAATTATATCAAATCAATATTTAATTATGATAAAATATGTTAAGTATAATTATATCATAAAATTATAATAATTACGATAGTTATGTTATATATTTTAATCATTTATGTAAGTAAATAAACTAGAAAACAATCAAATCAAATCATGACGGTAAATAAATAATATAGAATATTATTATATATTTAATTGCATTATAATTAGCTCATGAATAATATATGATTATATTATTTTAGAAAAATATTTTTATTATAATTATATCAAATCAATATTTAATATATTATTTAAATCTAACTTTTATATAACAATAATATTATATATATTTATATATCACTTTTTTAAACTCATTCTTACAAATATATATTAGCATATAATTAATATAGATAACATATATACTTAATAAATATCTTTATTAAATTAATTATAACGATTAATACAAGATAATCTCATAAGTATAACCTAATTATAGCAAGCATTTTTATAAAAATAATTGACTACTAATTTGAATATAATTGATATAGTTAAATTGATACAACTTATAAGATTGAGAATATGTAGTAATTATAGCAATTATTATATCAATTATAATAATCATTCATGTGACTTCATATACGGTAATTTTTGAATTATAATTGTCACATAATTACTGTTGAATATTATTTAATTTTAGATGTTTTATAGGTAATTTCATTATCACATGAATTATCATCATTATTCAATAATAATAATAATAATTTCGAATTTATATAATTGATAAAATTTTAATTCTCATTCGTATGTAATAATTTTATTAGTATGTATTCACAGTTTTAGTCAATATATAATAATAATATTATTATTATATGGACATCAAATTAATTAGTTAACAAATTGAATTTAACATATGGAGTTTTATTTTCTACTCAAATTTTTAATCATTAGTGATTTTATTTTTTATATTTACAGTAAATTTTGACTATAAAAAGAAAAAATTAGTATTGATTGTTTCCTATTTTATTTATTTACAGTCATAATTAAATTTGATATAATTATAGTAAGTCTCTATAATTATAGTAATATAAAACTGTTTCATATATAACAATAATATTATACATATTTATATATCTCCACTTTTATCTCTTTTTTCGAAATTTTGACATATTATTAATATAGATAAAATATAATATTAAACTGCTTTGTTATATATATATATATATATATATATATATATATATATATATATATATATATATATATATATATATATATATATAAAGTTATAAAATAACCCGTATAATTTATACGTATGGCATAATACGTATGTAAAAAAAAAAAATTCCATACTTTTTGTTAACCACTGTTTTGTTATATGAAATTGATTGAAATTATATAATTTCTATTTATATAATTTTTTTCTATTAGTAACAATTAGTATCTGCATTAAAAATTCATTAAAAATAAAAAAAATTCCATACTTTTTGTTAACCACTGTTTTGTTATATGAAATTGATTGAAATTATATAATTTCTATTTATATAATTTTTTTCTATTAGTAACAATTAGTATCTGCATTAAAAATTCATACAGTTTGTAATTAGTTTATATATATATATATATATACTAAAATTGGGTTTTCTTTCAACTAATAAAAATGAGGTGTCGATTTCTCGTGAATCTATTTTCCTGCCAAAAATAATACACTATTTTCTCTTCTAAGTTTATTTTATAAAAATATCTTCATTATAATTATATTATAATTAGCATTTAAGCAATAATACATAATTATACTAATTTAAGAAAATATCTTTATTATAGTTATATGAAATCAATATTTAATACATTATTAAACTACTTATCAATTATCAATCGAAAATATTTTTTATCATTTTAATTATATTGATAATAATAATGATAATAATAATATAATATGATAATTATATGATAATGGCATCGGCCATTAATAACCAATTTATATTTCTCTAAATAAATTTATTTTATAAAAATATTTTTATTATAATTATATTACAATATTATAATAAATATTTAATAAATAATGTATAATTACACTAATTTAAGAAAATATCTTTATTATCTATCTATTCTATTCTATTCTATTATATAAAAATAGAATTTTTGCATTTAATGATGGAACTGATGTGGCATGCTCTTGAGGTGTTTTCAAATCTATTTCATTTAATTCGTCAAAACAAATCAATTATAATTAATTAATTATATCAATTAATTAATTTGATTAGCCATTCAAATCTCACCATTTATTATAATTTATATAAATTAATTAATTATAATCAATATTCAATGCGTTATTAAACTACGTATCAATTATCGATATTTTTAATCATTCTAATTATATCAATTGATATAGTTCTAATCCGCATTTAAGTATAATAATTTTATTAGAAGATAGTTGATGCACATATTAATAGTGACCTATTTAATTTGATATCAATTAGTGGATAATAATAATAATAATAATAATAATAATAAGGTCTACATGGTACATGCATTATATTTTAAAAAAGGTAAAATATATTTAAAAAAAGAATAGGATATCAATAATTAATTCTTATAATTATTTTTGTACGACTAAAAGTTACGTATAGTGTTTTTTTTATGTAGAATAAAAAAAGTTTGTGATTCATAATATTTTCATAAAGTTTTATTGTATGGATACAAGATTAATTAGATAACAAATTGAATTTTAATTAATATATTTTATTTTCTGTTCATATTTTTTCATTAATTATCTTACTTTTTATATTTACAGTAAATATTGAATGCAAAAAGAAAAAATAATATTGAATGTTATCTATTTTATTTATTTAGAGTCATAATTAAATTTGATATAATTATAGCAAGTATCTAGAATTAATAATAACATGATACTACAATTTTAAGTTGTATAATATAATAAAAAAAATGTATCAATTTATGTATGCTTCCTATTAGAACCGTCAAAATGGGCTAAACTCATCGGACCAACCCGTTTACCCATTTAAATGGGCGGACTTTGCCTCTAAAATTAAATCCGTTTAAATTTCGGGCTAGCCTGTGTGCTAAATGGGTGGCCCGTTTTTTTACATTTTTTTCAAAAAAATTAGTACTTTTAGTTGATATTTCTCTCGATACGACCTGAAAATCAGACCTATCAACTAAAAAAAATATTATTTTTAAAGATTTTTGACCTAAAAGTGGTATTTTTTGTCAAAATATTTTTCAAAAAATAAAATTAAATGATAAACGGGCTGGCCCATTTAACCCATTGGACTGACCATAAACGGTCCGGGCTAGAAATTAAAATTCTGGCCTGCGAATAAAGTGGGCTTAAACGGGTTAGCCCATTTAACCCATTGGCTTAATGGGCTGGGCCTAAATGGACCGGACTAGCCCGTTTGACAGCCCTACTTCCTATATAGCAATGATATTATATATATTTATATATCTCCTCTTTTAGCTCTTTTCTAAAAATATTGGCATATAATTAATGTAGATAACATATATATTGAGTAAGTATCTCTATTGAATTAATCATAAAGGTTAATTGCCCTATTCTGGTGCGTTGTAAAGGTCGTCCTCAGCCTAAAGGAAATCGACCTTTCCGATTTGTTGCTGCTTGGGCTACTCATCCTGGGTATAAAGATATTGTGAACCAGTCATGGTGGTTTGGTAATAGAGGAATTCATGGCAAGCTTTCAGAAGTACAGAAGAATTCACTAGAGTTTAACTCGAAGGTATTTGGTAACATTTTTGTTAAGAAATGTGAATTAGAGCAGCAGATTAATTATTTACAAAAGCGTTTGGAAGTGGTGGATAGTATTTATTTGCGTCAGAAAGAGCAACAGTTGCTTGATGATTATAATAATACTCTAGTGCAAGAAGAGCTCCTATGGTTCCAAAAGTCCAGAGAGCAGTGGGTAAGGTTCGGGGATAGGAATACAAGATTCTTTCATATTCAAACTCTTGCGCGAAGGAAGCATAATAAGATTCATGGCCTTTTTCTCAAGGATGGAGTGTGGGAAGCTGATCCAGAGGTTTTGAGTCAAGAAGCAGAGTCTTTCTATAAAAGCTTATTCTGTCATTTGGATGATGTTGATTTGGGTTGCCTTGGTGATGTGCCTCTTCCTTCTCTGAATGAGGAAGCTTGCAATAATCTTACAGCACCAGTTACTATGGAGGAAGTCAAAACAGCTATTTTTCACATGAACTCTTTTAAAGCTCCAGGTCCGGATGGGTTTCAAGCTTTCTTCTTCAAAGAATATTGGGAGATCATTGGTCTTGATGTTTGGAAGATGGTTAAGCAGGCATTCTCCGGTGTTACTCTTGATCCGAGAATGTTGGAGACTTTACTAGTTCTCATTCCAAAGGTTGAATCACCGGTATCTATGAAAGATTTCAGGCCGATTAGTCTCTGCAATGTAGTTTACAAGATCATCACGAAGGTCCTTGTTAATAGGCTTCGTCCTCATCTTGCGGAGATTGTTGGCCCGCTTCAAGGAGGATTTATTCCGGGACGAGGAACTCCTAACAACATCATTATTGCTCAAGAAGTCCTCCACTTTATGAAGAAGACTAAATCAAAGAAAGGCACACTGGCCTTTAAGATTGATCTGGAGAAAGTTTATGACAGAGTTGACTGGAGGTTTTTAGCTCATACCCTTAAGAGCTTTGGTTTTCCTATTCCTACACTTAATTTGATTATGAATTGTGTCACTGCTTCTTCCTTATCTATTCTTTGGAATGGGAGTCGTCTGAATGGCTTTACTCCTAGCCGAGGTCTTAGACAAGGAGACCCTATGTCACCCTATCTTTTTGTGTTGTGTATGGAGCGACTGGCATGCTTTATTAGTCATCAGGTTGATTTGGGCTTGTGGGAGCCGGTTGCTATTTCTAGAGGGGGACCAAGAATATCCCATTTAATATTTGCGGATGACTTGCTTCTATTCTGTAAAGCTACAAAGAGACAATTGCAAAATGTGATGTTGGTTTTAGAGACTTTTTGCAAAGCATCTGGGATGAAGATTAATGTGGAGAAGTCTAAAGCGCTTTGCTCCAAGAATGTCTCTGCAACAAGGAAAGAGGTTTTCACTGGGGTATCCTCTATCAGATTTGTCCAGGATTTGGGCAAGTATCTTGGAGTTACCCTTAGCCATTCTAGGGTGACTCGTTCAGCTTTCAATGGTGTCCTGGATAAGATTCGGAGTAGGCTAGCAAGCTGGAAAGGGAGTTTACTCAATCGGGCTGGTAGACTCTGCTTGGTTAATTCTGTTGCCACTGCTATTCCCACGTACCAGATGCAGGTCTCTATTTTTCCCAAAGGAATCATTAGTAAATTGGAGTCTATGATGAGGAATTTTCTTTGGAAAGGACAAGTTGATGGAAGAGGATTGAATCTTGTTAGTTGGAAGGTACTGGTTACTCCAAAAAAATATGGAGGTTTGGGGATTAGAGATCCTTATTGTGTAAATATTGCTCTTCTTGGGAAGCTAGTTTCGACTTTTTTCCAGCAGCCAAACAAGCTATGGGTCCAATTATTGGATGCCAAATACCAATCATCTCTATATGACTGTTTTAGTTATCCTAAGAACAAGGACTCTCCCATTTGGAGGTGTCTTTGCAAGGCTTGGAAAGTGTTGAAGGATGGGTTTGCTTGGTGTATTGGAGATTTGAACCAGAATTTTTGGTTTTCTAGCTGGAGGAGAGAAGGATGGTTATCTAATGAGATGGATTATGTCCATATTTCAGATTCGAATCTCCGGATACAGGATATTTGGTCGGTTGGTAGGTGGCATTTGGATACTCTTTATTCTCCTTTATCTCAAAATCTGAAAGATAATATTCTCTCTTACAATCCAGATGAATAAGCAGGTCCGGAAGTGGGTTGGTATTGGAGTGGGTCTGCTGCCAAAGTCTATGACTCACGCAATGGTTACTTGTGGTTGTGTAAGCAGCTGTTTGGTTGGGAGGAGAGGGAGAATTGGCTTTGGCTTTGGCGTCAGCTTGTTCCGGAAAAGCATAAGTTTTTGGCTTGGTTGTGTCTTAAGGAGGCTCTTCCTACTGCAAGTTTTCGCTTTAGAAGAGGGATGTCGTCATCGGATAGGTGTCCAAGATGTCTTTCTAGCCAGGAATCGGTTATACATTGTATTCGGGATTGTCCAAAAGCTCAGCTTGTCTGGCAAAGGTTGGATATTCCTTGTCATCCTTTGGATTTGAAGAACTGGTTCTTGTATCATAGCAGAGAGCACCCGTTCAAGTTCTTTTCGGGACTTTGGTGGATATGGCGAGCAAGGAATAACGACATCTTTAATCCCCATGAAACTTGGCCTCCGGAAAAAGTCATTTGTCTGGCATTAACTTCAGAAAAGGAGCTTAGAAATATTTTTGAATTACAACGTATGTCCCTTCCCTCTACTCTAAATGGTTTTTGGAATCCCCCATCCATTGGTACTTTTAAGATTAATTGTGATGCTAGTTATTTTGGTTCGGGTGATAGTGTTGGTTTTGCTTGTGTTATTAGAGATTGTAATGGGAGCTGGCAAAGGGGGTGTTTGGGAATGATTGAGAGTAATAGTATTCTTCAAGGAGAATTGTTTGCTATTTGGAGAGGATATCTCTTAGCTTGGGATGTGGGTCAACGAGATGTTATTTGTGAGACGGATTGTGTGGAAGCATTTAATCTTGTTACTCAAGATAGTTTTGGGTTTATTGATCCACTGGTGCTCAAAATAAGAGATATCATGCATTGGAATTGGCGTGTTGACTTTCGTTTGATTATGAGAGATGCAAACACGGTGGCAGATACTATGGCAAAGATGGCGATGAAGTTACAACTTTCGCATGTGGAGCTTCTTTTACCTTGGGAGGAGTTTAAGAGTAGTCTTAAACGGGACTGTCCCTCTATTTAAGCAGTTCCTTGTTTTGTTTCTTTTGTTTTTCTTTGTTTAATTTATTTCAGTCACCAAAAAAATCATAAAGGTTAATAAAATATAATGAAATAAATTTCACCTAATTGTAGTAAGTATTTCCATTGAAGATATTTGCTAATTATTACCGTATATAATTAGTGTATATATATATATATAGAGAGAAGGAGTAATAGTGAATTGTTACAATTATTTAATTTATCATTTAGAAAATTCGTACTTCGGACATAAATTTTCTTCTGTTTATTATTTTTCATACCTAAGGGCTACTAATTACGATTATATCAACAGTGTTACCTATGGTATGGTAGATTATGTAATGAAAAGGTTTGAAAAATAAAGGCAAGAATTATAAAGTTATGGAAAGTCCCATACAAATTTGACAAGAACAAGACGACTTACGTAGAAATGGTTCTCATGGATGATAAGATAAGTTGATTATTTTTCATGATTCTTTCAAGTGATGCTAGGTCCAGCTTATAAATATTTTTTGTTTATATTTTTAATTTATTTGACAAGTAAACCCTCGCACGAATCAAAGAAAGTACGATTTTATAGATTTATAAGTGTTAATAGTCTTTATATTTAATTTGTTTAATAGTGTGATAATATAGCTAATATATTTGTTGGTGGATTTAACTATTATTACTATATTATTTATGATCACATTCAGTATATATGTGTGATTTATTGAAAAAAATACATTATTAAAATCGATTAATAACTATTTTAGAATTAATCCAATTAACACTGAATTAAAAAAAGAACAAACAATGCATAATATGTTACTTTTTTATTAATCAAATTATTATAATTTAAATTAATTTTAAAAGAATAATTTAAAATTATAATTTCAATCTTCTCACGTACATGGCACGGGTGATTATACTTGTATACCAAAAATTTCTACTTTTTATGTCCTGATCCTAATCACATCACAGATCACACACTCCTTCGTAAAATTATGATATCGTAAAAGGTTTAAGACATAAGGGGCTCAAAAAAATTTACAAAGGTATGCTGTGGCAACAACTAAAAAAGAAAAACGACGTTCACTTCATAACAAATGCAGCTATTTTTTTATATCCCCAGTTCCCTCCGGCTCTCAGCCTCTCACACACATCCCCAAAATAATAATAATAATAATAATAAAAGGATTATAAGGCTACACTCTCTGCTCCTTATCTCTTCGCTTCGCTTTTCTCCACTTAGGTATTTACTTAGCTTGATCAGTTGTCAAATCTCATGGAGAAGCAGAACCACCAACCCTCCGTCGTAGCACTTGTCGTTGGAGTCACAGGCATGGCTGGTCTCAGCCTAGCCCAGGCCCTAAAGCACCCCGATTGCCTTGGAGGCCCATGGAAGGTTTATGGCGCCGCCCGATCCCAGCCCACTTGGTTCCCTCCTTCCACCGTTGACCACTTCATCGCATTCGACGCCGTTGACTCCGCCAGCACGCACTCCAACCTCTCCCCCATAGCTCACGAGGTCACCCACCTCTTCTGGGTCACCGTTCAGTTCCCCGGCGACGAAGAAGCCAACGTCGCCGTCAACACAACAATGCTCCACAACGTCCTCACCACCCTCAAATCCTCACCTTCTTCCCGGCTAAGCCACGTCACCCTCCAAACCGGGACTAAACACTACATGGGCCCAATCCAAGACCCCACCCGGTCCAACCAACTCGTTGGCCACGAACCACCTTTTCACGAGGACATGCCCCGACTCCCTTACCCGAATTTCTACTACGCGCTGGAGGACCTCCTTGCATCCCACGCGCCATCACTTACCTACTCAGTGCACCGCTCGTCCATTATAATTGGCGCGTCTTCAAGAAGCGGCCACAACGCGCTTGTTATGGTGGGTGCTTACGCCGCGGTATGCCGGCACCTGGGAGTGCCGTTTCGGTACCCGGGGAACCGGTACACGTGGGAGCATTTCTGTGACATGACGGATGCACGTGTGCTGGCGCAGCAGCACGTGTGGGCTGCGGTTACCGAGAAGGCCAAGAACGAAGCGTTTAACTGCATGAACGGAGATTTGTTCACGTGGAAGAGCATGTGGAAATTTTATAGTGAAGTTTATGATGTTGAGTTCAAACCGTTTGATGAGAGTGATGAAGAGTTTGATGTGGTGGATTTTATGCGTGACAAAGGGAAGGTTTGGGATGAGATTGTTGAGAAGCATGAGCTTCAGAAGACCAAGTTAGAGGAAATTGCGCAGTTTAATTCAATGAAACCTGTGCTGCATTTTAATTTTCAGCATGTGTCTAGCATTAATAAGAGCAGGGAATATGGGTTTTTTGGATTCGCGGACTCCTTTAAGAGTGTCAAATTTTGGGTTGCTAAGCTTAGAGAAATGAAGATCATACCCTAATTCATCAATATGGCCATATGGGAATCACCGTTGACCTTATTGGTCAGGGAAGGCTAAATGATTTCCAACATGTGCATGTCTGGGCTTTTCTAGCAGTTGCTGCGTTTTCTGTAAAATGAATAAGAATAATATTTTCTAATCGATTTTTAAATCAAAGAATTTATTACAAGGCTATTTTAACTCTGACTATTTATCTCTATGTTGATAAATTCGAATCACCCAAAATAGTAATGTTGATGAATTTGTTTTATGGATTAATATTTTGTGCCGTGTGTTTTACTCAAATTTTGTTTATGTTTTAAAGAAGATATGTAGCTATCTCAATATTACAATTGTAACGTCAAATAAAATTAAAAAGAATAAAATAATAAATAAATATATAAAGGCAAGGTGCTGGTGAAATAGAAAATTAAAAAAAAATGAAAGAAAAAATATGAACCTAAAAGAGAAAAAGACATAAAAGTAGAGAAATTTTATTAATAAAAATTGGGAAAAAGTAAATTACGGAGTTCATAAGAATTATTTAAGATTCCCAATTTTACTCCCAAGGAATTAAAAACGTTTTGGTAGCTTTATTTATAGACTAACCTAATGTCAGCTGACAGTTACTATTTATACACCTGTTGCGGGAAATTTAGATTGGCCCGTAACCATTTTCACACCTCTTGTGAATTTCAAAAATCAAATAGATAACAAATTGTCAAATGATCTAATTTAATTTAAAATAGATATAAATATTATATATGGAGACATCACCATATAACTAATTATTTCTTTTTATAATTTTCTTATAAAAATTATATTTTGTCTAACATAATTCCCCTAAAATTTTTCACTTGAAGTCGTACCGTGATTGAAAGTGAAAAGAATTTTGCTTTTTATCTATAACATCTATAACAATATATAATGACAATATATGGGTTTGGTGTCCAAAATTTCTTCCCAGTATTACTCTTTCTTATTAACTTCTCCACTTAATGTTAGTTATTCATCTTAAAAACTCTCATTACTCAATTTGGCCACCTTGACGTAACTTTCACCTATTATCTTTCACCTCTTACCCATTTTTCTCTTCTCATCTCATTTCTTATTAATATTATTGAATACATTAATAGATTTCAAAAATACATTAATCTCATGCCAATAATAGATTTGCTTTTAAACATTATTCAGATACTAATAATAATAGTAAAATTGGTCCAAATCCAAGTAATATCTATAACAATATATAATGACAATATATGGGTTTGGTGTCCAAAATTTCTTCCCATTATTACCCTTTCTTATTAACTTCTCCACTTAATGTCAGTTATTCATATCAAAAACTCTCATTACTCAATTTGGCCACCTTGACGTAATTTTCACCTATTATCTTTCACCTCTTACCCATTTTTCTCTTCTCATCTCATTTCTTATTAATATTATTGAATACATTAATAGATTTTAAAAATACATTAATCTCATGCCAATAATAGATTTGCTTTTAAACATTATTCAGATACTTATAATAATAGTAAAATTGGTCCAAATTCAAGTAATAGATAGAACAGTAATAATATTAGTGGGTATAAATTATCATTTTTTAAAAGTTTTAATTCATACTTAATAAACTTTTAATTATTTCTAATATACTATGTTACATATATCTATAATACAGTGTATTATGATTGTTAATTATTCACTTAAAAAATTTACACTATTAATTTAATATTTAAATTTTTTATTATGGTCCTATTTTAATGTACTCTAAATTTTTATTATGTATTTATAATTTTGATAAAAATTATTCTTAAAAAAATATTAATCTTATTTTTTAATTTTTTTCAGATAATATTAAATTATTTATATTAAAAGATTTACGTAATTTAAAAAATATTATTTATATGTTAAAAATCTATTTTTAGATATTCAAGAATTAAAATTGGTCCAAATAATATACTAAATGATGATAACATTGGTTAGTTGTGTATATATATTCCATTAGTTTGTTAATTTTATCTTTTGAATTATTTTTTATTATGGTACTATTTTAATGTACTCTAATTTTTTATTGTGTATTTATAATTTTAAAAATAATAATTCTTAAAAGAAATATTAATTTTATCTCTTAATTTTTTTAACTCTGACAATATTAAATAATATATATTAAAATATTTAGATAATTCTAAAATTATTATTTATACTATAACAGAATAATAATATACAAAAAAAATATGGGAGTTTAATGTTCAATTTTTTTTTCTATTCAGTGAGTTCTACTTGGCAGCTGTTGTATAAAATATTTATTTAAAAATATTGATAATTTTTTATTTAATTTATACGATAAATAATAACATTTTATGTAATTTTATTTTATTTAATATCTAATAAATTTAGATTCAGATTTTCTTTTATTCTTTCAAATTAAAATAGTCCCATTACATGATTGACAACTTTAATTTCTATCATAATAACTATTTTTTTATTATTTATTATTTATTATTTTTTTATTTTTTTCACGATAACTATTTTTTTATTATAATAATAATTGTTCCATACAGAAAAGTGCATCCTAAATTAAAAATAGAAGTAAGAAAAATTAAAAAAAAAAGTGAAACAAATTAAAAGGTAAATTAATAGAGTAAAGAATTGAAGAAATTACACGTGATTTGTTTATAACCGTTACTGAAGTAGAGATGAAAATAAGATAGAGAAGATTAGTACGTAATTTCTTTATGCAACGTAACGGAAGAAGTTCTATCATGAAAGATAATATTAAAAGTTTAAAACTTAAATTTGGATACTAAAATTTTGAAGTGAGTTATGCTCTATAAACTATGTGCAATCAGTTTTCGTACAATAGTAGCTGTTTTATAAATTATTCATTTATTTATTTTTAAAAATCTAATTTTTTAATTTTAAAAGTATTGGTATTTTTTTATTTAATTTATAGTGTTAATAATATTTTATTTTATTTAAAAGCTAATAAATTTAGATTCAAATTTTCTTTTTTTTTTTTACAAGGTTGAATTGAAATAGTGCTATTGTATGATTGACAATTTTAATTTTTGTCATAATAATTATTTTCTCTTACTATAATATTACAGGTAAAACCTTAATAAGCCAAGTCAAGAATCATGTAACGTAAATACGCTAAAGCGAAAATGGTTTCAGCAATAAGCCAAATCATATTTTTATATAATTAGAACCATGCTGGTTCGAATTCCATTTCTACATAATTCGAACCAGCTTGGTTCGAATTATACACAAACACATGCATACACGTAATTCGAACCAGCTTGGTTCGAATTAGACACACACGCACACACATAATTCGAACCAGCTTGGTTCGAATTACACAAACACACGCACACACTAATTCGAACCAGCTTGGTTCGAATTACACACAGTAATTCATGGTATAATTCGAATTATACTGTTAAAAAATTAATAATTTATTTTAAAAAATTTATTAAAAAAATTAATAATTTAAAAATTAAAAAAATATATATTTTTATTTCATACGTTAAAAAAAGCTAACAAAATATTTAATTACGAGACTTCTTTAAAATATTAATGAGCTATCAATTCGAATTTCATACAATACTTTTCTATCCATTTTTAATAGTTCATGAATATTTTTTAATAAATTTTTTTAATAAATTTTTTTAAATTATAGTACAAAAAATATTTTATCCTATGCAAAACAATTTAAAAAAAATGGCTTAAAAAATGTTAGGAGTACTATAAAAATTTGTAATGTTATAATAACTTAGGTAAATACATGCATGTACTCAAATTTTAAATAAAATACTCTACATAGTCAATAATAATTTGAAATGAAAGAAAATATTTTATTCCATACAAAATAATTAAAAAATATATTTTATTCTATACAAAATAATTTTTAAAAATGGCTTAAAAGATGTTATGAGTACTATAAAAGTTTATAATATTCTAGTGATTTAGGTAAATACATGATAAAAATATTTTTTCTTTAATTTCTAAATTATTAGTGACTATGTGGAGTATTTCTTTAATGTCCTAAGTCATTAGGACATTACAAATTTTTATAGTACTTTTAACATCTTTTAAGCCATTTTTTAAATTATTTTGTATAGAATAAAATATTTTTTTGTGGTATAATTTAAATAAATTTATTAAAAAATATTCATGAGCTATCAAGAATGGGCATAAGAGTATTGTATAGAATTCGAATTGCTCACCATATCATTTGAACCAGAGTAATTTAAACTTCCCTATGCGTAATTCGAATCATGTAATATCTCACCATATAATTTAAATAATTTTATTAAAAAATTATCATGAATATTTTTTAATAAATTTATTTAAATTATACCAAAAAAAATATTTTATTCTATACAAAATAATTTAAAAAATGGCTTAAAAGATGTTAGAAGTACTATAAAAATTTATAATGTCCTAATGACTTAGGACATTAAAGAAATACTCCACATAGTCACTAATAATTTAGAAATTAAAGAAAAAATATTTTTATCATGTATTTACCTAAATCACTAGAATATTACAAACTTTTATAGTACTCCTAACATCTTTTAAGCCATTTTTTAAAATTATTTTGTATAGAATAAAATATATTTTTTAATTATTTTGTATGGAATAAAATATTTTCTTTCATTTCTAAATTATTATTGACTATGTAGAGTATTTTATTTAAAAGTTGAGTACATGCATGTATTTACCTAAGTTATTATAACATTACAAATTTTTATAGTACTCCTAACATTTTTTAAGCCATTTTTTTAAATTATTTTGCATAGGATAAAATATTTTTTGTACTATAATTTAAAAAAATTTATTAAAAAATATTCATGAACTATTAAAAATGGACAGAAAAGTATTGTATGGAATTCGAATTGATAGCTCATTAATATTTTAAAGAAGTCTCGTAATTAAATATTTTGTTAGCTTTTTTTAACGTATGAAATAAAAATATATATTTTTTTAATTTTTAAATTATTAATTTTTTTAATAAATTTTTTAAAATAAATTATTAATTTTTTAACAGCATAATTCGAATTATACCATGAATTACTGTGTGTAATTCGAACCAAGCTGGTTCGAATTAGTGTGTGCGTGTGTTTGTGTGTAATTCGAACCAAGCTGGTTCGAATTATGTATGTGCGTGTATTTGTGTGTAATTCGAATTACGTGTATGCATGTGTTTGTGTATAATTCGAACCAAGCTGGTTCGAATTATGTAGAAATGGAATTCGAACCAGCATGGTTCGAATTATATAAAAATATGATTTGGCTTATTGCTGAAATGATTTTCGCTTTGGCGTATTTACGTTACATGATTCTTGACTTGGCTTATTAAGGTTTTTTACCCTATTTTTTAATTTAATTTATACTGTAAATAGTAATATTTTATTTCATTGGTTACCTGATAAATTAAAAGAGATATAAGACATTTCCATTAAATACAATCATAAACAAAAGTTGGCAGAAGTTTGTAAAAATATTGTTGGTAATATAGTGAGATTATAATATTATTATTGTTATTTATTTTTTATTTTTATTATCACTCTTTTCTGATTTTTTTCTATTTATATTGACATGGACGTTTATTATAAAAATAAAATTTTCAAAACAAATAAAAGGTAAAGGTATATCTTAGTTGGGATGTATTATTATTTAATGCTAAAATAATATACAAAATACTATTAAGATATAGTGTGATACATATATACAATAAATTATAGAAAGAAGGATTCTAACAATTATAGAGTATATGAAAGGATGATCAATTCATTGTATCAATGAGACCAATAAACAATAAATTAAGTATTACTATATTAACGACCGTGACAATTATATTGATGATACGTATTTTTGTTTTAATATTAATAATCAAACGTGATATTAAATCAGGTTTGTCCATTAAAAATTTATTCTATTGGTTGGAGAAATACAGTTAAAGCAAACAAAAACTTAGAAAGATGATAAAAAGAGAAATATTGGATCAAAAAAATAAAAAGTAATGAAATAAATTTTTATTATATAATAATAATATCGTCTATTTAGACGTATATACTAATTATGTTAAAAATTTAACTTTTTTTTAGCTATAAACTCAGAAGAGCACAACTAGTTTATTTTGGTGACAAATAATATTATTCCAGGTAACTGTTATTAAATATAAATTCCTAATAAATCAAATGTAATATCGTCATTTAGTTTACATTTTGTCATACATAAACTAAGATTAATGTTATTTTTTTGTCTTTTTTCAAAAAAAGTAGTGCAGAACAAGAGATATCTCAATTCTACAGGCTTTAATTAAATTAATTATATTCGTCCCTATAATAAGGAATCAATTTAATTACATAATCTTAAATCGTTTATATAATTATTTTTATAGTAAAGAAATGTGACAGCTTTTCAAGACTCAAGAAATTATTAATAAGAAGATGATGAATTACGAAATTTTTTTCAGATACACAATTTTTATATTCTCCTATTTTGTTTATTAATTATTCTTATGGTTTGATATTCAAAAAAATAAAAAGACAAGCATTCTCATTTCTTTTGTTTTTTCACTATTTAAAAAAAAATGAAGCCTCTTCATATCCAAATCCATATTTTGGCCCACCACTTAAAAAAAATAAAGACAAATATAAATATCCATGACATTTAAGTAAAATTATCTTTTGTAAATAATTAACATGTATTTTGATTTATATATACTCTTTTTGAATCAGGATAATATTATTATCATTATTTTTTTAACTATATTTTTTCTGATAATATATATACCTCTTTATTGTGTGTTTTTATAATTTAACATTTTAAAAATTTTTTATAGTAATTTTAAGGTAAAAAAATGATATAAATAAGATCACATCAATATTAAAATAATGACAAAAATATTTATCTAATAAATTTAAAGAATGAATAATATATTAACAAAAAAAATTAATTTCTTAAAAAATAATAGAAAAACGGCTGCGTGCCTGTTGAGCCGCTAATAATAATAAAAGGAGTATATACAAACGTATATTTATTTATTTATTTATTTATTTATTTATTATATATATATATTATTTTATTTTATATATATATTTTTTTTTCTTTTAAAATGTATATATATAAATAATAACAATATGTGTTGACAAAAATGATATTTTAAAACATCACTTAGAAAGTACACAAGAGTATTCGTACTCTTTCTCTTTTCTTTGTTATTTTATTTATTTATTTATTTATTTTTATTTTGGCTAAACAAAAAGTAAAATAGTTCAATACTAGGGATGGCAACGGGTCTTCATGTCCCCGCCCCCCGCCCCCCGCCCCCAATATCTGTCCCCATCCCCGTCCCGTCCCATGACGGGTAACGGGGACCCCGTATCCGCCGGGGACCTGGGTCTCCACGGATATCCGCGAATTTTTGTAAAAATTAATAAAAATTGAGAAAAATGGAAAAAATTAGAGAAAATCAAAGATAATCCTCAATTGTCATTACAAACATAATATCCATAGTCTTTAAAGACTTAAATAGCAATAACAACAAACATAATAATTCAAACATATCCATAAACAACCAAATATTACATAAATAACCAACCATATTCATAAACAACCAAATAAAGTTCATGACATGACATCATAAAAACATAATTCCACCATCTCAATCTTCCTTTCATCCCGTAATGGTAGAATCCGACTTACTTGAATCCTACAGCAACAAGAAAACAATTTAAAGTTAAAATCATATAATAACTCAATAAGTCAATAATATAAAAACATAGTGTGTTATATGTAATTTAATAGTTTACTTACGTCAACATCTCCTTCAATATTATGAATTGTGTAGCACTCAAATCCTATGTTCGTTGTGGTGCCAAATTCATTCCAAAGCCAATCTTGATTACACATTAGAGCCTCTAATGTGTCCGGACGCAACCTACTACGATGTGGCGTAACAAATCGACCACCCGTACTAAATGAAGATTCAGAGGCAACGGTAGAGATAGGAATCGCCAAAAAATTCCTAGCAATAGCTTGCAAAGTAGGAAACTTCGCTCCATTTGACTTCCACCAATTTAAGATATCAAAATCATGTTCAGTTTGTGGTACCGGTCTCTCTTCAAGATAATAATCTAACTCACTTTTTATATCAATAAATGCGGATTCCTCACTTACATGTGCAGCAAAATCAGCTTGCCAATCTTCATGACTGAACTTCCTCCCCTTTGAACTTAAAGGAATTGAAGGTGGTGGCGGCATATCTAATTGAGCAGCTTGGTCTCTCTCTCTTCCCTTTGTTGCATATTCTAAAACTAAATCTTGCACTACCCTTTTCACTTGACCAATTACAACACATGCCTCCGTCTCACCATATATTTTACGAAAAAAGAAATTCAATAAATACATCTTGTACCTAGGATCCAAAAGAGTCCCAATAGCCATAACTGTATTAATCACACCCCAATACTTTTCAAACTTAGTTATCATACTAGTAGCCATCATTTCAATTATCTCATTTCCACAATGTTTCCATTCCATCAAAGCCAACTTAATCACACAAACCTTAGGAAAATAAAGATTTGATGTAGGATAAGTTGTTCCAGAAAACAATTCAGTCACATCAAAAAATATCCTCAATCTTTGAAAAATCTCATCCGCCGTATCCCAATCCTTCTCACTAGGCAAAGATTTATATTGCTCTCACGCAATGACAATCTTTCAAATACATCTCTATACATAATTGCAACTTCAAGCATCAAAAATGTTGAATTCCACCTAGTTTTACAATCAAGACAAAGATTTTTTGTGTAGGGTATTTTAAGTTGCGCACATGTTTCCTTAAATTTTTCTTCTCTTTTAGGTGTTGCAGTCCAATAATGAACACTATCCCTCACCCTTTCAATAGCATGTGAAATAAGTTGTAACCCATCCTTGACAATCAAATTTAATATATGCGCACAACATCACATGTGAAATAATTTACCACCCAAGATGAAGTTTCTATGTGACATTTTAGTCAAAATATTATCAATCATAACGTCATTAGTACTGCAATTATCAACAGTCAAAGTGGATACCTTCCTATCAAGATTCCAATCCATCAAACAATCCACAAGAACCTCTGAAAGTACCTCAGCTGTGTGGGGAGTCGGCACATATATAAACCTGTAATGATAATTTAGTACAATTATAAACAAGACAGCTTTGCAATTGTACACAAGAACATATCACAATTATATAAACAAGACAGCTTTGTAATTATATAAACATTCGGAAGTACCTATAATGATAATATTATTACCTCACAAGACAGCTTTGCAATTTCCAAGAATCATCAATGTAATGAGCCGTGATTGCCATATAACCTTTGTTTTGGTTACTTGCTGTCCACATATCAGTCGTAATTGCAATTCGACTTTTATTGCGCTCAAAGACATTCATTGTCTTCGATCTCTCATCATTGTAGAGTTTCAAGATGTCACTCTTTAAAGTGTTGCGAGTAATCACCTTGAAGAGAGGTTGCAAAGCATTGCAAAATCGTCGAAACCGAATGTGGTCCACAATGGATAGCGGATACTCGTGAAGACAAACCATAACTGATAACTCTTTCCTTGCATTTTCTTGGTCGAAGGTATATGCACCAACCACAACTGTTTCCCCACTAGTTGTTGGAGTTGTCTTCATCATACACTGTCTTATATCTCTAGTGGTGCGGAGCTTGCAGCTTTTGAAGTGATCACGCAAGTGCGAAGTGCCTTGTTTTGGGTCACCAAGTAGCTTCGATTTGCAATAATTGCATTCAGCCTTTAATTTTCCCTTGATTTTCACAATCTTAAAGTGATTCCACACTTCGGAGGTCAACTTCCTCTTTCGAACACCACTTGTAGAGTTTGTCGTTCCTTCATTAGTAGTTGCGGTATCCGTTGGGGGTTCTTGAGGTTGAGATTGAGGAGCCTCTTGTGTAGTTTGAATATTAGTGCCTATAGGTTCCTCCGATGGAGTACTCTTATCAAGAGTATTACTCAATGCATCCGAAGAAGACATTCTATAAATTCATGAAATATAAATCATGAATTAAAATCACATAAATCCAACTCAGATATTTCCATAATAAATTTTTTGTTGTATTAAACTAACAAGTAAAATAATAAATTTCTATATTATGGATCACAAAGACACAAACTAATAGATAAATTGAAAGGTTAATGGAAAGTTAGGAACAGACTAAAGGGAAAAGGTGCAATAATTAATATTGACATTCAAGCCATCACCAGGACAAAAAAAAGTTACTAACATAAAGGAACACCATTCGAGATTAATATAAACAACAAAACATCTTACACTATTATCATGTCAAAGTAATAAATCAACATTTTTATTAATCATTTTTAATTTTCCTCCCCAGCTTCCATTTCAAGTTACTCAAAATTTGGGTTTATACACTCAACCTCTCTACTGTTTTCTCTTAAACATCTATACAAGATATAGACAACCATCTTATTCCTTCATTCTAACTCCTTACCTACTGACTCTGAATACCTTTCCCTTTACTTTCTTCTTCACTCTCACATAAAGCCTAACATATTAGTTAAATAAATGTTTAATATCACTAGGAAAGTAAATCTGGCAACAGTTCTCTTCCAACATATCAAAATTTATAATGACAATATGAACTTAAACTTCATCAAACTCCAACTGCACCCCCGCATTTTGAATTACAGTCACAGAAAATTTAAATCAATTCTGACACAATTACTTGTTAAACTTTCTAGGAAATTTATATAACCTTAACTAGTTCAACACAATTTAATGTACATAAGTAGGATAGGCAACTTAGATGTTTCCATGATTTCTTCATGTTTAACGAAACCTTCATATGTACTTATGCTAGATCTTACTTGGTTTGTGTTAAATTATTTAGCCAGTTTAAAATCACTTTATGCATTTTTCTCCCCTTTGTTTTCATATGCTTCTCAGTTCTCATATTCACCACTTGATGGGAAAAAGAAAGTAACAATTATTTTCTATCAAATCTGCATTGATGGAAAGTAACAAATCAACATTTTTTAATTTTTTGTTCATCTCGTTTATATAAAAAACTTGGGTTGCATCCTAAAAAATTGATCACTTGCCAGATCTCATTGACCAAAAGTCCAAAATTGATTGCCATATCCATAAGCAGAGAGTGTATAAGCAGAGAAGCATAGAAACGAATTAAAGAGTATAATATGGGAATTGAAAAATTTGTTTCATAAACACTGTTGGGTTTAATCTGCTCAGATCTTGAAATATAAATTAAACAACCAGATATTCATAGTCGAAAATTCATTAACCTAATAAAAAATTCACAAATTCAAAACTTAGAAATCCAGAAATTCAAAACACATAAATTTCTTACCCTAATTTAGAAATCTAATTTCAGAAAAGAGGATGGAAGACCAGCGAAGACCAGGGCTAACATACCTGAACCTGACGGAGAAAAGGGGAAGGAAGACCAGCGAAGACCGGCGATGCGAAGAGGAAGACCCGTGGCGGTGAGCTCGACTGCCTCGACACCTTCAGTGAGCGAACCAAGCCACTCAAGGGGTCTGGGGTGAGAGGCGGCGCTGAGGGACCAGAGGTTGGAAGGCGGCGGGCGACGGTTGGCGGTCGGCGGTCAGCAGAAAGGAGCCAGGAGGGGCTGAGCCGCTGAGGGTTTGAGGAGGAGTGGAGAGTTCAGTTCTCTGTCTCTCTGAAGCAAGGAATGTGACGGCTAGGTTAGGTTTGAACAATGGTTGATGGTTTACATATTATATATATATGAGGGTATTTCTGTCTTTTTACACAAACGGGGATTTAACGGGTCCCCACGGGGCGGGGACCTCTACCCCCGCCCCCGCCCCGTTTATTATACGGGGCCCCGTCCCCCGTCTCCGCGGGTAGAAAAAACCCCCCATACCTGCTCCCCGACGGGTAAATCCCCGCGGGTACCCGCCCCGCTGGGGATTTTTGCCATGCCTATTCAATACTCTTATCTTCTTGTAATACTTGTGAGTAGTGTTTGAACGTCAAAAGACTTCTTCAACTTTGTGCCTCCCATTCTCCTAAATTTCATCTACTACGGTGGGCTTTCTCTATTCACAAGGGTTTGACTATACCTAACTCTTCTAATATTGCAGGTAAGATTTCACTGCTAGCTCCATCTTTATCTTTCTCTTTTCCATTGTTGATTAAGAGGAATCCTAATTCCAAAATGGCATGCAAAATATCCCTTGTGTTATTCATGACTATGAGTACTAGAATCTTACTCTAAAGAGCATTCTCCTTTTTTCTTTTACATTCTTTAACACAAATTATGATTTAACTGTTGAATCCTATTCTTCAATTCTACTATGTTGCTGTTTTTTTTTTTTTCTATTTTCAAGTATGAAAGAAGAGGTAGAAAATATATATATATATATATATATATATATATATATCTGTCCATTTTGCTCCTAAAACAGGATAAAAGGAATAGTTCATTTTCTTAGCACAAACATGTCAAAATGTTATCCCTTTTTTATTATTTTATTTATTCATGAATGTTGGCAAGCAGTATTAAGTCTTGTTTCATATTAAATCCTTGCTTACTGCTTAAACCAAATTAAACACATATAAGTTTAATTTCATTTTTTTTTCTACCTTCATAGCTTGTTTGTTGATCGTTGACAACCTCAACACCCAATACTTTAATTTTTTTCAATCTGCATTGTTATGGCAACCTCAAGCCACCATCTGTCAACAAGTCCTCCTTCTTCATTTAAAGTGGCCATTTGTGATAAGTCTGTTGTCAAAAATGGCAAAGATTTTGCTCCTGAACCAGAGGCCTCAAAATCAAAGATATGAGAATCTCAGGTGCTAACCATTGACGGTGTAGATTCAGCTTTCGTTGGCCCTATTGTCTCTCTCAAAGTAGCAAACAAGATAAAAAAATGCTTTTCCTGATCACCCTCAAAGAAAACCTGTTACTTTTCAAGACTCCATTCCTATTGGATACTTTGACTCCAACAACAGGCTATTTAGAAATCCCCCAAAAACTAACATTTAAGGTTACCATACTTGGTTAGGTAGGGTTGAAACTGGGAAGATGACCTTGTGGAAAGAGATTGGGATATATGACCTAATTCAACTTAGTAAAAACTCTTACACTGTTAATTCAGGACTAATGGAAGGTGCATTGTATTTCTGGGATGAGACTTCTCATACTTTTCACACCCCATACGGTATGATTACTCCTACTCTTCTGGATGTAGCTGCAATAACTGGCCTACCTCTCTTGGGAGAGAAAATTTTAACTACTACCCGGTCAACCACAAGAATTGAGTATGCCATTGATATCTCTTCCACCACCTACTAGAGCTTCATTCTTAATAACAAAGGTCAAGGTGGAGAACCTGTTTCCGATAATGAGTACATAGTCTTCCTTCTCTATTGGTTGAGCGGCGTTGTATTCTGTGCCCGGAGTATTCAAGTTGAAGTCACTTATCTCCTATTGGCCATTATGTTAGCTGAAGGTAAGAGGCTGTGTTTAGCCAAATTGTTCCTGACTCGACTATATCTCACTCTAGATTGGATCACAGCCCTTATGAGAGAGAAAAAAAGAATCACTAATGTTGACGGTCCCGTTTAGTTTTTTCAATTGTGGATGTCCGCTATTTTTGAATCTGAGCTACAACCACGTTTGACCCAAAAAGGTCCTATAGATTCTGTGATTGCCAGACACCATCTGCTCAGCTTAGTCTTTTCTGACAAGTTAATGGCCTCACATGATAAGATGAAACACTTCTTCCGTGCTTTCTATCACTTGCCAGAGAAAGACCACAACATCAATCTGACTCCCTTTGCTAATTGTCAAACTGGTCCGGAATAGTTGACGCGATCTCTTACCCCAACTAGGGTTACACAAAAGGAAAGCATCACTATTTGGTCACAATTCTTGACTTCCCAATTATTTTTTGCTGGATTCCCGGGTGAAGATGACCTAAGAACAGTGGTCTATATGTTAAATGCCGTTTTTAGATAGTTTGAGTTAGCTCAGGCCATTCCATCTCCTTACCATCTTCAAGAGCCACAATCTTTGCATGTCAAAGCTACCTCACTAGAAGATCTGTTGCACATTCAAAAAGATAATGCTTCGCGAAAAAATAAATTCCACCTATTCCCTTTTAAACCTTATCTGTTGACCACATATTTATTCTTTTCTTGGTGGAAAATCTATTACTCTTCTATTAAAGTTGCTTTCAGTAAAACTGTTCTTGTAATGCAACAAGTGAAAAGAGCACCAATTATCAAAAAGGATAATTACAACTAAATCATTTGCTCATTATGATTTCAAAAATTATGGTCCTCTATGTGTTATTTTCTTCATGCATAATGCCTTCTAAGAATATCACAATGGCACCTGTTTTAATTATTTTATTATTATTATTATTATTATTTTTTGTTACAAAAAAAACAACTACCACACTTGCTGCCAATTCTCCTTTGAGAAAGTCTTCTGGTAGGCTTGTAGGAAAAAAGGAATTCAATTTTAATTATTCAAGCCGCCGGGTAAAAAGAAGACTTGGACCAATTGAAGTGTCAACATCTTCGAATAGTGATGATAAGGATGACACATCAAATACATCCAATGACAATTTTGATGGACTGGTAATCTCTCAGCACAATGAAGGGAAAAACGAGAACACCTCATCTAGTGATAAATCAGTGAGTAAGTTCTCTTCGAAAGATGATGTCGATGCTCTTAGCCCCAATGGTCAACTTGCTTCTCAGATATTTTTATATATTTTCACATCCTCCATATTCAAATAGCATTATCTTGAAGAACTTACATGATGATAATATCTCTCATGCTGATTTTTTTTTAAACTCATTAATTACCTTTGTCCTCATTTCACTTCTTGCTTTAGGTCACTGTGGCTCCTACTATTTCTTTGATTGTGTCTAGGACTGAAAATCTGATAGCTGCCATATCTAACAAGCCTACACCTAAAGCCAATGCCAATAAGGTATGACATGTCATTTAGCCTGATTATTAGTATCTCTTCCTTGTATCTCCTTTTTTTTTATGTTAACACTTTCTTTTGCATTTTTGTTTAGCTTTAAAATTCTAAAATCCCCAAGTGAGCGGTCAGAAAAATAAATATCAATCACTTCTATTCACACTCAAACCCTTAATGTGGTGAATGATTTATTGGCTGATTTAGAAAGTCTGAATGAAGCATATGAATATAGCATGGATACATAGAAGGCCATAGTTGAATCTTGCTCTACCATTCAAAGTCACCTTCCAATAGAGCAGCTCCATACTACACCTCTCACAACCAAAATTATCGACAATTCCATCCTACTTTTATTTGCCCAACAACTCAGTGTCATTCTATCCAAATCTGTTTTGACACTTGCTATCAATCCGCACTTTAAGGCTCAGATATTTTTCAAAATTTTTCAATTACACCACATCCTGAGACTATTGATCCTTTGTTGGCTCACTTGCAGAAGGTTTATGAGGACCTTTATGTTAAATTTTTGGATTCTCAAGCAGCTATCTTATCATATCAACAATCAACTGAAGCTCTTTCTAAGTTGAAACAAGACACCTCCTCTTTTGAGACTGTCAAAACTACCATGGCTACCCATATTGCAAAAGCTAAAGATCGGGCTCATGAGTTATCTGAGGAGATTCGAGACTTAGAACAACAACTGACTGTCAAGAGAGAAGTAAAAAATAGGCTGGATGCTGCTTTGATAAAGAATGAAGGTCAATTTGCCAAAGCAAGTAGCATGCTTGACAGTAGCAATGCAGTCTTACAGTCACTTGAAGAGAAGATGCTCTCCTCACAGGAAGCTGCCAAAGAAGCTAGGAACTTCCAAACTGCTCTCCAAACTGAAGTTACTCGCTTGAAGGAGATCTTTAAAACTTAGTCTTGCATTTCTTATGTGATCCTTTGTGATTTTAATATGTCCCTGCAATATTCACTTTTTTGAACTTTTAGAGTTTTGTTTATTACTTGCTTTTGTATGCACTCTATCCTTATTTTGGAGACTGGACACTTGCTATTTTTTGGGAAGTTATTACATTACTTCACACTAAACCAATTATTAATATCATAGTGACCTCTTTTGTATTTCATTTGGGATGACCTCCATATTTGTCCATGTCAGGTTGCATTGGTGCATGCCATCTTGTGTGCATTCGCTTCAAGTACTGTCAAATTAAATCAAATGTGCATTTATTGACATGCCTCTAGCTTCATATAGGTTTATTCACTAAACTTTTAGTTCTATATGTTGGCATGTACTATACTGCACTCACAAAATGATAAATTATTGACTCTTATTTTAAATTGATGCTTTGGACACATATTTGTCTCATAATCTTAATGCTTTACACTGTCAATGGAACTTGCAATTCAAAGAAATCACAAGGACATGTTAGCTTTTACAAACTAAATTATAAATATTAGTTAGCTCTTTATTTTTTCCTTTGACACTTCAACTGGATATTTTCGTGTCGTTAAACATGTGGAATGTTTATCTCATGTATGCCTGGCCTATATACTTTTAAATATTTGCCATTTATTGAAGGAATTCTTCTTCCTGATCCAACTTCAATAATCTTATAGGCATTTCCAGAATAAATCTTGTCAACTACATAAGGTCCTTCCCAAGTTGGAGACCACTTACCATAAGTTTTTGACTTTTTTCTATAGGCAAAATTGTTTTCCAGACTAAATCTCCAACTGCAAATGTCTTTGCTTTAACACGGCGGTTGTATGATTTTGAAATAATCTCTTTTTGTCGAATCACCCGCTCTAAAGCTCTCAACCTTTCGTCATCTAGTTCATTGAGCTCATCATGCAAAGAATTCCAATAATCTACTACTGGTATCACATCTTGTCTAGCCACCCTTATACTTTGCAGATTAATATCAATTGGCAACACCGCATCATGACCGTAAACTAACTTATACGGGGTAGTTTCAGTAGAACCTCTTGGAGAATTTCGATAAGCCCAAAAAACTTGACTGAGAGTTTGGTGCCAATTTCTTGGCTGCCTTCAAATGTGTTTTTTAATTAATGCAATCAAAATTTTATTCGCTACTTCTACTTGTCTATTGGCTTGGGCATAATATGGTGTAGAAGAAAGCATTTTTATATCCCTAGACTTGGCATATTCCATAACCTTTTTTCCCAATAAACATAGTTCCTTGATCAGTGGTAATAGACTTAGAAATTCCAAACCTATGCACAATATGCTCCTCAATAAAATCAATTATTTCATTGAGTCACCTCCCTTAAAGGGATAGACTCTACCCATTTAGAAAAATAATCAACACCAACCAAAATGAACTTATGACCTTTAGAGCTAAGTCTTTCATACCAAACCTTGGGAGCCTGTCTCAACCCACAAAGGGCTTTTTAAAGTTTGAAAACATGATTAAAAAATTTCTTATTTTCAAAATTAGGTGGTTGTGCCACATACACTTCTCTATCTATTACACCATTTAGAAATGTACATTTCACATACATTTGATATAATTTAAAACCACAATGAGCAGCATAGGCTAGAAGTAGTCTTATGGCTTCCATTTGCGCAACAGAGGCAAAGGATTCATCAAAGTCTATCCCTTCCTCTTGATCATAACCTTGTGCCACTAGTCTTGCTTTGTTTCTAGTAATGCTACCATCTTCTCCTAATTTGTTCCTAAATATCCAATTGGTTCCAGTCACTTTCTTTCTAATTGGCTTTAGAACAAGTGTCCAAACTTGATTTTTTTTCAAATTCACCAAGCTCTTCCTCCATAGTTTTTACCCACGAAGGGACATTGAGAGCTTCATGTATGTTTTGAGGCTCAATTTGGGAGAGAAAAACCAAATTTGTTTCTTCATTTGCTTTTCTCGTGGAGGAATATGTCTTGACACCGTGAGAAACATCCTCAACGACAAATTTCTGTGGATAATTCTTTAAAAATCTCTACTCACGGGATCTTGTAGACTTAGGAGCAGTTTTGGTCATTGTAGGGTTCAAAGAAGTTGTAGTGTCGGAGGTTTCTCTAGATTCATAAGACAAAACATAATTGTCTCCTGCAGCCGCTTTATCAGATTTAGATGGCTCAGAAATTTCTTTCTCTTGATTTTAGAATTCTCCTTCTTTGCCCTGAACTTGATTTTCTGCATCACAATCTTCCAAGATATTTTGAACTAAGTTAGTGTCACAAAAGGTAACATGTATGGACTCCTCTATAATTCTAGCATCTTGATGATAAACTCTATAGGCTTTACTAATTGTGGAATATCCTACAAATAAATACTCATATACCTTTGGATCAATTTTTTCTAGATTTTCCTTGTTATTTCGGACAAAACATTTGCATCAAAAAATATGTAAGTAATTTAAGTTTGGTGGGTGACTCTTCCAGAGTTCATAAGGAGTTTTTTTCAAGAATTTTCTTATGATTGTTCTATTCAAAATGTGGTAAGTCGTGTTGACAACTTCAGCCCAAAGAAATTTTGGAACATTGTTTTCACAAAGCATAGCTCTTGTCATTTCTTGAATACTTCTGTTTCTTCTTTCAACAACACCATTTTGTTGTAGTGTTCTTGGACAAGAGAAGTTGTGTGATAGTCCAATTTTTTCACAAAAAGATTCAAATAATTGGTTTTTAAATTTTGTTCCATGATCACTTCTTATTGAAGCAATCTTTAAATCATTTTTATTTTGAATTTTCTTGCTAAAAATCTCAAAAGCCGAAAAGACTTCATTTTTGTGTGCAAGAAATAAAACCCAGCCAAACCTTGTGTAGTCATCCACAATTACCAAACCATAATATTTACCACCTAAGCTTTGAATTTTTGTTGGACCAAATAAATAAATATGTAGTAATTTTCAAGTGGTCTTTTAGTAGAGATGTCTTCCTTTGATTTTAAATGAGTTCTTTGTTTGTTTTTCTATTTGACAAGCATCGCACTTGATGTCTTTGTCAAATTTTATCAAAGAAAGACCTCTTACTAGTCCTTTCTTAACAAGCTTATTTATTTGAAACATGATAGCATGGCCCAATCTCTTGTGCCATAGCCACTTTTCAGATTCTTTAGAATGAAAACAAACTACATTTTGATCCTTTAGTTCATCAAGAGTGAATCCATATACATTATCACAACGCTTAGCAATAAACAATACATCATTGGTCTTTTCACTCACAACATAGAATTCCAATCTTTTGAATATCACCAAATCACACAATTGACTTATGCTCAAAAGATTATGCTTCAAACCATTAACTAAAAAGGCATCATCAATTAAAGCAGAATGATTGTTACCTACTTTTCTAATAGCAACGATTTTACCTTTTTCATCATCTCCAAAAGTCACAAAACCTCCATCATACTTGTTGAGTTTGATGAAGAAAGTTGACATTCCAGTTATGTGCCTAGAGCATCCACTATCAAAGTACCTCATATCTTTCTTCTTCTTGGATGCTAGGCAAATCTGCATATAATCTCAAGTAACCTTAGGTATCCAATTAATTTGGATCATTTGAAGTTAATCCACCTTAATTGCCCAAGTGCATTAAAATCACAAACAACATTGTAAGTTTGGTTTCCTACTTTTCTTTTTTCAATGAAGCAATGCACGTAAGAATGACCAATTTTCTTACAATTTAGGCAATGGTTTTTTATGCATGTTGCTGAAATTGATTTACGTTTTGATGCTAGAAATGATTAGTAGAGTGAGGTTTTATCATTTTTGAAAACTAGACATTTCTCTTGACAAACTTATTTTTGTTATTATTATTTCTTTTTGCAAGAACATTCAAACTAGATTTTTTTAAACCATATGGGCTTCTTGAATAAGAGGTTCTTTTGCGAAACTATGAGCTTTTGAAAGCAACCTCATTGTTTAAAATGTAGCCCAGACCTTACTTGTTTGATATAGGTTCGGTTCTTGAGGATGATGCAGTTTTCTCAAAACAAGATTTTTCAAATTCCTGGTGGGAACAAGTTCCAGACCAGATTTGTTTATGATAGATTTTGTTTTTGAAGAAGAGGCCATGAATTTTGTCGAAGAATTATCAAAAATTGCATCATCTTTTGTCACATATCCTAAATCAGATTTTTCAAATAATGACATTTAATTTACAAGTAATTTGTTCAAGTTGCTAGAACTGTGAGCAAATGTTGCTAAATCACTATTTAATCTTTTAATTATTTCATTTAATCTTTTATTTTCAACAATAACCTCTTGAGAAGGATCCATAATGTGCTTTCCTTTTAGTTTTTCAAGTTCAGATTTCAGAAATCTATTTTCTTCAATGATATCCAAAGGACATTCGGTTTCCTTCACCTTTTCTTTCAAAAAATTATTTTCAACTTTCAACATTTCTTTTTCAGATTTGTATTTATTGTATTTGTTCAGTAATTTTTCAGAGTTTAGGGTGAGATCATCTATGATAACATGTAAATCATCTATGGATAGGTCTTAGTAATTTACCTCATCAAGTTGATCTTCACCAGCCATAAAGCATATTTGAGCTTCGCATTCGGAGTCTTCTTCCTCATCTGAATCGTTTTCAAGATCCTCCCAAGATGCCATGAGCACTATTTTCTTTTCTTTCTTTCCTTTTTCTTCCTTCTTGATTTTCGGACAGTTGTATTTGAGATGTCCAGCCTCCTTGCAATGTGGCAAATTACTTTGCTCATGTCCTTCTTGTACTCTTTCGAGCTTGAGCCCTTGTACTTGCCTTTATTCCTCATTAACCTTCTAAGTCTCCTAGCAAAAAATACAAGTTCATCATCTGAAAAACTGTCACTAGACTCACTCTCTTTTTATTCGACTTTTGACTTAAGGGCTATTCCCTTTTTTTTAGTCTTAGTTTGTGTATGTGGTTTCACAGGTAAGAAGTTTTTCTCTCAGCTCATCATATGTTATAGGACTTAGGTTGTTACTCTTAGTTAGGACAGTGGCCTTTGTTTCCCATTCTTTTGTGAGGCTTCTAAGGACTTTTCTCACTAGTGTTTGTTCTGTGTGTGTTAAATCCATAGCGTCAAGGCTGTTTATTATGATTGAGAATCTCTCAAACATTTCATCAATACTTTCTCCATCCTTCATGTTGAACATCTCATACTATTTTCGCAGCATATCAATCCTTGTTTCTTTAACTTGTTTGGTGCCTTCGAGTATAACTTGGAGTTTCTCCCAAATTTCTTTGGCCGTCTTGCGTCTTAATACCTTTCAATACTCCTCAAAGCTGATAGTGCAGTGTAGAAGGTTAATGGGTTTAGGGTTCAGCTCCACTTTCTTTTTGTCATCATCATTCCATTTAGTTTCCTCTTTTGGAGTCACCACTCCATCAGCACTTGTCTTTGTTGGAATCTTGGGGCCGCTTACAACAATCTTCCATATATTGTTGTCAATAGATTGGATGAAGATTTGCATCCTTTCTTTCCAGTAGGCATAGTTCTTCCCATTGAAGAAGGGAGGCCTATTGTTTGACTGACCTTCTGTTAAAGTGTAAGCAACTGTGGTTGTGCCCAAGTTGTTCGCTATTGGACCTTTGCTCCAAGCGGTGAATCTTGATTATTGAGACCTTGGTTCTGATACCAATTGAAAGTTACAGAAGGCTTAGAGAAGGGGGTTGAATCTATGACCTTCTTTTGTTTTAATGGATTAAGCCTTTAATATCAAACTTTCGAATAAAATCTGTTTGAACTGTGCAGCAAAAATTTTATGAGACAATTCTATTTTGCCTCACAAATATCAGAAAATAGAACTTAGAGAAAGAGAAGAAAGATGATACAGGCATGTATCCTGGTTCAGTTGTCTTGTGCAATGCAACCTACATCCAGTCTCCACTACAACAGTGGTGGAATTTTCACTATAGTTAAAGTATTACATACACCAATTTCTTAGGATTCACTCAATCCTTTCTTTCTCAAGTTCTTATCTAACTTGACTTGGTTATGCTAATACCTAACTCTTCACTCAAAGTGCTAACCCAAATTAGAAAGGGGCACTTCATAGGTACAAGATACAAGACAAATGAAACAACCTAAAAAAATTTGAAATCACTCTAAGCTTTTCTCTCAAGTATTTCACTCAGTCTTTTGTCACTCATAGGCTTTTTCTTGAATTCTCTTTTTCAACCTTTTACCTCTCTAAGAAATTACAGAAAGATATACATTGAAAATGAAATACAAATTGTAAACATGAAGGAGATTGATGCATTAACAGCCTTTATTACTATAAGTTGAACCGGATTCAACTGACTCTGATTAAGTTCTTCATCTTGGCGGAATGCTTCTTTAACTTAGAAAACACTGTCCAAAGTTGATGAACTCTTCACAGAGAAGCTCTTCAAAACAAACTCAAGTTCTGGTTCTCTTTCCTTCCTTTCAAAAATGAGAAACCTTTTCTTTTTGTACCTCTTGCCAAGTTGCTGATTGGATTTCTTCTTAGTCAACTCGTTGATCCTTGAGCCTCTGATGCTTGACATCTCACTTTCTTCAATTAACCCCCAAATTAGGGATTTCAAAACATGTTCTTTTGCTTGACCGAAGACCTCAGATCAACAAGAAAAAGTTGTTCAGTGGTAAACCAAATCCAAACCCTTGAGATAGTGCTTTGTCTCCAAAAAATAATTTTAGCCTTTGATTCACAGCAGTGATTCTCAAAAAACACTTTCTCCATCTATCCCAAATTGGAGTTGCAAAAAATTGGAGAAGGAGTAAAGAAACTTAATTGCATGCAAATAGAAATAAATCTCATTTATTCTCTGACTTAGCTTAGCTTGCTTTGATTAGGGTGATTAGACATTTGCTTTTGAATTTTACCTTTCTCTTTCTTTCTTCTCTGGTAGAATGAGCAAGATGAACGAAGCTCTCTCTCTCTTTCTTTCTGATTCTGACCGAAACAAACATGTGAGTATTGGCTTTGGAAGTCTTCATCTTGCTGGAATCTTCTTAGACTTGGGTTGGATATTTTTCATTCAGCTCAGCTGTTTTCTTTGTTTTATTTCTTCGGGCTTTTAGAATTAGAGAACCGATCAACAATCTTGTTTTTGTTTCGTTCCATTTGGGCTGCTGCTTCTCTAATTTTGGCTTGCAACACTTAATAAAAAATGATCAAAACTAATTGGATATTTAACCCAATAAATTAATATTTATCATCATCAATTTAAAATTAGTTATATACTTAACTCAACAAAAAATATTTATAACACCTTTGTTAAATTTAATTAAATATTTTGTTTGATTGTAAAATTTTATTTAAAGAATTCTACCACATTTTTTGTTTATTTTTGTAAGGATTTAGTTATTTTAAATCTTAAGGACATATTTTAATGGTGTAAATTTTTTAAAAATCTTGAACTGTTTAATATATTTAATATGTAAAAAAGATATTTTTTAACCATATTTTGTTTTTTAAGAAAACAGAAATAGAGAAGAGAATGAGACTAGGAGATAATTAAAATAAAATTGGTAAAAATATTAATCAATAAAAGTTAGTTTTAAACTCTTTTTTCTTTTGTTTAAGTTATCACCAGCCAGGCGCCCCCTTCCCATGCATATACCTAGGTCATGGTCAAGCAAATTCTAGTATGCAGAGAGGATAACTTTTAATCAATAAACTAGTGCCCTGTACCTCCCATGTAATTTGGCCAGCTTGCTAGATTGATTATCTAATACGCAATTGTCATTCCATTTTTTAAAATTTCCCCAGTACACCGGAACTTCGAGAATCGAGATGTTAATTGTTACACGACATTGCCGAAATGCCTTCAACGTTTATTGAAAAACAATTTATTTGTTCTTGATTCTTCTCCTCGTGAAATATTATGGAATTTATCGTTGAAGAAGTCAAGCAACTGTGGGGTAGGGACAAGAGTGTTAATTAAATTAAAACTCTCGATCATTACTAAACCATTATTATATATAGTTCATAAAAAAATTATTGTTTTCAATACTTAAACATATAACTTCTTAATTTAAACTTATCATTTTGAATAAACTTACATTTATTATTGTTATTATTATTATTATTACACGAGTTTAATTTATAAAAGGTGTACACTAATTATTATGAGAAAGAAACCTTAACTAATTAGTACATTCTTGAAAACACAAAGCAAGGACTAATAGGAACGTTTATTTCGTCATGATCTCTGTTATAATGTGACTTACAACTTGCTGATCTTAACAGGTCCCATCTCTTTAGCCTTGGCCCTCAGCAAATGCTTCTGAATCTTCCCAGTAGCTGTCTTAGGTAAGGGTCCAAAAACCACTGATTTTGGGACCCAATAAGCAGGCATCTTGGCCCTACAGAACTTTATTATATCCTCAACAAGACGCTGCTCATTACTAGCATCCACTCCTGGCTTCAATGTCACAAAAGCACAAGGAGACTCACCCCATTTCTCATCTGGTCTTGCAACCACTGATGCCTCAAGAATTGCAGGGTGTGTATACATAACATTCTCAATCTCCACACTGCTGATATTCTCAGCACCCGAGATGATTATGTCCTTTGATCTGTCCTTGATTTCTATGTATCCATCTGGGTGCTTTACGGCGAGATCACCCGAGTGAAACCATCCATTTGCAAAGGTCTCTTCATTGGCTTTGGGATTCTTTAAGTATCCTTTCATCACAACATTGCCACGCATCACAATCTCGCCGATGGTTTTGCCATCAGCAGGAACAGGTTCCATTGTTGTTGTGTTAACCACTTCTAGGCTTTCCAAGCCAATGTACCGAACCCCTTGCCTTGCGTTGAGCCTGGCTTGGGTTTCGGGGGGAAGCGATTCCCACTCTGGCTTCCAGGCACAGACTGTGGAGGGGCCATAGGTTTCTGAGAGGCCATAGGTGTGAGTGACGCGAAATCCTCTTTGGGACATTGCGGCCAGAACAGAAGGAGGAGGAGCAGCTCCAGCTGTATTAACATGAACAACATGAGGCAGAGGAAGGATGGTGTCTTCGGGTGGTGCATTCACTATTGTATTGAGAACCACTGGTGCTGCACAAAAATGAGTCACTTTGTACTTGGCAATGGCTTCATACACTGCCTTAGCTGCTACCTGGTTAAGAAACACAAAAAAACTATTTGATATCAATATCCATAACAATAATCTCAATTAGCTAGATTTAAAGAAAACAATAACTATATGTGTATCATAGATGCAAAACAGCATAGGCACAATTTTCAACTAGCATTAGTGATAAGCTCAAATTAGAATCAATAAGGCATGTGTAACAAGTTAACATCATTTTTTTCCGGTAGAAACTCACATGCAATTGTCTTCATACGAAGTTAATAGTTGAAAATAGTTAAATAACAATTTAGTCAAACTTGTCAAATTACTTAACAGTTCTCCGCTATCAACTTCACACGAAGACAATTGCATTTGAGTCTTCATCTTGTTTCCCTCACTCAAATAAAAGCATTAGACATTCCCTCACTCATATATGAATGCAATTTACATTCAAGGACATAAATTCGTGGAAAACGACACATATTTTGAAACAGAAAGAATATTAGTTTACCTGACGAAGGCATATGTTAGTACCACATAAAGCAGCAAGGGTCCAAGTGTAGCACCAACCATTGCAATGAAACATAGGTAGTGTCCAAAGATACACAGCTCCTTCATTCATTCCCCAAATAACAGCACCACTTAGAGACATAAGATATGCTCCTCTATGGTGTAACACCACACCCTTAGGACTAGCAGTTGTACCAGAAGTGTAACCTAATGCAATACTTTGCCACTCATCCTCCGGGGGTTTCCATGCATATCCAGGGTCACCACTCTCAAGAAAATCCTCATATTCAATTGCTCCTTTTCCCTTAGCATATCTTAGTTGCTTAGGATCACAGTTCTCATCACCAATCACAACTAAAAGTGGAGGCTTGAAGCCTTTGGTTTTATCAGACCATATTTTCAAAGCTTCCTCTGCTAAGGTAAAGAACTCTTGATCCACAATTACCGCTGATGCGGAGGAATGACCAAGAAGGAATGCTATGGTGGATGCATTCAACCTAATGTTAACAGGGTTCAATACTGCTCCTGCCATTGGAATTCCAAAATGAGCTTCATACAGAGCTGGAATGTTGGGTGCAATAACAGCAACCTGCTCTCACATTGGTATAAGAAATTAAACTTGGCATTAGTATTGATATTGATTAATCATCAACGAAAGAAGAAAAAACACGACAACGGAACGCCAGCTAGAAAACACTATAACCAACATGGAACAATATCGGGTAAATTAGGATTATATAGTGCTTCCATTAGCATTAAACATTGGACTTTTAGAGTAGTGTGATTATTATTCCAAGTCTTAGTTGTTGAACTTTCATTAAGGATAATAAATGTGTAGAGCATACTTGTTCGCTTTATCAACTTTATTTTCTAAAATGTTACAAATTTTAAAAATGAAACTTATAATTCATAGAGAAAAACCATAAACGGCCCTAACAATTACTTCGAAAGAGGTTCTTAACAAAAAAAATACCAACTCGGCTCTATGGGACTGATTAACTTTTGCATTAGTGTTTTTTTTTTTGTTGTTTCTTTAACACAAGGACTAATCAGTTCCATAAAAATAAAGTTCAGGGGTTAGGTTGGGTATTTTTTTGTTAAGAATCTCGTAGTTCTTTTGAGATAATTGTCAGTGGTCGGATTGAGTATTCACTCTAATTTATAAATAATTTATTACAATGTTATTTAAAAAGAAATGAAAAATATTATTCGATCAATACTTTTTTCTTATTTTTATCTTATATTTAATCAATACTAACTAATTTTCTATTTTTTATGCTAAAAATTATTAGTCTCAATTATTATTTAGATTAACCAATTGCTCACATTGATATAAAAAATTGCGGCAAATTGACATACTATTGATTCCTTGAACACTAAAAATAAGAATCTACCGGAATGAGATGACAAAATATAAATCCGATTAAAGCAAAGCGAAAAGCGAAAATCTCACAACCTGTTTGTTTATGCAGAGAGAGTAAAGAAGTTGAAGTTAAGAGAATACTTACGGTGTTGCCGAGACCGATGGAACGATTGTTGAGAGCAGATGCGAATCGACGGCAACGGTGGTAAGTCTGTTGCCACGTGTAGCGACGGGATCCATGGATGAGGGAGGCTCTGGTGGGGTGCACCTGAGCTGCTCTCTCCAGGAACCACAGCGGCGTCAACGCTGTGTAGTTGGCAGCGTTCTTGGGCAATTCGTCTATGTCGCGCACCACCATCGTCGCCTATGCACTGCACCTCCCTCTTGCTCTTTCTTTTTGGCGCTCTGTGTGTGTGTGTGGTTTTTTGCAAGTAAAAATGATTAAGACAGATGAATGGCAAATTGATCGTTAACTCGTTACATATATATGAGAAGAAAATATTTTTTTGTTTATTATATTATCGGCGGCGTTGCCATGCTGCGGCTTAGAATAAGTATGATTTTTCATTATATTGAAAACAATTATTCAAAAGATAAGTGAAGTTAATAGTTAAAAATTATTAGATAATAATTTAGTTAAATTAATTAAATTATTTAATAATTTTTAAATATTAATTTTATTATATGAATTATTAATAAAAATAAAAATTATCATATATTATTTTTACTTGTTATGATGTTTTGTTTATTAAATATATATATTAAAATTAGGGTATAAATATAAAATATATTAAAAAAATTAAATATATATATAATGAATAATTTTAGTATAAAAATCTATTTTTATATTATATTACTGTATAAATGGACTCTTTTGGGCATATCAAGTAATAAAAAATGGTAATTGATAATCTATTTTAATGACTACATAAAAATAAAAATACATATATTTAAATATTTTAAGAATGAAACCTTTATAATGGCATGATGCCTATTTATTTATTTTGGTGTAGGGCACGGATCGGATATAGCTTAAAATTTTATCAGATTCGTACTGCACTCATCGGATCGGATCGGATATGATATCCGCATGTTTTTAGGTTGGATCCGATCCGATCGGATAGGATATCAGATATATCCGCATAATTCAAAAAAAATATTTTAAGATTCTGTTTGGGTGTTTTTACAAAATAATATCCAAAAAATTCATTTTTTTATCTATTTAAGCCTATTTACTCCTAAAATATTATCAATAATAGTTTTCTTGAATAACAAAAATAAAATAATAACACAAGATTTAAGTTTAATTATTCCATGTTAAAGTATAACATAAAAAATTAAAAACAAAATATCATAAAATTCATAAAATAACACACTAAAATTCATATCACATTAAAGTTTACTTTCTTAAACTATGCTATTTATATGTGATGTGCGGATATGCGGATTTGCGGATCGGATCTGCGGATATCACTGCCGAATCTGCAATCCGATCCTACCATAGTGCGGATCGGATCTGATCCGATTTGATGGCTCTGCGGTTCGGATAATATTCACAAAATTCGGATCGGATGCGGATAATTACTACAAATATGCGGATATTATTCGATACATATGCAGCCCTATTTTGGTGAAAGGCATAATAGTTGTTGGCAAATCTTGTCATTACTTTCATTCTTGATAAATGTAGTTTATCAAATTTATATTTTACCCGTAGTTATAATTTTCCAACTTTACTAATCCATTTATACATTGAAAACAAAAATATTATTTACACATTAAAATTAATTATCATAAAATTATGTATAAATATATATATAATTAAATTATTTTTAATGTGTATTTTATATTTTAATATATATTTTATTTTAATAATTAATTTTAATAACTAATTTTAATATACATATAACATATTTGTATTAAAAACACTATTTACTTTTTTTTGAAAAAGAATTTTATGGGTTATTGCCTAAGCAAAACTTAGTGCGTTTTGTTGTAATTTTTAGTAGGGGTGGGGTGCACATGACCCGGCCCGACCCGAAGGCACAGTTCGGTCCGTTTTCGAACACTTTATGGGTTAATTTGGTGTGATTTCATCGGGTTTAGAATCGGGTAAGGGTCTCAAAAATAGACCCAGTCATTATTTCGGGTAGGGTTCGGGCCATAGCTCGGGTCACCCGAAGTCGGCCCAGTGGCCCGATCATTATGCACAATTAATATTTTGTGTTATTAGTGATGGATCAGGACTATTCTTATGTGGAATTTAAGTATTGTAAACATTAATATTTTGTGTTATTAGTCATTATAAGACTATAAGTTAATATTTTATGTTTAAAATGCATAAGACTTTAGACTAATGTATAATATTGTGTTATTTGTATTGATTTAAATATTTGGTATTATTAGACAATATTAGTATTGATTGTGGTTATACTTTAGTATTGATTGTGGTTATGCTTTAATTTTGAAGAAGGGTTGGTTCTTGTTATATTTTTCTAAGTGAATTTTACCATGTTAAATAATGGTTAGAGTCTTGAAAATTTGGATATTTTTAATGTAATGTTAACGGCCCGGTTTTCACCCAATTTTCACCCGGTATAATTGTGGCCCGAAAGTGTATTGGTTTCATCGGGTCTAGGGTCGGGTTTGGGTCTAATAAATAGACCCGGTGTATATTTCAGATCGGATCTAGGTCACATCAAACCCGGCTTCACCCGACCCATGTGCACCCCTAATTTTTAGTTATGTCTATTAGACATAAATTTTTGTTTCTTAGTTTAGTTATCTTTTAATTCTATAAGTCAAAGACTATTAATAATAAATATAATAATAAAAAGTAAATATTTAATTCACACAATCACAAAGGTGGAATAAGTGACAAACATTTAATCTAGGCTCGTTTGAAAAGTTTTAAAAGTAATATTTTTTAGTTTTTGACTTATAAAAAGTAATAATATTAATGTCTGGTATAATTTTTAAAATAAAAAATTACAATTTTTTTAAAAATTATTTAAAAATTTATAGAAAAATTAAAAAAAATGACTTTTCTCATAATATTACTATTTTTTTTATCACATTTCTATAAAATAAGTACTTTTAGAACTAAAAATTCAAAAACAAAATAACTTATTTATAAGCTACTCTTAATATAATTATTTATTATTTAAGCTATTTTTTCAAAAGAAATTTAATTAAACTGTTTATCCAAATTGAGCCTTAATTTAATCAAATTATCAATTTATTCGTCTATCTATATAAATGTGATATTTTCATAAAATAATTTATTAACCAATAATAAATTTATTAACAATTTTAGTTCTTAATGGATTGGATGAGGGATACAAGTCAACAACACAAATAAATAAAGAGAAAAATAAATAAGTGGCAAACAAGTTTGGTTAGTGGGCTTCTCAAATATCAGCTTCAGCGGCCGTTGTCCACAAATTTGAAAGAGATTCGTTTGTGATGTGTGTATGGCGTTATGCCGTTATCTATCTCTTTACCTAAAAATATGAGTGACCGCTGACCTTCACCCAATTATCCCTAGTCTGTTGGAACGAACTTGTTTTTCTACGCCATACGAAGTTTGGGTAGTGTTGGGCCTAAGTTGGGCCAGGATCATGTCTTCATTTGTTCAGGTTATACAATCATATATCTTACTTATATCTTCTAAACACAGATTCACTTTGACGGGCCAAAAAAATAAAAAACACAGATTCACCGTTGTCTAAAGCTGGCAATCTATACCCTATCTGTAAATACCCAACTCGAACCAATCTATTCGAGTAGGATTGTCTACCCTACCCACTGCGGAAGGATAGAATGCGGTGTGAGTTCTACCCTATCCTACCATATCCGCACCCCTAATATATATATATATATATATATAAGTCATGTATATAGTGAAAAAAGTGAGTGTTGAATCCACAATATTTCTTTTATAAAAATTTGAAATAACCACTAAATTAGTTGATAATCATATTATTTGTAATTTTATGTTAGATTTCTTTAAGATTTTGTTATTTTTAATTTTAATTTGAACATAGTTTTTTATTTTCTATTTTATTAATATGTATGAAATTTGGAACGGTTGAATTTTATATTTGTTTGAAATTTTTTTATTTTTCTGCAAGTAGAGTCGGATAGCTTAGGGTTTAGAACTTTAGGGTGCGGGTAAGATTAAGGTTGAGAAATTCTCAATTCGCGGGTAAAGTTAGGGTAGAGTCCAAACCCTACCCTATTCTACTCATTATCAGCCCTATCGTTGATCGAAAACCAAATATGTAAAATCTATCGCATCCAAGACAAAAAAATAAAAAATAAAAAACACAAAAAAACATTAAATGTGTCTTTTTCGAAATTTTATTGCAATTCTGGACGCGACAAAAAAAAAGAAAAAGAAATATTATTGATGTAATTTGTAATTAGAATTAAAAAAAAAAGTGAATATTAATGTGAAATAGAGAAAAGTATTAAGTTAAGGAGCTTCCCAGGAATGCTAACGTGATTCAGAAAAAATAAATATTACAATGCTTTATAAAAATTAATATGTTATTAAATATAAAAATAAAAAATAAAAGATTGTAAATATTAAATCCAAGATGATAAATTCTAAATTGAAAATATTCATGTAAAATATAGAAAATGATAAATTAAATTTTGTTTAACTAATAAAAAGTGTATTGCTCTTATTTAATAAGAACTGATTAAAAATGAGTTAGAGTTTTTTTTTGGAATTTATTTTTCATATGAAAAGTGTAATGACATTTTTGTCCAATATTGATAATTGGAGTGTTTTATAAATTTGTGAGTGAGCTCAATATTTCGCGTGTTAGCACAAAGTCGTTAGAGTGAGCTAGAGTTTCTTGTCGACGTGGACGCTTTCTGGTAACACGCGAAAGATGTGCTAAGCAGAGATGCCAATCAACCGTCAAAGACGTGGAGGTTCCAGGTCACCACGGGAGACGTACTGCTCAGTAATTCTATACAGCTTTCGCAGAGATTCTTACACATTTTCGAGAAGTTGCGAAATTCTGTGCAACACGGAGATGATGTGTTGAAATTATATCTGCATACAGGAGACAAAGCTTTTTTCTGAGAAGAAGTAACACAGGGTTAAAACTCTTTAAATTGAGCTCAACCCTCTCCATGACAATAAAATTTGGAAAAGAGAAGAAGTTGATTCGTTCATATAGGGATTTAGGGAGGGGAGTCTCTGAAGAAGAGAGTTAGTAAGATTTGGGGAGAGAAGTATATGAAGAAGAGAGCTAGCAAATGTGCTGAAAAAAAAAAAGAGATTTCATACATTTAAAAAATTATAAATTTGTATTAACTAAAGATGGTTTGTAATTATACGGTATTCGAAAAATATATTAGCAATTATTTGAAACATTCATTTTATGTAAGTTGATAAATTTTATTTTTTATGTATTTAATTTTTTTATTTTAATTAATGTTATTTTTTAGTATTAGATGATGATAATATAACATTGTTATTTTAATATTATTATTTTTACTTGTATTTAGTATTATTTATTAAATTTAATAAATAATATAAATATTAAACTATTTTTGGATAATATTTTTATTTTTTCAGTATAATATTATTTTATTTTATATTTGTAATTAATCAATAAAAAATTATAAATGTGAATATATAATTTTTTGTTATAATGTAATTATTTTTCAGTAGATTTAATAAATAATTTAAATATTAATAAATAAATAAATATTATTATTAAACAAAATTTTGATATTGTATTTTAATAAATTTTGATATTTTTTATTTACGTCAATAAATAAATAATATAAACATCAGAAAAAAAATAATTTTTTCGATTATTTGTTACAATAATTATTTGAGGATAATAATTATTATATTTTGTTGTCTGTTTATTAAAAGTAATAAATAATATAATTATTAATAAATAAATTTTTTAGTTAGGTATTTACATTAGTAAATAAATAGTATAATACAATATTTTTATTTTATTTTATATTGATGTAAATTAGTATAATAAATAATTATTTATTATAAGCTTCATTCATTTAAACTAATAAATATATTTAGCGAATGAATATATTTTTGTTGTACCATCTTAACAAGAATCTTATGATTCGTAAACTTGATCCAACGAAGACGTAAATTCTGATGGTAGAAGATGCCTTACAAGCAATGGGTTCTACCACATTTCGAGAATTGGGGTGATTAGAGGATTTTACTCCTTATTATCTGCTCTCGTGGAAAAATGAAAGTCGGAGGCTCACACCTTTGTATTACCGGTGGGTGAGGTTATCGTTACATTAGAAGACGTGACTCATATATTTGGCCTACCGATTAATGGAGAGGTTGTGAGCGGCTGGATAGATAGCAGTCGCGAATTCTTGCAGAGCCAGAGCATCGCAATTTTCGGCAGAAAACCCGTTGTGAGTAGTTCCTCCAAATCTTATATAAAGCTGGCATGGGTTTACCGTATCAAAGATGCAAAGCCATTTGACACTTTGGACTCTATTTAGAGATACGCCAGATGCCAGATTTTTTGTTTGTTGGGTTCGACAATCCGCGGCATATGCCCACGCGAAATATTTACCATTGCTATGTGATTTTCAGCGGATCCATACTTACAATTGGGAGCAGCATGTCTCGCGCATCTTTACAAGGCACTGTACCCTGCATCATGGTATGATACTAAGAAGATGGATGACCCTCTTAATCTTTTATTTGTTTGGGCAAGGGAGCCGAATGCCGTGTATTGTGCCTGTTCCGATGTAGTACCTTCCAGCGGCTGACGTACTAGTTTCTCGGAAGTAGCAGTTCCTATTTTAGTTTTGCATTCTATTAACAATGCATATTTGATTGACTTCATATTTTTTAATATTTTCAATGTTATGTGTTGCAGGTGGAGTCATTCCAAACGATCCATAGTGCAGTTATCAAAGACCGTAGCGATATTTAGCCAGGAAATAGACTACATGGACGAAGTTAATGTTTTTGCTTTGTGTGTGCTAATATCCAATACTAATATAAGATTTCTAATTTTCTAATAATGTGTTACAGTTTGTCTGGCAGCTGTACGAAAGATTAATCATACCCAACGAGTTACATGGACACCTTGAGGTGTGTAATACTGTTGCTCCGTTATTGTCATTCGAGTTTGTCAAATGACACCCTGCGAACCGAGTGATGTGTCAGTTCGGGTATCCACAACCCGTCTTGGAGCTAGCACAAATCATTCTACCAGAAGAACATTGCATCACTCTTCACGGAGTGCAGCTTCATGACTAGAGAGTTTTACATGCGGGTTGGATAGCGAAATGGGACAACCGTCGTAACACTCAGTTGCAGGATCTGCACCTCCTTCCGACATGGAACTTTAGACTGTCGGTTGAGTACCGTGATTGGTACGTGGGTTTGTTCGGGCATCTGCTGAGATTGTCGGAGCAAGTTCCTCAGTATTCGCCTTAGCCACCAGCACCTCAGGGACCACCTCAGTATGCAGTATTTGAACCGTTTTCTTATTATCTCCTACAGCAACTAGACCACAGTCAACACAGTCAGCACAGATACCACGGCCAATCCAGTGACCACGGCGAGCCCAGCCGTCGTAGCCATCACAGTCAGCACAGCCACCACAGCCAGTCTAGTGACCACGGCGAGCCCAGCCGTTGCAGCTGTCACAGTCAGCATAGCCACCACGATCAGTCCAGTGACCACAGCAAGCCCAGCCATCACAGCCATCGCAGTCAGCATAGTCAGCTCAGTGGGTATAGTCAACACATTCGTCAGGTTCAGTCCAGCCAGCAGATTTAGCCCACATAACACATTTAGCCCAGACAGCAATTGGTTGACTTTCCGTCGATCCCATCGCAGATTCCTATTGATGGGGATGGGGATGAGGATGATCATATATAGCAATAGATTGATGTTGATGTGGGTCATTTTTCAGATTTTAAGTACTATCCTTTCACCACCAAAGTCTGGTTGATAGGAGTCTGCTTTTGATTACACTTCAGGGCGGGCGTCATGTGATTCTTGTCAGAGTGCTTTCATCGCTCCGCATATGGTATTCGATACTACTTGTCTCAATCTACCAAATACTGGGCCGAGCTTTTTTTAGCATGAGGTTGTTGAGGAGTACACCTCCGGTACATCTGCGCCGGCAGAGGCAGGTGGGTCAGCCACTTCGAATGTCAATGATTCAGTTCGGAGTCATCCATATAACCTACGGACGGAAAGAAATCCACCTAATAAATTTACTCCGTCGCAGTTTGGTCAGGGCACGATGGGCAAGGGACTTAATTGGATGCTTGGAAAGAATTAACCAGGCATTTAGTAATTATGTTTAATGTAATTTTTAATTAATTTTTTGTAAGTTTACCTTATTGAACTGTAAATTATGGTTTTAGAATTAAGTTAATGTAATTTTTAATTAATTTTTTGTAAGGTTATTGTATCAAATTTGAAATCATCATCTCAGAAGCTGTCAACTATAATAACTCACATAAGTTAACATCTAACTTAATAATACAAACACAACAACCCACACAGACATTAAATTATAAAATTAACTTGAAACTACAAACACAACGAACCTAAAAAACATTAATTGACAAAATTAACCTAAACATACAAACACGACCAACAAAGATCTAGGGGCTATCATCATCACCAACTCCACTCGGTCCAACACGCTGAGGACATCGACCTCGACTATGACCCTGTATACCACAGAGACAGCATATCCGAGGACCACACATTTCTCATGAATCCATTTCATTCAGGTATCAGGTCAATTTGGGACGACCTTTCGACGTTCACCACAAGGCAAGATTAGTGACCCATGTTAGTCCCAGATAAGTAGGCCATGTCTCTAGATCGCTTAATGGTACAAACTCAAATCTGTAGACCTTATGAACATCTGTCATCTTATACACATCATTCACATACAGTTGCCAATCGAGACGCTAGTTAGCACAGTAAGCAATAACATGGCGACATGGAAGTCATTCCACCTGAAAGTGCCGACAGTCACACGATCGCCGTGCAAGATCAACTCCCAAGACCTTTCCATTAGGCATTTCATGCACCTCAAACACCTCATTTCGTTTAACAAACCGGTGCACAACTATATTTCTAACACGTTGCATGTTTGCTTCTATCTGTTGTTGTGAAAATACATAATAAGTAAATCTAGCATGCTTGCGATCGTGAGCCTCGTCACTCTTCTGCATAAATAACTCGTTTAACCAATAATATGTTGCTTGGATGAGCGCCAACGCAAGGAGGTTTCAGGCACCCTTCAGCATTGAATTAATACACTCGACAAAGTTCATCATCATGTGGCCCATCGATGTTCCTCGTCAAATGCCAATACCCAGTTTCTAAGTCCAATGGCATCGCACCACCGGGCATATGCCTCGCCTCGCTTTTGCAACTTCTTATAGTTGATGTACTCATCCACCGTCCTTGAATACCCTATGTTGACAACAAGTTTTTGCAAGTGTGAAACTTTGAATGCCCTTAAGAAGTTGCTACCGATGTGCTTAATACAAACATCCACCATGCTCTTGGAGGTTGTCAATCACCTCCAAAATGATTTACTATTGCTCGGATTGACTTATGTCGGTCTGAGATTATACTCACGCCGTCTCTTCTAACGTGTTTTCATAAATTACTGAGAAAAAAGTGTCACGCATCAGCGGTCTCCCCCTCCTCGAGGGTAAAAGCGATAGACATAATATTTGCTTCCCATCTTGTGCAATAGCAACCAAAAGTGTACCTTTGTATTTTTCATAAAGGAGTGTCCCGTCAACCTGAACCAAAGACTTGCAATGCTTGAACGCTCTAATACGTGGATTGAAACTCCAAATACGCGGTGAAGTATCCTGACACTGTTTGCCTCCTCACTCCCGTTGTACAAGAGTTGTGTTTCTATTTGGACAATTGAGCCAGGCATTTTCCGAACCATGATCGAGAACCACCATGTTAAAGCTTGGTAAGAATCTTTCCATCCAAAGAAAACTTTGGCTATGGACTTCTGCTTTGCCAACCAAGCTTTTCGGTAACTAATGGTGTAGTTGAACCTTAACTGGACTTCTGCAATTATAGATTTCACCTTGATAGACAGGTCGGTCTCAATCAATGGCCTTATAACCTCAACAACTGTGTCCGAGTCTAACTTGAAATGATCCTGTAAAATCGTTTCCATGGTGCACGTGTGCCTACCGTTATATCTGTGTATCTCTCAACAACCTTTTTTTCGTATCAAGCTAGCTCGGATAAGCCAGTCGCACCCACGCCCATACGTCTTGCATTTTGCATAGAACGTCTGTGGCTCAAACTTATACATATTGTAGTTGACTCCTCTAGAGATAGTGTAACTTCTATTCCGATCCTGAACTCCCCGTCCTCAAGATCAGCAACACCTACACAAAATAGAAATTGTCACTCATTGATCCATCAAAAATATAAATTAAAAACGTATTATTCAATCATCACGTACCTATGTTTGCATATTCGGAGAATTCCAGTGCATGTATGGCATCAAGATCCAAGTTACGCATAAAAGGTGAAATGTCCATCGGTTGACTAACTGCAGGAAGAACCACTACATTTTCTACTGCTGCCTCACTTCCTACATCACCATCCTCATCTTTGTCGCCGACTTCATAAGTAGTTTCGAAGTCCTCTTCGCTATCATTGTTCATTCCTTCATACACTTCAGCTCTATCATCCTCTATATCTGAATCATTTTGAATCCTATCTTCCTCTACATTTTCAAACTCAACATACAGCTCAATTTTTGGTTGTCGCACCTGAGTCTACCAGTGAATATGGAACATATTATACATACTCGCTTCGTCAATGATCGGCATAATATCAAACTATATTAGACCACCAAAAACTATAATGGGATTCTAGTACAGAATACTGCGCACTCTCCTCAACATATCATTCTCCATGCTTTGACAGAGACTGTTCTGAAACTCCATGAACGTCACGGTGCATGAAACCACAAAAAAATGGATTTTCACACGCAAAGCTCACTCCTTTATGAGTATTTCGTATAATTTCACCGTTGTTATACACCATCAAATTTGCGGTACCTTCCATCACACTAGAAACATACTCAAACAACTCTCCTCTTTGCAATGAAATGGTACTGAACTTTGCCTTGTATAGGGAGAGCACTCAACACGCAAATCACGTGTTGCATTGCCATCGAAGGAGAGAGCGACACATCATCATCATGTCTCCACATGCTGAGTCAGCATGCCCTCCACGTATTGACAGCACGCCCGCACGTACTACGTCAGCATACCCTCCACGTGTTGTAACTATCCAACTAACATGTCCACTATTCTGTAAATATACCAAATGTCTCCATTTCTATGAAAACACTAATAATATTTTTATATGGAAAAAAATGAGCCAGTTTTTTATATTATATAAATAAATAAATAAATAAAATAAGATAATGCTGAATAAAATTCCCACACAGACACAGTTGGGGTCTTGGGGAGCAAATTTAGGCTAAACCTGGAATGGTAAGTACAAATAGTTAGTTTCAACAGTTATGGAAATGCAGTATAAGAAAAAAAACAGTTATGGATATTGTGCGAACTTTTTATTTTTAATATTGGAGTAGTAATGGTGTTTTTTTAAAATGTGAATTGTTGGGGTGTTATTCTCAAATGTGGAGCCGTATAATTAGAAAAGTAGAAATCGGATCGTCCGATTTATTAGAGGTACACAAATCGGACCGTCCGATTTGTGTTAAAAAAATTAAAAATTTTGAGGTACAGAAATCAGACCCTCCGATTTGTGTACTTTCCACAATTTTGAAAAACACCAAAAATTACAATATTATGGTATATCACTACTTTTACTTCCATAACAAATAAAAAATAGCCAAATTGTGCTTGCATGTTAGCAAATGCGACGTAACAACGAATCCACTGGATTATTCAAAAGATGAAAACAATTATGGTAATTCAGTTGGACACTACCGGTTCTAAGTTCTAAAAGGATCTATTATGACTAAATCCCCATAGTGGTCCCTCAGATTCAGTCCGTGCATCGATTTAGCCCCTGAGATTCCAATTGCACTATTTATGTCCTCCAGATTGCACTCCGGGCAACATAATGGTCCTTGGGTGGAATTCCGGCTTGACTCAGCGACGACCTTGCTTATGTGGCACACCCACTGCCACATTGGACATCTAAAACGACGTCGTTTCATGGAAAAATGTATGAAAGCCCAAACGTCGCCGTTTTGATCACAGTGAATGTAATGGTTGCTTGGGTAAAGTGTTTGGCATTCGTTATGTCTTCTTCATATTTTTCTCATCTCTCTCAACGCTTGGTCTCCTCCTCCATAACCAGAGACAGTGGCAATAGCCTAGGACACTGCTGCTTGCTCGCTGCTTTCTTACCATTGTTGCACTAAACTTGGGGGAAGGTTTGTGGGAAGCCATTGAAGCAACGACTGAGGAACCGTTTAACAGAGCTTCAAGATAATAATTTTTTTAAAAATTTTTTGGATCATTTTTCATTCCTCAGACGGGCGATTGTTAAAGTTACTCGTATATGATGCATCCAGAATTTGTTGGAATTCACATGTTGTTAGGGTTTTACTTGTTCATATGTTCCAACCGATAATGGATGCTCTGTTTCTTTTCAATAGAATAGGGGGCAATCTCTGATGGTGTATAATGTGGGTGTTATTTGTTGTTTTTGTGTTTCATGCGTGTTAAATTTATTTTTTTCTCTGTTATGTTGCAGATGGATGTCGAAGTGTTAGACATAATGTTTCATCATGGAGAAAATTTTGAGAAGAGTAAAGATGGGAGATGGACATATTATCCTGACAATAAGCACTGTTTGGGTAATCTGGATGTGGACAGGTTGGATGTATTCTACCTGAGAAATTACTTCAAAGAGCTAGGCTATGAGACGATGAAGGAGGTCTGGTGGCAGTGCCAGGGATGAGTCTGGAAGTGGGTTTGAGGCGTTTAGACACTGATAACGAGTTGAGGGAGATGTGTTCTCAGGGTGGAAAGAACAATGGGGTAGTTGATGTCTACATTGAACATGGTATTTCAAAACCTGAGATACTACAAGGGCAGGATGTTATTGTGCATGTTGATGACCAAGTGAGGGATCTTGGAGAGCAAGCTGAGTCGAATGCCAGTACTGTGAAAAACCCCCCTCTGAAAACTACTACCGAGAAGGACCCTCCGATGAGTTTGAGTATAGTAACATACAAGCCCCAAGCTAAAGAGGCATTACCGAAGAATACCAATATGAATTCAAAAATGGAGTCCAAGCCTAAGCCTAAGTCAAAGCCTAAGCCTAAGACAGTTTCCAAACCTAAACCCATACCCACACAAAACAAAGTCACTAGGTCTAGGAGATACTGTCTGAGGCCTTCAGGGAAAGGTTTTTCAAAAGCAAAGAGAAATGGAGGTGACCATGTTGTTCTATCCTCTGACTCAGGCTCTCATGACAGCTACGAGAGTGCTGAGGACGAGGTGTATAAGCCACAAGAGCCGAATGATAGTTCAGGTGAATCGGGCATCGGATATAACATTCCTTCACACAAGAAGAAAGTCGAAAAACCCAGTGCAAGAAAGAAGGTCCAGGCAGAGAGTGTAAAGGAAAAAGGGAAGGCCAAGGTTTGTGTTGATAATGATGAATTTGTGCAAGACATTTCTAATGAAGATGTGGACATGGGATTTGTGGAGGGAGGGGGAAAGGCTGATAATGATGACGCTTTTGATCCGGGGTCAGAATCGGATGGTGCCAATTCATAGAACTCTTTGGAGATGAAAATACCACCTAATTCAGAGGATGGGCTAATTGGAGAAGAAAGTTCAGATGAGGTATTTCCGGTGTTTAGGCATGGTGCTAGGTTCGGAGAATTGCATTTGGAAGTCGGCATGAAATTCAATACTAAGTGGGAGTTCAAGGAGGCAGTAAGGGAGTTTACTATACAAGAAGGGAGACGAATGAGGTTCAGGAAGAACGATAGCAAAAGGGTAAGGGCAGTATGTAAGGTGAAGGATTACAAATGGGTTGTGTACGCATCAAGGGACCACAAAGACAGTTGCTGGCAAGTGGAGACATTCTTAAATGATCACACCTGTCCAAGAGAGAATAGGAACAAGGCAACAAATAGAAATTGGGTTGCAGGTAAGTTGGTGAAAAAACTAAGGAAATCCCAATTTTAGGAACTGTGAGGCTACAACTTATTTCAAGACAAAATACGACTTATCGCTCAATAAGAATTCTATATCACAGGCACTGTGTGATGCTAGGAATGTAGTTTATGGGGATGCGAAGGAGCAATATGCCATGCTTAGGGACTATGGTGAAACCCTGTTGAAGACCAACCCGGGATCCACAATTTAGATTTGCACAAAGCCACAGCCTAGTAATGAGGTCATATTTGAGAGGATGTATGTCTGCTTGAGTGGGTGCAAATCAGGTTTCAGGGCTGGCTATCGTCCATTAATTGGACTTGATGGGGCCTTTTTGAAAATTGTATTCGGGGGCAAATTCTTTCGGCTGTTGGACAAGATGCTAATCATCTATATACGTTATTGCGTGGGCAGTTGTGGAAGTGGAGAACTTTGAGAACTAGAAGTGGTTCCTAGAGTTGCTACATGAAGACCTTGGAGACTATGAGACTCATGGGTGGAACTTTATCTCTGACATGCAAAAGGTAATCTCCTAGCATGACCTTTATAATCTCACGTTAAAATGTATTGTATAAAACTGTGTTCAATTGGTTTAGTACATAAAGTGCAGTAAAATTCTGTTATTGATGATACCTCTGTTATTGTTTGATTAGTTACTATACTTGTGTGGTATGCTGTCTGTTACAAGTTAGATAGATTCTGAATGGTGCAATTCAGGGACTATTATAGTGAATGATTATGAAAGTTAAGGACTTTTATGGTGAAGAGTGGTAAACTTAGGGACTATTATGGTGAACGATTATCAAACTTAGGGACTATTATGGTGACCAACTATTGTTGTCTTTGTTTCTGTGACATGATCTTTGCTGCCTTCAGGGATTACTACCTGCCATAAAAGCGATGATGCCTGATGTGAGTCATCGTTTCTGTGTCTGGCATCTGTGGCGAAATTTCAACAAGTAGTGGAAGGACTTGGAGCTGAGGGGACTATTATGGGAGTGTGCACGAGCAACTACATTTCAAGAGTTTAAGGTATGTAAGGACAGTGGTCTTTTTTGGCGTGAGTTTACATGGACTGTTTTCACCTCTCTCAATTCTTGCCATTTAGGAGTACATGGAAAGGATAAAGAGGCTGAACGAGGATGCATAGGCGTATCTTGACAAGTGGCCCAGGGAGGTATGAACGAGGTCACAGTTTAGACACAACTCCAAATTGGACTCGATTTGCAACAACGCTTGTGAGATTTTCAATTCAAAGATCAAGGAAGCAAGGGGAAAGCCAATAGTTACTCTTTTAGAAGAGGTGAAGATGTTTGTCATGAGGAATATGGCTGAGAACAAGGTCAAGTTGGACAATCACCTGGGGCTGTTACCACCGGTAATCAAAAGTAGGCTAGAAAAGGTGAGGAAGGAGTCTAGGAATTGGCATGCTATGTGGTCTAGAGATACTAGTTATGAGAAGTTTGAGGTTCATGGGCGTCCTACAAACCATGTGGTGGACTTAGGAAAAAGATTATGTACCTGCCAGTTTTGGATGTTAACAGGTTGTTTTTCCCAATCATCTTTGTTCCATTTACACTTGTCTTATAAATGATTTTTGTAACCTAAGCTACCTGTATATGAGCACTTGTAGGGATTCCATGCATTCATGCTTGTGCTGCACTGGCCTGAATGAACAAGCACCCAGAAGATTTTTGTCACAAATTGATAACCATAGAGTCTTACAAGGAAACATACAAGTACCACATCAATCCTATACCTGGCCAAGCCTTCTGGGAACAAAGTCAGTATAACAGGCCATTGGCACCACCAATCAAGAGGAAGCTAGGGAACCTTCAAACAAAGAGGAGGAAGGACTCCGATGAAGGCACAAGTTCTAGCAAGAAAGCTAAGCCAGGTATAGCCATAAAATGACATCTTCGACAATTCACCTGCAGGTACTGTTTGCAAAAAGGTCATACTAAGAGAGGGTGTAAAAAGAAGAGAGCAGCTGATGCTACTCAAGCTGCGGAGGCTGCTAAAGACCCTAAAAATGCTACTACCCAGGCCATTGCCACTTCTACTGGCCAGGCCACTATGACTTCGTCCACACCTACTGCCACAACTACTGCCCAGGCCACTGCAACTACACTGCAACTGCCACTGCTACTGGTATAGCTACGGCTACTGCTACTGTTACAAATAATATTCCGTCTGCAACCAATTCTGCTCCTACTAGTCAAGCTTCAGAGATGAACTATCACAACCAAATTGTTTTGAACCAGAAGATTCTCAAAAAATACAACAGTAATTCAATAATACACCTTTTTATTAATTCTTCACTAATAACTCCGAAAAAGGTTTAGTAGGTGACGAATTTGGGTTTTCATTTGTTGTTGGTGTTTTGTGTAGTTCACTGAACTAAAAGCGGAACTAGCCGCAAGACGTGCCAAATTACCTGCTAGAAGAAGATCACCACCGCCAACCCCCTCTACAGCACTGAACCCAATAAGGGTGCAAGTTCAGCCACTGCCTCACGATTCACAAATTTTCTAAAGTTTGTACCGACTCCTGAATTTAAACACCCCTGAAAGAAGTGAAACTTAATATTGGGACATTACACTTGTGAAGTGTTTATTTTTTTGTTAAAAGAAACTGTGATTGTGCTCACTCTAAATAATGGTTCATTTTGTTAGTCAAATATGTCATATTACTTGCTATTGTCAAATACATATGGCTGTAATGTATAAAAACTATTAATGGTTTGCCATATTTTGGTTTAAATTAATTGATACTATGCATGGTTTAAATCAACCTTTCTATTACTTATTTACATGTACTATTTATTCATCTAACATGATATTACATTATAGTAAACTAAGATCAGTTACTGAAACCTTGTGATATTACCCCCACAACACTTTTATTCATTAAATTAGGTACTACATTACATTGCCATGTTCTCAACCCTTTAATAGAACCATTCCTACAAAAGCAACAACTACCAAGAATCTAAACCCAAGAACTTGAGTAATGAATTTTAGATTTCTAATGTCTGTCTCCATCTTGCCCACCCGCCATGCAAAGTTCATCTTCCTGTCACCGTCATCATCTCCTGAAACAGCTCTTTCAGGCAGATCCTCTTGCACACAATCTGCCCAAACGAATAAGCCACACCATTTTTTTCTACTTGTCTGCAAACAACCATCCACAATTTACTGTCACAACAAAAAAAAATTAATGGATTACAAATCAGTTACTTTCACTCACATTATAGTTGGGGCAACCAAAGAAGGGCTTGTTAGGATGTGCCTCCGTCGCTGACCACCTAAACACTGGGCGACAACCACAGTCGCACCAGTCCGGAACCCGCCCCTGCCTGCTTCGCGTTGTGCTTCTTGTCCAGTTCTCCGTTGACGATGACCGGTTCGAGCTTCCTGCAACGTGGCTCCCAGCTCCTCTCATGGGGGACAGCTATTGGTGTACACAACAGATGAAGAAGGAGACATTGATGGAGAGAACCAGATTGAGGGGAGGCATACGAAGTTTTAGGGTTTAAAAAGGAACAGAGGACTACATTGGGAAATTTTAAAATACAATCCACGTCATCTGTTCACTATAACGTCCAACGTGGCAGTGGGTGTGCCACATAAGCAAGGCCGTCGCTGAGTCACGCCGAAATTCAACCAAAGGACCATTATGTTGCCCGGAGCACAATCTGGAGGACATGAATAGTGCAATTGAAATCTCATTTATGAAAATTTAGTCAAATGATCCAACGCGTGCTACTCGTTTATGGTTAAGTTCGGTTGAATCTTGAAAACACGCAAAATAGTAGAGAGATTGATTTTTTATTTTAGGATAAATTATATGTTTTTTTTTAAGTTTAACAAAAATTTTAAAAATATTTTAAGTGTTATTTTGTTTTACTTTTGTTTTAAAAATTTTTTAATTTACATCAAATATATTTTCGATAGCTGAATTTTCAAAAAATTTAATATCAATCTAACAAAAATGCATAAAAATTATACTTAATTTACTTGCGTTGAAAGTTATTTTTATGAAATTGTTGTTGAATTAGTCTTAAATTTTGAAAAATTAGTCGTTGAGAAGTATATTTAATGCAAATAAAATTTTTTTGAAAAAAATTAAAATAAAATAAATAAAACTTAAGAATACTTTTAAAATTTTTTATTAAATTTTAAAGACAAAAAATATATTTTATCAATATTAATATAATTATTAACTTAACATACGTGTTGTAAGTTATAAATTTGTTAACTTTTTATTATATTTTATTATGTTTTAATTTATTTTATGTTTAATTTGTTCCCGCTCATATAAAATTTCTAGTTGCGCGGTTAAACTTAGCATATTAGTACGAGATAAGCCTCATTGTAGTCCCTGAAGTTGCACTCGAGCCTCATAGTAGTCCCTGAACTTAAAAGTTTCTCAGAGTCATCCCCGAACTTGCACTCCGGGACTCAAACTCGTCCTTCCGGCAATTTCTGGACACCTGGCGCAACCGGAAAACTGAGTTGGCAGGCTTCGTGACACGTGGGCATTACAACGGCTAGCTGATGTGGCAGAGTAAACTGTCCGGAATCAATTTGGTCCCACAAATCAAGTTAAAACCCTAATCCCCAATTTTGAAGCCCACAGTGCTCTGTCTTCTCTTCTCTTCGTTTCTCTGTTCTTGTCTTCCCCACAGCGCTCTGCTCAGAATAATTACTGCTTTCATTTGCTACAGTATAATCCCTAACACTGTATGTAGAAAAATCAAAGCACCAGATCATGACATAACCGTAAATTCACAAGAAGTACGATTAACCATAGAAAATTTTAATTTTCACAACATATCCGACTTCACCCAGAAAGAAAAGCTGATAACCTTTGAGCAACAAAACTCAATACACACAAGCTTAAAATTTGCAGCACAGAACGAATATACAAAATATTTCTGGTGGTTTTTTTATTCCCTTAACTATTATATCTTAATATTTGATGTGACAAAGAAAGAAATAGGGGAAAAGGGTAAAAGTTAACAATACAGAGTACAAACTCTAATTTCAAAAGGTTTTCAAATCACAATTTCGTACTTCAGTTTTTACTAAAAATCATATATGATTTTTTGCCCCCACCATAGCCATTATATTTTAGTTTCTGGTCTTCCTCTATTAAGAACGGAAATTCTATTTAATTAAAAAGAGTAATAAAATAAGTCATCAACAAATAGAAGCTCCAAACTCCAACACAGCCCAATTCAACATGAACAAAGAAAACCAGGTTGGTCAGTTACAAAAATTTTAATTTTGCAATGCAGCAAATGAAAGAAAAATCTTGAAGAATTTATAGCTTGAAGGGGAAAAAAGAAGCTTACCAAATCTCAAGGTGTGCAGGGTCAGAAAACCCTTCCTTCAAGGCATCAATGAGTAACTTCTCATTCATGACGAGGCACTTTACTAGCACTATATTTGGAATCTTTTTTGTATTGACATAAACAAAGACATATTCTTGGTCAAGTTGGTTCCAGTTCTCTACAGACACCTCCTCTACACACAATCACAAACCACGTATTAAAAATGATCAGTAAATGCTAATTATAAGCTTCAGGCTGCATATATCAATTCGCTACATCTTCTCTTGATACCACAAGGTATCTTCTAACTTCAGCTTAATTGAATTAATCCTCATATTAGATTTCATAGCCTAATCCTTCGTCTAGTATAGAAACCCAAGGATAGTGTAATTTTCCGGCATGAATTGCCATTATTTGTGGTTATCATGGTTCATTAACAGCTACCACCTTAGAAAGCTCAAATTTACTTTATAATCTAAATAATGAACCTCTGTAATTCACTCAATCAATCACATATCAGTATTTGATGGTTTTCAATAAATCATCAACTCAAGAACAAATAATCCTATAAAAAATCATCCCTTCACAACTAATTGTTCACTTGTTTTTGTCTTAACTCATTGACCGAAACAAGTTACTGAAAATTCTAGATGCTTGAAAATATCTCTAGCTATACGCAGAATTTCTTATTATATGGCTGGTGATCCAGATCACATGATGGCAATGAAAATGATCAATGAAGCACATATGCGGAAGGGGAAAATTAAGTCTTTCATTTCTCACTGTGGTGGACTTCCATCTCCTGATGCTGTTAACAATCCATTAGCATATAAATTTAGGTACTTTTTTTTAATGTCTTTTACCATCATGGTTTAGAAATAAAAACTACATTTTTGGTATTTTCAGAGCTGGCTGGTTTGATAAACAATTAGTCAAAAGACCATGTTAGTTTGTTGCATTAATGACTTGAGAAAGACGGCTTATTAATCAATAGCTTCATAACATAGTTGTTGTGGCAAAATGTTTAACAATCGGGGAATTCTCTCTTTTCGAGTAAATACTTACATGACCAATTATGGATTCAATTAGATTTGATCAGGATGAGGCATATATCTGTTAGTCTATGTTTCCAAAAAGAAAAGTTCTTCTAAATCTACCTACTTTTGTATTTGCTTTCAACTCAGCAGTACAACTTGCTCTTCTTAATGTAGTTGAAATATTTTATGATTGTTTCCATAAGAACTCACTGATTATCAATTATGTCAATTGGAGTCCTGTAGGGGCTATCCGAGCTGGGAGAAATCCTGCAACCTACAAATACTGTGGTGAAACTATACACATTGATGGTAAAATTTTAGTAAGTTGGGTTAAAATTTCAAGAAAGCAACAAACAGGATGTATTTTCTATCTTCATTTTTCTTTTCTGTCTTCAAATGATTTTGTAATCTGTATTCATGCATGACAAATAACAACATGCTTGGAATTATCCCTAGAGAAGCCTAGCTGATAAAGATTTCATCTGCTTTGTTTTGGGAACAGGGGACAGTATTTATGATTCAGCTACAAGAATAAGGATAGCTGACTTTCCTGCTTCAGCTACAAGAATAAGGATAGCTACAAGATTGCATAACCTAATCCTTCGTCTAGTATAGAAATCCAAGGATAGTGCAATTTTTCGGTATAAATTGCCATTATTTGTGGTTATCATAGTTCATTAATAGCTACCACCTTCAAAAGCTCAAATTTACTTTATAATCTAAATAATGAACCTCTGTAATTCACTCAATCAATCACATATCAGTATTTGATGGTTTTCAATAAATCATCAACTCAAGAACAAATAATCCTATAAAACTCTCTTATACCGATTAGATAAAAATTGTTCTACATAGCTAGTGCTACAAATTTAGGGCACGTTTCGTTTCCCTTTTTACTTTCTATGTTTTCTGGTTCTTGCAAAGAAAGAAGTGAAAACAGAAAACAGAATTTTCAATTGTTTTCACTAAAGAAGAGTGATAATTAATGATATTTGGATATTTCACATAAAATATATCGAAATTAAATGATTTCGTTAAAGAAAAAAGAGAGAACAAAACGGGAAATTAGTGAAAGTGTTACCAGTGGAGGGATGTGAGAGGGCGTCGTCGAAGAGGGCTTAGGGGCCGGTGGCGGTGAGAAGGTAGCCGGAAGAGAGGAAGGTGGCGTGAACGACAATCGCACAGATGCCATTGATGAGTGTAGTGGAGAAGAAGAGACCTCTGTGTTTGTGTTGTGATTTGAGAGGGGGAGACAATTCGTTAGGGTAACGTTGAGGAAGGGGGTTTTTTAGCGTGAAACGACGTCGTTTCATGTCATTTTGGCGCCACAGCAAATACTACGTCGTTTCTGTTATGCCAACGTGTCAGGAAAGAGGCCAACTCAGCTTTCCAGTTGCGCCAGGTGTCCAGAAATTGCCGGAAGGACGAGTTTGAGTCTCGAAGTGCAAGTTCGGGGATGACTTTGAGAAACTTTTAAGTTCAGGGACTACTATGAGACTCGAGTGCAACTTCAGGGACTAAATTGAGGCTTATCTCTATTAGTACTGACCAAACAACTGCAGAAACAATCAGTTTGATGAGGTCAATCTCTTGAATTAAGTACTTTACTAACTACAGGACGAACCCAAGAAAACATAATAAAATGAGCATCTCCTAAATAATCTTAATCTCCATACCCCATATCCAAAAAATAAAATCTGGACAAAATAAAATGAGCAACATACTTTAAGATTTTAATATTTTTATATTTTTTTGATAATAACTTCATATAACTAAAATAAAAAGTTATCATATCTGAAATAAATTTTAAAATAATTTTCTTTTAAGTATATATACTAATATAATTTGTTAAAAAAAATGTATTTATCTTTGTTTAAAAAACCTTGTTTAATGATATTTATAATTGAAAAAATACATTCAGTTCTTATTGTCATATGAAATTAAAAAAATAATTTTTTTTAGAGAAAATGCATAAGAAAATATGAAAGAACAAAATTTTATTAAAAATAAATTATAATTTTAATTTGTTTGGATTATCTTAATTCTTAAATGAACTAACTTATTATTTTTATTTAACTTATATTTATTACAAATTTATTATATATTCATACATACTATTATTATTATTATTATTATTATTATTATTATTATTATTATTATTATTATTATGCTATCAATATATTGTAATACACATTATACACAATGAGTTATTTAAACATAATTTTTTTATATATAATATACTAACATATATTAATTGACTAACAGTATACATATTACATATTACTAATATATTTGTTCGGTTGCTCGGAATTCCGGACGGGTTGGAGAGATGCTCCAGGTGAAGGTATGAGAACCGATCTGAACTTGAGTTTGTGCGAGCCGACGACCTCTCGAGTTCTTCGCGAAATATTGGGGAGCCACCTGCAATGACACTCCGACGCCCAAGTCAGGAAGTATGCAGGTAGCAATGTGAGTAAAGGTGGTAGTGACATATTTTAGGGGTGGAGTATAACTTTCCTCATATATACCCTGTCAGAGGTGGATCCCGCAAGATCAGACCCATCTTCCTCAAAATTTTCCTGCATAGCTGTTTGTGTGATGAGATGGGAGGCAGCTGTTTGGGTCGAATTCTCGGCCCAGATTTGGTCATTAGAGTGGACCGCTCGGGTCGGGTCGGTCGGGACACAACCCGAACTGGGCCGTAACAATATTATTTTAAAAAAATTGGGGGACATGACCATTTTAGGTACCCATAAATTGGTTGCTGGCTAAGTTGAAAACTATATTTATTTAAAGGAATTATATATATATATATATATATATATATATATATATATATATATATATATATATATAATTAAGAGACGATATCGGACATAATATAAAGGAATTTTATTAAAAAGTATTTTAAAGAAATTCTTTAGGCTGCGAATTAGGGATGAGGACGAGTCGGTTTGGTTTGAATTTATGGTAAAATTAGAACCGAACCGATCAAAACGTAATTGGTTCGTTTTGGTTCGGATTTGAGATTTTTTGTATATGTATCCGAACCAAACCAAACCGATTAAGAACGGATTGGTTCGGTTCGGGTAATTGGGTACCCGATGACTTTGAAATTCATAAAAAAAAACAAATTTTTATCTTAAAAATTCAACAAGTACAATAAACATGTAACATCAATAGAAATAATCCAAACATGTTAAACACCAAATACATTAGAAACTAAACTCATTAAAATCCAAATATATTAACAGTGAATAATCATTGTCTAATAAAAAGTCATATATATTTTTATTTTTATTTATTTAATTAATACATGATCGGATTCGCGGGTTTGTTCGGGTTCCGCACCCCCATAACCGATACCCGAACCAATTACTAACAAAGGTCATCGATTTGGTTCGGGTTGGACCCGATTACCCATTGATTCCAGAACCAATTTAATTGGTTCGGGTTCAGACGGGTAATCGGATACCCGTTATCCGTGCTCACCCCTACTGCGAATATTTTTTGGAATTGAGACTAAAATTAGGGAACTGAAAAGTATTATATTTGATTATTAGATATGGAAACTAAATTTTAATTTTAGAACATAAAATTTTAGTCTTTTTAGTATTTTTAGAAAATAGAGATACAGAAATTAAAATTTTTAAGTATTAAGATTAAATTTCAATAATATATTTTTTTATATTTTTATTTAATTTTTAAAATTTTAAATTTATCTCTTTGTGTAGAATTAGAAAAGAAAGGAGAAGAGATGATGGTGTGGGGAGCCACTGCTATTATCGTTGCCATGTGGTGCGAGGAGAGAGGGAGAGCAATCAGAGAAACAAAAGGAGAGGAAGAAAATTCAAGTTGAGAAAGGAACTAAGGGGAAGAAGAGAATAACAAGAGGAAGAGAAAAAGAAGACTACTTTTATTTTTTTTATTTAATATTAAGACTTAATTTTTTTAATTTATTTTTAAGGATATTTAATTAATTTTATTTGTTTTAGCTTTTATATTTATCTTAAACTAAATATAATATTTAGACGTAATTCAGTTTTATACATTTTACACCAAACACAATATAAAGACTTAATTTAATTTTTGTATTTCGGTCTTAGTCTCTCAATTTCTAACTCTCAATCTCCTTTTTAAACACAACTTTATGAAACTAAAAGAAAATAATTTTTTTATAAATAAATTTTTAATATAATAAATGCATTAATATTCTTTGGCATGTCAATTTTAAATAGCATTTTCTGGACATTTAGTAATAAAAGTATTGTTTTAATTGGTTAGAAAAATCAAGCCAATGGTAAAAGAGAGTAATATTCAATTTACCTCATGAAATTTGATATTAAATTTAATTTAATTCTTAAAATTTCAATGGACTCAAATTATTAGACTTTAAAATTTATAATCGTAACTCGCATTAATTTATGAGCTAATCTCCGTTAACGGTGTATTGATTTGGTACATTAACTTGTTATGATTTGGATTATTCGTCCAGGTTTCATGTGATTGAAATCTTTTAGATATTTCTAGAAATTTGAATGCTACTCTCGGAGTTCTAATTTTCCAAATTAAATTTGTTATTATCGTCTTCACGAGGATGTTAGAGAGACAAACAAATTTCTAGAAAAGTACAGCATATCTCAGTCATATGAAACTTAGGTGAAGAATCCAAATTTTAACAAGTTAATGTGTAAAATCAACACGCTATTCATAGAAATTAACTTAGGGACTAACGCGAGTTATTATTATAAATTTTAAGTTTAAATTGAGTCGACTGTAATTTTAGGCGTCAAATTGAGTCCGATTTCAAATTTCAAAGGTCAAATTGAATATATAAAAAAAAGTACCTATCAAAAATATAAGCGAAAATAAAATAAATATTACCCTAGTTTGTATTTAATTAGGACATTTAGGACACTAGACTTGATCTTGTTAGGGCACGATGAGAAATTCTTAGGTCTGCCTTACATATAAAATTTTAAATTAGAGATACTTTATATTTTTAAAAGATAAAGAGAATAAATATTGTCAATCTTATTTTAATAATTTTATTTTGAGCAATGCTAGGGGGCCAGCAACATTTATGATTGGTAGCCATCAATTAGTCATCAATGATGATTTGATGGTGTGAGATTGGTGTGAGATTTCATCCAATGGCTCACTTTTTTCTGCTGGTTACATGCTAGCTAAAAAACAATAAAATTGCTGGCCCCTAGACTTTCCCTTTTATTTTTCTTATAAAGTTATATAAATATATAATATAAAAAAAATAATGTATAGAATGACACTATTATTATCCGTAAATAAATAAACACATATATATCACCTCAATATTAATTTCTCGGGCATATGCATATGGGTCCAATAGACAGAGGCAAAACAAAATCTCATATTTTGCTTCATTCATTGCATTCTAGGTAGAAGAATCATAAAGTACACAAAACCAGTCAATTATGTTGAAGCTTCACTGGTTTTGTCTTTTTTTGGCACTTTCATTTTAATTCATAAACTTGATTTAGGATGTTGATGTGAATAAGGGTTTCTGGACGAAAAGGATGGTTTGGAAAACGAACGGGCTATTTTGTTTTCCAACCCTTTTTTTTCGTTCCTTTTTATTAAAAATAAAATTTATCGTTCTACTAATTAATTTAGATTGGTCGAAGAGTCAGTTCATTTGTTCACTTAAATAAGTGTCGAGAATTCAAATTCTGACATTTATTTAATAAATTGAGAGGATCTATTCCCTAATAAAACAAGAGATAAAAGAAAAAGAAATATATAAAAAAATATTGTCTTAACTTTTTTCTTTAAAAAGATTAACAAAAACACAATAAAATATTTTTTATTTTCTTGCAAAACAGAAATAGATTATCTTTCCCACTAAATATTTTTTAAACTAATTTTTATATCTTTAAAAAAAATAGAAAATTAGATACTATTACACCAATGTAATAAAATATATGACTTGATCTATATATAAAAAAACACTATAAATACATTAAAAATTAATTTTCATATATTCGTGAAAATATATGTATTATTTATCTATCTATTAATATATATTTTATACTAATATTAATTTAGTGAGTAATTTTTGTATCTGTATAACATGATTATATAGAAAATACTATACTCTTACACCAATATAAAGTTTTGTTTTTTTTTCACCTAATTATTCCCCTACCAAATCAAACTCGAATTGATTTTGAATGGTGATACAAATTTATTTATTCTATTAACGTGTAACACCAAACATATATAAAAATAAAAATCAATTATTATTGAGCAGCCGGTCAAGAACAATATATCTATTTATTAATAATATTTTCAATCCTACTCAATATAATAATAAAAATAAAAATAAAAATAAAATGCACAATGTGATCACTATCTTCTGAGTTGTGAGTGAGACAGAAAGGAGAAAACAGCTGACTGGAGAACAGAGTGGTGTTCAGCTTCGTCTCCACGATCATTTCTCTCATCCTTCTTCTAATCCCAATTCCCAACACACGCTTCTCTGTAATCGGGTAAAGTTAACACCTTTTCCGTTTTTTCTCACTGCCCTTTTTAATATTTGATCACGCTCTTTGCGAATTTTGATCGGGTTTGTTCTTTGTTGTTGCTCTTTTCTGTTGTATCTGCTGAATTCTTCTTCTTTAATGCTGTGAGGTAATTTAACTGCTGATTTTTTGGTGACATAAAAAGGGGTTTGGAATTTCGCAGAGGCTTATATGATGATGGCAAATAACTTTGCGGGCCGGTTGGTAGGCTCAGAGATTCATGGATTCCACACATTGCAAGGTACCCATTTTTTTTATGTATACCCTTTTCCCCTATCTTTTTATTTTATTTTATAAATCTTGAATTATGCAATATGCTTTGTTAGTTTGTTTAGCTAAAATATGTTGTTTCAGTATAGTTCTGAAAGTTACCATCATGTTCTCTGGGTGGTTAAACAAAGTTTTAACTTTCAATGTTTGTTTTCTGATCACATGTATGGGCAGTTCTTGTTTTGTGTTTTACCTGGTACTAATGCATCCATGCAAGTTTGTCACTTTCAAATTTCAGTATAGCCTTGGAATGAAAAAGACAGTTAATTGTGTCTTCAGTTCCACCTTGATTATGTTTCTAATAGTGTTTGGTGTTGGGGTTGTTGTGACAACAATCCTTTTTGTTTCTCGTGGTAAGATATAGTGTATTATTACTTGTTAGTACAGAGTTCATTAATTTGGTGAGTTGAGTCAGATGTTAAAATCTTTGTCTTAATATGGAGGGCTACAGAGAACATTATCTTGATCCAAGATGCAACAAAACATGTTGAACTGTGAAGTCTTCTACCCTAGAAATATTAGGTTTTGATAGGCCTCCTCAATAGAACGAACTAATAAATGAATCTAAATCATGGATATGGAAAGTGGCTTTAAATTTTTGTTAAGTATGATTTTATGGCATAGGAACCACCATTTTTTCAAGATTTGGATAAAAGAAAACTAACAATTTATATTTACGCCATTCACTTCTCTCTTGTTTGCTTCCCATAGCAAATCTTATATGGAATACCAATTGTTTGGCTACTGGTATATTAATCGTCTCTTTTTTTTTTGTCATTGTGAAATACATAGACTTGGATTTGGGGAACATAATGGAGGAAGCAAGAACCAGATGGCTTCGTCCCAATGAGATTCACGCCATACTTTGCAATTCCAAGTACTTCACAATCAATGTCAAGCCAGTGAATTTGCCCACATGTAGTTATCTTTGCCCGTCGCAGTGACCTGATATTTCTGAAATGGATATGCATAGTTTTCATAAATACTTACGGCTGATAGAAATCTTTCCATGTTAATCTGCATAGTTTCTAAAGATTTGTAGTCTTCGTAGTAAATTTTGTGAAATTCTAGATGCTCTGATTCTTTTTGGAGTCTCACTGTGAATAGTTTTCATTGCATGTATGATGTATCTACAATAAATTTCATGAGTTATTTTGCATTTAAGAGAAATCTCAAGTAGTAATGTTATATTATTATTGGAACTACTACTTTTGTGCAAACAGGTGGTACTATTGTATTATTTGACCGCAAGATGCTTAGGAACTTTCGGAAAGATGGGCACAACTGGAAAAAGAAAAAGGATGGTAAAACTGTTAAAGAAGCTCATGAGCACTTAAAGGTAAGTAATTTCATTTTCTGATTGTTTAAAATGGTGTTAACTTGAATTTTGTGCGGGCAATTTGTACAAAATATTTTTGGATGAGAAAATTTGACATTTTTTTTTTGTTCACATGCAATGCGAAGGCAATACATGAGCATCATGTATTTTGGTTAGGTTAAATCTTGAATTAAACAAGGCTTACAGGAGCTCAGTTTCTACTATACCTGTTCTCTGTGTTCAATTTTCTCCAAAAGTGCTAATATTTATTATGCATTTGATAGACTTAGATAGCATATATAGAGGTATTGAAGTAACTAATTCGGCCTTAATTGATAGATAATTTTGTCTCTGCTTTGTATGTTGTGCAATTTTGGACTTAATACATAATTATTTTCATTCAAATTTTTATCATTATTTCGGGTTAATATTTTAGTACTGAACTATTATTTCGGATTATTTTCTTATTGTGATTGTAATAAATTGAGTCATTAATGTCTTATCTGATATCTGACAAGCTTTATGGTCATTATTTTCTTTTCCCCATGAACCAGGTTGGTAATGAAGAAAGGATCCATGTCTATTATGCACATGGACAAGATAACCCAGGCTTTGTTCGTAGATGTTATTGGTTACTTGACAAGTATGTATATTAATAGCTGAGCTAACTTCTTTTTCCCCAATTCAACATGTTATGCATGTCCATATTTCTGAACTATGATTTATTAATGGTCCTTCTTTAGTTATTGTAAATATTGGTTAGAGCAAAGACTTATAGTAACTTTGCAAATATTAATAAGACTTATATCTGTTATTATTTTCCTTTCAGGAGTTTGGAACACATAGTCCTTGTTCATTATCGTGAAACACAGGAGGTATCATTTGCTTTGTTATTTTTCCTTTATGATGTAAATATATCATCATTCACTTCTCTGATCCCGAGCCATTAACCTGGTTTTACTCTAAATTTGAACATGAGCGGATTCTCCACATGATGTGTCTATAAGAAATTTGTTATGGCAACAATGTGAAAAAATACACTCAACTAATATTCCATCAATTAGTTTCAGTTTGTGGATGATTCTTAATCTAAATACATCTTTGTAATCAGTGATAGACTAATGTTTAAGGTATCATTTATGCCTTGCCATTTGATCATGACAAGGAATATAACCTGGATTTGCACTTGTTTTTGCATTGTGGTGTGGTTTATGATACAGTTGCAAGCTTCTCCTGCCGCACCCATAAATTCGCACTCTAGTTCTGGCTCTGACCCAAATGCCCCATGGATTTTATCCGAAGAAATAGATTCCGGGATCAAAACTACAAATGCTGGTGGTGAGAATTTACTTTTTCGTGATTGTGGTCTTATCTTCTTAAAACATATATTGATAGTAGATATTAGTACAAAAGGCATATCCCATTAGTGTTTTATTTGAAACAATTATCTCTTAACTTTGAAGATTTTAAGGGATGGTTTGGAAACAATAAGTAGCAGAATTATTAATTCAAAGGAAAGAATATGTGCCACGTCCATTACTCTACATGCTGCACATTTTTCTTCATTTTTATTTATTTCATGATCCTTTCTGCATGTTGTCCATTTGGTACCCATTCGATTTTATGATTTTTTTTTTCCTTTCAAAAAATTGTTGATGTCTAGTTTTATAGAAGTTTTTTGATAAAATGAATACATTAGTTGTCTTTACTTGACAAGGTAATATCCTAATCCCGATTGGTGATTAGCAGAGATTAATAACAATATAACCGTCAAGAGTCACGAGCAAAGGCTTCATGAGATTAATACACTTGAATGGGATGACCTAGTGGTTGCAAATGATCCTAACACCTCGACTATTAATGGAGGTAACTGATTGTCCTTTAGCACATTGAAACCTTGTCTAGAAAGCATCATAATATTTTTTAACTTTCTCTTCCTTTTTTAGGAGGCAAAGTTCCACATTTTGATCAACAGAATCAAAGTAATCTCAGCAATGTAAGTTGATATCATCTTCATTGTTCTATTGTTTTGAATAGCTTTGTATTTTTTTTCACAGTTTGTTTCTTTTGGTTAACTCATGGCTGGGACAATTGCTCCCCAACCCCTCCCCACTTCCTTTCTTTCCTTTTTGCGGCGATTCTTGCTTTGTATTATCTGCTTAGCCTGCATAGTGGTTTTATCAGCAGGTAGCCAACAATCTTTCTGCAGAAATCCCTTCTTTTGATAATCTAACGCAACCAATTGCTGGGAGTCACACTTTTCCGGAGAATCTTAATCTTCAGACAGACAATCAAATGAATCCAAATGAGCAGATAAATCATAATGTCTTAGTTAATGGTGTTTTCTTGGACACTTTGGGCAATGGTGGATTGCAAAGTCAGGATAGCTTTGGAATGTGGGTGAACCATATGTTGTCGGATTCGCCATGTTCAGTAGATGAGTCAGCTGTTGAATCATCAGTGTCATCCATTCACGAATCATATTCATCTCTAGTAGGGGATGATAAGCAAACTTCTTTGCCAGAACAAGTATTTAATCTCACTGATGTGTCACCTGCATGGGTGCCTTCTACTGAGAAATCAAAGGTTTGCTTTGCTATTCTCATCTACCTACTTTACTAGCCATCGCTTTCTGGTAAAATGTATCTTTCGTTTAACACTAATTTATTATCTGCTTTCCTACTTTATACATCATTCTTCTTCCATTTTGTGCAATCAATCTTAAATGCTTATAGAACTCCCAAGCTATAAAGCAAGGGTTAATTGTCGGGTGATCGATCAATGTGTTTACCGCCCTCTATTTTGCAAATGGTTTGACTTTCTCTAAGTTTGTTTACTTGTTGCAGATCCTCGTGACTGGATTCTTTCATAAGGATGCTGACCTTTCAAAGTCCAATCTATTGTGTGTCTGTGGTGATGTAAGTGTTCCTGTAGAATGTGTTCAGGTTGGGGTCTACCGATGTTGGGTACCTCCACATTCTCCTGGATTTGTGAATCTCTACTTGAGCTTTGATGGCCATAAACCTATCAGCCAAGTTGTTAATTTTGAGTATCGTACTCCCATTCTGCATGATCCTGCGGCTTTTATGGAAAACAATGACAACTGGGACAAGTTCCAATTCGAGATGAGGCTTTCTTATCTGCTTTTTACCAAAAAGAATAGTCTTGATGTCTTCTCTTGTACAGTATCACCTAAGAGACTAAAGGAGGCGAGAAACTTTGCCATCAGAACGTCGTTTATTTCCAATAGTTGGCAATGCTTGATGAAGTCAACTCAATACAACAGAATTCCATATTCACAAGCAAAAGAAGACCTATTTGGAATTTCTTTAAGAAGCAGACTAAAGGAATGGATTTTGGAAAGAATTATTTTAGGCTGTAAGACTACTGAATATGATGCACAAGGCCAAAGTGTAATCCATTTGTGCGCGATTCTGGATTATACTTGGGCTGTTTCCCTATTTTCATGGTCAGGCTTGTCACTGGATTTCCGTGACAAGTTTGGGTGGACAGCTCTTCATTGGGCAGCATATTATGGAAGGTAAAATGGTTAAACGACCCACTTCTTTAAACCCTTATCCATGCTTCAACTACATTGATCTCCACATGTTTGATATGTTTTTAACCAACTAAATACTTTTGTTTCTTTCCACCCTACGCAACCAGATATTAACATTATTTGAATTCAGCATGAGTTTTGGTAAATTTAATGAAAACTTTGTTGTTTATTTGATTTGAAATTTGTGTTCGTTGGTAGGGAGAAAATGGTTGCAACTCTTTTGTCGGCTGGGGCAAAGCCAAATTTGGTTACAGATCCAACTCCACAAAATCCTGGTGGACAAACTGCTGCTGATCTCGCATATATGAACGGTTATGATGGCTTAGCAGCTTATCTTTCAGAAAAGGCTCTGGTGAGGCAGTTCAATGACATGAGCTTAGCTGGAAATATCAGTGGCCAGCTAGAAACCAACACAACTGACCCAGAAGATCCTGAGAACCTTTCAGAGGACCAGCTGTACCTGAAGGATACATTGGCAGCTTATCGAACAGCTGCTCAGGCAGCAGCACGCATACAAGCTGCATTTAGAGAGCATTCCCTAAAACTGCAAACTGAAACCATTGAGCTTTTGACACCAGAGGCTGAAGCACGCAAAATAGTTGCAGCAATGAAGATTCAGCACGCCTTTAGGAATTTCGAGTCGAGGAAAATGATGAAAGCTGCTGCTCGCATTCAGTACACATACCGCACATGGAAGATTCGCAGAGAATTCCTCAACATGCGTCATCAGGCTATTAAAATTCAAGTAAAGAGCTGCACTTCCTGCTCCATTTATTTCATGTTTTTGCAATTTACTTGCAAGAGAATAACCACATATATGTACAATACAGGCTGCTTTCCGGTGCTTTCAATTGAGGAAGCATTATCGTAAAATTTTGTGGTCTGTCGGGGTGGTCGAGAAAGCACTATTGCGTTGGCGTTTAAAGAGAAAAGGTTTGCGTGGGCTGCATGTTAACAATGCCGATCAGAAGCAGGAAGGTGATGGAGAGGAGGAATTCTTTCGAATTGGTAGGAAGCAAGCTGAAGAGCGTGTCGAGAGATCTGTAGTGCGTGTGCAGGCCATGTTCCGTTCAAAGAAGGCACAACAAGATTATAGGAGGATGAAGCTGGCCCTTAATCAAGCAAATGTAAGTGACTAAAGTATGCAAAGATTATTGGTGATAGGTTATGTTTTACGTGTGTATTGACGTGTATATTTCGTTTGTGCAGCTGGATCGGGAATATGAAGAATTCCTTGGTACGGAAGATAACATGGAAATTTAAGACATAGGTTCTCAAAAAAAAAAAAAAAAAAAAGATAGGTTCCTAAATGTTGGAAAAATATTAAAAAGGGTCCTTGTTTTTTCTTTGGATGCAGCCAACACCCCAAGACAATTGACAAACTAGTAATGTGCAAGGGGAGGTTTGTGCTGTTTTTGTATATTGTATAGTTTCTAGATTACCTAGGGTAGATATAAACCCTTTGACCCTTTGTACAAGATATATAGTCAAGACTCAAACAACGTGCCTTCCCAAATTTAAATGGAAGGGATAGTAATCTATCATTCTATCTTTCATACTGATTCATGTGGTCCTTGTTTGCTGCATTAGTAAAAAAGACCTGTGTGTGCGCTTTGCAGCGAACATAGCAATCATGATTTTTAACCCCGCAAAGGGTAAATGACATGGCATTTGTGCAGATGATCCAAAGGTAAAAAAAGGGAATGGTTAAGGGTGCATTATTATGACTGAGAAAACGTGTTTATTTCTCTTTCTACATGTCCTTTGAAAATGTAACAAATCTTCCCAGTTTAGCAAGGGTATTCTCGTTCCTATTAGGGGAAAAAAAATAATAATTCCTAGTTTAGCATAGTAAGATTAACTTTTCAAATAATGTTTTCCCTGAGAATGGAACCAAATTCTTTCTGAAATCATTAATGCTCCTCTATCACTATCATCATGTCTCTTATCATACTGGAACCATGCAGTTAATTACTCTCCGGATGAATTGATCTCTGAAGCTCTGGCATTTCACATTCTCATTCTACTCAAAGATATATAGATGGAGCCATTTCACAAATTCAAAACACACTATTAGATAGGCAATTTTAGTAACCAATATAGACAGAAACACAAGCTTCTCAACCCCTACCAAAAATAGAAACAAGCGAGTCTCATAACTAAGTACAAATAAAAATAGAAAACATTATATTATAACCAATTTACATGAGACGTCTAAAACAGTAAAACCTACAACTGCTAATGTTGAGATTGCATCAGCACCATGAGAAGTTGAGAACCAAACCAGGAGCACACTGCACACTTGTGGTCTATTTGTCTTCCCTCTACTTAATGTACTGAGAGAGCCACTTGAAGCCTTCACCATACCCCATCTTACGGACGATACTGCACATGAACACCTCAAGAGGTCTGACTCCAGTGTCTGCCAGATTCACATTGCCCTTGCCAGTAGTGAAGTTACTCAGGCCCATATTATATCGCAATTCTTCCTCCGATGCTGCATAAGGTATGTCAATCTTGTTTCCCAAGATAAGAAAAGGTACATTTGCTAGTGACTCATCAGAAAGAAGGGCATCCAGCTCCCTCTTTGATTCTGCAAACCTCTCCTTGTCATATGCATCTACCAGGTAGACTACAGCATCCACCTACATGGCATCAACTTCAGAGTTAACAGGTAAATTCACACGAATTAGGAAACTGCAGATGTTATTGCTTGGGAATGGGAACAAATACTGAGTTGACACTAACAATAAACATTAAAGACTCTTCCAATGCACCATGAAGACCATAAACAATCTAACAACCCTACCAAAATGCAATGCCATGGGGTTCATGTATACTAAATTGGACGTTCTAAATGCATGTTTTGAATCATATAATGAATGATCTTGCACTTAACCCTACCATGTCTCTCTACTAAGGCAGTAAAAACCTATGTCTCGCATGCACAGACATAAAAATATCAGAAGAAAAATTTTATTTCTAAGAAAGGTTAACAAACCTTAGCATAATAATCCTTCCAGACCCTGCGAGCAATTTGATGGCCACCCAAATCAAAGGCCTTGAATTTTATCTTCCCAATACTCAACTCTTCAGAAGTTGGATATTGAGTAGGCTGATGCTGAACTAATCTCTGCAAAACTCAGGTTTTCTTAATCACTATATGAAGGTATTCATTACACCAAAAAAATAAACAAATAAAACGAAGATAATCAAATAAATTTGATATTTTAAGATCGCAGAGAAAACAATAAAACTAGATGCAGGATAAGATCGAAAAAGGAGAAAAGGGACGAAATAATAATAATGATAATAATAATAACCTCGTCTTTGAGCATGTGAAGCAAGGTGGTCTTCCCAGCATTATCTAACCCAAGGAATAAAATCTTTGCCTCTTTTTGCCACAGACCCAGCGATGCAAGAACTCCATAGAACCAATCGACAAGAAACATTTTTTTTCCTATAAAAGATTAATAATTCGGTGGAAAAATAAACAGCGATAAAAATCCGCCGCCGACGAGTTCGTCGGAAACTCCAACCGGCGTAGCCAACAGAGTAAGCTAGACGATGATATTAACTGAGAGCGATAAGATGAATCAACAAAGAGAGAACAAGAAAACGCAACAGAAGAAAACGAAATCAGTGATCTTTTCTTCTTCCTAGGTTACTTATTTTCGCTGCTTTTTGCGGAGTTTATTTATTTATTTATTTTTCACTCAATTTATAATACTGAATACCGGCGTAGCCAGTGAAGTAGGCGGGAAGCTTTCGTGCGCGCAGGTTGTGGAAACTGGAGTAGCCGGTCATTGGGTGGATATTCCAGTTGTGGGTATTTCATTGGTTAGTACGCGTCATTAGATTTGTTATTTGAAACATCCGTATGAATGTAGAACCAACCGCTGGGTTTCTGAGTCTATTGGCTTCGCTATAGAAAAGCTAAGGAAAATAAATAAATAGAATTTCTACATAAAATTCTAGATAAAGTACTAAATTGATCTCCTATATTTTGATGTAATCCTATTTTGGTTCTTAAGGTTTAAAGTGTCTTATTTGAATTAAAAAAAATTATTTAATTTTAATATAATCTCACCGTGAAGTCAAAATTAAATAATTAATGAAATGTCCTATATAACAGCAATACAAAAACAGGCTAATTTTTTTTATATTGGTTAAATATATGTGTAATACATTGTTATTGGAAAATTAGGTGCTTTTTTTTCATACGGTGTTTTATTCAAATCGGACGGTCCGATTTGTTCGATGAAAAAAATAAATTACAAATCGGAGGGTCCGATTTGTTTGAAGAAAAAATTAAACTCCAAATCGGATGGTGCGATTTGTATTTTTTATTTTTTTTATTTGTTAAAATAAAAATCGGACGGTCCGATTTTAACATTAAATTTTTTTTTTTAATTTTCGAAATCACAAATCGGACCAATTTGTGATTGTTTGTTTAAAAAACAAAACAATGCAAACAAATCGGTGCCTTCGATTTGTGTCATCCCATAGCCAAATAAAACACCCTTCTCCTCACACCATATTGTCATACACATTTCTCTCTCCCACACCAAAAATCAAAAGCGTACAAAAATAATGTCGATAATCTGGAAAATAAGTACAAGTTCCAAAGGCATAAAATCTACCGTTGATGTATCAATACATTTATTTATCATTCTTCTTACAATTTAATGAAATATAAATGTATTGATATATCCACGGTTGATTTTGTGCCTCCGAAGCTTGTACTTGTTCTCCATGTTATCCATGTTATCAACATTGTACTTGTACTGCTGTCATATAAGACATTCCGTTAATCATTTAACTTTGACCTCATGGTGGGACTACATTAAAGTTAAATGAAACTTTTTTGAATTCAAATAAGATACTTTAAACCTTAAGGACCAAAACATATAAGGGACCAATTTAGTACTTTACGCTAAAATTTATTATCTAAATAAATCTAAACAAAATAACCACCTAAATTTTTCATAATGTTAGTATATCAAAATTAAAATTTAAACAAAAATGTAAAAAATTAATTTTTTAAGATAATTATTTATATAAAAGATCCTTTTATATAAAAATAATAATTAATAATTAATAATTATTAAATTGAGGCCTGCTACACATGATACAAGTCTTTTTGGCTTACAAGTCTTACAAATTGGCACAAGCCCAACAAAAAACACGCATTACACTCTCACATTCAAGAGTAAATAAACGTATGTTATTCAACCACTTTCTGTTTCTAAAGCGTGTTACTCACCATGCATTATAAACACTCTTCTTCTTCCTCCATGAAAATGAGTTTCTTGCCAAATTTGAAGATAATGGAACTTCAGAAATACACTTAAATGATTACAGAAATACACTCAAACGATTATAGAAATACACCCAAAGAATTACAGAAATACAGCCAAAGGATTACAAAAACTACACCCAAAGAATTTAAGAAATACACCCAATATTCGTTGAAGTACACCTTATGCATAATTCAGAACTCTTTCTCTTTCTCCTCTTCATCTTCTGCTGCTTCTTCTTCAAAAACGATTTCAGAGTTTGATGTCAAAAAACAATGGAAATCGAGAATAACGAAGAAAGAAAACAGAGAGAAAAACACATAAATGAAGAAGGAGAAAGAGAAGTGAAAAACGTGCACTAACGGTTGAAGAAGAAGAAAGAGAAGGCAAGAAACGAAAGAAAAGAAGAAGAAGAAGAGGAGTGCAGTAATGGTTGAAGAAGGAGAAAGAGAAGGCAAGGAACGAAAAAAAAAAGAAGAAGAAGAGGAAGAGGAAGAAGAACGTGCGCAAGAAGAAGAAGAAGGTGCACTTGTAAAGACTTGTATAAAAAAATGCTTGTATGTAGAGAATTTTTCTATTAAATAATTTAATATATTTAAAATTAATTTGGATTGATAAATTGAATAATTCATTTTTCTGATTAAACAAGTGTTTGAAGGTTTAAATTTTGTCTTTTACATATAACAACTCTTCATGACCCATTAATTATTGACCTATCGACCAAAATACATAACTGTCTTAATCTTAACTATTATGTTCACATTTCATGTGGATAGCACCATTTACATGCATGGCAATAAGTCAAAACTTGATAAGACATCAACAAAGAATGGTGCATGACAATTAAACTTGAAGAAAAACCGAAAATGGAAAAGGGGAAGACAACAAAGTTACACGTATGTGAAAATTACTTGTATGTGAATGAAAAGTACTTGTGGAATCAGGGCAAGACGAATCACTTGTACGAAAAGCACTTCTATATATTCTTTCCAACTGGTAAATGGAGTATGTACAGTTGCAGCCTGATTGTGTTCCAGCCTCGGAGGAATTAATTGAATTGATTCTACAAGCTATGTTTTTTGCATGTGACCTAAGTTTGCGTGTAATTTTGATGAGGCACTATTAGATAAAGTAATTTAAATAAAGTAATTATTGTGTTTTGGTTTTGCTATGATCATTGTCTCCATGAATATGATGCACAACCAATAATACTTCAATACATTACAACAAAAGGCGATTAATTATTCTATTTGGCATTTTTGTGTGTTTTAGTCATCAACTCAGTTTCACAACATGCTAACATGCGCAAAACGATGTTGATATATTAGATTTCTCTCTATTTCAAAATCAACAACACAGAGAGTGGAATATAATTTTTTTTTTCTTTCTAAATTTATTGGTGACTTCTCTCTTTCTCCTCAGTCATACCACCTTACAACAGAATCCAATGTTTCAAAGGAGAATGAATATGCCCCAGCCCACAAAAGAATCCCTAAGGATACAAATTGTAATACAAAATAGTACTGGAGTTGTATCAAATAATCCAATCAAATCCAAATCACCAAAACCAAACAAAGATAAAGCCTCCTCTGATGTAACTGCAGACAGTGAGTGCTTGTTTGTTAACCTGGGAAAGGGGAAGAAAAATGATGCCCAGGCTCTACTTTATATATTGAGAGACCCATTTGAAACCATCGCCATACCCCATCTTGCGGACAATGCTGCACATGAACACTTCAAGAGGCCGAACATTGGACTCTGTAAGATTGACCTTTCCCTTCCCCGTGGTGAAATTGGTCAGGCCTAGATGATATCGTAGCTCTTCTTCCGAAGCAGCATATGGAATGTCAATCTTGTTGCCTAGCACAAGGAATGGAACATTTGCTAAGGCTTCATCTGAAAGCAATGCATCCAGTTCCTTCTTCGATTCAGCAAACCTCTCCTTGTCATAGGCATCAACTAGGTAAACTACAGCATCAACCTGTAAAGACAACATACATGTGATGTCACAAGCAATAATAATGAAAAAGAAAAAGAAGAATTATTATGCAGCATTGCAGTCATCGCAGATAAGGCATGGCACACATGTTTCCGTATAGTGAATACATCTATCCAAGAGCGTTTGTTCTTTGTTGATAAAGAGATCACCAACCTCAAGAGGTCAGCTTATAGCACATTTGACATGCAAGTAATGCCAGATGAGGCAAGGAAAGATGACTGAATCACAACCTGTCGATGAACACGGTGTGCTGACAGCTGATTTATCTAAACACTATTAGTCCCTTAAATTATTTTCTACAAATAGTTTAATCCTAAATTTTAAATCGTAGTACACTACTCTCTGAATGTATAAACTCATATCAAGTAAGTCCCATTTAGGGACAAAAAATAATATGAAAAGGACATTTGATGATGTGTTTTATAATTCATATGCAAACTCACTAAATTTCAGAGAGTAAACCGCAAGGGCAGAACATGTCGGGGAGTTGGATCATGTTAGTAACCTAAAATATTAAAATAACTGCTTCTTGGAATACTTCAGTAGGTTATATCAATTTATTAGAAAATCTAACAACTAGATCGTTATAGTTCCATGCATCTCATTTATTCCTCCTACTCTTCTGTGTGCTCTTCTATATCCAACTGATCTGGAAGAACTTGGACATATTAGGAAAGCCTAGTAAAATGCATTCTGCAAGTGAGTGTTAACAAGTTCAATTTCCACTGTCAGTATTTGCCTCCCATGAATCACAAAAAACACAAAAGGTTCCACCTGGGATTATGAAGGCATAACTGGCTGAATCAGGAAAAACATATGAATATCAAGCAAGTTGTAAGTTGGTTACAATATATATTAAAGGGAGTTTGGTTTAGGGTATCAAAATAGTGAATTTATAAATTGGATTTTCATATATATGAAAATACGGTAAACAGAGAATATTTTAGAAGCTAAGCTAACTTTTCAACTTATAAGAAGAGCTGAACATTTTTTTTGTGTTTTTTTTTTGGGGGGGGGGGGGGGGGGGGATGTGAGTTCATAAGATAAAACAAACTAATAAACAGAGTCCAACAAGTGAAAATTAAAGCAGAAAATATTGCAAAGAGCCATAACCTTAGAAAATCAAGCAGTTATTTTCCGTTAGAATAGATGAGCTATCTACAGACTACATGGACCACTGTGTCTTGTTGTAAAGCATGTCTACATGGATCAATCTACATCATTGTGTCCTATCAATAGATAAATAGGCTAAAAAATTTCAAATGTCCCATAAAAGTGAGGGCAGCCAAAAAAAGAATTCAAGAAAAGCTGGTCTATGAATCTATGATGAGGAAACCAACCAGAGTTAAGAGTTAAAAGAAAGGCATTAGCCAATCATATCAAAAGCAATTGGTATCCAGGCTGAAGATTAGCACGTCTCAGGCTTCAATTGAAAATCAATCTAAGAAGCACAATTGCTACATCACATCCAACTGAAAAGGAAATTCCACTACGGCTCTAACCAAAACACTTGTAAACCATGCACACTCTGGAAACAACATAATGCTGATAAAATTTAAGGTTAGTATGTTTTTCATTGAAGATTTGACAGGAATCCCTACACAAATAACAATAAAAAAACAACAAATCTGCACATAAAAAGCAGGATATGCATGCATCATATAGACATCTATATTAAATGACAACCAAGTACACATTAATCCCTATTATAAATACCCTCCCGCAAGCCACATAAAGATATCCCATTTTCAAAAACTAAAATCATTTTAAAGCTGCATTATCTTAAAATTTTTCATTTAAGAGAGGAAAAAAAGTCAAAATTTGATAAACACAAAGGATTGATTAATGACCTTGGCGTAATAATCTTTCCAGACTCTGCGGGCAACTTGGTGACCGCCCAAATCGAAAGCTTTGAACTTGATCTTCCCAATGCTCAATTCCTCCGAAGTGGGGTGTTGGGTTGGTTGATGTTGAACTAATCTCTGCAATGACATGGAAAGAAAATTTAAATTTCATTTTTAAACCATTCAGAATCACACACAAAAAAAAAAGATTAGGAGACAGGGAAATTGTTCGATGTTGTTACCTCATCTTTGAGCATGTGAAGGAGGGTGGTTTTTCCGGCATTATCGAGACCGAGGAAAAGAATCTTAGCTTCTTTCTGCCAAAGACCGAGGGAAGCTAGAATGCCGTAGAACCAGTCGAAGAGAAACATGGTTTTGCTTTCAGCGTGGAGATCCAAAGGGAAAGTGGGAAATGGAGAGAAAGGTCTGTATGAATCTGGGGAGAAGAGAGTGTCACAGATCGCTGCTTAGTTCACGAAATTATGTGAATGACAAAAACGAAAGGAAGCCACGCGATCGATGAGATCCCACACCACCATAAGTCCTCAATTGTCTTTTCACATCTTACATTTGCATTTGCTACCCCCATTAGCCAATTACCAATTTGCCACCAATACAAATCCTCCGCATGTCCTGCTCTGCAAATTTACGATGCGTATTTTTTTATGGTATTTGTTTAAGCTACAATAAGGGTGTATGACGATGGTATTTTAAGTTCTACATTCTAATTAATAAAAAACAAAAATAGGCTTCTTACTATTAGTTTTTCTATTTATGGATTTTAATTTCAATAAATCTATTATATATTACTAATTTTACAATAAAAATATATCATATATTTCTTCTTTTATTATAATTGAAATTAATTTTTTTTTCCAATTTTAAAGAGTTATCACTTTCTTTCTCTTTCTAATTTTTTATTTCTTTTATTTCTTCTCTTATCTATCTCTCTTATATGTCATTATCAATAACTAACTACAAATTTAAAAATTATAATGTATAAAATGATATTATCTAATTATAATTAAAATTAAATTAAAACTAAAATATAATTATTATATTACTAATTTAACAATAAAAATATATCACATAACACTCTCTTATTAAAATTAAAATAAAATATTTTTTTCTAAAATTAATAAATTTTCTTTTTCAATCATCTTGTCTATCTCTCTTTTTCTCTATTTTTCTCTACCATTTATATTCTATATATAATTTATAATTTATGTCTTATATTACTAATTTTTTTTTTGGTAACTTCTTATACTAATTTAACAAATCAAAATGTTTCATGAAATATTTTTTATTATAATTTAAATAAAATATTTTCTTTTAAAATTAAAAAATTATCTCTCTCTTCTTCTTTATCATTCTCTCTCATTCTCTATCTCTCTCTTTTTATTTTACAAAAAATAAAATTAATAAAAAATAATTTAATTAAATTCATAAAATTATAAAAAAATACATTAAATTTTATAATTAAATATAATTAAAAAATAATTCTATAATATTATTTAAATAAAAATATATTATTATATGCATATATTTTTAGTTTTTTATTTAGTTTTAAATTTTAACTTCTAATTTATATTTTTATTTTTTTAAATATTTATTACATATAATTTAGAGAAAATACTAATGTTGTGATGTTGTGATTAATAATTAAAATCAAGATTCACTTATTTAAAAAAATTAATTTTAAGTTAATTTTATAACTATTAATATAATTTTTTATACTAATATTTAATTATATTTTTATATACAGAAAGAGAAATATATTATTTTAAAAAATTATGAAAATTAATTATTTTTATTTGTGTAACAAACTTAATACTTAATCAAATGTAAAAATATATACATTAAATTCTTTCAAATTTTAGATAATAAATATTAAAATTAACTATTAATAAAGAATTAAACTTTTCTGTATAAAAATAATAACTAAAAAACTCATTATTTGATTTTTTATTTTTATTATGAAGACCCTCGTATTTTATAAATCTTTTGTATCATAATTTATACTACTGAAATAATCTATTGTGGATATAATTACTTAAGCAGATGAGTAAACTGACCATTTGACCAATCCAAATTAACTATGTTTCCATAATATTTTTATGGACCAAAATACTAGTAATGTATGAAATTTTTTTGGACTTGGATTAATGTATGGAATTTAAGTACATACTACAAACATATTACAAAAAATAAGTTTTTTACAAAGCTCTTTTTTTCATATGATTTTAAGGCGTCTTCTTATATTAATTTAACATAAATTGGGCCTAACTATCTGTCTCCGGCCCGGAAGGGCATTATTGTAATTAAGAAGACAAAATGTCCTAGGGTTTTCGCTCACATATATAAACATCCCATTTGCTTCGTTTCTAATTTCCTGTTCCGCAGAAAACCCTAGAGCTCAGCACTCCCTCTGCTTTTTCACGGTTCTTTTTTTCTTCTTCTTCTTCAATTTCTCTGCCGTAATTTCTCACCCATTTTCTTCTCCTTATTTCTAATTTGTTTTGTTTTGTAGATTCAGAGATGGCAAAGTCGAAGAACCACACAGCTCACAACCAGTCCTACAAGGCCCACAAGAATGGCATCAAGAAGCCAAAGAAGCACCGCCACACTTCCACCAAAGGGGTACTGTTTTTTCCCCACCCTTTCTTATTTCAAATTTCCCTTTAAACCTTCTCAGTTGATCTGTTTGCATTCATTTTTGTTCTAATAATATTGTGTTGTCGGCAATTACTGTAGATGGATCCAAAGTTTTTGAGGAACCAGAGGTATGCAAGGAAGCATAACAAGAAGAGCGACGAGGGATCCGCTGAGGAAGAGTAAACTGCTACTATCGAATGGAGCTATTAGGGTTTTTTCATTTAGATTCCTTATTCCAGCTCTATATATGTTTTGGTGTTAACCTTTTGTTTTAATCTAAATTCAGTAGTATAGTTCAATTTTATGGATACTTATGGTTTTTAATTAATCCCGAGATAATGATGTGCTTTGTTGGTGATTTCTGTTAAAGACCATTTAAAGTTTCTCAGTGGAATATTTAGTTGCATGTGTTTTTCTCCTATTTGATTGTTTAACTGCCGTAGAATTATACGGATATCAGAAGCCATAAGCAAACGTAGTGGGTTTCTAGGGAAATGTATGTAGGCATAATTTAAGCTTTCATCGAATCTAAATTAACAAGCTATGAATAATCCTTTGTTATAATTTTTAGAGTCTTATGATATCTCCTCCCACTCTTATAATATTATGAAATCATCGTATGATGGGTAGCAGGCATGTCATAGGTTTACTCTACAAATCTAAGCTTGGCATGTCTTTATCGGCTTTCCACTCTCTCTGTTACGTTTTATCATAGAAGTTTATATGAGCGTTATTATCGACTACAGAATGATTATAAAAAAAAAGTTCCCGAATATTTGTATCCGGTGTTCCGACGTCTATTTGTACTAAGGGCCATTTTTCATTTGAAAATTTAATCTTTTTTTTTCTCATGTTGATCATCATTAGCAATCTTGTTTAACTTTTGAAAAAAGTATTCATTACGGAATTTTTGACGACTTGACATAGCTAGATCAAGAAGAGTTATTCAAAATTAGAGGGTTTTTTAGCGTTTAATTTTAATTTAAATGAAAGGAAGGATGGAATAGCAAGATAATAAAAGAATGATGAAATGGTCTAAAATAATACTACTCAGTACTTCTTTCGGTAGTTCAAAAGCGTTTTGTAAACGTAGATTTGAGTACAAAAATCACTTCAGCGTATCAAAGCGATCAAGAAATTTAAACGTGTTTTTTTACCTTTGAACGCAAAAACAAAAACACACACTAAACGTTAGTTGTTTGTCAGGTTAAACAGAAATGAACTTTTCTTATTACTATTTAAGGTTTAATTCTGAAAAGGCTATGATTCGGGGCTATCATTGATCATTTTGGAACGGCAGCAAACTTCATTCTCTTCCCAAGCCAATTAATAATCGATAGTAGATTTGGCAAATCTATTCGAGCCCATGAAAACCTAGAATGAACTCGTTGGGAGCTAATTAGTTTGACGAAGATGTCGACGGGATTAATTTCATCAACTAATTTGGCCAAGTCTTCGACTTATGAGGAAAAAATGGGTACATTATTTTTGGGTGCAAAAACCAAGAGCTTTGTAAAGTATACCACTCTAAAGAAGACTATAATTATGAGAAGCAAATCAGTTTGAAAAATGCAACATTGAAGCTAAGCATTTCTGGAATGCACTAAAAATACTAAGAAAAAGTGATAATACTACATCTAATACTCCGCGGCTATTCATTCCATGGCTGTCGGTGGTCTCCTTCCAGCGGTTCCCTACTACAGGCTTCTGAATGTGCCCAAGTCTTCCGCTTGAAGATGAGTATTCCGGAGGTTCCTAGTACAAGCAAATTTCTTCAAAATTTATACTTTGGGGGAAGATTACACTGCAACTGGTTCACTTACTGGGATGGAAGCATGTGCTTTAACCTGCCTCAGTAATTGAAGATGGCGTGTATCAATTCACAAGATATAATAAACTAGCTGTGTATTAATAGAATTTAACCTTAAATTCACCACTTTCAGAAAGAAGTTTAGATTGAAAACCATGAACAACTCGATGCCTATCTTCACATTTTCACCATTATAAATAATTAGGTATGCTGGAATGGTCATGCTTAATATGATGTTTTAAGTAAAGGATAGCTCACCTTTGCTGACTTGAACAGCTCATCAAGAACCTCTGACAAAGTTGGATGAGCATGAACTGCAAGTTTTATGTCCTGCATTGTGGCGAAATATGATGAAATTTATCAAATAAACAGTACGACAGCAAAACACATGGTGGCCAATAACACGAACATTAATAGACTAAAAACTTTATTGATAACAAAATGTGGTGAGGGAAAAAAGAAAAACTCTAAACTAAAAAGTCAATCTGAACAAATTTTACCTGAATACGTGTTCCTAATGCTATTGCATTTGATGCTTCGTGAATGAGATCTGCTGCATGCAGACCAAAAATATGAACACCTAGTATCTCTCCATTGTCAGGTCTATATATCAACTGCATTAAAGCATAAATGACAATTAGCAATGTGTAGCAAGTCTCACACAGAGACAACAAACTTGTTCAGCACCGCAAGTTATTCCTTAGAAAAGATGTAAAACTTATTTATCATTTCGTACGCAAATAGCATCAAAGAGAAATACAGAAGTAGAACCTTGGCAAGTCCCTCTCCTTCATTTTCTGCTAGTGCCTTTGTGTTAGCTTTAAAACTTGTTTTGGCAACACTTACTTCAAAACCCTCTTTTTCACCTTTCTCCCTTGCTTGAGGCTGCAGATTTTATGTTGGTCACAAAATATAAGATCTTGATCTTCCAAATTCAAGACAAGAAGCAGAAATATTATAGTATAATATTGGGGGGAAAAGGGTGTTAGACCAGAAAACTGGAAGGAAAGTTAAGAACATATATGAAAGAGAAGAAGTCCATTACTGTAACATTACTACAGAGAATGACACATAAAATAAAAAGAAAATTCTGATATACCTCTGTTAGTCCAACCATGCTGATTTCAGGATGAGTGAAACAAGCAGCCGGAACACTTAAATGATTGAGTACGTGATCTCTTCCAGTAACTTGTTCAACAACTGTCAAAAAAAGAAATTATCGAGTGAAACAAAGCAAAATACTAATAATTTCTAGAAAATTACATCAGTTGCCAGTTACCTGAAATTCCTTGAGCACTGGCAGCATGAGCAAGCATCATTTTGCCATTTGCATCACCAATGCAAAATAAATGCGGTACCTAGCATTCCAAATCCTATGTCAGTAGCCATAGATCAGATAAAGATAATTGCTTGATTAGCACCTGAGAGACTGAGACAAACCAGCTTTCCATTTGAATCAATTACTCGCATGCGCTCGTCCACAGGAACGAAACCTCTCTGTGTTACCACATCAATCTGTAGGAACAACATGCCAAACTTTATAATCATTTCTTTAAGGGAAAACATTCTGTCCTAAAAACATTTCTGTTAGAAATGCATACATTCTCCAACCCAAGACCTTGTGTGAATGGAGCCCTGCCAGTTGCTATTAGTGCAGCATCCACCTGTACCAAAGCAGATAAGAACTTGTCAGGTTGTGATGAATCCATATGAACCGGTATGAAACAAATAAAGAGATCATTTAACTTTGAGATTTCCAGATAGTTCAAGGATCCCACAAAACCTAGCACTACAATTAGTTAAGGATTTCAGCTCATAACCTCACAGTGCTAAGTTCAAGGGGACCGCTATCTCTAAAGCTAAACATAGACAAGAAAGAAGAGTAATTTGGTTATCAATCATCATAGACTTGAATTGCCTGCCTCAGTGCAGCTTCATGCACTTATTTTGTTGATTTTATGCAAAATTGATGTGCAGTGCATCAACCACTTGTGGCTTTTGAATATGTGATTCAAGTTAAGTGGCAAGTCCTCTTGTCATGAGTGTGTTGGTGCCTTACAAAGTACATGATCAGAAACAGTTACTACTAATGAAACTAATAGTTAAGTATGAGTACATTCTTGTCCATGTTTACTCCATCTCAAATTCCAATTTTGCAATTAATAACCTTCTCCCTCCTTCCCATGGGATGATGAGAGAAATATTTACATCAAAGAGATAAAATTTTCAGGTAAATTACCTCCAAAGTGTCCTTTGGTTCCTTGGTCTTTGCATCAATGAGTTCAATCGTGACAGGTTTTCCATCCCTTGCAGGCGTGATCTATGGAAAACATCAGGACTGTGATTCATGAAAGTAGCCAACCAACAAAAATCTAAATCAATAAATTACAAGATGTAATTACCTTGCTTGCAAAAACTCCTGTATGATAATCAATATTCCGGGGGTTAATAAGAACCCTCTGAGCCAATTTTCCAATTTCTGGATCAAATCCAGGCATAAGCTGATCTAAAGCTTCAACAAAAGTAACCTGCAGAATATCATTACAACTAAATTACTAGCCTTAATAAATTAAATATTTGTTATAAATTTTGTATATCGAGGGATGTGGTTGTACGACACTCAATTATTTGTAATACTTCTCAGAATAAAAAGTATTGAGAAAGAAAAAAGCATGCCAAATATGTAGTATCTCTCTTTCAAGTTCTGTACAAGGTTGAACAACAGTCAACTATATGTAATATTTCTCAAGTATAAAAGATAACAAAAAATGTATGCCAAAGATGTACTACCTCACTTCCAAGTGCAGTATATACATCACTGAATTCAAGGCCAATGTAACCACTTCCAACAATTGCTATCCAATCAGGAACAAACTCCAGTTTGAGTGCATGGTCACTGGTAATCACAGTCTTCCCTGAAGGTGATTAGTTGGCAAATTTTCATTAGGAAAAAATAAGTAATTATACCGAATGTCTGAATATATCTTATAAGAAATCAGGAGATGACAAACAAGGTTGAATACAAGGTTGAATTTATGGACAAAAGCTAATTATAAACTGAAAAGAGAACAAATTAGGATATATGGCATTTCTGAGTTTTTCAATTTCGAAGAGATAACGACTCTTTCAGTCCACTTGATGAACTCAAGTGTCAGGAGCGTTAACCATTAAATAGAACACAGCCCTATCCCCTCTTCTAAAGATTGAATAAAGACAGTGAGTCTACATGAATCATCAAACTGACATGTTGAGAGATTAGAAAGCTATGTTTTATTGATAAATGTTTTGTTTGTTTTGCATTTGTATAGGGAAACCATTATCCCCAATTTTATTATCCTCCTCCTCGTCTTAATAAAATCCTCTTTTTTTCTAAAATATGAATCATTAAACTGACATTTGAGATCATAAATAGAATGTACTATTGTAATATACTGACCGACAATCTCATCATATAAATTCTAATGGAGACGAATAAGTTAAATACTAGTAATCAATAAAAATATCTCCAATCCAAATACTAATGTTGTGAAGTAATTGATACATACCATCAACTTCAATGCCCTTGGGAACAAAAGGAACAGATCCAGTTGCAATAATGATATCTTTCGCAGTTACTATTTTGTCTGAGGAGCCAATTTGCACTTTTTGAGGACCCTAAACAAATTCATAAAGCAAAATAATGTCAAGAACTTGGAATCTTTTGAAGTTTAAGGATAGCCTTGCTCAATAAACAAATGGTTCATTTTTCCCAAGCAATTAGGCATGACACAAATATGGATCCACAGCCCAAAATATTAACTATAGATTCATGACTTACCAAAATTTTTCCAAAACCAGTAAGTATATCTACTCCAAGTGCTTTCATTGAGTTGGTTAAGTTATTGCGGATTTTTGACGCAAGATTTATAGCATGGTCGGCAACTCCTTGTCTGTCATACCCAGCAGCAGAAACCTAGATCAAGCAAAACAAAGGAAACCAATTTACTCGTGTATCTGATCGGCCCACTGCTCTACCATGGGGCAAATACCAGTATTCCATTGCCATCACAGCAATTGACAGCACAATAGATTCAAATTTTGAAACCAAATTAACTAAGATATTATATAGCATTGTTACCTGCAAGCCCAGGGACTTCAAATGGTGATCATTCTGCAGTTCTCGCATACGACCAGCCACAGCCAAAAGAGCCTTTGAAGGAACACAGCCTCTGTTCACACACGTCCCTCCCACCACGTCTCCCTCCACAATTGCCGTTTTCAAACCCTGTAATTGTCATGTGATCCTTAAGATAGTTATACACTTATACATAACAAGTAATTTACAGTATGGTACAGTGCACCACTATTGAACCTTATCAATCTAATTATATTAAACAATTATTAGTCCCAGATAAACCCTGTCCTGCTAAGCTTACTTTTGTAAGATACTATTAAGCATTAAATAATTGAGATCAAGTTTGGGAGATCGGACCTTCTCTACAGCGTGAAGCGCAGCTCCGTGGCCGCCGACGCCAGCGCCAATAATCAACAAATCATAGTCGAAGGATTTGGGAGGGCTGCCATTGGCGGAGAGCGCAGCTGAGATGGCTTGAGAGCGGGGACGGGACGGGAGCTGAGAGGAACGATGGTTGCCGGAAGCATTGAAAGCTAATGCCTGAGGCCTGAGGCCGCAGAAGCGGAGATTGAGGGGCGTGGAAGTGTTTAGTGAGAATCTGGTGGTGTTTGATCTGGAAACTGCTGCGGCGGAGGAAGAAGGAGAGAAGGAGAGTGAGAGAGTCGACTGCATTTTGGAGAGAGAGAGAGAGAGAGAACGGAGAATGGGAATGGCGAAAATGGAAATAAAAGGGAGAAGGGAGATCTGAGAAGATATAAGACAGAAAGAAAAGGTGTCCCTCGATGAATCCGTTGGGAGTTAGGAGGAGCAAGTGAAAGAGGCGGAGAAACCAAAGAGTGGCGGATTAACCACTTTTCTTTGCTTTGTCATTAGTCATTACCCTGCCTTAACTTCGCCACTAGAGTGGGACTAGTTATTTGTAATGGGAAATGTCTCAATTTCTTTTTTATTTGATAAAATATAATTTTATATTTTATATTTTTTAAGTTACTTAAAATATATATATAAAAAATATTAAATAATTAAAATTACATTTTATAAAATAATTTTAAAAAATTGAAAAAATCCACTCCCACACCTATAATAAGTGTTTAAGAAAATTAAAATATCCGGACAAAATTTTATTTATTATAATTTGATGCTTAAATTGATATTCGTTCTGCATTCTTTTTAGCGAGTCCAAGTGTCCAACTATGGAATAGTAGCCAGTTATCAACAAGTATCCTGCTGGGCGAATGTGTTTAACTGTTTATGGTCTAGTCATGTATTGCTTTTAAGATATACATTTTTGTGGCACCTAACATTACTTGAAGATGTACTTTGTAATCTTGTATATGGGGAGAAGATATTTTGTATTTGTTGTTTTGTATTGAAAGTTGAAACAGGCCATAATCCATTTTTGATGTACTTTTAATTTATTTTTTGGATTGGACTTTCACTTAATTTGTATTCTTTGGTTATGTGGACTTTTTTTATTTAGTTTCTAAAAATGGTATCATCCAAAATATTGGCCCAATGGGCCACCTCAAACCCATAAAATTTTAGTCAAAAGTAGAAAATCTTAGCTCAAATTTGATCAATATCCTGACAGAATATTTTTTTTTATTTGATGGCATAAGCCCAAAAGCACATATACAGATCAGAAATCATTCGTGGTGCAATTTAGGATTTAGCTCAAAGCCTCAAATGATAAGTCATGTATCTCTTAAAATATTATATTCGGATTTGAATATCGACAAATATCAAGTTGTGAATAAAAATCCTTAAGTATTGTGTAAACGAGTGTATAATGTGTTTGAATTGCAATGATGTAATGCTTAATATTAAAAAATGTCCAATCCATATTTAAATAAAAAAAAATTATTCGGGTAAAAGAATCCCTCTTACATTATCATCGATAAGCAACTTATGTTTAGATCAAGGTTCTGAAAACCGAACCGATCATCGAATCGTTCTACTTACTGGTTTATTGGTTCATAGGTTCAACCTGTTCGACCGTGGTTGAACCGAAAAAACCGTTTTATAATAAAATAATAAATAAAATATAAATAAACACATGAAAATATAATTATAGTCTAATCTAAACTTTAAAATATCATTCAAATTAAAAGTACTACATAAACCAGAATGTTATAATCTCATTCAAATACAAATGCAAAAGTCAAAAAACAAAACAACCAATCAAACATAACATAGCAGCATCAAAATGATCCAAGTTTGTCATCAATCATCAACCCTACCAAGTGGAATAAGATTTTTTGTTGTATATCTTTCTAAAGAATGTACACCTGTGAATAACTAACAACCCATCTACAATAGAGCAGGATCATCATCACCGCCTTCTAAGATGTCCATGTTTAATCTTCATTTACATAATTAAACAAATATTTATATACCAAAAAATGTAATGAGAGAATCATTCAAAGGTACCTCTCCTGCAGCTTTTTTTGAAACTTCCCCCTCTGAAGCTAGAGCTCGGTCAGCACATAAATGGGAATGAGCCACATTTCCAACATAAGTGAAATCATACATGTTATTGCCATCACCAATAATGAACTGTTCAAGAGAGAATTAAAATTAAAGAATTAAAAGACTTTAAGAAATTTTCTGGTAATAAGTTACATGTGCGTATTGCTCTGTCCAAATCCCTCTTTGTTTCTGGAAGCACAAAGGTTTTCTATTATTTGCAACAAGCCAATTTCTTTCAATTCATGGATAATTTGAATCATCAAGCTATGTCCCACTCAAGATTAATTGTCCAGATTAATTAGCTACTGAAGGAGAGTACAAAAATTTATTAGGGCACTCACTACAAATGCAGTGCAAAGCATAGCCTTCAGCAGAAACTCACATTAAGAGTCAGGAAGTATGGCTGAGTATGCCATAGCATCAGCTACAAGGCTCTACAAAGCAGTAAAGTCAAGCTAATTGCTAACTCTTCTCATTCTGCTCAGCCCAAAGGGGATAGGATATAAGAGCAGAGAACAGATCGAATAAACATTAAGCCTGCCTAAAACATGCAAAAACTACAAAAATGTATTCATAACAGTTTCAGAGACTCAGAGTTCAGTTCATCAGAATCAGTATCAGATTTCATCACAAAATCATGTTCATAACTAAATTAAAAATTACCTGGAGATGAGGAAATCTATTGCTTTCTCTCAGAGCTCGAAGGACTTCACCGCTTCAACGCTTCAACGCTTCAACCGAACTCTATTGCTTTCTCTCAGAGGCAGAGCTCGACGGAGGTGACTGGTCGAAGTGGCTGAGGGCGCGACGGAGCTGAGTGCGCGATGGAGCAGAGGGCGCGACGGTGCTGACTGCGCGACGGACCCAACGGCGCCACGGAGCTGACAGCGCGATGGTGCTGACGGCGTGACGGTGCTGAAGGCGCGACGGAGGTGAAGGCGCGATGGTGCTGAAGGCGTTCTCTCTGTCTCTCACAGTCTCACTCTCTCTGACCCTTGCTTCAGGACGCTGGAGTGCTGCTAGACGAAAGGAAAGTGCGAAGGGGAAAACTGAAAAGGGAATTAGGGTTCCAAAACGCAAAACGCAGCCGTTTTGCTGCAAGGCTAAAAAACCGGCCGAGTCCCGGTTCGGTTCGACCCACCGGTAACCGGCCGATTCATCGGTTCAACGCCGATTTTCAAATCCTGCGATTTTTCTTATTATTCGAACCGGTTTTCAGAACATTGGTTTAGATAGTGGAGTATCTAAAAATTGTTCAATTTAATGTAATGCAATGTAACGAAACGAATGAAATTTGAAATGAAAATGGCTGATTTGAAGTAAATATGTTATATGATAGCTTCGAAGGCCCATAACACGAAGAAGAAGTAGTGCATTAAATTTGATAGAAAATAATAATATCACTCTTTATTTTTTATAAATTTAATTATTTTATTGATCCTTATATTTTATCAAATTTTTAATTAACTTTTTATATTTTTTAATTAAATTTTTAAATTATTTTTAATTTTGTAATTATATTATTTTTATATAAGAAATATTAAAATCAACAAAGAATATTTTTTTCAAAAAATATATAGTCAAATATTTAATTAAATTCTTAATCGTAGATATTTTCAATTTATCGAAAAATATTGAGTTAACTCTAACTTTTTATACTAAAAACTAAAAGGGACCAAAATATAAAATTAAAATAATATAGTGATTCAATTAAAAAAATATAAAGATCTAATTACAAATTTAATGAAACTATAAAAAATAATAAAATAATTAAACTTTTTTTTACAATACTGTTTTACATATAATATTTTTATATTATATTTTTGCATAAATTTATAGACAAAATGAGTGATACTATTAAAATAAGAATACTAGTACATATTCTCAATTTAACAATTCTAAATTGAATCACACAAATTTTTGGATTGATAAAATTTGGTTTTTTCAAAATAACTTATTAACATAATTTTATAAAATTTATAAAAATTATATTTGTTAAATTAAAATAAAATAAATTTTAATAAATACAAATTACTAATAAAATTATTTTTAATATTTTTAATAAAAATAAATGTACTAAAAAAGTAAAAAATATATAATAATATAAAATTGTATTAGATTTTTTTATTAAAAGAGTAACCTACCAAAACAATATTCAAAATATTTTAGTATTGGCAAAATAATTTTAAAAGATATAAAAGATAAATTAGCCTCTAAAAAAATTCTTAATTTTGACAAAAATAACTAAACATCCGACAAAGTCGTTTTTATTTATGAAAATGCTGAATTGGCTAACAGAAAAGTTGTAATGACTTATCAATTACCACCACGACTCCCCTCTCCTCTTTTCACCCTCTCCTCTCTATTCACTTTTTCTACAATCTCAACTTTTTTCTCATCCTCCTATGTAAAAATGGTATTTAAAAAAATGATGGCACCAACAAAAAAATGTTAAAAAATACAAAAAAGATAAAAGAATCCTAAAAAAATTAATGGATTTGACAAAATGATCAAATTAATCACATTTTGGTTAACAAAAAATGCTTTTATGTAACTAACATTGTAGATGACATAGCAAACTGTGTTAATAATCTATTACATAATATTATGAATTATTTTGAAATGTTAGAAGCTAGAAAAACAAAATTATCAAATCAAAGTAGAGTTTATTTTGATGCATTGATAGTATAAAACATTTTATATAATCCTACAATCACAATCATTTTTTTGGATGACTATTTATGCGATTAATATAAAAGATCATTATTTTTGCTAATATGATGTTATGTGATTAGATGTATATATAAAACGGTTTTACAATATATCTAAATTAAATTTATCAAAGTAATACAAACATTAATTTCTCAATAGGGTAAAGTACTAAATTGGTCCCTTACGTTTGGAGTGAATCATATTTTAATCTCCAACATTTGAAGTGTCTTATTTACATGCAAAATAGTTTTGATTGGTCTCAATCAAATCCTGTTGTTAAGTGATAGTGAAATTGGTAACGACGTGTCCGACGTGGCCAACCTGGTACACACGCTCGACTTAACCGTTGGAAGCAAGATAAAAAAAAAAGAAAAAGAAAATAGGGTCAATAAGTAAATCATAAACCACCAATATTGTTGATCATCGTCTTCTGAGAATGACTCCTCCATTCTCTTCTCAAGGTTCGCGTAGCAGCAGCAAAACTTGTGGGAGAAGGAAGACGTGGTTTTGTGAGGAGAGATCAGTATTGTGAACATCCTCTATAGTGGAGAACCCTGGAAGAATATTTTGGGAATGCGTCAACTATCAGGTAAGTGTCCTCTTTGCAGTCTCTTCTTTTGATTCATCATTGGTTGCTAGTGTATGGAGCTTTTAACTGTTTGATATCCTCTTTTTGTTCTTCTGAGAACAGATCGGAGAAGAATGTGAGTATTTTATTTGGGTAGAGACTGAAGGGTAAGACTCACAAATTCAAAGACTGAAGAAGAAAGCAAGTGTGTTGAAGAAAAACCTGCAGAAAGCTGAAAGAAAATTCGCATTGGCACTTGCTACTAGAGTTCTAGGATGGATAACGGATAGGTTGTTGCTATATGATCGATCGATTTAGTTATGCAAGACATATGAGTTTGACATACATTTGAATTGCTGCAAGATTTAGAATTGTGGTTTAGGGTGATATTATATATGTTTATCTATTTTGCTAAATTTGTCTCTAATTTGATATGAATGTGTAAAGGTATGTGCTATAAACATTGTCAACTATTGAGCAAAATAAAAAAAATGAGTTTTTTAATCTATGAACATACATTTTTGGGCATTGTAACATTTTAAATCAGTTCGACAACCAATAAGTAGAAGGCTTAAAGAAGCAGTTCACATAATTATACTCCTGAAAATAACTTTTAATCATTGATACTAGAGAAGTCTTACAGTAGCTTCTCTAAAACATTATAATATCAAAATAAGTCTTAAAGTAGCTTGACATAAACAGAAAAATAACAACACAAAAGATAACTATCAAATAGAAGTCTTAACGTAACTTCTCTAAAGTATTACAGGTCCAAAAGTCCTTAGTCATTGTCACTTTCATTACAAAGTATACATTAATCATAGTACTATAAATTCATCCCAATACTTTTCAGGTCCTAGGTGGTGTTTTGGCCATATACTTCAAGATCCTTTTTGATGGACTATTAATTATTATTGTAGATGGCTGGAATTGACTATTGTTGTTGGTGCATTTAGCTCTCTTGGAGGAGTTTTGTGACTGTTGTGTCCCTACAGCTTGTGCATTGCTCTCTCTCTTTGCCTGAGTTTTTGTTATTATTTTTGTTGTTGGCTTTGCTGCTATCTTGATGGAATTTCTAGTCCTAGTTATACCAACACTTCTTGGATTGTTGAACTGTATTATGCTACAACCAATAACAAAAAGCAGAGATATCAACAAATTGATATTAATCCAATATTAGTTTCAATCTATATAGTTAATTCTAATTCTTACAATTAGATGAGGTCCATGCAATTTTTACCTTTTTTGTCGATGTCTCCACCTTACGTTTTCTATGGCAGGTTCTTTTGTTGTGACCAAGTATAAAATAGTAGGAGCATTTTTTTTGTTGTCCTTTCCTGGATAATTTCGACAGTGGTCCAATATTTCATGTCTCATCACCACCCTTGTTCCTGCTTAATTTAGGGCACCCTATTGGTTTCCTAAGCACTGGTGGTAGCACATTATCATTCTGAATTCCTCCCACAGATTTAGTCCATTAACAGGATAGATAACATGTTGATAGCAGTTCACATAGATCTCTTTCTTATAGTAGTTGTTCACATAGTTCTTAATATTTAAACACATTTTCTAATGCAACTCATGGCATGCTCACAAGGATAACCTGATAGCTGAAACTTTTTACGGGAGCACTCATGGTTCATTAAGTCCACAACAAATTTGTTCCTATTACCCTGGCTGCTGGACACCTCATACTTGTCTCTACCCACATAGATGGCTATCCACTCCCCACCCTTATCAAACTCTCTTTTATTTTTTTTTTTGTTTATTTTTGACAAAACATCTCCAGCATATGTCAGTATACTTTGTCTATTATCAGCCCACCTATTCATAAGATAAACCTTAATATCTTCTAACATAGACATTATAGGTTTCTCTCTAGCCTCTACTATAACAAAGTTAAAATATTCACACATATTGTTTACAAGTGTATCACATATGGGTAAATAACTAAACTTGGACTTGATCCAAAACTTAACAGGGATCTCCATGAGATGCTTATAAGCTCCTTGATCAACCATCTGAATCTCCTTCATTCTTCTCTCCCACTCCTGGACATATGTTGCCTTTGTAACCTTCTACATCATCAATTTCAACTAAACACTTTGGTACCTTTTTTTAAAATTGCTATATAAGTGCCTGACACAAAACCTATGATCTATGCCAGGCAGCAACTCATCAAAGGTAGGAATCAATCCTTTGGACACAAAATTTAAAAACAGAACAAGTCAATAACATCACAATTTGAAGTAAAATATCCTATGACATAAACAAGAACCAAGTAATCAAATTAAATGAGGGTTACCTTTTGTTGATCGCTCATAAATGTACACCTTCTGATTTTATCAACGCTCAAATCATCACACAAATTCAATAAAAACCAAGTCCATGGGTCTTTTGTCTCTACTTCAACAATAGCATAGGTAATTGACAAAATCTGATCATTGGAGTCCCATCCAATAGTTGTTAGAAGTTGACCTCCATATGGAGTCTTGATGAAGTATCCATCAAGGCCAATAATGGGTCTACATACCATGAAGTTCCTTTTGCAAGCATCCAAGCAGATATAAATCCTCTCAAAGGTTGGTCTCATATCCTTACTAGGGATTGGTATCTCTAATTGAAACTCAAGAGGTCTTTGAACTTGTATACGAATAGTGATATCCGAATTCGACCTTAGTAACTCGGCAGGATAGTCATATATTCTCCTATATTACTCTCCATAAGTACCATTAATCTCATCCAATGCTAACTACTTGACTCTGGCAGCTTTAAACTTTGTGAGGTTAACATTCCACTTGCTATGAGTGCATACTTTCTTCATAAAAGTTCTCAACTTAATCTTTGGGTTCTCACAAGTCTTCTTCATAAATGCCTTGCTAAGCCATTAGGAACTCATGATTCCAATTTTGGTGGCCTTGCTACATGTGTGTCTTTTATAATAGCTGGTCAACTGCCATGTATCCTCCCTTTTAATCTTATGGCAGTATGCAAACCACTTGCATCCTTCTTAGCATGCCACATACGGCTATCACACTTTGAGAACCATAATCCTCTGTCACTGTGCACTGCATAGCTAGTTACACATTCCTTAAAAGCATTCCTGTCCACATATATTATGCCAACCTCTCGTTTATACTCTTTGATATTCTTCAAATGTTTGTGCAAAGGATACTTCCTCAATGAGGGATCCCCTTCATCATCGCTTACAGGGACATCCCATAATTCCTCACTGTCATATCCATCATCTTCATCCCTTAGTCCAACAGCCACCACTTTCTCCTTTTCCTTAGTAAAACTGGCACTGAATTCTACTTCCACTCTCTCAGCTGCAATACTTTCTTTCATCTTTTGAGAATCCTTCATAGTTGTGATATCAACAGCAAACAAACTCCATCACCATTCCAATCATCATCACTGTTATAAAAAACTACTTCCATTGCACTATCTTCAGAGCTGAATTCACTCCACTGTTCATCATTATCTCCATCATCACTCTTTGGCTGATAGTCATCATCCTTAGATTCATCATTACCTGAAGAATTTGTCCTCTCTGCAGATATACAATTCTCCTCTAACATAGAACATGTCCCCATACTCTTTTAAGGTATCTCCAAAACTTTGGGTTTCTTACCGACCTTGGCCCCTATAGATGATTGGGCCTTATGCACCACAATTGGACTAGACCCAACAGTCTTCACAATAGGTGCACTAGCCTCACCACCATCTATGTCTTGGACTTCCTCAATGGTACATGCTTTCCTAGCAGTAGTACCATCTTTGTGAACAACAAAAAACTCCATTATGTTATCCCTCAGTCCAATTTTGGCTATATCTATTGTGTCATTATCTGTCTGAAGCATCCTCATTCCTTTCTCTGTTTCTTCTTTTAGAGACTTATACTACATTGCATCGATATTCTCTGCCAAATACCTTGTTTGACTACTATCTTAGTAGCCTCGAATCTACTCCACTTATCTTCATCACAATAGTCCACTATGAAAGTCTCACCCCCACATAGTGTAAAGGTTCACTGTCAAACCCCAAACTTTTTTTATGGTGTATCTTGACACTAAAATAACTCATTATCTCAATAAACTGTCAGACAAACATAACATACTCAATAAAATTCTCATATTAATCAACAACAATTTAAAGGCATACATTTAATCACTATGGCAAAATAAAAACTTTCAAAACAAAACAATAAAATGAATATTGAACTATACAATCACACATATAGCATCATCACATATCATCATGCATTAAGATGAAAACCAAATGGGTGGAGGAGATTTGATAAATGAATACCTGACACAATCTTCTTTAGGAGATGAATGGTTTCAAACTAACTGCTAGGGTGGAACTTGAATATTAGCGAACGACAATGTCACCTCTCTACATTCGAATCGCAACCTTTGAATGACGATCGGTAGGATTTGTGGGTATTTTCGTTTCGTGCTTCACAAGAAGAAGAAGAAGAGTCAGTATTAGAGTATGCGTTCTGTCTCAACGTGGGAACCTTACACGTCTATTAACCCCTACCCCTTTAAACGGCCACATCAGACACGTTGTTACCAATTTCACTGTGACTTAACGACAGGACTTGATTGAGGCTAATTAAAACTATTTTGGATATAAATAGGACACTTTAAACGTTGGGGATTAAAATAGGATTCACCCAAAACATAGGAGACCAATTTAATACTTTACCCTTCTCAATATCTAAACCAAACAACCAGTAGACCTTACCCTAATATACATAGCAATCTTTCCCAAATTCCTAATTTGAAGGTGAAACCGATGGGTGGAAAGGGTGGTGAAAGATTGTGCATAAGCACATGTGCAAGAAATCAAATCAGAGAATGATCTCGTTCTACAAGCGTTGGGTGAGGATTGGAGGCAAACACAATGATTTTGCATATGTCGGAGGTTAAAAACCCTTAGGACTCGAAAAAATCAAAATTTGGCTGCAAAGTTCGTTTGGCATTTGCAATGAATAACTTGGGTGACAATTAGAAGACATTAAATGCCGTCGTTTTCGATAAACCAATGCAATCACATCATTTGGTTTTTACTAGTTTCGAAATTCATGCGATTGGAAATCGAAGTGACGACTTTTGGTGGGAAGCCACATGTGATGATTAGGTACGAGAGTATGAAAGATTTGTCGTTGGAAGTTGAATATTAAAGAGATGAGGTTGAGAAGAGTCTCAAATAAAGCATGACCATGAATAACTATAAGAAATGCAACTTCAAATGATCAAACTGCATTTCCTTGAATTTCTTAGAAAGAGCCTTCAACATTTGCAGAAAGCATATAAACTTAATAATATGATTTAGGACCTCCATCACTTAGGTTACCTTCAGATAGAGAAATTAAGATTGAAAGACAGAGATTAAGAGATATAAATTAAGAGGCAGAGAGTAAATTAAGTTTAAATATTATGTTTGGTGTATTCTGTTTAATTTAAAATAAAAATATAAGAGATTGAAATTATTGAAGTTATTAAAATATATTTATTTATACTTCAACTTTAAAATAAAATCCTAACCCCTTAAATTCAATTTTCAGAACCCCTTTCTCTCCTTTTTTCACTGACCCTATCCTGGAACTACGTCGAAGCATTGAAGACTACCTCCATTCAATCCTGTCATCGGCAAGTTCACGAACATCGACACAAAAGACGATCCCATTCAGCAAAGCGTGTGACAGTGGTGGTAACGCTTCTCAATCACGCCGCCAGAAAAATCCTCGAGATCGTGATTTCGGTGCCGCTTCTTCCCACGTCCTTGGAGCGCCACCTTCTTCACTCAGAACGTCGTATCACCCTCTTCACTCTCCTTTTTCCTGTCCGTCGCCATTGCCTAGCATCCACGGTTCACTTCGATTCAGCACCCGTTGGCAGCTCCTCTTTTTACACCATTGTCTCCTCCTTTCTTCCTTTATTTTCTTCTATTCTCTTTTTTTTTTTCCCTCAATTCTAATTATGAGATATATTTATGATATTGTTTTTCGTATTATTGTTGATGGTAGAAATGAGAGATGGGATGAAGTTATGAGGTGAGAGATGGTGGTTTTGGTGGCGGCAATAAAGCAGAAGTGGTGGTAAAAGAACTGGATGAGGATAAACTTGGAATTAGAGTATTTTGAGAAGGAGTTATTTGTTAGAGTTTCAGTATCTATCTTTAAAATTTCAATTCTGTGTATCCTATTTTTTTAAAAATATTGAAGTAACTGAAATTTTGTATTTAAATTTTAGTTTCTAACTATCAAAATAATACTGAATTTTAATTTTCTAATTTTAGTTCCAACACTCCATATTAAATACTATCTTAGCACTCAACCGTTTAAAATTAGGTATAATATAATTTTCAATGTCAAAAAAAATCAAATAACTAAGAGAAAGTATTGGGAATCAATATTAATTGTGTACAATGTGTACAATAGATTAAAAAAATAAAATTATAATTAAAAATTAGATTATTAATTAATTATTTAATTTTATATTTTAAAATTTAAAAAATTAGGATTAGCATTTAAATCCATTCACACTACGTACGGTTATTTCTAATCTCCGATCCTCATCTCGCATCACTGAATTTTTCACCGGCCATACCGACGCTGCCGCATCCTTCAACCGACATCGTCCTCACCTCCGCCGGTCAGTCTGACGCGCCTCGCCTTCCGACGCTCAACCTAACGTTGCTGCTGTTGTTTTCGCATCTCTCTTCCGAACCGGCTTCGCTTTCTCCTATTTCTTCAAGCAACTTCTCACCGATGATACCACCATACTCTCCTTCTTCGGATCCAAGCATGATTAGCTTCTTTCATGATTTGAGCCCTATGCTTCACAACAATGCCTGCCTAGTCCTTCAAAATTATGTTTCACCATAATAGTTGTTTCTTTTGTTTATTCATCATCTTCTATTTTAATGATGGTCAATTTGGGATGGTCATTTTAGTAGGTATGCGGATGGTCATTTTAATTTTTATGTAGATGATTATTTTGATTGGATTATGTTTAGTTATAAATAATTAAAATATGTTAGATGTTCAATTTATTAGGTATGCGGATGATTATTTTTATCTTTAAGTAGATGGTTAATTTTTTACTAAGGGTGAGTGCGTGTGAAATGGGATGATTATTGATGAAAGTGAGTGGCCGCCGATTGAAAAAGAAGAGAGTATTTGAGTGAAATATTTTAATAAATTAAGATTTTAGATAGTTATTTTTTTAAAATAACTAACTAGATTTTTTAAAAGTTTAAAATTTGAATGGGGATTTAAAATTTAAATTTTGATGTAAAATAACTGAATAAAATTTTTTAAATTTATTATTTATCTCTATTAAATTAAATAACTAATTTATTATACACATTTGTCAAAATTTTTCATTGGCTCTCTAACAGGATTCAATAACTAACACAATTCTCACAAAATTTTCCTCAAAATTGAGGAAGATTGTTATAAATATTATGGTTAGGTCTACCGGATCGATATAATTATTTGATTTAAAATTTTATTTTATCCGACTTATAACATTTAAAAATAATTTAGAATGTCAATTGTTATATAATTATATTGTTAACACAGTTTGTCATTTCATATACTTAAGATTATTTTTGTTATGATAAGAATTTTTTGGATAATATTTTATTATTTTAAAAAAATATTCATAAATATTTTTAAAAATATTTCTGATTTTACGAAACTAAAAACATAAACACATAACAATCCTTTTATTTACTAAATATAACATTAAATATAAAAAATATAAATATATTTCCATTGGCAGACCATTGCTAATCCGGATTTAAATCTTTTTGTGCTGTGGGATTAGAACTTTAGCGGGGATCGTATGATAGACCCCAAACGGCTTGGCATTTACTGATTTTACTTTGGGATTGAAAATTGGCGAAACAAAACAAACCGCGAAATCGCATGGAACAGCGCGGGCCCTGAGTCAATGGGCTGTTCGTAGTTTGATCCAACTCCAGGGGCATCACTGTCATTCCACACCTTAATACAAAGCGTTAATAGTTTTCTACTCCTTTCTCTGCTTAATCCAAGGTCGGGGTCACATTTTTGCATAGAAAAAATATTAAAAGGGAAGAGAGAGAAAAAGAGGAGAGAGAGAGGAGAAAGTTCACGCTGTTACGTCAATGGCGGTTAGGGTTTCCTTTTGATCCCGCGAAGCTTAATTCTTTCACTGTAATTAATTTCTCTCTCATTCTCCTTCTTCACAAAAACCCTAATCTCAAGGCCCCCCGAGGTTGAGTTATGCGCCTTACCTGCTTTTGAATTTGAGGAGCTGAGATGGGCGCGCCAGAGAAATCACAGGCTAACGCCAATTCGATGCAGGCAAGTAATTGGAAACTTCCACCTCAGCTATATAATCTTAGTCGATGTGTTTTGTTTTGCTATTTGATTATTTTTGGAGTTGAAGTTTCTATCTAATTTATTGGTGCGGGAGCTCGAGGTTCTTCATGGAGTCTGATGCTATCGTTGTAGATTCCGTTGGACTTGTCCTGTTTTGCTTTTTCTGTGGACTTCTTAAATAACTTTTTTTTGGCACTTGTTATTTCTCTTCATCCCCAATTGAATTGAATCGTTCTCTGCTGTAAGCCTGTAACAGGACCCATTTCTGAAATTTGCTGAGAATGCATTTATTTGTGCTGGAGTTTTGATATCTGTGGTTCTTTTAATTCGCATGAGCTTTTGTCGTGACTATGACTTACTTATTTTGGCTATGGCTGTCAAATAGAGATAGTGCATCTCACAATGATTCACTTGAGAGTAATCTAGGATTGCTTATGCAAGAAATGTAGTGTTTTGTGGAACGGGTTGCTAGGTGTCAATTAACTAGACGTAGCTAGTAGTAGAAAAGCAGCTAACAATTTAACATTCCATTAATGGAATTGCACAATGCTAAAAGAGATGGAGTTGCTGTGAAGTGTTAAAATTGGAATTTACTCAAATACTCAATCAACATTGTCTGGAAAATTTGGGAGCAAAGTGTTCCAGATTTGAGAGAAAAAAAGGTAATTCATATATATAGAATGCTGGGTATTTTTTACTGGCACAACCTGAATCACAGTTAAGAACTAACTTCTCTTAAAAACTGCATGTCTTATATCGAATTTTTATAGTATTGACATTTAATTGTGTTCTTCTTTAGCTATTTTTGTCTATTTACATTTATCAGATTAAGTGTTTTTTGCTCTTTTATATAAACTGCCATGTTAATCATCTATAAATTCATCAACTTTAATCATGAATCAAAATTTACAATATACTAAAAGTTCGGTATACTATATTTTTCTCGGTAAAAAAACACGATTTATATTAAAGGGTAAAGTATTGTTTTGGTCTCCAACGTCTGGGATGAATCCTATTTTGGTCCCCTAACGTTTTAATCGGCCTATTTTTATCCTAAAACGTTTAAAATGACATCAATGTTATTCCACCGTCAAATCCTTCACTAACACTTAACGAAATTGATGTACTATTAATAATGCTTTTGTTAAAACTACATTTGCTCAACCCCCCTCTCCCACCTTCACCCTCTTAACAAGTCCAACTCCCATTCTCCTACTCCCTTCTTCTTTCTCCTCAAACCCCTCTTGGAGAATTAATAGTGTAAAAGGGAGAGGAAGAAGGGAGTAGGAGAATGGGAGTTGGACTTGTTAAGAGGGTGAAGGTGGGAGAGGGGGGTTGAGCAAATGTAGTTTTAACAAAAGCATTATTAATAGTGCATCAATTTCGTTAAGTGTTAGTGAAGGATTTGACGGTGGGATAACATTGATGCCATTTTAAACGTTTTGGGATAAAAATAGGACGATTAAAATGTTAGGGACCAAAATAGGATTCACCGCAAACGTTGGGGACCAAAATAGTACTTTACCCTATATTAAAAGTTCCATAATACTATATTTTTTCTAGTGCTGAAGTTTTATTTAGGCATCACGTCATATCCTTACAAGATAACATGATAATAAATTTAATATTGGCTGCACCTTTTTACAAAAAGATGAAGGCAGGAGTTATTTGACCATAGAACTTCTAGTTGCAATTTTATTTATTCGAGGTTTGAAGCTAGAACCCTAAGACCAAGAAGCCACTACTAGTGGCTTTGCAACTTTTTATTTGTTTTGTAACAATTGTTTTAGTGGTCATATTAACAAGAAAACACATATCTGGATTTACAGTAGAACACATAAGAAGACACATAAATGGGATTTACAGCAAATAATGTTTTATGAATGGTATCAACTTTTTAGTGCTATCTTGTTTAACTTGAATTAACTAAATTCTATCCTATCTGTCATCTAACAAGAAGGGGGAAAACCTCCACTTTCCTGCCTATTGTCAGTTGTTGTTAGCAATTGCAAATCTACTATCTAACATCCTATGTTGACCTTCTTATACATTAATGTAAAAATGATCCTATCTGGTTATGATATTTGCTTGAGAGATAGGTTTAGATTCTGTTCTGATATTTGTGACCATATTCCCCTCCCCTCCCCCCTCCCCCTCCTTTCTTTTTTAATTTTATTTCAGTCAAATAAAAAACAAGGAAACAGGATGATTGGAAACCTTTATTTTATGTGGGACTTATAGAAACCATTCCCCTCATTGAAGCCATTACTCTTAAAGTAAAGAAAAGAAAGCTAAAAGAGTGCATTATACTTCACATCTTAGTGACTGATAACAGGATGTTGCAGCGTTGTAGGTGGGCTGCATAGAGATGATCTAATGTAGTTTATGTGTATCTTTGTTCCTTACATACAAGTTCTCCTGTTGGGACTTTTTTGCATGATGCATGAAATGTGTTCTTAATCCTTTTCTTTTACATTGATGCCATCAATGCTTGAATCTGGAGAGCTATATTACTTGATCCTTATTTCGTAATCTGTTGTGTTACTGGTTTTCAGCGTGTCAAGGTCTATCGTCTTAATGATGACGGGAAATGGGATGACCAGGGTACTGGACATGTTGTTGTTGATTATATAGAGGTTTGTACATCTTCCTAATGAAACTTTTGTTTGTGATTACTGACTAGCATGGTTGTTGTATTGAGTCCAACCATATAGTATCTATTAATAAGTCATGATTCTCAAGGGTTGATGAATGTGTTAATTTTGCTGAGACCACTGTTTTCTTCTGGTATATGATTACCATTACATTCCCCTTTTCTCACATAAATGTTTACAGTTTGGAGTTAATGTGGTGTGGATATTGAAAAGAATAAGTGGTCATTGGGCATATTACTGTATTCAAATGCGTATTTACAGTTATGGTTGATTTTCCTTTATTGGACAAGCTTTGAGATTCCTTGCATTTAAACAGCGATCGGAAGATCTGGGTTTACATGTTTTTGATGAAGACGACAATGATCAGATACTTGTGCACCGCATCAATGCTGAAGATATTTATAGGAAACAAGAAGGTAATTGGTAGTTTCTTGTGCTCTGTTTCTTGTGCTCATTCATTTACTCTGGTAATGTATCAGTGTTCTTTGTATTTGTTAATTTGATGGATGTTCTATTCCTTAGATACAATTATCTCGTGGAGAGATCCAGAATATGGTACAGATTTGGCACTTAGTTTTCAAGAGACTAGTGGCTGCTCTTACATATGGTAATGAATAGAATAACTAGTGATTTTAATTAATTTACATGTTGCTCTGGGTTTTGTTCTTGCTACTTTGGAATTGAACGTAATTACTGTCCATGTTTCATTCAGGGATCATATTTGCAATGTGCGGAGGAATATACATTTTAATACAATAAATAGTAAGTAATGAAGATTCTTACAACTATATTAGTTTTTTAAGCAGGAATATACATTTTTTAAGCAGGAAATGCTCACGTGTTGCACTGTTGTTTGCTAGTTAATGATTTTTGTTTTGTAAATAATTTGAATATTAACTCTATCATCTATCTAAAATTGTTTTTTAGGATGTAATGCACACACCATCAATGATAGATTTTCTGACAAATGTCTAATGGGAGATAGGGTTATACCCTTAGCATCTATTTGGTGAAAAGCTCATGATCTATATAATAGGACGATCCTTCTCAAACATGTTGAGAGATTGGAAAGCTTTGCTTTATAGATAATTTTTTTTTCCGTGTTTTGCTTCGTAAAAGGGAACTCTTACCCCTTTCCTTTTCCTGATCTTAATAAAGTTCTTTTTTCTAATTAAAAAAAGATTCTTAGGAGCTGATTATTATTTCTGCTAGTTGAAATGCACCACTATTTACATAGTTAATTGTTGAATATTTTGTTTTACTTTATTTTCTGAATCTTCTTGTTTCTACTACATAGACTAAGCTCTCTCTCTCTCTCTCTCTCTCTCTCTCTCTCTCTCTCTCTCTCTCTCTCTCCATTAGGTGAGCCATTTCACAGCGTCAACAGTGAGTTAAGGGAGTTGCCTGCTGTACAGCTATCCACACTTCCTATGATTCTTAAGGTCTGCCATATCCCTTCATCTTATTTTTTGCTTAGCTTTTGCTTACCTATCCCCCCCCCCCTCCTTAATTTTTCTTATGCAAGCTATTTACGTCTATTTTGCATTTGTCCTCTGCGTTTTTTTTTTTTTTCACAATTTCATTCTTGTCAGAATCCTTTTTCATTTCTAACCTACAAGATATAAACGAATGAAATGTGTGAATAGTTACTTGATATGGTGAGTTTGCTGTGCTGTAAATAATCAATTTGGCTGTTTTCTTTGCAGATTGTGGTTGACAGTGGCATTACAGATCAGTTGCGGCTTACAGATCTAATTTTAAGTGATGTAAGCTGACATAAACTTTCGGAATTTATATCTGATGTATATTCATAGGGATGGTCAGTGACTTTCATTCTGCATACTCTGGTGATCTCTTACCATTGCTACTATTCATTTAAAGTTTGTATTTTTGCCAAAAACCTGTCCTTTTCTACAGTAATGAATTGAGTAAATTCTAAACTTGTTTGCTGTGGAGAGTATGCAGTCTATGGTGCATGCATAGACCTGGGACTTTCTTATGTCAATTCCCAATATATACAAACCCATGCAATGATTTTAACACTAAAAACGTTAGATAGAATAAAACCTTCAACTCAATTGGAGCTTAAATGGATGATGACATGAAGCATAATGTTATATGTTCTCATCTGTGCAATGTGTCAAGATTTTCTTTGCAATTTGCATATCTTGTAAGCAACAAATCTCTCTTAATAATTTGGACGAAGTTATTGAAGTGTCTCATGTAAAAATGTAAGATATTTGTTTTAATGGTTTTCAAATTTAAATCATATTTCCCGATGATAATGTGTCTTTCTCATGATGAACGAATTAAGTTTAGGACGGCATATTATGTTAATATTTAATATGTGTTTAATTCTAATTTCCACTACTGATATAGTGTTCTGCTAATTACTTATTTTACCTTGTTCACATCATAAACTTGCTTGCCTATTGCTTTCTGTTTTGCTTATCTATTATAAAGTCTATATATCACATCATTCATCTGTATGGCTGAATGCTCTTTAGACTTTTTGTAAACTCCATCTTTTTGGTCCATGCATATTTTAAGATTTTTCAACTTTTCCCCCTCTTGTGTCTATAATGCAGCAAGAATTTGTTCGGAAGCTGATGGAAGTATTTCGACTATGTGAAGACTTAGAAAATATAGACGGCCTTCACATGATTTATAAAATAGTCAAAGGGATCAGTAAGTATTGATTACTGTGTCATTGTGTTAGATCCTTTTGTTGTCATTTATTTCTTCCTTCATAACAGGAATATGTTCGTCTCTTGCAGTTTTACTTAATAGCACACAGATTTTTGAGAGGATTTTTAGTGATGAATATATAGTGGACATTATTGGTGCGCTTGAGTGTAAGTTTCATTCGTCAGAAATTTATTTCCTGTTTACGTGAACCGGTGCCTCTCATACACTTATTTGTTTCTAAATGAAAATTCTTTTATCATATCGTGATTGTATATTGGTATTCCTTACCTGGTAATAGTGGTTCTAGTTCCAATGTAATTGATTTTAGATGGTTTCATTCCATATTCCCCTTTCCATCTTACAGTTTTAGGTTCCTTAATCACTTGTTTTTTACTCTTTTTTAATATGCAGATGATCCAGAGCTTCCGTGTGTTCAACATCACCGTAAATTCTTAAAGGAGCATGTAATTTTTAAGGAGGTAAGTCCTCCTGCCTCTTCTCTTCAAGATTGTAGCTATATCTGTAGACATGCCTGGAAGTTCTACCTTACTGTATTTTTTTCTCCCTTCTTGTAGGCCATACCTATAAAAGATCCCTTTGTCTTGTCAAAGATCCATCAGACATATAGAGTTGGTTTTTTGAAGGTTTGTCTTAATTAGTTAATTTTCATCTTGTTATTGCTGACTGGCAGGCTGATTTCTTCCTTAATGCAATTTTTATTTTACTACTTTCCACATTCAGGATGTTGTTTTGGCTAGGGTATTGGATGAGGCTACTAGTGCAAATCTCAACTCCATAATACATGCAAATAATGCCATGGTAAGCTTCAATTAGTAGTACAAGATAACTTGGTTAAATATTTTATCTTCATTATTAACTGCCCTGTCAATATTTTAGGTTGTTTCTTTGTTGAAGGATGACAACACATTTATCCAGGAGTTGTTTGCTAGGTTAAAATTGCCTTCCACCTCTCCTGAATCGAAGAAAAACTTGGTATGTCTTGATTAAGACATTGTTTTATTTGCTTCTTGTAGGCTGTAGTCAGAACTTGTATGTAATAGAAAGACTGACAGGCATTTCCTTTACCTTTTCTGAATATTAAAGAGGGAAAATTGGGATAATTAAAAGATCTAACTTTTTAATTTAATCAAATATGGGTTAAAACAGTAAATCAGAAGACAGATTTTTAAAAAGTGAGGTTCTGCATGCGTTAGATTCCATTTCCAGTTCCATCCTTCTGAATATTTCTGATAGTTGTTGGAACAAACACAACCATGACAGTTCTACTGTGAAATTTCCATCATGAAGAAACTTTTACAATGTGAATTTGCCCTTACCAGTAGATGACACTTACTATATACATGCAGTGCGAATGGTGCCTCTTGATGACTTTTAGGATCCTTGCATGAGTTTATACTGATAGATGCTCCCTATTGAACACTTCTTTTCTTTCTCCCCCATCATATGATCTTTCAAAACTTCAGAAATTTATTGCTCGAGTATTAAACTTTTTGCTGTGCTCTTGTCCCCTTGGATAGGCTTTTACACAGATCTCAGGCTCCCTTGTTCTCTAGCTTTCAACTTGGCCACAGATTTAAATTTACCAACATTTGATCGATAAGATATTGGTAGAATGTATTTTCATAAATGTTGCCACATGTGATGAATAAGATATTGGTAGAATGTATTTTCGTAAATGTTGCCATTCTACTCTAGAATTACATTTGTAATTGGAAAGTGCAGAAAGTCAAAATTGTTTCTCCTTTTCATCTTAGCTTTCTGGTCAGAAGAGCCACAGAAATCCTTCTAAAATTAATATTTCATTTTATCAATGCTTATAAATGTTACTTGTTTAATAGTTGTAAATGTCAAGATACCTGAAAAAGAGTGATTTGATTAATAATTGAACAAATATATTGATATTAGAATAAGGGCGATGTTTCTCCTTCTAAATGAATCATAGTTATTAAATTTGAATTTTATCATATATTGATATGCTACATTAGTGAGGATATTATCCTAACTTGTATCATTATAACTCCTAAATTTTAAAGCTGTATTGCTTAATAATTGTTGTCTTTGTTGGTGCTGATTCTTATTTTAAACTTGATATGCATCATTTATGGGATGAATAGGTATATTTCCTGCACGAGTTTTGTACCTTAAGCAAGAGCTTACAGATGGTCCAGCAGCTTCGGCTCTTTAGGTAATTACACGTGATATTGTGATCATGGAACTAGTTAGAGCTTTTCGACCAAGATTATAGCACCGGTATTATGTAATCTTTCACATTCTATGTAATAATGTGCAACTGTAGTATGGTATTATAATCATTTATAATACTTTTCTGACTTGTAGTACTGATGTTTAAATCTTAGTTATTTTTTATTTGATTTATTCTAGCTAGGTTTGCAGGTTTTATGAACCCTGTTGGTTCTCAGCTTTTAATTTTTATGCATGTTTTTAGGGATCTAATGAATGAAGGCGTCTTTGATGTCATCACCCAGGTTTTGCAAAGTCAAGATAAGAAGTTGGTGCTAATTGGGTATTGATTCCCCTTTGTCACCTTGATCTGTTCATGATTCAGTTTTGGGTGTTCATGCATTTCTTATGGTTAATTTCTAATGTGAACTCATTATGATGGTTGCAGAACAGATATCCTGATTCTCTTCTTGAATCAAGATCCTAATCTTTTGCGATCCTATGTTGTTCGGCAGGAAGGAATAACACTTCTTGGACTTCTGGTATGCTTTGCATGCGAATGAGGTCATATTTTTCTTATGACATGAATGTATAAAATTACTGAGAAGGTATTTATTAGACAAGTTATCCTGTACAGGTTAAGGGAATGATAACAGATTTTGGGGACAACATGCATTGCCAATTTCTTGAGATCCTTCGCAGTCTATTGGATTCGTGTACATTATCTGGACCACAGGTACCTGTTACTGATATTTTCTTTAATTTCAATTGTTTAACTGTATTTGTCACTGCTATGGATATGATAATAATGGTTATATATGACATATTTATTTTCAAGGTTTCCTTTGGTACCCTTGTTTATATCGGGTATTGTTACCTTTTCAATAATAATATTTAACGGTTGTGAATGTTTTTGGGTAAACTTTCTGGTTTTTTTTTAATTTACTTATAAATAAATAGTGAGGTGAACTTTTTTATTTTATTACAAGTTTTATAGAAATGGAAACATAGTGATTTGAGTTAACACATGATTGATTCTTAGCCTTTAGCCACAAATAACTAGTGTTTTGGTACAAGAATGTTACTTATATTTGTAGTAGTTTGAGGTTTTAATTTCTTCGTGAGTGTAACAGAAACCTTGTGTTGGATTAGCAATTTGTTTATTTATTCATTATCCTGACATGACATGACTATTCTTGATTTTTAAGTTTAAAATGGAGGGGGGAGAGAGAAGCCTCCAAGCATAGTACGGGTGTATTCAGTTTTAGATTGTAATTCTCTCTGCTAAAATAAAATTTTGATCTTTTTAGTTGGTAATGTAGTTTGTCTAGGGTTGATGTTGCTATCATATACCAAAAAATCACTGGAACTGATGCAGTTGAATTTATTCTTGCTAGTTTGGATTCTGAATTGTGTATCTTCTAATTATTGGAGATGTCAGTTAGTAGTCTTATTTTGCATTTGAAGTCGACTTGTTAAAAAGATAAGTTTGGATGTTGAGTAGTAATTTATTACACATCCTCTAAATTGTTGGAAAAAACTTCTTTTACATAAGATGGAAGTCCTTTTCTAGGTTAATAAGATATGCATTCCTGGACTTGTTTTATTGATTGTTTCAGTTCTATCTGGCAGAGGGACACAGTTATTGATATTTTCTTTGAGAAGCATTTGGGTCAACTGGTTGAAGTTGTTGCAGAATCTTGTCCTTCAGAAAGTATGGTTGATGCAAGCAGCAAGTTAATAGGCTCTAGAAGAAGAGCTCAATGTCAGAATGTGACAAAGCCAGAGATACTGTCCAATATATGTGAATTGCTATGCTTTTGTGTCCTACATCACCCTTACAGGATAAAGTATTACCTCTTGCTCTGCAGTTAGTAGAATTTTCTTTTCAGTGAGTCATGACAATTCTGATCATGGATCTCTCTTTGCTGCTTTCAGGTGCAATTTTCTTCTTAACAATGTGATTGAAAAAATTTTGCTACTGACACAGAGAAGAGAAAGATACTTAGTTGTTGGTGCTGTCCGTTTTGTTCGTACTATACTTTCCCGCCATGTAAGTTCATAAGATGTCTGAAATGGTGACTAAAATTTGAATTTATTCTGTGTTCTTTGACATTATTTCTTGTTGCCCAAAGGGATCTAGTTGAAATTCATGAAATTCAACATATTGTTGGTTGAGATGGCTGAACCTTTTTAATTTATGAAGCACCAGGTTAAGATACAATACTGATACGATCTGGTGCCAATTCAGGATATAATGAAGTTTAAAATAACTCTATGGGCCCTATACCTGACGGCGAGTTTTTAAGAAAATAATAATATATGCCGTATCCTGTATGCTTTTAAAGTTGCTGTGTCCCAATATGGGGTCACGTCTCACATCCGTGCTTCCTAGGTGATTAGCCTATTGTTAGCTTGTTGCTTTGAGCTTTTACTGTCATTCTCTTTATTTTTTGTATTTTCTTTCTGATGCCATTGTTGTTTCTGGAAAATTTTCAATGGTTTCCTCCTTAGATACTATACAACTAACAGTTCAGAGTGCTAACCTGCAGGATGAGCATCTTATAAACTATTTTGTACGGAACAATGTTCTCAAACCAATTATAGATGCCTTTGTTGCTAATGGCAACCGCTACAATCTGCTCCATTCTGCTGTTCTGGAACTTCTGGACTATATACGGAAGGTGCCTGTTCTTATTGGTATTCATTTCAATACTAATGCTGCAAGTATTTTGCACTGATATCATTGCATCGTGTAGGAGAATATGAAATCATTGTTGAAATATATAATTGATTCTTTCTGGGACAAGTTGGTGAAATTTGAGAATTTGGCATGCATTCACTCTGTGAGAGTGAAATATGAGCAGGTATTGTTATCTTAAATTATCCACTAGTCCTCGGGATAGGTGTGCCACATAGGTTTGAGCTTTACTTATATGCATGCTTGCAGTCTATGGATAATGGTGGCACAAAAGATGCTGCTAATGTGGTCGATCTGCGAAGAAGAACTGATGAGCGTGCTCTGGAGGAGGAGGAGGAACATTACTTTAATGAGGACAGGTACGCCTCTCTTCTCTTAGTTATTGAAGGAGGTTTTATACACGCAGGATAAAGTCTCATGGCTATTTTGTGATGCAGTGATGAGGAGGATACAGCCTCTGCATCCATTCCACCTAATCAGAAAAGGGAACGACAACCTAGTTTATCTAATGGAGTTGCTACAAGCTATTCACAAACAAGGTTGACTGGTGTTTCTTTTTGACTTTTTGGTTTGGATTGGAAGTCAATATAATGTAAATGTAAATATCTAATATGTTCATCTTGATTTTCAGTCCAAGGTCCGGTGGACTGGTTGACTATGATGATGATGAGGATGATGAAGATTACAGGCCACCGCCAAAGAAGCAGAAAGAAGCTTCTGAAGATGACGGGGAAATGGAGTTTCTTCGGCTCAAAAGGAATCTGCCTTCAAAGGACAAGGAATCAGAACATGTGAAGAAGCAGAAGTCATTCAAGAATACAAAATCTAAAGATAGTGTTTTTGCTGCTTTGTGTTCAACCTTAAGCCAAGCTGTGCTACCTGGTAACAAAACTACAAACAACGTTCATACAGGTGGTGCACCAACTGAGGGTAGAATGAACTCAAGTGAAGACAATCAGGGAGAGGGGGCAAATGTTTCTACAAGTAGCTCTGAAAATAATAGCAAGGAAGCAGCTGAAGATAACCATGTAGAAAAAGAAACCGCAGCCTCCAGAGGATTTTCTGATCGCTTGCATGGAACGTCAGATAACATACAATTGAGTGGAGAGGAACGTCCATTGGTTCCGCCAAAATCGTCGCCAGAGATGACCGTAAATGGATCATAAGCTTTTAGAATCAAGCAGGAAAGCAGATCATTTGTTCTATTTGACGTATATTGCTGGTGACCGACTGCCAAAGCAATACCTTTGCCTTCAGGGGGTGATAAATTCTGATTATGAATTCCAATATTCCATCGAGGACATGTGGAGAGATATACTGTACAGGCCACTACGGCAGGAAGACATTAATACAGCTGCGTGCGAGGATCTGCTCTTATCCTTCAGTTTGCTATTTCAGGCTTTGAGCTTAGTAATTGTTGCTTTTGTATAACGTTTCCTCGGAGTAATAATCTTATGTTTCTCTCTCCTTTCCCACCTCCTTCCCCTTTCTTTCTGATTTTTATCCCCCTAGCTCCTTTACTTTGATAGCGCCTTGCGAAGGATCCAGGATGCGGGTAAGGGGTGATCATGTTATGATTTCCTTTGTCAGAGTTAGTTGAACTTCGTGATATAGGGCACCAAATATATGCCCAACACAGGTTTTCCTATTTTTTTTTTTTTTTTTTTTTTTCATTTTTGTCATGGGGTTGTGGATGTGACGGTAGTAGGGATATGTGCAGCGAGTTTGTTGGGTCAATTTTTCAGTAGTGTTGTAGGGGTCATCATCCATTGTAAATGTGTATTCAACTGTTACCTATGCAATGGACTTCTCTTGATGAGTTGATGCTCTTCCGTTGGAACTGGATTTTCATGGGCTTGTGTTACCTAGGCTTTGCCTTAGTCGCGTGTTTTGGTTTAATATCAATATTTGTGGTGTGTTATATATGCTGTGTATTGAAAGTCGGTGCTTGGGCTAAGGAGAGAACTACTTAACCGCGAACTGATCCCTCTACTTGATCTGGAATTCGGTGTAGAACAGCTCAGCTGTGCCCTTCTCAAGAGAGATTAGGTGAGAATGTGAGTAAACATTTTATTTACGGCCTGCAAACGTGTTTTGCAAGGAATAAGCTACAATGGACATGTTTTGTGGTATCGTTGTTGCCGTTGACTGCTCTGGCTCTGTTTGTTCCGCCGATGGATATGGAAGCTTTTGCGAAGTAATCCATCACCTACTCGAGATAAAACTATAAAAGCCGAGTCAAGTGTTGCCTGATCAAATACATACTTTATATTCCCTCTACTGTGTTATTGAGTCTCTGATAGCATGTTCTTAAATAAAAGAACTGTTTCGATTAAAGTTGAAGTAGTATTTCTCCTAGCGAAGTAGCATTGCAATACTAACACCAATAATAATAATAATAATGACGATAATAATTTGTTAACCCCCTTCTGCAGTTGAACTTTCCTCATTTGCATTGCACATATATTACGTGATTCACGTCTAAATTTGAGCCGGCATGGATATTTTAAATATCCTGTAAAATTAATAGACCGAGGAGATTCATGCCAATACTTGTGTAAGCAACGGCATTTAAACAGAACCATAAAAATTACTAAATTAACAAAGTCCTAATACTCTCATGACAATAGAAGCTGGAGCTTACACAACTTGCAAAAATCAACTATGTAAACATCTCCAAACACATGGCATCTCCATAGTTTAGTCTAATGCAAAAAGCTTAAATCAACTTCAGAGTACGTTCAGAACAAAAAACTAGTCGCAGAAAAGAAACACAAGCCGGAGCCATCTATAGCAAAAACCTTATTGTACATTAACCATATCATAATAAGGACGGTATCTGCTTAAACAGTTAAACTCTTGTTGATTGCATATGAATGTAGAGATGGAAACATCCTCAGATTGTGACTTGCACTCACTAAATCGTTTGTTGCTCCACACAATCTTCACTCACATTCAGCGTCTTCGATTGTGCTGCTTTTTCCGTCGACGACTCCTGTCATCAGAATCAGAGTCTGATTCTGAATCTGAATCAGATGATTCTGAAGACGTACTATACCTCCTGCGCCTTCCGCCCTTCTTCTGCTTCTTCTTCCTCCTTCGCCTTCTTTCTTCCTCTGAATCAGATGAGGAACTGTACCCTGAACTACTTCCGGAAGACTCTGATCCTGTAACCGATGAAGATTCGCTGCCACTATCAGTCTCAAATACTGAATCCTCGCTATCACTGCCCGAATCAGAGTCAGATTGATATTTCCTTTTGGTTTTCTTAGAACTCACTTCGGCCTTCTCATCCTTAGTAGCATCGGGATTATTATCATCCATATCCAAGCTCACAGAAATATTCAGCCTCAACTTGGGATTCTTAAGTTGCTGTGTCCTGGATGGCCTCGACATGTAAACCCGCTCGTTCTTACATTCGTAGGTCCAGTGGCCACTTTGGAAGCACTTCTGGCACTGCGCTGATCCGCCAATGGCAGACATTGCAGGCTTAAGGTCTTTCCTTTCACCCAATCTAACAGCTTTCTCAGTACTCATCAAATACATCTGCCTTTTGGCTTCCCTTTTCTCCTGCCATCTGCTAGGCCCTTCTTCCTTCTGACCATAAGCATTCACATTCCGGGCAGCTGCAGCGGCGGCCCTTTCAGCTTGGGCACGACTAAGCCCTTTTGCGGCACTCAATGCCGCAGCTTTGATTCTATCAGCTGCGGCCTGAGATTTCTCATCCTTCTTGCTCGACATGTTCTACGTATAGAATTATCTTCTACAAAATGGTTCCAGAGAAAACTAATTGCAATCTATTGAAAGCTAAAACCTGCGATAAAGAGAAGCAAAATCATTTAAAAATTTAGATTAAACAATCTACCAAAAACACACCATTGCAAATCCTAACAGACTCGAATGATAATGAATTTAGCTGTACACTGTTAGGGTTCGGTTACCCTTAAAAGAACGGAAAATCGAGGGGGGCAAAAAGGTACGAAACGACATGCAAGAATTTTAGAGACTACAAACTAAAGGGTAAAAATTAAGAGAAGCGAAACTAAAATAAACACTCAGGATCTGGAAAATGAGAAAATTTTAGCGCTAACCTTGGCAGTCTTGAAGGTGGATAATTGATTCGAATTTCGAAGTAGATGGGAATGGTTAGGGCTGCGATCTCTTCAACCAGAGCTGCTCGTATTTGGATTTTGGAGGCGAAAGGAAATTAGGGTTCACACGCTTATCAGATCAGATCGAATATAAAACATGAACAAAATTTGAGCTGTTGAGAAGCATAACGGGGCTTATTTATAGTTAAGATAAAGTACTACTTGTCTACTTTAAACAGGGTTAATGTGATTTTACGGTTAAAATTAATAGTAATAGTTAACGAAATAAATAATATAAATGTTAACAATGTTATTAGTTGAGTTATTTTTTTTTAAGGGTTAAAAAAATATAACTAAAATTTTTTGTAATATCTTTTTTTTTCAATTTTTTTTAAATTGTATAAAATTTTAAATTCTAACAATCAATCATTAATGTTTAAAAATTAAAGAAAAAAATTTTGTATTAGTGATTGATAATTCATCGATTTTATTTATATACTAAAATTGAATATTATTTGCTCTTCATTATGTGAATTATTTGTATAAAATTTAATGGTGGGACAATAATAAATTCACTTAAAAATTTTTTGGAATTGAAATAAGACGTTTAAAAATTTTTAGGACTAAAATAAGACGTTTAAAACATTAAAGATCAAATTAAAATTTAGTTCAAATATTAAAGACTAAAATAATATTTTATTTTTATATTTATTTTTAAAATTTTGGGTAACAAATGAATAATTATATTAAATAATTAAATAAATATATTTTTTTGTAGACTTGTGTTTCTCAAAAAGAATGAGAATAATCGTTATATAAAACTATAACACTATTTTATTGTAGTAGGACTATTTTTTAAGATAAAAAAAATGTGCAGACGTGCAGTTGAAATTTTAAATAACCATATTTAAGCAAAATATATTTTAATCAACACACAATAAAGAATGTTAATGAGTTATAGTTTAAATGTCATAGTCTTCTTCTTCTTATACTCATTTAAAAAGGTTGCAGATTCGAATCTCTTCATTTTTAGTAAAAATAAAAAATACATAAAATAAAAATATTATTGGTACACTAAAATCAGTTACTAATGTGTTTATATATAAATATATATGTGGTTTAATTTATTTTTAATATGTATTTATATTTTAATATATATTTTATACTAATAACTAATTTTAATGATTAATTTTAATGTCCACCTAGCATAATCAAATTTGTAAAAAAAACAATAATTAAATCAATTATTTTATATTTATATATAAACATATATTATTTATTTTATTTTTAATATTTTATATTTTAACAATGAGAGAATTTAAGAGGAAATTACCACTACGCTAGTTTAAGGCGTAATTTTTTATGTCATAAATTTATTTATTGTTCAATTTATTTATTTATATATAAGACTCAATAAGGATAAAAATTCACCCAATAAATATATTTTATTTATTGTTTTTATATTTTAAACATATTGTTCTTGCTGAGTTTGGCCGGTGTATAGTGCGTTTGTCGATGAATGTCTTCAAACTTCTCGTCGGGATGAGTTATACGTCGGCAATGAAAGAACAAGGGGTGGGTAGCTGCAAAAGACACTCCGACGTTCAGGTCAGTAAGTATTTAAGAGGTATAAGAATAATTCTATGAATATAGAATGTAAGACATGATATACAACTTATAGAACTTATCATGCTGCCTCTTGAGATTAGATATATAAGGTTCCTTTTATACGTATAGAATTGATGAATAATATTCATGTTATGACCGTTTGGTCATTAAGATTAAAATGATGGCCATTAAGTCAGTAATGAAGGTGTCGGTTACAAGCAAAGAATAAATGATAATTAACGCCGAGTTATAACTCGTAATGCACAATAAAGACCGAGTTATAAGGTGACGGATCACATCCCCCAAGCTTTGTCCACTGATCATATGATCCAGGCTAAGCTTAGAAAATAAAATGAGTTATAACTCTGTTAAAAGATAAGTAAATAATGATATGGTGAGCCCCCAAGCTTAGTCGGGTTATTATGTCGGCACTTATTCAAGAAATAATTGAGTGATAAGAGTCATTCAATCAAGAAAGTTGAGTGAGGGATACTTTTCTACTTAAGAACAATTTTAACATTTGATTGTATGTGAACTGAAAAGTCCAGAGATATCTATTGACAGAATCGATTTTATGGTCCGAGGATATAATGATTAATTGTCTTGGAAAATTTTCCGTCCCGCAACAACTTATTGATAAATTTCTCGCTCAAAACAATTAGTTATTGAATATTTACAATTTATAGTAAAGGTCATACGACATGAATTGAGAAAATGAATATGTCTAAAATCGCAACATACATTGATTGATATATATTGTAAAAGTAAAAGAGTTCAAAGTAGAAAAATATACCTTGAAAGTTGATAATTGTAGAGAAGAAGACGACATATATGAATGTCATACATGGCAAATGTGAATATTTGAATTTTGTTTTGTAGGACATGCTTTAATTTGATAATAAAGTAATAAGATAACAGTTATTGAATTATACATTTAGTATATTTTTTCTAGCAGTTACAATATGACGAGGGATATTCTTCGTGCAATAATAGTAAATTGCCTGTTTAATTTTTTACATTAAACAAATAGTAACATAAAATTTAATAGTATAAAGTGAATAGTGTAACAGTTATATACAATTGATATATAATCAATTTTTGATGGAATCAAATTTTAAGATTTAAACTCGTCATTACCGTCATTTAATTGTATGAATGAAATCATTAAGCAATAAAAACATAATACATAATGAAATAAAAATGAAATCGACATGGTTGTCATATGTCATTATTGTATAGAATATATATTGAGGTTTGAATATAACTAATAAATCAATAAATATTAGTTACACAAAATATAAATGCAAAAGTATGTTGAATAAAATACATAATTTTACTTGTGTAAATAGAAAACTTTGAAAAAGTAAGCAAAATTGATAAGTGAGTTTGTGTTCGGATTGATTGAAAATCGAGTTTGTTCTCAGATTGATTAAAAGCCGAATTTATTCTCGGATTGGTTCATTGATCGATTATGATATGTGAAAGATTATGATACATAAAAGTAAAGCAATTCAAATGTATAAAGTACATACTTTATAAAAAGTTATGATAGATTAAAATTTGATAAGAGGTATTAAATAAAATCTTAAAGTAGATTGTTGAGATTGGTCCAAAAATTTAAATGTAAATCAAATTTTATGAACCTAAGGGGAGTAGGAACTATTTTACTCGTCCCCACAGACGGCGCCAATTGTTCTTGCTGAGTTTGGCCGGTGTATAGCTTGTCCGTCGATGAATGTCTTCAAACTTCTCGTCGGAATGAGTTATACGTCAGCAATGAGAGAACAAGAGGATAGATACCTGCAAAAGACACTTCGACGCTCAAATCAGTAAGTGTTTAAGAAGTATAAGAATAATTCTATGAATATAGAAGGTAAGACATGATATAGAACTTATAAAACTTATCATGTTGTCTTATCATGTTGCCTCTTAAAATTAGATATAGAAGGTTCCTTTTATACGCATAGAATTGATGAATGATATTCATGTTATGACTATTTGGTCATTAAAATTGAAATGATAGCCATTAAGTCAGTAATGAAGGTGTCGGTTACAAGCAAAGAATAAATAATAATTAACGTCGAGTTATAACTCATAATAGTCATTAAGTCAGTAATGAAGGTGTCGGTTACAAGCAAAGAATAAATAATAATTAACGTCGAGTTATAACTCATAATGCACAATAAAGACCGAGTTATAAGGTGACGAATCGCATATATTGTTTAATGTATTTATTTTTAATATTTTGCCCAAAGCTTTTGCTTCATATTTAAGCAGTAAAGTGTTATATTTATATTGCGTTTGAGTGACCTCTGCGTAATACACAATGATTAACAATCTCTTAACAGAATATTTTAGGAACTGCTCATGTAATTACTGCTAAAACTAGTGTCACGTTTAATTCGGATGCTCCTTGCAAGGGAAGAAGCTTGTTAATTCGAAAGGACTTTAACAAGGAGGCCGTGTCCAACACTACAAATTCGAGTTAAGACGGAACAACTTGCCAAGTAGTTCAAAAACATGTCCTAACTAGTAACTAGAAGAATCCATAAATCCACCAAGACAACACAAGACGGTTTTCAATTATCAATTTCAAAAGTAGAATCATTAAGAGGGTGGTCATCACTAATATTCTGTCTAGAATATTCCGGTAAGAAGATTTGCTGCGGTCGAGATTGCAGCTCCAGTAATAGCACATTGCACAATCTGTTCATGAGATGTGTCTTCTGATGTCAGTGCAAGTGTTGCCCCCGTTATTGCTCCTGCAACTACACTGTTTTTCTACATCATTCAAAAATCAAATGGTCATGTCAACTTTGTAGCAACCAACATAACATCTACCACTATAAGCAGCTAAAGAAAATAATAGGTACTACTAACCAGAAGTTTGATGGTCAATACTTAATACCCAAATATTTTTAATTAGTCTGCATGCTATTAGGCTAATAAGCATGTTACATGTATTAGTTATCTGGAAATGAACATCTAAACTATTGGAAACTCCGCCAGAGATCTCTTACCAGTGTAATATCACTACAAAATAGATAAAAATAAATAGAACAAATAAAAAAAAAAAATTGTTGGGGTATTCATTACCCAATCATGAGCTCCACGAGCTTCCTTCAGCCCATATGTGAGACCAGAGTATATCCCAGCAGCCAGTCCTGCATTTTAGAAAAACAAAAGATTCTGTTTACAAGAGTGGAAGTAGGTAAACACAACACACCTAAATTTTGCCTGAATACAAAGGCAAAAAGAAACGGTAGTAATTGGAAAATTCACATATGATAAAAGCATATTGACATGTATCATTACCCCATTGCAAGGACTCTTTCCCGGTATGCTTCACCTGAGCAAGGAAAAAATAAAGCCGTCACGGGAAAAGAACTATAGGATATGAAAGGCTAGTTCACTAATCTCTTATGGAATGTATAAAGAGAATGTACCAGAAATACATATACAGCATTCGAAGTTTTATGAACTCACCATGGCCTCAAGGGATTTGCTGCTGGTCTCTCCTGCATGCACAAAAGCAAATGGGAAACAAATATTACTATTTTTCCCAACTAATAACAGATTCACTCCCAACCCAATCACCATAAATGGCCACAATTTCTCCTTTTCTTTTACTATGTTTCAAAATTATTAATACGGGCATGTTTGATGTACCTCTGAGACCGGGCAAGCGATGTTTCTTGGCGCCAGAAACTTCGGAAGGCATGCCACCGGTATTATCAAGCCCTGAACCTATACATATCATTTCATGAAATCGGAAACTGAGAGAAGGAAATGAAAGCAGCAGTTGCCATTCAATTAAAAGGAAAATAGGAAGGGAACATGGTAGTACTTTCAATAGCAGTGAAATAAGCCTCACGGGACACGGCTTGAACCGCTCCTATCTGCAACAAATGAAGAATAATTATGAGAACGAGAATGAGAGAGAGAGAGAAAGAGAGATCAAGTTAATTAGTTGTTAGAAAGAGAACTCACTCCAGCAGCTTTGACGAAACTTTCAGCAATACGATTGAGGAGAGGGTGACCGAAGTCGAAGAGCCCCCCTTGGTTGAAGCTGCTAAGCTCATCAAGCAGTGAACGGGTCTCCAGATTGCTGCTTTTAGAATTCATCTTCCACTTGCACTTACAACACCCAACTGATAAGATAGGTAACAAGAAGAAGAAGAAGAAGAAGAAGAGAGGAGGTGACTGGTAAGATCAGTGGGAGGTATGAAGAAGAAGTAGTAATGGAAATGGAGAACACGTGTTTGTATGATCCACACGTGGATGCCCCTAAAAGTGCCAGAGTCCGCAATCGCTTGCAACTTATTTGCAACAGGGTAACACCTGTCCTCTCACACACTGACATTTTCTCCTCATATATTCAATTAAGCTCAGCTTAATTAAAAAAAAAGTAAACACAATAGTATATAAAGTCCTTTCGTAATTTCACTTTCTTCCATGTAGATGCATATTATATTTGTGGTTTAATTATACACTTTATATTTGGTGGGTCCATGAGCTGTTGAGTGAAAATGAAACCTCCCGAAGAGAAAATAAAATGATAAGCAACTTTCCTAGTTTGGTATACATAATGATGGGTTGGTTTCGTTCTGTGCCTATCGTTTTGTTCCTGTAGAAAATGGTAGAAAGAACTACATAACATTTATTTCGTTCTACCAAGTTATTTTGGCCAAAATTGACCAGAGTATTTTAAAGACTATGCATTTGTTTAGCCCAAAGTTAAACCTGGCGAAATTTACCTACGATTAGCAAGTGGGAGTTTGCAGGAGAAGGTCTTAAGATGACTGTGTACAAGTTCTGCCCTGAATGGTAGATCATTTTTCTCTCTTGTTTGAAGAGAATTTGGTTCTTTCCCTCCCTACTCACTTTCATTTTCGATTATAGGAAACTTTTTAATAAACAATGCTGTGGTTAATAAGCTTTGAGATGATAAGCTTCAATAGCATAAATATCCACCAACTAATAACGTAAAGTATGTAGTTTCAGTTTGTGTATAATTGTTTCCTATCAAGTTTGAACCAACACAGTTAACTTTATGCTAACTGATCAGTTAGCATAAAGTAGTAGAATGCAAAATACCTGCCAAAACATAAGAGCGATAGAGAAATATAACAAGGAAACTAAATAACAAGGAAACTAAGTCCCACTGGTTTTATTGATTCAACCATTTTCATTTTATTTATGTGTATCCATATCTGCAGCAACAATATTCTTTATCCTAAGGAAGACAGGGAGCATAAGATTCTCTTCTTCGCTTGCCGCACCTGTGATCATCAGGTTCTTCTCTTTTCTTACTCTATATCTGAAATAAGATTTCACAAAACCATATTTAAAGATAATTTCTCCTAAACCACCGGTTCTTTTAGAAGTAGCCTTTCAGCATTACCATCAGGATAGTAATGGATGACCTTATTGAATTCTTGTTTTCTACATGGCCAAAATTTGACCCTTGGTTTTTGTTATTCGGATCCAGACCCAGTTGCTTTATTTGGATGAAAAATACAGGGAACTAACTTTTAGTTAGCTTAAGTGTTTATAATTTAGGGTCTAGAATTTAAAAAAAAAATGGTTAATGTTAGCTGAAAAAAGTTGGTCATCTAGCATTACCCTATTTGAATATGTCTGTTGGAAGTTGGAACTGTTATAATATAACTAACAGTTATTTTTTTGTTCAGGAGGTTGCTGACAATAACTGTGTGTATAGAAATGAGATATATCATTCGGCTGAGGAGCGAACTCAAGTGTTGGAAGATGTAGCTTCAGATCCAACTCTTCCTCGTACCAAGTCTGTTCGTTGCGCTCAATGCAATCATGGAGAAGCTGTCTTCTTCCAGGTTAACTCCTTAGTTTTACCACCTATATTGAATTGACTATGGCATGATTGAATGAACCATATTTATGCTTGTTAGTAGAATAAAATCTGCAGTTAGGTGGGTAAGATGTTAAGTATTTGATTCGCATGCAATATGCAGGGAACTATTAGAAGGGAAGAAGGTATGACACTGTCTTATGTTTGCTGCAACCCAAACTGTGGCTACCGATGGCGAGATCAAGATTCATAACCTTCACTCTAATCCATCTTCTCATAAAAGATATCAAATCCTTTCATCCTGGATAGCAGCATAGGGAATTAGTATATGGAGTGATATAGAATTAGATATGTAACACGACCAAAATGATGAGATGAAAGCATAATATTGTTATTATATATATTATAACGTACATAGGATATTACAGGGAACATGTTAAATATAAAACAGAATCAGCCTCTCTTTTATTGGAAATTAAAGATATAATCTTAGTCCCGATCAGTTGCGACGCTTAACAGAAGTGTAGGTGGTGGAGGAATCAAAGCCACCGAAGATGATGGAGCCATTACCATTACCCTCAGCATGGCCAGTGTTGTTTATAAGACCTTTCAAGTTTTGTGGCCCTGTGTTGTTCAACGAGTTTCGCGGTTTGGTGCTCTTCCTTGATGAAGCAACACCACCACCTTGGTTGTGTAGCGGCCTTGGCTCAAGGTCAGATTCGTCCTCATCGTCAATGAGGCCAAACAACCGGAAAAGAGAATTTGCCATTGATATTTAGGTATATGGAGCTTTTTTTTTTTGTTTTTTGGCTTAGGCTAGAGAGTTTAGGAAATATAGTATGGTTTTATATCCTGGGCAAGGAATATGTTGTAGCAGCTTGAACACTAAGCTAAGCAAATACAGTACTATAAGTTTCTCCTACCATATATGGGTGTGGTATAAGATTCATATATTCTAATATTCAAATCATTTTCCATTTAATAAATTTATACCCGGTAAAAGTATTTCAAGAAGTAAGCATTTTAGATATTTTATGAAACTGAATTTAATTATTTGTATATAATCAGAAGTTTTGTCTTCAATAACTGCGATTTCGTTTAGTTTTTGGCGAGTTTAAAAACAAAATTACATCTTTGTTAGTTAATTTATCAGATTTATTAATGAATAAAATGACTGAACTGTATAACTACTAATCATGCATATGAATTTGATCCTTCAACTTCAAACGTTAAGAATATGGTTGAGTGAAGCAAGTCAGAATTTCCAAATCAAAGGTTTAAACTCCCTACTCATGTCTTTGAGCTCGTAGACTTTCCTTCCCTTGAATTAAATTGGCCAGGTCGTGATTCATTCTCTTTTTTCCTCGTGTTATGTTTTATTTCAGTGTAAATACTATATAATATTTTGGTCCGTCATGTCAAACTTTGCAATTTCAAATCCCCGATACTCACATTAATATATGACATGAATCACTAAGTGTCGGAGGTTTGAATCTCATCTTGTGCATGCATTAATTTATTAGCCAGCGACAAACCCTTAAATGGAGCTTCGATCTCCGATCCGTGATGGATTAGTCTTTAGCCTGCCAGATTAAGAGATATCATGGGAAACCAAATGAATTTGATTTCACCTAACTAGCTTGCGAGATGCTGCTGTTAAAGACTTATAAAGTTGCATATTGGACAGTAACATGAATCTTATTATATTATTGAGTACGATACATGAGTTTAGTACGATATTATTATTATACATAATCTTGTTTGCATATTATCAAAGGATTAATTAGATCATGGCTTCCTCTGGGCTTCAAGGATTGCTAGTCAAGGTGCCAAAGTTGATGACACCATTAGCGTTGCCCTTCACAAATCCGGTCTGATTTGTTAGACCTTTTATATTTTGAGACCTTGTTTTGCAGCAGTTTTTCCTCTCCTGCTCTTCACATGGAATAGGAGTAGTGGTGGCGGCAACGGCCGCGGTAGTGGTGTTCCTGTTAGGCCTAGAATCAGCTTGTGTTGGTCTTCGAGCATCACTCGTGCCAAGAGCAATATTGCAGATTCCGGACGCAATCCCTGCCATATTGAAATATGATGTTGGTATAATCTGCTTCTTCAATTAGGTTTAGATTAGTTTGGTGTGGCTGAGGAGGAATAAGCGTTCTTTTTATAGCTGCAGCTTGAAGGGAATTTGAATGAGCATGAAATGTAAATACAGTTTTTAATTTGCTTTGGTTATTTGTCCTTCTCTATCATGTCCAAAATCGTATAAGATGCTCCAATAATAATCAAGTGGCGCCTATACTCTGTACTCATCTTAACTTGTTATTAGTATATGGACGAATAATAAAAAAAGAAGTAAGATTATTATTCATTCCTCATCTCGAGCTAAGTGTACATCAAAATCAGTCATCAATATAAAATACATGTTAAAATATAAAAATACACATTGAAAATAAATTAAACTACACATATATATTTATACACAAATATATTAGTGATTGATTTTAGTGGCTAATTTTAGTATACAAATATCATTTTTATTCCTCATCTAAAGCTGTATTGATAAGGGAATCAATGCAAAGGTGACACAGTCCTAACTTTGATTCATATTCCTTTTATATCGAATGTTATATAGAATGGATCATTTCCGATAGAGTAGTTAACCCTTTGGTTTCTTTCTCTCTTCGTAAAATTATTTCAAGATCACTTAAAATTTTTAAGTATTTGATTCATTAATTAAGAGTATCGGTTTATTTTTTATCCTTGAAAAAAAAAAGGCATTGCACGGGAACAAAGAAAATTATACATTTGGCAAAAAATCATGTCATGCAATTAATCGAGGGAAGAAATTATACTACCATTTTTCGAAGGCTAGATTTTAAGTGTCAACACCTCACTCACAAACACACATGGACATAGGCCCCCACTTACTGCTATAGCTAGCATAATATATAAGTATAATACGAAAATACGTTTCTGGATAAAAAAATTGTTACATGATAAATATCTTTTTCTTTTTATTTATCTTGTACAATACTAATATTAATATTAGTCAACTTTTTTTTCTTTTGTACTAAGAGTGTTAGCCTTTTAGTATTTTTTTTGGTGGATACTACCATGAAAATTTTACAATTACCTTCATATGAAGATGTTTCTTTTTTATCATTAGATCATAAATTGTATGGTTTGATTTTGATGTGCTACAAAAATGTTATTTTTTTTAAAGTGTGATTAAACAAATAAAATACATTTTTAATACAAGAATCTTCATAAAAAGATGTTTTTAACATCTTCCTTTAAGTAGGTGCCTTTTCTTTTTTGGATATATATATATATATATATATATATATGATGGATCCGAGTTTAAAATTGCAGGTATAGTCGGAGTCTTGCAGGTACCTCCTATGTTGCGCATTAAAATTACCCGTTTGATTATTCTTTTTGTGTGTTTATTTGGAGCTTGACACCAATGAATCTTCTTGTAATATATATTAGCTAATCTATTATTTCTTCTTTTAACTAAAGAAGTAGTCACGTACAACAACGAGAGAGTTTATTCTAACATGTAATCATGTATTTAGTATTTACTCATTCATCATATAATACATGACTTTATGATTAATTCTCCGTTTGAGTGGCTTACACATGCAAGTCGCCAAAGTTGATGGCTCCGTTAGCATTGCCTTCAATGCGACCTGTTTGGTTACTGAGTCCTTTTATGCTCTGGCGAGTGTAACATTCTCCAGACATGCGATGATTTCTTCCGGGAACCGGCCTCGGACATGATTGTGGTGGTGGTGGTGGCGATGCCGGAGGAGCACTTTGAGTTTCACCATCATCTATGCTATTTAGCACACATACCAGGCCCTTGAGTGCATTAATCTTTCGTTGCAAGTCAGCCATATATGGATACTATGTTGCTAATGAATAGGTTATGACTTATGAGAAGAGATTGGATCTCCTTATATATATACATGAATGGGAGGAAATTAAATATTTCTGTCCATTAATGAAATGTAAACTAATAGCAAAGAATGACCATTGTGGCTGGAATAGAATAATCTATATATCAAATAAAGTGCACTCTCGGTGGAGTATCATGTTCCATTTTAATTTGATGCTTTATACTTATTCTTTAATAATCAAAATGAGTTTGTTAAGACGAAAGCATCTTATCGTGATAATTCCACAAATGCCATTAAATAGCTATATGTTAATTACTTGGATTTTTTAATTTTCTTATTCTCATAAATTTATTGGCATGTCTTTACTCTGGCTTTCAGCTGGCTAAGATTTTAAGCATTCAAAGCGATAGTGCATTTATTATTAATAAAACTAACACTTCGGATCGTAGTGAGTAGTAGTGTAGATAAACCAGACTCGAAGAAGAATACAATATGGAAAAATAAAAAAATGTGGCTGCTGGGATTCGAGCCCAGGTCTCCACGGCCACAACGTGGAATTCTTACCACTAAACTACAGCCACTTTGTTGTTCATGTTGGTTAAACAATGAAATACTAAACAAGCATTGAGCCGTTGAGCCATTTACGCACAATCTACTAACTATTAACAAAGCATACTTAGATTAGACTAAAGAAAATGAGGCTTTCAATTATAGTCATCCACAGGCTTAAGAATTTGCTATGCAGTAGCTTTCCTTAAACAAACTTTCTCAGTATTATTATTCATTCCAGTAGCTTGTTTAAGCTTACACCATTCTTTTATTTTTTATTTCCCTACGAAACACGTAACATTTCATACAATATATTACCGAATAAACAAGCACTTATAAAAGCTTTAAAAAGCTTGTTGGAAGTTGGAACAAAATCAGTTCAGACACTTGCACAGCTCATGTTCCAAAACTCAACCTCGTGCTCAAGAACACTTAGTAAAGCAACTTCAGCATTCTTCAGCTCATCGTCAGAAGCTTTCTGCAGGTGTAGATTGGCAATGTTCTGAAGAGATTGGCAATACCGACCAAAACCCTCATTGCCCCATCTTTCACAAGTCTCCTTCAATTCTTGTGGGGTTTGGGATCCTTCTCCAAGACAGTGAGCAAAGCTCTCTTGATACACTGCTTCAATGGCCCAAAATGCTGTAATAGCCACAGAATATTCTACCTCTGGCCTCGTCAAACTATCCAGCAACCTGTCACAGCATCCATGTCATAAGACTTAGCTATGTTAAGTTAATGTGACAAAATATCATTAAATGATTTTCATCAATATTAAGTGCCATAAGGAAATGTATGTGTGTTAGAAAAAATCCAAATACAAACTTGGTCTTAGAAAGATTGAGTCCTCTTGGAATACTGTGCTCTTTCAAATTACATATTTTGCTACTATTTAAATTCATGTTTTTAAGTCCTTTATGATATTACCAAATGTATATCTTTGGACCTTTAATCCCAATCCAAAACCATACCTTCCATAAAATTTTTGTCCACCACTTATTGTGTTTCCACTTTCAATATAATAGTACAAATGGACTATGATTATATATGATTAATATACCTACCCACAGTAGTTTTTGTTTGGCTTTTGAGGGACAACATTAGAAAGTGAAATACCCCACTTGTTGGCTTCGTTCTTAAACCATGATATCTCATCCTTGAGAGCAGCCACACCCCCCAATATCACTTCCATGTCAGTGTTGTCATCTGATTCCTTATAAGCTTTTATCAGAACACTTGCAGCAAAAGGAACAAAAGCTCTTACGAACAAGTAGTCCTGTGCCTGCATAATGTGTACTATTATGTATATTATATTTATATATAAAATAAAAATAGCAACCGGTAAATTGAAGGCTCAATTACCCGAGCCATGTAACTAATTACTACTACTACATTGAAATCGTGATCATATAATAATCAATCATGCTCATCATGCTATCAGCCACCAAAAATCAGCTATGCTTATAGAAAAATATAATAATAATTGCTTGATCATTGAACATGAACAGAAAGAGTCAAATAAAATACCAATCAGGGAAAGGAAGCTAAAATCAGAACCTTGCAAAAGGAAATAAATAAAAATAATATCTTACGAGCCATGTTTTGAAGGCAGCAATGTCGACGGTGCCATCACGAATACTAAGAATGAAAGGGTGTCTAGTCGCTCCAGTGTGAAGAAGACGGTGCTTCCTCAACCAAGCCTCGGTCATGCCGATTTTCTTCTCTTCGGCCTTTAACTTTTCTTCCATCTTCTCGTTTCTTCTGTGTTTCTCTCACCTTCTCACATGTAATCGGTCATTCGGTTGTGCACTTTTTCATCTTTGACTTTGTAGCTGGCAAGATTAGCATAGTAAAGCATACATTTATAGAGTGAGTAGTAGGAATTTTCCAGTGATCAGTGGGGAATTCGTGGCAGACACAAAAACTATGGGCCTCAACGATTTTTTTGGTCATGATATGGGCCTCAACTTAACCAATCGTGGCATTAATATTGGGCTTCACACCCTAAAGCCCAATAAGATTAGAGAAGATGAGCACTGTAAATGATATAGTGGAAAAAATAAGGTGTAGTGAGATCCGAAAGAAGAGCTACTTCGCTCCAATAGAAGCGAGACACGTAAGAAAAGAAGCGCATCGTGACGTGTCCATCGAGGAGCGAATTCCCTCGGGTGAATTTAATTACTAATTAGGTCCCCGCGATAATTTCCATGTCTAATCCTTAATCTGATTATATCTTCTCTCTGCATTTCATAACACCAATCATTTCCCCAACCTCTGAGCTATGATCTCTGTTTAAGTATCTGTCAACCACGCAACTCTAACTAACCAGAGAGAGAGAGAGAGAGAGAGAGAGAGAGAGAGAGAAGCCGCGTCAACGGTGTCGGTGATAGTGTGGTTGGTGGTTTTTGGTTACATCAATCTCAACGTGAGAGAGAGAGAGAGAGAGAGAGAGAGAGATCGCATCGGAAATGGCGGACAAGTACAACCTCAAGAACCCTGCCGTCAAGCGCATTCTCCAGGAGGTCAAAGAGATGCAATCCAACCCTTCTGATGATTTCATGAGCCTCCCGCTTGAGGTTTCTTTCTCTTAATTTAGTTTTAGGTTTTATCTCTTGCTTTATTCTTGAATTCCATATAATCACATGGCTATCGGAGAATTATTGAGACATGAAAGGGAGATTCAACGGTGAGATCCCCGATATTATCGGTAGCAATTCAATTTTGTCTTGTTCTATCCCCAATAAAAAATTGGTTGCCGTAATTGCTAATAATATTATCAGGTGATTCAATAGATTGATTTAGCTTGTTGATGTTTGCGAGTTGTGAATTAGAAAGGTAATTAGAAAAAAGAATTCCATTCTTGAGTGAATTCATTCCAAACATACTCTTAGAACGTCTAAATGATTTAGCTCATCGCTCTCAAGCTATGGTATAAATTAATGCACACCAGATTAGGGAAACCTCTATCGCTATTAATATTTTCTTATATTGTGTTCTCTAAGGTTTCTGATTGTTTGCTCACTCACCTGTTTTATTTTCGCATAGTTTGCATCTTTACATACTTATTTGGAACTTGGCATCTGCTAATTAATTCTTATTGTTTTGTTTTTGGGATCTTATATGTTTTTCCTGAACAACTTTATTATGTTTATTTTCAGGAAAATATATTTGAATGGCAATTTGCGATTAGGGGGCCTCGTGATACTGAATTTGAGGGTGGTATTTATCATGGGCGGATTCAGTTGCCAGCAGAATATCCATTCAAACCACCTTCATTTATGCTTTTGACCGTAAGATCTTACTTAACCCTCTAGATTGAGTAGAGTTTATTTTATTTTTCATGTTGATCAGCGTATCTTGAACTTAAAAGCTCAATTCCAACATGCTTATAAGTTTCACTGTTTTCCTTTTCAGCCTAATGGTCGTTTTGAGACCCAAACCAAGATTTGCTTGAGCATCTCTAATCATCACCCTGAGCATTGGCAACCATCATGGAGCGGTAAGTTCTCCTTTCCACTCTTGACTCACCTAAATGATGCTTGACATCTCATATAGTATCTCGGTTCGCCTCTTGTATTTGTTTAAATATTTCTTGTAATTTTCATGTTGAATATATTGTTTTGTATTTACTCTGTTGCCATTAGTCCGTCTCTATTTTTAATTATCCAGCGCTAACTTATTGGGAAAATACTGAACAAACTAAGTGATTGTACTGAAGGAATATTTATCAGTTTAGAAGGTGATTGTATTTGTACGCATCATTTTCGTTACTTGATTGTTTCTTCATTTGCAATTTTCATTACCTTAATGAACCATAACTATAACCATTAATGCTTCACACTTTTCCTTTAATAGGAAGGTTTGTATGTTGCTGATGTGAATTTCTTTTGGCAGTAAGGACTGCTTTAGTTGCACTGATTGCATTCATGCCAACCAACCCAAATGGTGCATTGGGCTCATTAGACTACAAGAAGGAAGAGAGGCGCACATTGGCAATTAAATCCCGTGATGCAGCGCCAAGGTTTGGGACTCCTGAGCGGCAAAAACTGATTGATGAGGTAGAACAATTCTTATTACTTTCTCCCTAGTGCATTATTCTGTAATACCATGCTGAGTGTACTCTGTTGTCTCAGATACACGAGTATATGCTAAGCAAGGCGCCCCCAGTTCCTGAACTTGGCCCCTCACAGACTTCCGAAGAACAAGAACAACCCAGAATTGAAGAGGCCAAGGCCGAGGTTGATGTGCAAAATCCTGAGGCTTTACCTGCTGGAGAGGAGATTGCAGATCAAGCAGCTGATGAAATTGTTGAAGAACAAGAACTTCCTATCGATGCTAATCCTAATCCTGCAGGAATTGAAGCTTCAACAGAGATTCCATCGGCTGTCTCTAGCACTCAGTCTCTCCAAAAGTCAAATACAATGATACAAAATCTGAAACCAGAGACGAGGGTCCAAAAGCCTGATGATCGCTTGTTCACACTGGCAGCTATTGGACTTACTATAGCAATTGTTGTCCTTTTGCTGAAGAAGTTCATCAAATCCACAGAATATGGTGCGGTTTTCATGAATGGTGGGTCGTAGATGTATTCGTTTCTCATGTTTTCTCCAAGATAAAGATTATTAGCCCCACGTAGTTCATAGGGTATATCAAGCTCATTAAACTCGAGTTAAATTTTATAAACCAAGTCTTGTAATTATGCTAATATGAAATATATTGCATTTCTTGTATAATATGCGGTGTCAGATATTCCTCTCGGCCACTATATGATTGGCTTATGACTATCATGAACTTTGTATTTACCGGGGATGATGACAATTATTAGGATAAACAATTTCATGGTTTACAGTTGAAAAATAGGCAAATAAAAAAAGCTTTGTTAGAGTGAGCACAAGTAAAATTGCAACACTGTAATCCAGAATCATGTACAAGTGCAAGTTTTGAGACAATTGCTCTTCACTTTCCTCCACCATGATCTTCGATTTGTGTTATACTCAGTTATTTGTTCATGAAGCCCCGCAAAATAGAACTTTTCCGCCACATATTCCACTCCCTCGCAAAGCCCCTTAAATAGATCACAAACATTTTTCTCCGTACCCTTCTCGCTCGCGACAATCCTTAGATGGCGAACGAGCTTCGCATCATTTTCATCGCTGATGATGTTTTTCATTAGGAACGCATAAGAAGTGAATGGCTGAACATCTTTCTGATGCTGCTCCAATGCTATCAGATTTGAGAACAGTATTTCCGTGAATTGATGAGTAATGAGTGGAGCAATTTCAAGAACACCATTGTGAAAATCTATATCTAACAAGCTCTTGGCTGTGAACCTCATCAACTTAATGCCATACTTCCGAAGCTTGGTGGCACAGATATACTTGAGATCCTCTACAGTCGGGAGTTTTTTCGACTGCGCCCTTGCATAGGTTGGTAGGTAACACTGTTGGAATAAGTCAAGCAAATGATTACCTTCTTGTCCAAACCTCATAGTAACACATTCCTTGTCTCCTGGCAGCATGTTTCTAAAGAAACGGATTGCAAGTTCCGGGAGGGTACAATTGCATTTCACTGGAATGGGTACAATCTCAAACAACCTTTGAAGAATGACCAATGGTATTTGGTTTTCTAATAAGATCAAGTCACACCGGATATCATATAGCAACCTTGGCGTGGCGAATATGGGGTCAGCAAGGCGTCTCACACTCTTTATAGCATATTTCAACAAAAGCTCAATGATGAAACAACCATCAAGTAACATAATCTCCACAAATTCATCACTTGTGAGATTGAGTTCTTCTGCATAGAAATTCCGTGCTGTCTTCTCTGACTCTCTCAATGCCTTCAAACATTCATGCAAACTTGCTTCCATGTTCGGCTCGCGGCTGAGCAATGTGTAGAGGTAATGCCACTTATGATCTTGCATATCTTTGAGATTTTCGTTACCATGGTGAAGAGGTCCAATTGACACTTTAGTAGGGACGTACACCTTCTGGTTTGCTTGTAGAAGCTTCGTAGGCACCCTGAAGATGGATTTCAAAGATGTAATCGCTTCGAGTTTTTCCTTAATTGATGCCACAAGATCTTTGTTAACTTCTGTCATACTGATATCTGAAACATGGCCACGGTCCATGCTTTTCAAAAGCTCCTTGGATTTGTCAATGCTGGTTTCCATGAAGTTCTTCCTTCTCTTATGCATATCCATTGATGGACACAACTCACAAGCTAAAAGGAAAAGGAAAATTGTTAGCTGAAAAAAATTTCATCATATGGTATTGATGATAGGAAATCAGGAGTTATGGCTGAACAAAATTCAATTTCAGTTGATATTTTATACATCAAGCTTTCCGATCAATCATATTTCAAATTTGTCAGTTACATGTTAAGAATAACAGATTTAGACAATGTTAATTTTCAAAATTGTATATAGTTACTATATTATATATTACATGGAAAAATTCATGGTAGAAAAGAAAACAGAAACCTAAGTAACAAAAATTAGGATATTCTGTTGGAGAAGATTAAGATTTTTTTTCTCTAACAGATTAAATAAATTTGAGAGAGAAAAAAAATAGTGCATAAACCTGTAGGTGGGGTCTAATTTCAATTATCTAAATTCTGAATTGCTGTTCTGCGAATCTGTTTGTTTCCTCCCTATATATCCTGTGCAATAGCATTGCATTGGTTAATTTTATATCTTAGAAACCTCAGAAAGAATTTTTTTTTTCACGAATCCACTGCAGCTGTTGTTAACTTGTTATATTATGCTAACCAAGTAAACTTTGGAATACTGGATAACTTGACAAGGGTGATAAGGGAAAATAATACGATAAAACAATGAATTAATAGGAAAACATAATTCCAAGAACTGCATAGGCGAAGATTGATTACTTGACAAACAATTTTAGAATTGTTTACGGTAATTGATACGAGGCGGTTTCCCTTTTTCATGAGATATATAAATTAGCAGTATATTTTTTTGTCTTTAACATTTACAAAAAATTTAAAAATATTTATAAATTTTATTTCATTTTAATTTTATTTTTAAAATTTTTTATTTGTATTAAATATATCATGACAATTAAATTTTTAGAAAAATTCGAATTCTCTAAATTTTAAATTTTACTTTAGAAGGTAAATTATGATCTATCATCATTTATTTCATAGGTAGGACAAAGAGAAAACATAAGAGAGAAAGCATTCAATGGTGAAAAATCTCACTTTATCATCTAAAGTGAAAATCTAAAATTTAGAGGATCCAAATTCGTAATAATATATGAATTACAAGTACTATAATATGAAGGAAAACATCAAACCAAATATACACACATAACCTGCCATTTTTTACACCCAAAGAAAGTTAAATATACACCCAAAAATCTATCCCCCCTCATGCTTTATCCCTAAAACTCTGAACCCTAAATACTTAAAACCATCCATATGCAAACTGTATTTTATAACATAAAACCTTTAAAACGTTATAAAAAAAACAAACAGTATTTTATAACATAAAAATAAGGTTCTGAAGTATATATATGTATATATATGTAAAATGTGAAATACAAGAAAATTCATAAATACACCCAAACGAACAGTGCTTTTACACTCATATTCTGTAACTATACACCCAAAGAGTTATCTGCTGCTGCTGGTACCCTGAACTGATAACTCATAACACGTGCTTAATATTGGCTGGAATTTGAATGCACCACTGATGCAGCATCAAAGAGGTTTAACTGAATATAACAAACTCACATATTAGCTAAACTATTAACGAGAAAATTAAACTCAATCACCACGTATTTAAAGAACATCACTTTTACCTCGTTTAAAGCTTTCATTTTCTTCTTCTTTGTAGCATTTGCAATCTGTTTGTCCAACTTTGAACCTAGCCAATTTTTTGGACGTCCTCTTGTTCGAATCTTTGGAGGGCTTTGAAGCTCGTTAATGGATTCCAAGTTGGCGTCTTCGTGAGATAAAGAAGATATGCCCTTCCTTTTGGCTTTCAATGATTCCATCTCAACCATGACGTTATCGTACGCACGATGCAGAATTGCAGTCAGCTCCTCCGATTCGGATGCAAATTCGCAAATATTTTGCGAACGAAAAACCAATTGGTCAAACCTCTTTCTTCTTGGCTCCAACAGTGGCTCGTCGTGACTGCTCTTGATGTGTGTGTGTCGCCTCTTTACCTTTTTACTCCATCGTTTCAGTATATATCTCGGTGACACTTGGCTTACTCGTTCAAAGCTTAACACGCTTAGTGCGTGACGGCACAATATCCCTCTTGACTCGAATAATAAGCATTGGTATTTTACCTCGGCTGCTACTGAGTCGTAAGTAACCACAAACTTGTTGAATATTGAGCTGGAAACTTGTTCTCCGACTTCGTATACTGAATAGCCTAGAGCGGAATTCGTTAATCTAGTGATGCAATTCGCCTTTCCTCTGAATTGTGCTTGGATTTTCCTAAACTTTTGATGAGTGTACACATCTTGAAACTGAGCTTCAATGGAGGATTTGGTTGCACACAGTATGACCGTATGAAAATCTGCAGCATCTGATTCTCTCTCTGCTTGCTCCCTGCTTCTGAGCCAATTATCGTATTGTTTGACGAATTGAATAAGCGAGTTGTTCCGGGTAATAAACTTGTTAAAAAATGAATGCATGCTCTCACTCCTTTGTGTGCTTCTCATCCCTGCCCAGAAGTGGTGATCCAGATAGATTGGAACTCATATATGACGGTCTTCATAGAGATCTGCAGAATACACCTAAACACAGACTATAAATACACCCCCAAAAAATTCAATTTACACCTCTGCTGCAGATTTTAAACAAACATTACCTGAAAGCCACTTGTTGTCCACAAGACCAAAATTCAGTAGAAAATCATTCCAATTACTATCAAATGAGTCTTTACTATGAGAGTTCCAAACAACTTGGCTCATTTCTTGTTCAATTTCTGCATGTCCCTTGTACCCGTTTAATTTGCTTGGAATCTTCTTCATGATGTGCCAAATACACCAACGGTGAATTGTTGTTGGCATACAAGCCTCTAAAGCCCTTTTCATTGATGCGCATTGATCGGTGAGAAACCCTTTCGGAGCATTTCCTTCCATGCAACAAAGCCAACATTGAAATAACCATTTGAATGATTCAATTTCTTCGTTTTTCATCAAAGAGCATCCGAAAAGTGTTGACTGACCGTGGTGATTCACCCCGACAAAAGAACCACAAACCAAATACCATAGTGCATAATGAAAAATCATTAGGTACACCCAACAAATACTTTGTATACACCAAAAAACACCCAATATACATCTCTGCCGCGGATTCATAAAAATACATTAATTTAGCATCATAAACAGGGACAGTTTGTTACCTGTTTGTATTGTATGTGGTGTCAAATAAAATAACATCTCCGAAATACTCAAAGGCAGCTCTGCTTCTTGCATCGGCCCAAAAAGCCAGCTTAATTGATTGATCCTCCTCGAGTTCAAGCTCAAAAAATAAATTTTGATTCTTCTCTTTCATTCTTAACAAATATTTCCCGAATTTTTTTGCATCTTCTTGTTCGGAAACATTCCGCACTTCTCTCGTAATGTAATTCCTCACATCCTTTTTAATAAAATTTAACTCGCGGTGACCCCTGGCAGCCGCAACAAATGATTGGTAAGTTTTGCTTGGTCTGATACTAGCCTTCTCGTTATTCTCTATTGTACGATGAATGGACATGCTTAGTTTCCTGTGCTGTTTGAGCATCTCTGCTTTACTTGGACAGCAAGGGTGTGAATGATCCAGCACAACTTTTGAAATGATCCAAGCACCAATATCCTTCAATGTGTGTATATAAATTCTTGCAGGACAGTTTAAACCGGCTGTCGGATTCGTCTTCTCGGTCAGAGATATTTTAGATTTCCATTTTCCCTCTCTGCTACATGTAATCAATTGATTCTTAATCTCGTTTCCCTTCCTATTTGTGCTCCGAACTCTTGTAGAAAAACCTGCAGCCTTGGCGTAGTTCCTGTAAAATTTTCTAGCATCTTCAAGGGTGGTAAAGGTCATTCCAACCTTCAGAACAAACTGGTCATCAACAACAGAGAGAAGCTGTAGAATACACCATGTCAAAAAATAAAAATACACCCAATCATATCTGATATAATACACCCGAACGACAACAACTCAGCTAAAATAACAAAAAAAAAAACATAATCTGTAAATACACAGCTGCAAAATACACCATGTCAAAAACTAAAAACACACCCAATCATGTCTGGTATAATACACCCGAACGACAACAACTCAGCTAAAATAACAGAAAAAGCCATAAACTGTAAATACACCCACACTTCCCGCAAAAATACACCAAAAAAATTCTGATCTACACCCGAGCGTCTGCTATAAATTCCAAATAATTAATCAAAACTAATACATTAGATTCAATCCACATATTTATGTTCACGCGTTAGTTTCACAGTCAATGTTCACGAATTATTCAGCTACACAATGCTATACAAATTATTGCAACAAAATTTAGAGTAATCGTATGTAAATCAAACCTCAGGAACTTCGTTAGATTCAAATTCATAATCCACTTCGCCCTGATTCTGCTGACAATCTGAGGTTGAATCATCCATTATCTTCAAAACGAATTCAAACTTTGATTTCAGAAAACAAAAAATCGAATAGAAAACGAAGCTGGAGTTACAGAGAGAGGAACTAACGTAAATGACGAAGAACAAACCAGTGAGAAAGGAGGGAAAAAGAACGATCGAAAAAAGCAGGGGAAGACGCGCGAGAAGAAGAACGAGCAAATCTAGAAATAAGGAGAACCAAGAAGGAAACAAATCTTTTAAATTTGGTAGTTATATATACGCGGGATCTTTATATAGCGCGTGTATGGGACGTAACCCTTGCAGCGCGTTTTGGGGTTTTATTGGTTAATTAACTTGTAAAGCATAACTTTCCTGTTTATATATAATAAAAATTGTTCTTGTAAAATTGTTGTCGAATTATTTTTAATTTTTTTTAAAAAATTAACCATTAGAAATATATTTTATGCAATTTAAAAATTTTAAAGATGAAATTAAATAAAATAATTTTTAAAATTTTTAACAAATTTCAATAAAAAAAATATACTTTATCTAAATTAATAATTCCTTAATTGTTATGATTATTATATGGCATTTTAATTTGATCCTTTTCTTGGATGATGATTGAGATGCTTCAAAGAACTCTTCCACTTCCACGTGCCAACGAGAAGTTCTCAAATAGCCTTGATCATAGGATCATTTTTATTAGCTGCAAAAATGATCACTGATGAAAAACTTGAAAGGGCTTAAAATATGGCTCGTTTGGCCCTGAGTAAGTGTTAACAAAAATGTTAGTACTTTCCTAAAGAAACATTTATACAATTTTGAGTGAATACCCAATTCAATTTTTGATAATTTTTTCGTAGAGATTACAAAATTTTTAAACAAAAAAATATTATTTTTAGTTTTTGATCTTTATTTTTATAAAATTAATTAGTCTCTGTGTTAATAATAAAAAATATTTATAAAAAATTAATTAATTTCATAAAAAAATATTTTTTTATTAAAAATTTTATTATCTTTTAAAATAATTGTTAAGGATGTTTAAATTTTTTTTTTTTTTACATTTTTTTTTCACTTACATGTAAAGTGATTCCTTGGGGTGTAACTTGCGGGGCACTTTGAGTAAGAAATTAATAATCAACGAAAAGCCAATAAAGAGATTAAAGTAATATTCAAAACTTTTTAAAGCAGAGATTATTGAACAGTTGAAAACATTACAGTTTCATTTACTAAAATAACTTTTCTATGCAAATCACAGTCCCTTTATTTACCTGTTCAGCAATAGTCAAAGTGCTGACTAAGACAGAAATGCACTTTAGGCACCTAGTAAAAGAAAAGAGTAAATAAATAAATAAATAAAGGAATTGTTTGTCATATATTAAGTAAAGTTTTATGGGATGCTACGGTAAAGATGTCATTTTTATCTTTACATAAAGACGTTTTTATTTTGTGGTTGTTATTGATTTAAAAGCGTATCACTAAAAGTGTTGCTTAAAGAGAAAGTGTTACCCTTAATCGTTAACTTGGCTCTGATACCAATTTTTGGTTTGCAACCATTTCTACTATATGATACCAATTTTTTACTAGTCCTTGATGTATATTCTGATTTTATTTTTATAATTTTCAATCTTGTTTTAGTTTATAATATTCTTTTTTGCATGAATTATTGTATATAAAATCTTTTATCTGTTTGTCTTTTTCTTTAATATAATTTCTCAAATCCTCAAAAACTTCTTTTATTTCTACACTTTCTGTTGTTTCTAAATACCTTCTTAATTTTTCAACTTCATTCTCCATTTTTTCTTTCAACAGCTTTAATTCTTTTAAGTCATAATATAGTTTTTCAGGCATTTATAAATTTTTTAAGTTTAATTCCAACTTGTTTATATTTATTCTTATTTCTATCCTTTTTATTATAAGGTCATCAATTTCGATCTGAAGGTTATTTAATTCCCTTTTATACTTTTTTATTTTACTTTTTAATTTTTTCCGCCCTTTTTCTTTTTATTTTATTTTCTGGTTTTTCAATCTTTTTATACTTCATTATTTATTTTAGAATTTCTGCAAACTCTATCATCGATTCATCACTATTTTTTAAAGATTCTATTAATTTTTCTAACTCTTCAACTTCTCTTTTTAACTTGTCATAGATTATTTTTAGAACTTCAAATGCTCTTTGATTTATTTCAGAAAACTGTAAATAATTCAAACGATTTTCTCTTTCAAAGAGCTCTTGTTTCTTGTCTTGATAAGTTACATATATTTCTTCTTTATTTATTGTCATAATTTAGTGTTTAGAGTTTCATTTAATTTTTCGACCTTTTTTGTTAATTCTTTTATTTCAGAATTTTCTTCTTTAATCTTTAACTTAGATAAACTTAACGGGCTATTAATTTTAGATTCTCTTATTTGAAAATTCGATGAAACTAATTTTCCTGATGGTTCTTTTAATAATAGAACTGGGTTTTCAATAGCTTTATATTTTGGTATTTTTGTTTTTATAATTTTTTGAAATAATTCATCGACATAAATTCTTTCTCTATTTTTAAATATTATACTATGATGGCTATTTGTTAAAGCATAATTTATTGCATATGTAATTGAAAATGGTTCATCATCTTGTTCCATTAGATTCTTTCTGTGAAATTTATAAGCCAAACTTATAGATCTTCCAAGATTTTCAGTTGATAAAGGTATAGCATATCCAAGATGAGCATTGAATTTAACATTTACGTTTGCCAAGTTTTCATGAACAATTCCAATTATTTGATCTATTGGGTCATCATTAATTCTTTTGTCACAAATTGCTAAGCTTATTGGTGAATTAATTCCTTTCATATATGTAGATTTGATTAAGACTTGTATAGTACTAATATGAATCCATCCAATTTTAGATCTTTTTTGTTGATTCTTAATTTTCTCAATCTGTTTACCCAATTCTTCATCATTTATCAAAGCTATTTCAAGTTTTCCATTGGCGGATTTTATCTTTATAGGGGCTTCAAGTTGAATTTTTTCATAGTATATTATATTTTTTCTATTAAAAACTTCTTTTAAAAGATTTTGTTTATTAAAATTTTCATTTGATTTGAGATTTAATTCTGTTTTTAGAACAGCCTGTTTTTCATTATCTAATAAAGCAGTTAATCTATAGTAATCAAATTCTTCTGTTAATTCTAAACTTTCTAAATAATTCATAATTGAAAGACTAGGATGAAGATGTACCTTTTTGGAGGAAAACTTCCTTTATTTAGTATATTTTACATAAGGTGTTCTTATCTCCAGAGGGGAGATTGTAGATACTAACTCCAGAGGGGAGTTTAGAATTATTTTTCTCTAAGGGAATTCTTCGTCAGACTACAGAATCGCCTCGGCCGCTTCCTCCTTGCTCTCCTAGCATATGAGTACTCTTAGCCTCCTGCTTTCTATTGTCTGATGCCTCTACAATTGCCTGAGCAACCTATTTATAATAGTTGGGTTTGATGGACAATTCTCATCCTTACCCTTCTTATGACGTCATTGCTTACGTCATTGTTTGTTATCTTGCACCAGCTACATTGTTAGTGCTTTATGACCTAAGTGCTTACGTCACTATGCAATAATGTTGAGAGATGCTTCAGATGCACTGTCCTCCTCTTTTATCATGTGACCCTCAGATGCGTTGTCTTCTTCCTTCATCATGTGGGTTGATTCCGTTTCATTATTGCTTTCTTCAGATATCTCTGAGGCACATAGCTGGCACTTGTGGTATTCTCTGTCTTTTATCAAATAGCAGAGGTTCCTCTTTATCCCTTCAGGGAGCTTTTCTAAAAGTTCAGATAAGTTGTAGAATGCTGATTCAAATTCTACCAAGAGTCTCATCTCTCTTTCTTCAATTTCATTTCTTTTACTGGATACAAGCAGAGTATTTCTACTTTTATAATTAATCCTTGTGTGAGATTCCTTCGTTATTTTTTGAGTTCTTTCAAAGACCCTTGCTAATGTGCTGGCTAGCCTTCCTTCATGATTGTAGATTGTTAAATCTTGAATTTGATCAATTGGTTAAAAATTTTCTGGGAAGACGGACATGAATATTACTTGGTGTGCTGTAACCAAGCATTCTTCTTCTTCATTAAAAATAGGTTGACTGTTTGTAAATTTTAGGGATATATCCCTTGGATTTACATTGTCAATCATATTTTTAAATCTCTTTACTGCATCAACGAATCCTGATTTGTCCACCATGCTTAGCTGGCTGAACTCTGATGGTTTTGCTTGTTGTGTTGATTTCATTGCTTCAATGGCCTTCTTGAGGGATTGAATCTGTGTCCTTATTTGCTGACAATGCTTGCATTTTTCGAGCTCTTGCTCATATTTTTAAATTTCTTGATCTAATGCGTTGTAGACGAACTCCATTCTCTTGTTAATGTATCTGCAATAACATTTTTGTCACCCTTAATATATTCAATTTTTATTGGATATTGTAACAAAAATAATTGCCATCTTACCAATCATCCATGATTATAATCAACTTTTAAATTATATCGTATGAAACCTGTTAGGTAACTTGAATCTGTCCTTAATGTAAATTCTCTAGGTAGTAAATCAATTTTCCATTTCTTAAGAGATTTAATTGCTGCTAGAGTTTCCTTTTCATGAGTGGTATATCTCTGTTCTGTTGGAGTAAAAGTCCCTGAAATATACCTGCAAAGTAATTTCTTTGGGGAATATTTAGAATTTAGTGATTCTTTTTCTTGTTCTAAACCTTTTATAGTTTTCTTAGCTTTTAGACATCCTGACCAGGTTATGTTTGAAGCATCTGTTTCCACTATTAAGTAGTCGTTTTCTTCTGGAATATAAAGTTCTGGAAGTTTTTCACATAACTCTTTAACTCTTTGAATTTGCATACTATCTTTTTCTTCCCATTTTCATTCTTTTTTAGTATTTATTTTTGGAAATAAGCTTTTAGTGTATTCTGTTATATTCTTTAAAAATCTTTGATCAGAAATATAATTTATACACCCTAAAAATCTTTGTAACTGTTTTCTATCTTCTATTTTATTAGGAAATAAATTTATCTTTTCTAAAATATTTGGTTGAAGTTTTAGCTTTCCTTGAGTGGATAGAATTAATCCAAGAAACTCTATTTCTTGTTTTGCTATTTTTGCTTTCTTTTTGCTAAGACCTAATCCTTTTTCTTTACATCTTTCTAAAACTATTAGTAATTTTTGAAAATGATCTTCTTTATCCTGTTTTATAAAAATTAGTATATCATCAATGTATACTAAAATAAATTCATTTAATTCTTTTAGATTTTCTTCCATAAATCTTTGATAAATACCTGGGGCTTGTTTTAATCCGAATGGTAATACATTCCATTCATAGAGCAACACACTTGTTGATTCTTTTGTTGGGCAAGTAAAAGCAGTTAATTTCTTTGTTTCTTCGTCTAAACGAAGTTGCCAATATCCTGATTTTGCATCAAGAGATAAAAACCAAGTTGCTCCTTTGATCTTTTCTAAAATAGAATCTTTTCTTGGAAGTTTATGAGCATCACCAATGGTTGCTTCATTCATTTTCTTATAATTAATTACCATTCTTCGTTTTCCCCTTTTAATTTCATTATTGTTTTCGACATAAAAGGCTGGAGCCGCATGAGGACTTTTACTTATTCTTATAATTCCTTTTTCTAAAAGATCTTTACATTCTAATGAGAACTCTTCTCTATCTCTTGCAGAATAAGGAATTTTATTTAGAATATTTATCTCTTTTGTAGGATCTTTTAATTTAATGCTTACTAATTCTTTATTTGTATTTTTAATATCTAAAGGATTTTCAGCACAAATTTTATCTAAAAGTTCTTCTATCTTTATTTCAAGATTATTTTTTGGAATATTTATCTGAAAGTATAAATTTAAATAACATGTTTCTAAAATAGAAAATATTTTAAATTTTAAGATCTTATCTATAGTAGTAGTTGGTATTTTTATACGTTTTGATTTTTGATTTATTGAAGAATCGTGTGGAGCTTTTAAAACTATATATGTTAATTCTTGAATAAATGGATGATATAGCTTTAAAAAGTTATTTCCTATGATAAAATCCATTCCAGAATCTAACATATATATAGATGGAACAATGAACCTATAATTTTGAATAAAAATTTCAGCTATCTCTGCTTTTTGGTCAATTTTATGTATTGATTTGTCAGCTATTCTAACTCTTAATGGTTTCTTTAATTTTTTCCAATCAAGTTTTATATTTGTACTAGCAAAGCGTTGTGTTGCTCCAGTATCTATGAAAGCATTTATAAACTTTTCTGTTATTTTTATAGTAATAAATGTGACATTATTACTCAGTCTCTGAGTCTGTTTCTGAGACATATTCAAAAATATAGTCTAAGTTATCATCGGATTCTTATAATGGTTCCATGAAACAAGACTTAGCAATTTCTATTTGTTTGGTAAGATCCTTTTTATCCTTCTTTTTTGGACATTCATTTGCATAGTGTCCTTCTTCTTGGCAATACCAACACTTACAATTTTCTTTTTTATTTGGGCAATAGTCATTTTTTTGTCTTTTATTTTTATTGTTATCTCTTTTTCTAAAATACCTCTTTTTTCTCCAGTTTGGATAGTATTTTCTTTTTCTAAATTGATATTTTTTTTCTTTGAAAATTTTTATTAAGACCATATTTTTGAGGTATCTCTTCATTATCCTGACAGCAAATTCTAATTATATTTGCAAATCTTTTTTGAGTCGCTTCTTGCATACAACGTTCTTTTATTTCCTCTCTTATTGCAGAGGTTGCTCCACCAAAATTATTTTCAATTGTCCCTCTATTTATTTCTCTTATAAATCTTCCCATTATAAATTCATTAGCAGGATATGGAAGTTTTGTTATATACATACTAAGATAATGATTTTTATCTTCTTCTTTTAATTTGTAATAATGTATTCTATATTCACATATATATGACTCCACATTACATAAATCATATATCTGAATATTAGCTAAATGATTTTTTGCTTCTTGATATTCTTTATTATAGACTTCTTGTCTATGATCTATAATATTTTTTCCAAAAAATTCTTTATATAGAATCATCATTATATGTAATATCTTATCATAAGCTGTTGTTTTTGTTGCTAATTCTTCTATTATTTGGTTTTCTATTGATGTCATATAATCTCTTATAGTTTCTTTAGTATGAAACCCCATGTAATTCCAAATATCTCTTCCAGACAATTCACTAAGTTTTGGATTAGTAAAGGCTTCTAATAAGAAGGAATTTAACCAGTTTTCGAAAATTTCTTTTTCATTCTTTTTACAGTCTAAATCGAGCATTCTTTCTCCTTCCATTTCCTGGATTTTAGGAACATATTTTGATGGTATTTTTGTATATTTTGAATCTTTATTTATAAACTCCTTTTTAAAAGCATAATTATCAAAACTTGTTTCCCATTTAAATTGAGATTGATTATCCTTAGATGTTCCAGCTTCATTTTTTACTTGTATTGGAATTGCTGGTTCTTCGTCACTTGAATAATCTAGGATGTGTTCTTCATTTTCTATGTTTTCAGAATTTACTAATTCTTCTTCTATTTGAAATCCCTGTTCTATAATATTATTTTCTTGAGCCATTTTTAATTGTTTAAAAAGCATTGTAACTTCTTCTAATTTTTCTTCAATATTCATAATTTCAATGGTGGTTTTACTTTTAAATCTGTTATGTTGATTATATTTTGAAATTTTTCTTCTTTGGGATTCTCTTTTTCCTTATTTCTTTGAAATTTTATGGATACTAATATTTCTTCAAGCATATCTACTATAGAATTTAATTGTGGGTTAAAAGTATGATAAAGATGTGGGGAATCATTTCCATGGTAACATTTTTTAGAAATTTCGTGTGAAAAATAAGTTTTTTTAGGTTTTTGAAGTCCTTCAATAAAATTTATAGTAAAATAAAGATTTTGAGAAAAATCATTTTGTATTGATTTTAAGAATTCGGTGTCATTACAGTTAACATTAGTTAAAATCATTAATTTTTGATCTATTAATTTTGATAATTTAATTATTTCTTCTCTTAAATCTTCTAATTTACTTTTTTCCATTAGGTGACGCTTTTCTTTGTGAAGAGTTACGGTTTTAAGTGAAAAGTGTTGCTTTAGAATGTGTGGATCAAAACTTGCCACGTAGGCATCTTTATCGTAAAGTTATTTTTGGAAACTTTATGTAAGTGGTGCCCAAATTTTATAAAGAAGTTTATCAAGCCTTACTATATGAGGATTAAAATATCAATATAATACTTTGTTGAGTTATTATATTTAGTGTTAAATACAATATTTGTTTCAAATACGTATTTTCTGTGTTCAAGTAATTTAAAAAAAATAAAAATGAAAAATAATAACTTAAGGTGAATTTAACAATTCTTGATCAATAAATAATTTTTAAAATAGTACATAGTGTGCCTATTTTTTTGGTTATTGGAGGCATGAATGTGATGTGCTGCCTTATGGGATATAGTGGTGTTAGATCAATTTGTAGGGATAGCCTTTTTTAACTTGTGCTATAGACAAGTCTAACCATGCGAGTTATGTTTAAAAAAAAATATTATGCGCAAATCGAATGGTCCGATTTGTAAGAGAAAAATTTTAAAATTTGGAAGAAGCAAATCGAACCATCCGTGTTGTATGAAATTTTTTTTAATAAAACGAAAATCAAATCGGATGGTCCAAATTGATTATTATATATTTTTTGAAATCAGACCGTCCGATCTCTAACACCATACATACGCCTGTAAAACACACTACTTCTCCATATCTCCTACACCATTATCTTTTCTATAATAAAATTAAAAAGCGACATAGTATTAATCATTAATATAAAGAATTATTTAAAATAATTTATATAATTACAAAATATTAAAAATTTTAAGGATTGATTTATATTTTAATATTAATAAAATTTTAAAATATTATTATTCGTATATTTTATGTCTGTGTTGTGACTTGTGACTGATTGTGTGTGTCTTAGCTCAATTCTTTTCTTACAAAAATTCCTGTTTAAAACACGACATTTTATTTCTAGTTAACAGCTGTCGCTATGTTATTCGTTATAAGTAGATAGGAAAATTGAAAAAGATATCTTATATGTAAAAATGGATTCTCTTTATTTTTTTAATACTTAGAGAATAAAATATTATATCTCACCTTTAATTCTATAAGTTGGACTAAAATTAAATAAAAATAATAATAATAATAAAAAATAAAATTCTACCTTAGATATTATCCAATTTTTTTCTACCGAAAAGAATCCATTTCCCGTTGCATGTTAGCGAGATCAGTTCCATGTTAGTCGTTAGAGTAGTCATCAGCCGGGTGAAAATAGGATAGTAATAAAGATGCCTTTATTTTAAAAAATTTGTGTTATTTAATTGTAAGCCAATTTTATAGTACTTTTTATTTGGTATTTAATTTTTGTTTAATTTATTTTTATAATAAATTTTAAATTTTTTAATTTTTATATTTTTAAATTTAAAATTAATTATTTAATTTTTTTTAGTAATTCGACAATAATTTTTAGACAACATAACCATCTCGTTTTCATAAAATGGGAAAAAGGACAGAAGCAATGAGCCAACAACTTTATTATGACTCCTCGAGTTATGCCAGACCCGATAGAGAAGTAAAGTGCGATAAAAAAAGACGAACGGAATCGGAATCTGATTTTGTTTCTTTCCTTGGTGCTATGAGCGACCTCCAATTTTAATTGTGATTTCAATGCTATAAATAGTTCAAAACGCTGCTTGTTCTCAAAAATTGAAAATTCTCAAATATACAAGAGTAATCCACTTCCACAGTTCCACGCATTTTCACTTCACTGACTTTGGAGCTTTGTCTTGAATAGAACTCTCCAGAAACTTTAGGCGCTAGTAAGAGCTTCTTCCGAAGCCCTAGCGAGCAAGTAGAAAGATATTCGCGCTGAATTTGCGAGTTTCCGATGGCGTTTTGGTGGCCATTGCTTGTCTTAGCATTCGCTTACGGACTCTGCAGGTTCCTTTTCATGCTTATTCCTCCCAAGGTTCCTTCCATCGATGTTGAAGCTTCCGACGGTACTTCTCTCTCTCTCTCTCTCTCTCTCTCTCTCTCTCTCTCTCTCTGTTCGCTTTCTCGCTCGGAAATTTGTGGTAACGGTGAAAATGTGATGTGAATTTTGATAATGACAGTGTTGGATGATGGAAACCAAGCGCAGGAGAATAGCTTCATATATGTGAGTGCTATTATATCTCAAATCTTTCAAATCGCTGCATGCTTAGTTATACTCTGCTTCTGCTTGTGCTCGATAGGTAGGATTTTTGTTTTCCCTCTATTTCAAAATTGATATTCGGTATCATTTTAAAAATCGATTACGTATTGAGGTAAATATCGATCGATGCATTCAGGAACTACGTTTTCTTGTGAAGCAACGTGAGTTTTATGAGTTGCAAGTTTTGTGAAAGATGCTCTGCATAAAATTATTGTTAGATTCACTCACATCTTGTTGAATATTTTGATTCAGGTTCCTCCGAGAGGAACGTCACAGCAATCTGGAAAGATAGTTCAGTGCTATGAGCCTGCGACTATGAAATATTTAGGATATGTTCCTGCATTGACGCGTGATGAGGTCAGTGATGCATATAGTATTTGTATCTATTTCTCTAATATGAAAACAAGTAGCTATTAAGAAGCACATTTTATTTTTGAATGAACATGTTCTGTTTCTATGCGAGTGAACCTGTATATGCTTGTTGTGCTGAATAAATCTGGCATGTCACAGCATGTGAATTACGCATTTAACGGAAAGCCTAGTTGAGTCCAATGTCGTGAAGTTGACTATATTTATCGTGTTAATGATTTATAACTGGGTGCTTATCAGCATATATATACCTGTCCTTATGTTAAAAGATGAATTAATTGTCTCCCTGGCATTCTACAAGGAGAGGACTATTCGTTCAGTGAATCAATTTTTGCAATTTGCAGATCTTAGAATACCGATTCCAAGATTTTGAATAAATTCAGAAGTAAAGCCTTGCCATATTAACTAGAAGTAACTTGCATAATATGAATAGGTAAAGGATCGTGTGGCAAAAGTAAGAAAGGCTCAAAAAATGTGGGCAAAGACCAGCTTCAAGCAAAGACGCACGTTTTTGCGTATACTGTTGAAATATATAATCAAACATCAAGCGCTCATATGCGAGTAAGGACTCTTTTTCGCCATGGTCATTGGAGGAGTTTCACATGTTAGTTTTTTTGTCATGATTTTTTCTTTTACACACTGCTTGGAAATGTTAGTGGTACCGGCTGAACTTATAGTGTTGCATATTTTACAATATTTGAAACTTGCACATTTTTAGTCATTACTGATTACCCTCTATTTTTGGTTATCCCATTGTCTATTTCATTTAGTTCAAGTAGACATGAATTGTTCTTACTGCATGAGAATTTTAACATATTCTAATTTGAGTGCTCTTATCAGAATATCTTCGCGTGATACTGGAAAGACCATGGTAGATGCCTCTTTAGGAGAAATAATGACAACTTGTGAAAAGATCAATTGGCTACTGTCAGAAGGCGAACAGTGGCTAAAGCCTGAATACCGGTAATTGCTTTATAATAACAGAACTTAATTTACGACTTGCAATATCTACGGTCAAATTTCAGTTCATCTAAACTCATTTCCATGACCTTTCTCTTTATGCTTTTCATGATCAAATTTTGTAGGTCTTCTGGAAGATCAATGCTTCACAAGAGAGCAAAAGTAGAATTCCACCCCCTTGGTGTTATTGGTGCCATCGTTTCATGGAATTATCCTTTCCACAATATTTTTAATCCAATGCTGACAGCTGTTTTTTCTGGAAATGGCATTGTGATTAAGGTACAAAATGTTATGCTATTAACCCATCTACAATCTTTCATGGCGAAGATGCATTGTGTTGCTGCTGATATTTTTACTTGAATGCAAATAAATATTCCCCGATAAGAGATGTTAAAAGTTGAGAACCTTAAAAGTTCGCATTCCTACTATCATAGAAGCTTTCATGAGCTTTGACGTGATTACTTAAACTTTCAGAAACATTGGTTCCTGATGCGGAATTTGTATTAATTAATATAAGCCTAGAAAAGCACTTGATGGAGAGAATTTCAGCAAATTTAAAATTGGCATATGCGTTGTCAGTTTGAGTCCCAAAGCGCTGTTGCATGGGGGCCATGTTAAAGATTTCGATGCAATTTTGAGTTTGGACCCAATACAGCTTGAAACTTTAGGGGAGTTAAAACTTCTATAGAATTTGTTTTTATGCTTTTCAATATGAAAGAAAACCATGTGCTTCTGATTGTAGATATCAGAACATGCAAGTTGGTCTGGATGCTTTTACTTCCGGATAATCCAATCTGCCCTTGCTGCAATAGGAGCGCCTGAGGACCTTGTTGAGGTCATAACAGGGTAGAACCTTCTGACTTACCATTACTCTGTCCTTTTTCCTTTTGTTCCATGGTCATGTTTGCATGTATTTATGAGCTAGATTGGTCCTTTCTTTTCAGATTTGCTGAAACTGGAGAAGCGTTGGTATCTTCTGTTGATAAAGTCATATTTGTTGGATCACCTGGTGTGGGGAAGATGGTATGATTCCTCTGCCAAATCAAACGACTTCACACTGTGTTCTCATCTAATCTAATAACTGTACTATAAGTCAACTTCCATAATTTCATTTGGATTTCTATGAAACCATTTGATATGTCATTTTATTTATATATCCAATTTCCGATTTTTTTCTTAAAAAATAAATTGCTCTATAAATATGATGTTTTATTTTTTATGCAGATAATGAGAAATGCTGCTGAGACACTTATTCCAGTTACTCTAGAGCTTGGTGGCAAAGATGTATTTATTGTTTGTGATGACGTAGATGTGGACCATGTATGATTCCCCTTCATCTGATCTAATTCCTAAAGGCTTGGGTGTTTTACCATTAATAATTGACTATTAATTGCAGATCTTATCATTAATGCTTAATGGAATCTTCATCTTGAGAGTTATAACAGCCATTTGTCTGCTGAATATAGGTTGCGCAAATTGCTGTCAGGGCTGTTCTTCAGTCAAGTGGACAGAACTGTGCTGGGGCTGAGAGATTTTATGTCCACAGGGAGATTTATTCTTCTTTTGTCAGTAAAGTTACCAAAATCATAAAATCAGTTAGAGCTGTAAGTTTTTGACGTGTGTGTGTGTGTGTGTGTGTGTTTTTTTTTTTCCTGGAACATTTCACTAGCCAAAGTCTTATTATGCTCAAGCAACTTTCTAATAAATCAGCATAGGATCTTGAGATAGGCATCTATAGAGTTCAGGATACGTGGATTTGATATTCTATTTTGTTGAGCTTCTGCATTTAGCGTTGAAGAGCAGTGAAGCACTATGCTACTAGAACTCTGGCTCACTGCTTATTGAAGAAAATGCCATTGTCGAAAACTGATATTTTTGTTGATACATGCATTTTTCACTTGATATTATTAATTTCTTGCAGGGCCCACCACTTGCTGGAAAGTATGATATGGGAGCTTTATGCATGCATGAGCATTCTGAAAAGCTCGAGGGCCTTATCAATGATGCTTTAGACAAAGGAGCCGAGATTGTTGCTCGTGGAAGTTTTGGACATATAGGTGAAGATGCTGTTGATCAATATTTTCCCCCTACTGTGATTGTGAATGTGAACCACTCAATGAGACTGATGCAAGAAGAGGTAACATAGCAACACTAATTATCTTATCAACTTTATTAGACCTTTTCTTATATATATATATATATATTTGCTATTATTTAGAGCTAACTTCAATGGTACTTTCCATATTTAGACTGTAACAACTTGACATTTAAATTCAGAAATTTTCTCTCTATCTTTTATGCTTCGTCAACTGCTTACCCACTACATTCATCCGTGTACTTGAATCACATCTAGGCATTTGGACCAATCATGCCAATAATGAAATTTAGCTCTGACGAGGAGGTTGTCAAGCTCGCAAATGACTCAAAATATGGGCTTGGCTGCGCTGTTTTCTCAGGTTCTCAGGACCGTGCTAGAGATATAGCTTCACAAATACATTGTGGGGTTGCTGCCGTTAATGACTTTGCAGCAACGTACATGTGTCAGGTAAATTTAGTCTGAGTCTCTCGTATTTAGTTGCATACTTGTCTTAACCTTTCTATAGACTTGTAGTAAGTTACTCAGCCTAGATTATACTTTTCTAACTTCCATTTAAGTAAAGATGCATTACGATTCGATATTGTAGTCCCTGCCATTCGGGGGCGTAAAACATAGTGGATTTGGACGATTCGGTGGTGTAGAAGGTTTGCGAGCCTGCTGTCTTGTCAAGGCAGTTGTCGAAGATAGATGGTGGCCATTTGTCAAAACCAAGATACCTAAACCTATTCAGGTCAGTCCTGAAATCCTTTCACCATAACATTATTTTTGTAATTCACCACGAATAGAAAGAAACTACGGGCATTGTCTGCCACAGTATCCTGTCGCAGAGAATGCATTCGAATTTCAGGAATCACTGGTGGAAGCACTTTATGGACTCAACATATGGGAACGTTTGCAAGCATTAGTAAATGTTTTGAAGATGCTTACTGAGCAGAACCCTGCCGGTGAAAGCATTAAGAAGAAAAATAACTAGGTGCGAGGTATCTTAATATAGTAAAGTGGTTACTTGCTAATTGCTATTGCCATATACAAATCATGTCGAAGAGACGAAATGAATGGGGAGCATGGGGTTTACCATTTACCTGGGGATTTGGGTTGTCATTTATCTCCAATCTTCCCCTGGCTACTCTCCTGTCCATGTCTCGTCATTTTTAACGTGCATTAGTTGGGTGCCATTAGTTGCGGTGAATAATGATATCAGTTTTAAATCATCATATTAAGCATCGAGGAGTGCTAGGACAGCAAGTTTTGTAATTTGTAGTCATCAATTAGTTATCATTAGTGTTTCTAATGGTGTGAAATTATATCTAATAGTATAAAATTACTCACTTTCTTTTTGCTGGTTAAGTGCTAGTCAGATTTTAATAAAACTACTGTCCTTTAGACTTTCTCTTGAGCATATAACTCTTTTATTTATATTCCTTTCTCTTTTATTTGCAAAATCTCTATTCATAAACTCATTCTTAATTTCAACAAAAAATAGTTTTTTATATTTTAAGATATTAAATTTACTTAACTTTTAGGCTTTATTTTGCTTAATAATAATAATAATAATAATAATAATAATTAGAAGAATCAATAAGAGATATATTTGTTACTCTAGTTGCAAATTCTCTGATAGAATTTTTTTCGAAAGTTAGGAATGAGATTTGAACTCGAAACCTCTAGATAAGAATGGAAAGATTATGCCATTTGAGTTATTGACTTTTGATAGACAATTTGGTGAAACCGAAATACAAATACTCTATCCCATTGAATTAAATGAGTTCCGTAAATCAACTTTATTTTAGTATACAGGTAGAGTTAATAACAAATGATACATATGTAATCTTTTCTTTTGTTTTTTTTAAGAAAAATATTGCTTTCGTGTTCAACTGATTGTAATTTATTTTTTGGTTAAAAAAGTCAATGTATTTAAACCTTTTCTTATATACAAATACATTAATTTTTTTATACAACAAAAAAGTAGATAATTAATTAAAAACAAAAATATATACTTTTTCGGTTTAACAGTTAAATTACAATTTACAATTACGTTTAATGGTCATTTATGTTAAATTTCATCAAAATTGATTATCAAGTAGGTCATAAAACAATTTTTTTCGTATTTCCAAAAAAAAAAGTTATGTTCGATTAATGTGTATAGAAAATAAACTAAGCAATTTTTCTTAATAAAATATTTTATAGATGATCTATGAAGTATGAATTTTTAAGTTAAGCTTGGTTTTTATTTTTTCGTATCTAGTTAGAAAAACAGTAGTTCTTTTTATTTGACTATCTTTTCGGTGTATAAACACTTTAACGTTTACATTTTATGTATAACTATATATAGATCTAAAAATGATTGATATAATAGAAGAAAAATACTGGATAATTAATAGTTTTTCTTATATTTAAGTGAATATTAATTAATTTCTTGTTTTTTACTAAAAATATTAATTTCTAACATCCTATCAAAAGAAATTACATTTTAAATTTAACTTTAAAAATTAAGAGTATTTTTAAAAGCTAACTTACATTTATGTCTATTAATATTATAAATATTACTTTTTTTATCAAATTTAATTTTATAATTTATGCTTATTAAAAATTATTTTTATTTTAATTTACAAAATAAAACTATTGTAACTTTTAGTGTTTATCCAAATGCATTCTTGAGATTTTTAATATTGTACATCTTAGTTTCTTAAGTTTCAAAATATATAAAATAGGTTTTAAGTTTTAACGTTGACCTCTTTCAGATATTACCATTTTTCTCTAATTTGATCTATTTAATTAAAATTGTTGTTTTATAATTTTTAAAATTTTACAAAGATTGTTACAATATTTTGGGTAAAAATATTTAGGATTAGTCATTAAAAATATCGGAGTTAGTTTAAATTAAAAATATTATTTATATATTAAAATTAGTTATTAAAATTAATTATTATGTAATTGTGTACAAATATATTTAATTTATTTTTAATATATATTATATATTTGTGACTAATTTTAATATAGATGTAAAATGATTGTATTTGGACAATTACTCCAACTTTTAATATTTTTTCGTACAACAAATGACAGCATAAAAAATAGCAAGACTTAGATAGAAATGCAGAATAGTTTTACTGAAGTGTCTGAAAATACTTCATTAAAATTATGAAAATGGTTACTAATTAACATTTACGAACCAATTTAATCGGGTTAATGAATAGGCAGGCAGGTGTAATCCTCTAACACTATCCGCTTGTTTAAACATGCATAATTGTAAGGTAACATTTGGAAGAAAGATTGAAATAAGAATAAAAATTTAATTTAATTTGTATAAAAAATAAAAAAATTACTTAATTAAAATAAAAATATTTTAAATATAAAATATTATTAAAATTTTATTCTCTTATATTTTTATTTTTTAAAAATATTAAAATATTAAAATTTTGAAAGACAGTCTAATTTTCGTTCCAATATTTTAAAACAAATGCTAACTAAAGTACTTAAAATGGAACTTAAAACAAAAATTAAAATTATGCCGCCGCACAAAATTCTGTTGGAACATAATTTTAAAATATTACTGATTTTAAAGGAAAAGTTATATATATATATATATATATATATATTAAGGAAACTTTTAGACAAAATTCACTAAATTAACCGTGCAAAATTAAGAATCCGGCACAAATTAATTGCCTATCAGATATTTACAGTGAATACAAGGAAATAATGTGCTACCTTTGGCTGTGCACAGTTTCTGTCACTGATGACATGAAATGGCCTTCTGCTTTGTGGGACAAACCCTAATCCAAGTTTCGTTGCAGCTTCTTTGGGCATTCACAAAAAGCCTTAGCAGTGCGTAATCCGGTTACATCCACAAGTAATTTCCCATGAAATTGAATCGTCCGACTTAACACTTGCAACTTATCAGCACAATCTACCAAGACTCATTTTCTCACGACGAAGGGTACACTCTGATTCATGAACAGGAAATATTGCGCTACCTTGGCTTTTCACCGAATCGACGTCTAAGATCTGAAACGTCTTATGCTTATCGGGGTAAACATTACCCAACTCCATGGCAACCTTATAGGAACTTTACAAATAGCCTTACGTGTGCATAATTCGACTCTTAATCACACTTGTATGCGCGAGTAATTTCCCATGAAACTGAGTCGTCTAACCCATCCCGCTTACAATTTACCAGCGCAACCATAAATTTCTCTTTTTCCAACGATGAACGATACATTACTTGTTCCACCTAAAACAGAATCATCTGTTATGTATAAAAATGGATAAATTCTGTTGGAACATAAATTAAAATGGAAGCTATGTTATGTACATCTCCGCAGAAAAAAGGGGTAGAGGAAGGTAAGGAAAAACCAACACGTTTATTTGCAGACTGCTTTTGCGTTTATTAGCATGATGAGGGTGAGATTTCGGTAAGGGAAATATATTAGCATGTAATTCATCTAGACATTCAGCGTAAAAATTTACACGTTAATCTAAATATCTAATTATATTTATGCATTTAAATAATTTAATTAATAAATATAAAAATTAATTATAATTAATAATACACAATTGATTGTCTATATAAAATTCTTTTACAATGAAAATACATGAAAATTATATTCATATTGTAAATATAAAATTAAGGATTGAATATAAATATATGTAATAAAATAAAACTAGAATTTAATTTTGATGCACTAACAATATAAAACGTTTTACTAATATGATATTATATGATTGGATGTATCTCTAAAACAGTTACATCGACACAAAGGACATCGAAATTAAATTCATAAAACTATTAGTAACTATTTTATTTTGTTAGCATTTTATTATTTGTTATGGTCACACTGACAATTAGCTATAGAGAAAAAGCTATGAAGCTAGAGTAATTAGTAAGTGAATTTGTTAGAAGCGGGTTGTGCCTTGAGTTCAAAGCGCTAGTTCACACTTAAGTAATATTATTACGTTAATGCAGCCAGCTTTTCCCAGTTAGCAAAATGGCCATCTAAAAGTAACTTTGCTTTCAAGAGGCAAGTGATATCAAGTTTAAGATGTTACCTCGGGAAGTTCGTCAAATTCCTCGGGAGAAATTTGGAACAAATCCATAGCCGTTTGACCAGTACACCATGCTAGAACTTTCTTACTTTCATCTGCTAAAGTAATCTTCAGATCGAAAGTACGAACTACCTCAGCACAACAGATTTTATGACAAAAGCTGCATTCTAAAAATCCACTAGGTATCTTATTGACAAAGTGACCACATAGTGTATGTGAAAATCTTGTATGAACAGAATAATATTCAATCGGATCGAGCCAGACTCGAGATACCTGAAACAACATTAAGGAACAGAACATATTGATTATTGAATGATGTGATGAACACGACAAGTAAAAGGGAAAGTAGCGAACTCTTACTTGCGCATAGCTTGTCTTGTTAAAAATATCAGATAACTGGGACAGATTATGAAGGCAATATGAGTTTATCAATGCTGGTAAGCAACTGACATTGATGAAAGAAGCGCCAATACCATTCTCAACCCAAGATACTTCGAGACTGTCAAGTCCAAAAAAAAGGGAGAAAGACTGCATCATGTGATGAAGACAATACTTGAACTAGGGAGAATAAAGACGCGCAAACTAAACTGTTCACTGATTTAAAAAAATAAAAACACAAAACAAAAACAAAAGCTAACTGCTCAACAAGGTGTAGAAGACAACATTTTGGAGCATTAAAAAAAGTACGATCAGAAGGTCCATTTTCTTCTTTTGGGTACAGGACGCAATCTATTTTACATCACAAAAGTTAAAACCGGAATTCGAAAACTGGAGCCGTAGAACTTGGGACCTTTCTTCTGATCACGCTAGCATAGAAGTCTCAGTGTTGTAGCAATGCTCTGAATATATTAATTACTAAAGGTTATCTTTCTTTTTGTCTTTTTTTCTTTTTTTTTTCAGTCCCCAAAAAGTTATTAATAGCTAATAATTATATATATAAGCAATAAAATTCATATATCATTTATGTAAATTTAAATAATATGAAATATTATTTTTAATCTTTGATGATATTATAATTATTTACTTTATCATTTAAATTTAATTTTGTTATAATTCTGTATATTTATTTATTATCGGATCAAATACTTCGATCGATAACTTACCAGTTAAACCAATCATCCATAATCCAATAACCTAATGACTTAATTAGTTCGATTTTTATAACTGTGTCACAAATGGCCATCACCGGTTATAGGGAATCAATTTTAGCATTTGAGTTTGAATGTACTCACCGCTTTTGTTTGGACGAGATGCATGTCAAGCCAGATATAAATACAGTGTGGCCCACGCCTACTCTTCCCAATGACCTGAGATATTTAAATTAAAGAGAAATCAGATTTAGGCCTATCCTTCCCCAGTTCTGCTCATAGGCAACACATTAGTACTGCTTGTAAACTGTGGTAATTACCAGAACTCGGAAAAATGAAGCTTTGCCCAAATCGCTCCACTACTATCAGCAACTTTTAAAGAGAAAACAGTTTCTTGTTTAGTGTCTTCTTTGATGATATCTTTAACAACTCCATAAAGGCTGACACTTGTCATCTTGTTGCGAAGGTCGACCACAAATGACTGCAAACCTTAACAGAAGTAATGAGGTTACTAATCAATCGTAAGCAGCCTATACCGGGTATTGTGAAATATAAATAGCCAGATTTAAAAAAAAAAGTTCCACGACTTCTAGAAGGAAAACACGTAAAAAGCTCATAAATACTTGCCAACGAACTTATTCCAAACAATTTTTCATTCATATACTTAAAAAGGCTAAAACGTGAGAATTGAGATTCCTATTGAGATCATAACGGGTAGAAAATAGGGAAAACTTTCCCTTTTTGCGCGTGTTGTTGGGGGGGAGGGGGGGGGGGGGACTCACCCGAAAAGGATAATTACTGAAATCAATGGTCCCCTGAGAATCGCGGGGCAAGCTCACTTGAGAAAGCCTGAGAGCCTGGCTAGGATTACATGAACTCAAGGGCCTTGAATTTTGATGACGATTCGGCGTCAATGTTACACACACCTAATCAACATAGCCGTTTAATATCATCTCAAAATGACAATAGTTCATGTTGTACCACGGAAAAGAAAAGGCACCATGAATCACCTGTTCTTCATGTTGAATGTAAGGCACCAAGTACAGTTGTGTTGCAGTTCCATATTCAAGACAAAATTCCTCACTTACTTCAGTATCACACTCAGTGGAGATTGCAATATATGGTTTGTCCAGCGCAAGCATGCTTCCCACACTGTAACCAACCATAAAATGAATTTTGTACGCATATAACAAAATACTCGATTCAGAAGTCTAACACACTGCAAGATTAACCTGAAAAGATTTGCAAGGACAATCTGCTCACCCCACAGGAAAAACTTGAATCTGACATCATCACCATCAACAAGAGTAATCCGTTTCCCTTGTAAGCTTCCATAGCTTCCTTGAATTTCCATAGATTCAATGCTTTCAATCCTAAAAAAGTGGATTGAAAGAAAGAAAGGAAGGAAGGAAGAAAGGAAATAAAAGAAAAAAAAAATGGTGAAGTGATGCTTAACAAGATTAAAACGTGTATAGAGAAGTACTAATGAACTAGTAGTAAATGGTTTAAAACCTCATATCTTCACTTACATGTCGTTGTAGTATCCTGATGTACAAAATTTTTAGTCACGGCCGTGCTCAGTTAATAAATTTACAGTTTCCACAAATAACAAGAGCAAAATATATGTATATATAACACGTATTAGCAAGCAGCTCACCTCGCATAAAATGAATATGAAGCTCCTGTGTTCACTGCATCAAGAGAAATCGAAGAGAATGAGTCCGAACAAAACTGAGCTGCTAATAGCATTGCATCATCGTCCTGATTCTGCAGTGTTAAAGAAAACAAAGTTTTATCAACAGGTGAACTACAATGATCAAATCTAAAGCGATAAATTTTAGTAGAAACTACCAATTACCTCGTCCAATAGAATTACAAGATACTCTGTAGGCAAAAGACGTGGATAACCGGAACCTTCAGAGGCACTTCGGAGATAACAACCAGTGAGGAAAATCTCCCTCCCTCTTTTCAGAATTCCATTCTGTAGGTCTGCCATGTCATAGAATCTGCAGACAAGATATGATGTTTTCTAAATTTAAATTTTCAAAATATACGCTACATGACAAGTATTCAACACGGACATCTTGTGCAAATAACAACTAGTACCAAGAGAGAATATCATAAGATTGTTTCCCATGTATGTTGAATAAACTATGACACGATACATATGGCATAGAATTACCTAAATTTTCAGTAATTCTAGGGTTAAACATTTTCACCTGGAACAGAAACAAGCAGTATGTACTATGTAGTGAACAAATGGATAAATAGCTGGTAGTACAGATCAGAGATAGAGTGAGCTTTGACCTTGCTTGAATTAATATTACATACTGCATTTACCTACGGTGTAGATAAAGATCTATGATATTGGAGCTCCAATAATCCCCTAATGTAAGCATGTGGATGTTTGTGCCTGCAGAAAAAGCAGTTCACAATGATAAGCGTGAATCACTTAAAATGCAACTGTGCCTTTTCATTTTTAAGAGACAGATGTTCCTGTAGGCTCCAATAGACTCATAATTCATCATTTGAATATCTCCGGTAAAGTGAACTTGGCTTTAGCTTTTCACAAACGAATACACCATCAACATAATAAAAAATAATAAGAAAAATATACAGTTCAGCTCAAGCACCCGGAAGTACAAATGCATCAATAATAACAGCTTCCAGAACGCTATTCAAGGACAGGAACTTCTTCTGGTATATTGAATCAATGGTAACTGTATTTGGAAGCTTCATCCTACGATGTTCCTTCTTGAGCTGGTTGATTAACTCAAGCCTCTTCTTAGGAGCACCATTCCTGCGTTGTTCGCACCATGTCTGCAGTAACAAATTCAACAGTTTCACACACAGCATAGATCTAATTAAACTCAAAAACCATGTCGCGATAACAGATGAAATCATAACAAATCAACAATATATCGAATCAGACAGATCTCAAAAGGTATAGACGAAATCAACAACTACAAATCCCTAATCTCTGCATTTCATAGCTCAAGAAACACTAGAGTTCCATCGAGTCATATATCTGAGAACGAAACTCAGCAAAATAAGGCAAAGAAATATGATGAACCTGAGAGAGTTCAGAGAGCAAGATCGCAGGAGTGACACCGCATGAATAAGCCTTGCAAGTCTTAAGGATCCGCAATACGATCCAGCTCCAGCCAGGTCCACTGGTTCCATCAACATCACCGTTTGGATCTCCTTCCAGTGACAACAGCTCTGATCTAGCGTAATCGACGAACTGGAGAAAAGGATCTTCCTCGACCTTCTCTTGATCTTCTTCGTTTTCTTCTTGACGCTGATCTACGTCCATGACGGAATCAACATCGACGTTGTAGCCACAGTCACGTCGCTCCATTATCGACTCACCGAGTTACGAGAGAACGAACTTCAAAGGAGAGGAGTCAGTTTCTGCGCTGGTGCAGTGAAAGGAGAATGTGATAGATTTTTGAATTTGTGATTGTGTTGTATCTGGCGGCTTTGGCGCGCTTTTCAATTGAAAATAAATAATGCGCGGCTTAGAAGTAGGTCTTCGTTATTTTGGCGGGCAAGTGTTTAGTTGGGCCAACATGCTCCGAACTACGTCTAGTAAGCCTGGCCCAATAATTTTAAATAAAATGTTGGAACACTTTTTAAATAAAATTAATTTAATCAGCGACAAGTGAACTTCTTCTCCAGCAGTGGAGTTCAACTTCTTCGATAAGCGAAGCCGGTGATCACATTAATACACTAAACTCGTATTTCCCATAAACACTATGACTTCATCTTTCTTTACAAAGAGAGTGCTAGCAATCATTATAAAGAATCATTTTTTTAGGAAGAAGCATGGAAGGTATGATACTTGAAGGCATGGAAGGAGACGTGGTTCACTTTGATGAGCCCCCAATTCAACAGGAAGCTGCTGTCAATCAGAAATTGGTCGAAAGAGTACTAACAAAAAAATAACTCAACATGACTACAGTTTGAAAGACCATCTTTTAGATGTGGGGAAATCCGCAAGGATTGGTGATCACTAGTGCATGTTTCAATTCTTTCATTTTAAACTTTAAAAGTCAAGATAAAGCAAGAAGAGCTTATGAAGATGGACCATGGAGAATAGAAGGCCATATGCTTAGTCTTCAGTGATAGAGTTTAAATCTGTCCATTGATGAGGTAAATTACAATCAGCTTTCTATTAGGATTCAAATACATGGACTACCATATGATAAAATTAATAAAAGTAATGCTGAGAAAATAGAATCAATATTGGGTAGGATTATAAATGCAGAAGATCCTTTTGTTGAAGGGAATATGCTTAGGCCTTTTTTGAGAGTTAGAGTTGAGATTAATATTCAACTTCCATTAAAAACTGGATTCTGGTTCAAAAAGTTTGATGGAGGTCATTCATGGGCATCGTTAAAATATGAAAAATTGTATGATTACTGCTATAAGTGTGGGATGATTGGTCATGATAGAAGAACCTGTGTTGAGGAGATGACTATGTCCTTAGCTAATCCTAATATGTCCAAATATGGTCCAGAGCTCACTACTCCAGGTTTGAGGTCCATAGATGTTGAAGCAAGAAAGGCTGGGATTAGGAGACAGAAGGAAGAACAAAACAACTGGATGGATGAGTTATGGGAGGCGCGTGAGAGAAGCCAACAGGAGAGGGTATGGCAGAGAAGGCACCAAGAGAGAGAAGGAGAGTCTAGTCAAGGGTGGGTAAAGAGCTCTCAGGCTAGTGTCTCAGTAAAATCAGTAGGCAGAGTAGATGGTACACAAGATTTATTGGCAAATAGACAAGTGACATTGCAGAAAAATTTGGAACAAAATAAAGGGACTGATCTAGATGAGCTGATGGGAGATGAAAATACTGCTGTCTTGGAATTAGGTGATGGGGCTCAGATAAGAAGGAGGATTGAGAAAATCTCCTCTGGTTCAAGGGATAGATCAGGGGATAAATCAAATCATAGTACAGAGATCGAGAGGCCTAGTAAATATATAGAGAAAACCATTAGAGGCATGAAGGAGAACAGACATAAAAGCAAAGAAATGAATGAAGAAGGAGCAGGCCAAAAGGAGGAGAAAAATAATGTCCAACCCAACATGGTGTTCTGTCAAACTGAAACAGTGAAAAATCCAATATACCAAGCAACCAAAGAGAGAATAGGTATAATCAGGAGAAAAGAATTTGGCCCAAGTGAGAGTCAAGCTGAAAAAAGAGACTACATGATGATCAAGGAATAATGTAAAAAGGCCCAAAAAAATGGATCAGACTAAAGATAAGGAAAGACTAACTATTGGAGAAATGTTAAAGAAGCAATGGGTAAAGGGGCCCAAAAAAATAAAGACAGCATGGTGTATCAACAAAAGAAGCAAGGAGTCATAGTAGAAAATAAAGTAGAAGGAAGAGAACACGTGGAAAAGAAGAAAATAGGCCGGAGTCAAAGAAACTGTGAAAAATAAACAAGATTGGCACAAGAAAAACAAGTACACATGTCAGCCAATGAAAATTTATACTTTGTGGAATTGGCTAAGGAGGATGAGGAAGAGAATAGCAACGACAATCAGCCACTTAGTAAAGGAGAGTGAGGTGGAATTAGCAAGATGCATAAGGGATAGCCTGAAGCTGAAAAGAAAAAGGGAGGATGAAGATGTTGTACATGTAATGGAAGTGGAAGAGGGTGAAGAGGGGTTGAACCAAAACATCAAGGCAAGAGAAAAAAGGCAAGGCAGATTTGGAGGAGCACAAATCAGGAATGATGGAACAAGAAATGCAAACCAAAAAAGTTGTCATGGAAGACTGTATGGCTGAGGAGGCGGGCCTCAACATGCCCCCAACTCAGCCATGAGTATGATAAGTTGGAATTGTCGTGGGTTGGCGGCTCCCGCGACAATTTCGGAGCTCCTAAATTTATGTAAACAGATAAAGCCAGCCATGGTATTTGTAATAGAAACTAGAGCAAAAGAAAAAACTGTCATGAAAATTAGAAAAAGGCTACGTTTTGATGAAGCTTTTTGCATTGAACCTCGGGGATTGTCCGGTGGTCTTTGCTTATTTTTGAATGCAATATATAATGTTAATGTTTATTTCTGGTGTGACAATTACATTAAAACTCGTATTGAAGACAAGAAAGGAAATATATGGTATTGTAATTTTGTATATGGAAATCCAGTTTTTTGAAGAAAAAGGAGTTGTGGAAGGATATCACATCAAGCAATAATCATAGAAACATGCCCCAACTGTTTATAGGAGATTTTAATGATGTATTAGCACAAGAGGAGAAGGTGGGGCTACACCCGAAGCCACAGAATCAGGTAAGGGAGTTTAGAAATTTTGTTGATGCTAATGCTCTAATGGATATAGAGTTGAAAGTAAGTAGATTACTTGGTTTAGCAACCCGAGGAATGGAGTGATTACCAGGGAGAGAATAGATAGAGCGTTAGCCAATGGGGCTTGGAGAAGTATGTTTTAAAATGCCACCTTGACAGCCATGCCAGCCATAAGTTCAGACCATTGCCCAATCATTCTAAATTTAGAGCCGAAAAAAAAACCCAGGGAAGAGCTTTAAGTTCGAATCGTATTGGGTTGACCACGAAGGTTGTGAGAAAGTAGTTACCAAAAGTTGGAGCAAGGAGAAATCAAATGGAGATAATTGGAGTAAGATGATGGGAAAGATTAAAAACTACAGAGAAGAACTCAATACATGGAGCAAAATGACCTTCAAAAGGGCAAATAGGGAAATTCAAAGAATAAAAGAGGAACTTAGAAGACTGCAAGCATCAGAAATTTCAGAAGAGCAACAGAAAAGGATCCTAGAGCTAAAAGAAGGGATAGCAAAATTATGGAAGCAAGAGGAAAAATACTGGGGGCAGCGAGCTAGAATAAAGTGGCTAAGGTGGGGCGACAAGAATACGGCATTCTTCCATGCGACTGCTATTCAGAGAAGAGATAAGAACCGTATAGAGAAATTAAAAGATAGTACAGAACAATGGCTGAATGAAAAATGGAAAATAATGGAACACATTGAGAACCATTTTCAGAGCCTTTTCAATTCAACAAAAAGGTAGGATTTTGAAAAAATCATCAATAAGATTCCAAGAATGGTAACTAAAGAAATGAATGATGAGCTATTAAAAGAAGTTACAGAGGAGGAGATAAGAAAGGTTGTCTTTAGCATCGGAGGTCTTAAGGCACCCGGGCCTGATGGGTTGAGCGGATTGTTTTATCAGAAATACAGGGAGAGCATTAAGAACGACATGTGTGCAATAATGAAGGAATTTTTCAATAGTGGGTATATACCTGAAGAGGTGAGCGAGACAACAGTGGTCTTAATTCCTAAGATCAAGAACCCAGAGAACCTCAACCAGCTGCAACCCATTAGCTGTTTCAATTTTGTCTATAAAATCTTAGCAAAAGTTCTAGTACAGAGAATGAAGAAGATGATGGAAAAAGTTGTATCGCCAACTCAAAGTGTGTTTGTGGGGGTAGATTCATACAAGACAATATTATTATAGTACAAGAGGCTTATCATAGCCTTAACAGAAAAGGGAGAAGCAGTTCCAATAATTTAGCAATCAAGTAAGGCATGAATAAGGCTTACGATAGACTTGAATGGGACTTCCTAGAAAAGGTCCTCACAGCCTTCAAGTTTCAAGCCAGGTGGGTGAAGTTGATGATGGCATGTGTTACAAGTGCTACCTATAGATTCAAAATTAATGGAGAGCTATCAAGAAAAATCAAGCCATATAGGGGACTTTGACAGGGCGATCCCTTATCACCGTATTTGTTTATAATGGCAGCAGAAGTGTTAACAGTCCTAATGAGTGAGGCACAAAGGGAAGGCGGGATCTCAGGATTTAAAATAGCACCAACAGCACCTACTATCTCTCATCTACTTTTTGCGGATGACTGCATCATTTTGGCAGAAGCAAAGGAGGAGGAGATTTTTCAGATCATTACAGTTTTGAATGAATATACTGAAGCTTCGGGTCAGAAAATCAATCTAGACAAATCAGGAATCACTTTTGGATATCAAGTGCCTTTATAGACTAGAGTGAACATCGAGGAGATTCTCGGTATGGCGTCATGGGATACTCCAGGAAAATATTTGGGGCTGCCAGCCAACTGGAGAAGGTCCCAAAATAGAGCTTTAGCATGGATCGAGGAGAATGTCATAAATAAGCTTGAAGGTTGGAAAGAAAATCTATTAAGTCAAGCAGGGAAGGAAACTTTAATAAAAGCAATCATGTAAGCAATACCATCTTATGCGATGAATGTGATTAGATTTCCGAAAGGCTTTTGTAGAAGGCTGAGCTCAAGAGTGGCCAGATTTTGGTGGGCTTCATCAGGAAAAGAGCAAGGCATACACTGGAAGAGTTGGAAAGCTATAACAGCAAGTAAAAGAGACGGAGGGCTGGGATTTAAAGATGTTGAGATTTAAAACCTAGCTTATTTGGCTAAGCAAGCTTGGAGAATTATAAAAGATCCGAATGCAACATGGGTGCAAATTCTAATGGCTGTCTATTTCCCGAAAGAGAATTTTTGGGATGCGAAGGCTTCAAGAAATGCTTCATGGGTATGGAAAGGTATTTTACAAGGTAGGGAGCTGCTCCGGAAACAGGGAAAGTGGTGTATAGGAGATGGTACTCATGTTAGCATAAGGAAGGACAATTGGATAGCAGGGAGGAAAAAAGAACTTAATTTGGGGATAGCGGACGACAGGAAAGTAAATGAGCTACTCAATGAAAGTGGCGAGTGGGACAAAACCAAAATTTACTCAATGTTTTCACAAGAGATAGCAGATAGCATAATAAGAACACCAATAAGTACAATAAAAAGGCATGACACTCTATATTGGCCTTGGAGAGAAGATGGTACGTATACAATCAAAACTGGTTATCAAGCAGTAAGATTAGAGGCGCAAGAAAAAACTAAAAATGGCCCTTCAATAAGCACTGATAGAAGGGGACTATGGAATGAGATTTGGAATATGACAGTTCCACCAAAAATCAGAACGTTCTTATGGAAGGCAGCCCAAGATATCCTGCCCGTAAATACTAACTTATATAAGAAGAAATTTATAGCTAATCCTATTTGCCAAGTGTGTAACACAGAAACTCAAACTACAAAGCATGCCCTATTTCTCTGCGAATGGACGCGAGCCACCTGGTTTATGGTTGAATGTCAATGCATACCCACATCAGACTCAATAAAATCGTTTGGGGACTGGTTGATGGAATATATAGAAAAAGTAAAAAAACAGGGAGGAGATCATCAAGAGATGAGAATAAGTAGAATATGATTTCTAGCTTGGGAGGTGTGGAAGACAAGAAATTAGAAAATATTTCAGCAACAGACCAGCGATTTGTAGAAAAGAAGAGCGAGAAAAATAGAACAGCACACCTGATCAGATGGAGGGCTCCACTGGAAGACTGGTTAAAGGCTAATGTGGATGCTGCTTTTATGAAGGAGGATGGAAAATGAGCAATATCTGTGGTCATTAGGAATAATAATGGAAAGTTTGTGTTAGGCTTTTCTAGAAAAATTAGCACATATTCAAGTATAACAGCTGAAGCTATAGCTATTAGGCAAGCCCTTATTATTATTGATAATTTGGATTTGGGGAAAACATTAATTGAATCAGACAATTTAAAATTAATCCAAACCATAAAATCAAATACTTCCATTGGAGAAATTGAAGCAATATTACAGGATATTAGAGAGCTAATAAAAAGATTATCAAATTGTGGTCTAACTTGGACACCCAGAGAAGAAAACCAGCTTGCTCACACAGTTGCTAAAATGGCAGCATCATATTGCCTTCATCAGAACTGGAGTATGCAACCACCACTGGGGATGCGGCGTATTATTAACATGGAAGCTCAACGTTGACAACAACTCTTGGAAAAGGAAAATCAATAATAAAGTTAGGAACACAATAATTCAGAAACGGCAGGAGTGAAATTTCAACGGCAGCAACAATTTGAATTGAGACAAGACATGCAATCAAATTGATATAACAAATCTTATTTTGAAGAAGTATGAAATGCAGGTTGATTACAAGAGAAAAGGGAGCGGGTTCGGTGCAGGAAACAAATTTCAAGGCAAATAGGCTGCGAATTGGAAAACATTGCATCATCAAAATTACAAATTCAGAGGAGAGGAAGCGGAAGCTTCCATGTTTATGCACCCTCGGCATCGGAGCTTCAGTCAGAGCGCAGGCAGCAGAGGAGACTCAACTGAAAGTCTCAGTCACAATTACATATCAACATAGGTTTCGGAGAGAGCAACAGCAAAGCAATGACTTCAACATACCAATTGCCTAAATGGAAGAGTATACTTGCGGTGGTCAATTGGAGTGCTGAACAGGAAAAGAATAGAAAAAGATATACTTCAAAATTGAATGAATTAGGAAATTTAGATTGGGCTGAGGTTTGGTTGGGTAAGTTGGGCCTTAATGGCCAATGTCCAAAAAAAAAATTTAAATAACTAATATTTAATATTTTACATTTTAATATTATGTGATATAATTTAATCATATAAATAACTAATAGCAAATAAAATTTATTACTGACGAATTTTATTCTAAGCATTTTAGTTAAAAAGATAACCAACTTAATAGTTTAAAATAATATTCAATATTTAAATATGACTTTTATAAGATACAGATATTTAATTTAAACTGAAATATCTTTGGGAGTGTGCTTTTTGTTCACATATATTTGTTCAATTTATTTAATTAATAGTAAAAATTTAGATTTGTCATTTTAAAAAATTATAATGATAGAGACAATGAGGAGTAAATACTTATAATCGTCCCTGAGATTTGTGTAAATACTCAATCTAATCGTCAAGATCCCAATTTTCCTATTGTAGTCCTCCAGATAGAGCTCCGAGCACTCAAAGAGGTCCTTGGGCATATTTCTGGTGATGAGTCATCACCGGAGCGTTGACGTGGACTCGGTTTGCCACGCTGGAGGGGTCCAACGGCTAGCTGAGCGGGCTAATTTCTAATTTGTACCTAAGTTGGTCCCTCCTATTATATGTAACCCTAAATCCCCAAATTTTCATACACGTCATCTCTTCTTCTTCGTCATCTCTTCTTCTTCTTCTTTTTCATACACTTCTTCTTGTTCATACACTTCTGTCTGGGGCCTGAACTCATGTTGATGATGGATGGTGGTAGCACTGCAGGTGGAAGCTTTGTCCGTTCCCCCATCAAGTTAAAACCGGGCGAGAACGTAAATGAAGAGCAGAAGATCGGTCCCGCTAGAATGGTGCGACTGTGGCTGCCAGCCAGTTCTCAGATGGTCTGGCACAGATACGAATCCGAACAAACCGTTTTATGGCTGCCCCAATTATAATATGGGTTAGAATAATTACTTGAGTTGTTATGATTGTCCTCCCCTCACTATTCTTCTATTGTTCCTCTCTGAACTTTGATTGTTTGTTGGTTACAGACAAGTAAAAAGAGATGGTGCGAGCTTTTTGTGTGGGCAGATTCTATGAATGAGGAACAAGTTGATAAGTCGGAATCTTGTGGTGATGATTATGAAGTGAAGATGAACTTTGATTGGAGGCTTCAGAGGTTGGAGGAGGATGTCCATATGCAAAAAGTGATAACCCAGTTGTTAGTGTTAGCTGTATTTGTATTGATAGTGTTGTTGGTGATTCTATATTGTAAATGATGAATGAGTTGGTGGTTTAGGGTTCCCTGTTAGCAACAGATGTAAAAAAACTGCTTGTTGGTGGAACAAAAATGCTGTTAACTATGAAACTATTGTTATTTATGTTTGTGCATGAAATGAACAGTAATCAATAAAGGTTGAATAAGGCAAGAACAGTGATTGGTAAACCACAAAGCATAGTATATTAAGATAAATTTCATTGTTTATCAAAAAATAACAAAAGACAAAGATAAAAGGCAGCCAAGGAACACGAATGTTGCTATCTGTAGTTTCATCAAAAGCAAGGCATCTCAAAAAGGCCTTTGGATCACAATTCACCATATAGTCATTGTATGATGGAAAAGACTAATTACACAAAACAGAAACTCCTAAGAAGATTTATCTAAAGTCTTCAGTTCTTCTTTCTTGGTGGCTTAAATCCTGGCGTTGGGATGAACTTCATCAAGTTGGCAAACTTTGTAGCTGTTGCTAAAGATGCACCCTGCAAGGGGTTTACTGTTGGTGAGGTTGGCGGCAGAGAGGATCTTCTTCTTGGTGACAGCTTCGAAGTTCGAAGGTCTTTTCAGTCCAAGATCCTATATGAGTAAAAGTTAGCATTAAGTATAATTGATCGACGGAAATAATAAAAGCCTGAAGATATAAAATTTTAGTTACATTTTGAGAATCCTCTTGCTCGGAAGCAATAGGCTGAGTTATCTCGATCTCCACAGGATTGCTTTGCACATCTGCTTGGCCACAATCGTCTTGGGGCTGCTCAACAGGCTGCTCAGGCGCAGGATCCTTTTTCTTCTTTTTAGCCGCCTCGGCAGGAACGGCAGCTGTAGCAGCAGCAGCGGCAGCATCAGCATCCCTCTTCTTTTTTGCAGCCTCTCTTTGTATGCCCCTTTTTCACCACAGAAACTGCATGTAAAGGCCCCTAGCTGTCTTTTTAGGTGTACACTGTCTCCAGTGTTGCCCAACAGTTTTGGGTCAACTTTAGGCTTCTTAGTTCTAAAACCACTATTCTCATCCGCATCCATCCTCCTCTTCATCTTTAATTTTCCAGGTTTTGTCTTGATTTTAGGGGCATGTGGCCTATTACAGTCCTCTGCTTGCTCCCATAGTGGTTCCCCCGGAATTGGATTAATGTGGTGGTTATAAGTTTTCCTGTATGATTCCATGGTCAGCCATCTGTGACAGAAATTCTCCGGCTGCTTATTCACACGAGAGAGGGTAGCACAAGCGTGCACACACGAAATACATGCAGGTGCCAAACAGTGACATGAACCATGTTATACACAAGCAGCTTACCCGTTAGCATCCAAAATTGGCAGGTGCACAATATTTTTTTGACTTATGGCTGAATAAGCTTCTGGTCTAAGCATCCATCGGCCACTTCTCTAAATATGTCCAAGCATCCTCGTTTAATCTTTTGATCTTGGTCATTCCATCCCTGAACTCTTGGTAAGTTGTTGCCTTTGCACATTCCCACAAAAGCCCCCGTAGCTGTAAGTCCTTCCAATTCTTGTTGAAATTTTTCCATAAATGCCAGACGCAGAAACGGTGATGCACGTCAGGCATCACTTCTTTCACTGCTGATATCAGTCCCTGCCAATTTCATGAAACATTATACATACATGACTACAAAAGTAATGTGTATATATACGTCCCTGACATTATAATCGTGACACATAAAAGTCCCTGAAATTCGATAAATATCCCCATAATGGTCCCTAAAAATCATAGTCGTGACCCATAAAAGTCCCTAACCTTTATCCAGCGTGCACATAATGATTAAGGAAGTATATAACATGCTTATAGGACACCCTGATTAATCAGACAACCAATAATTACAAGTTCTCCATATAAGCATACAAGCATAATGATTCAGGATATTAACCTATTTGTCGCATCTAGCAGCAATCTTTGTATAACAGCATAATTACAAGTTCTCCGTATAAGCATATAAGCATATAACAGCACAATTATTAATGGAACATCTAACCATCAATATCCAATAAAATAAAAGCAGGACAATAAGTATAAGTGCTCCACACTTTTTGCATATCTGATATGAAGCACCAGTCATGATCTTTATAGTAACCCAAGTCCTAATGAAGTAGCTCAAGAAACCATCTCCATGTCTTTGTATTCTCCACTCTGACAATAGCCCAGGCTATTACATAAATATAGTGATTTGCATCTAACCCCACAGCTGACAAAATATGGCCACCAAATCTTGTCTTCAGAAAAGCACCATCCAGACCTATCAAAGGACGGCAGCCAGCCTTGAATCCGTTTTTACAGCCGCTTAAGCATACATACATCCTATCAAAGGTAACTTCACCATCTGGTTGGGGGATGGTGTATATTTGCACAGTTGAATCGGGATTAGTCTTCAACAACGTCATACCATAATCCCTAACCATCTTATATTGCTCTTTCTCATCCCCATATACTACACTTCTAGCATCTGTTAATGCCCTGGATATTGAATTCTTATTCAGTGTCAAGTCAAACCATGTCTTAAAGTAAGTTGTAGCCTCGTAGTGTCTAAAATTTGGATACTTTCTCACCTTCTTTACAAACTTGCTGCATACCCAATTCTTGTTGGCAGCCTTATTCTTATCCTCTCTTGGACAAGTGTGGTCATCGTTGAAAGTCTTAATTTTCCAACACGTGTCTTCATGGTCTCTTGATGCATAAGCCGCCCATGGACACTCTTTGACCTTACACACTACCCTGCACGACTGCACCTTATGTTATCATTTTTCACTAGCTTTATGCTTCTACCCTCTTGGATTGTGTATTCCCTCACAACTTCTCTAAATTCCCATTTTGTTCCAAACTTCATGCCAACCTCAAGATGAAGCTCTCCAAACCTTGCACCCTCTCTAAACAGCGGACATGCCTCTTCAGAATCATTTTCTTCCGCCAGCTCATCTTCTGAGTTTGTAGGCGTCTTCATCTCCTCCGAGTGCCAAGAATTGGTGTCATATGAGTCAACACCTGGGTCTAGTCCATCCTCTGCACCTTCATCACCATAACCCACGAACCCAAGGTCAACTTCAGCGTCACTCACCTCCTGCACCAAACCGTCGTCTTCATGCAATATCTTCTCATTTCCTTTACCTAGTGGATTAATATTTCTGGATCCTACTTCTGCATGTACCATGTTTCTCCTAATCCTACTCCCAGTTTTAGGATCATTCCCTGCAGCCTCAGAATCAGAGGAACTATCCTCATCCGGACCTGGCTTAAACAGGCTATCCTCTTCATTGTCAGAAGATACATCAAATGGAACTTCATTGTTAAACACGTTGCTCCTGAATCCTCTAGCAGCAGACTGTGTACAGGGTCTCCTAAAAATACTTGATCTCTTGGACAATTTCTGCTTGTTGCTCTTATCTGATTTAATGCTCTGACTAGGCTTTGTGGGCTGGCTGGTTTTGGTGGGCTTGGTCGGCTGGATGAATCTACTGGGCTTCGTTGCCTTTGGGGGGTTGGTCTTCTTGGGAGGGTTGGTTGTCTTGGGAGGATTAGTGTTTTTTGCAGGCATCTTGGTTTTAGAGTGTGATGGTTGTGATTGCCATGGAGATATTTTTTTTTTGGGATTGGATTTGCAAGAACTATTGGGTACAACCTTCGGGATAGGAGCAACTATGAGTGCATGAGTCTCATTGAGTGGGGGACTCACATCAGCATCTGTACTTGCATTACACCCCTCTCCACCATCGTCATCCGAGTACACAACTGTGTTATCTCCTTCTAACACCTCCGGCACTGACACTCCATGCTTGAAATATACATCAATCAATCCCTTATTTGTCCTAGCACAATTCACCATCTCTCTTATCTCTTTGTCATTGTTTACATTTCTCAACCCATTATCCAAGCCTTTTCTAAGAACATGCCACCAGCACTATTTTATGTCATTGTACCCAAGCTCCTTATGGTAGTTCCGTATGTAGAAGACATCTAGAGTATCAATGTCTAGATAACCTAAACAGACCTTGTTGTCTAGAGAATATACCATAATTCCTTCTGCATTTTTTTTGAAGTCACCCCATGATGAAACATGATGCCCAACTTCTCTTCCATCTACAAGAAATTTTAAATTTTCACTTAATATAGACAGAATTTTAAGTCAACTAATGCATTAAAAAAAATCACCATAAGAACACAATTTTTTTTCCAATCCTGCATACATCTCCCTGTTTCATCCCTGTTTCAATCGGGTTAAATAGAGCAACCCCACAAACCCCAGCCAACCTTCAAACCCTAGACACTATAATGACACCAAAACTTCAGAACCTCAACTACACTAACAACTTGTATATCATCAACCAACACTGTATTGAAAATGCAAAGTAAAAAAAAAAAAAGGGAAGGTTACCTTGAGTCCGATCACAAAGTCAGAACCTCGTACTTCTCGTGAGGGAGGGGAAGAACGAAAACAACTTTTGGATTACTTCTTCTCTCAACTTTTTCAATCCAGCGAATAGAACCCTACGGCTACGCCATTGATGACGAGATGAAGATGAAGTCAGAGAGTGGAAGAAGAAGAGATGAGTGAAGTGAAGTGTTTGTGTTGGAGAGAAAACTGTTTTTCATACTAAATAACATCTAAAAAGCGTCGTTTTTGGCTATCAAGTACGCCAAACCAAAACTACGACGTTTTGGAGCCCTCCCACGTAGCAAACTGAGGCCACGTCAGCGCTCCGGTGATGACTCATCACCAAAAATATGGCCAGGGACCACTTTGAGTGTTCAGAACTCTATCTGGAGGACTACAATGAAGAAATCAGGATCTTAGGTAGCGTTTGTTTTCGGAGACAGGACACAGAGACATGGACAGCACATCTTTAAAAAGCGTTTGGAAGCAGAGACATGGACACTGAACATATTGTCTCCGGGACAGTTTTTTATATTTTTGTGTCCACTCTTCTACGAAGGACAATGATGGACACGGGATTTAGAAGAGGGACACGGACTGTTTTTATGAAATTTTTTCTTTTTTGTCCATGGTGCTATTTTTTATTATTCCACTGTTACCCCTTCTTATTTTTCCAATTTTGCGTCGTTCTCAGAAAGTACTTTTTTTTCCATACTCTTTTTCTATCTCTACATTCTCCTTCTTTCTCTTTTTTTCTCGGGTACTCTCACTTTTTTATAGAAATTTTTATTGGACTGGATAATTCTTTTTTCTTATCATTCTTACTTCAACATTATTTTAACTTTATATTATATTATTTGATTTGTAATAAAAAATAATAACAAAAATAATTAGTCTTGAGACTTTTGAAAGATAAATATTATAAAGGTAAAATTGATATCTAAAAATGCTAAAAAATAATTTATAAGTTGTAATTGATTTTATATAATTTAAAGAAAAATCAATTTTTTGAAAAGAAAAATAAAATTTTAGATAAAAAAATTAGTTTTCTAAATAAAAATAGATTTTTATGTGCAAAAAATAATTTTTTTCATGTAAAGTTGGATTTTTTTTTAAAACTGATTTTGTATTTAAAATTAATTTGGCTTATTAACCTAAACAAAATTTTTTATTAATCAAACTGAGATTTATGTTTTTTGTTAATATTAACCATATGTATTCCTACATATTAATAATAAATTTAAAAAGAAAATAATTATATTTATAAATTTTATTTTAATATAAATACTATTATATAATTTTTTATTAAAATTTTTGACTGCTTCAAATATTTTTTTAAGTTTTCACTGTTTGTACTCTTACGTACTCTCATTTTTTATTAAATTAATTTATACTAGAAAATTTGGAATCACATGGCTATTTTAGTCATTTTATATAATATTTTAGTTTTGTCCATGTGTATCCAAACATAATACTGGACATTACAATAGTGTCCTATCCATCGTATCCAAACACGATACACAAAACATAATTTTTAATGTCTTCGTCCTATTGTCTTTGTCTCAGTGTCCTGTTATGTCGTGTCTCTAAAAACAAACACTACCTTAAAGATTAAATTGAGTATTTGCGCAAATCTCAAGAACGATTATGAATATTTACTAAGTATTTTAGTTAAAATGATAACCAACTTAATAGTTTAAAATAATATTCAATATTTAAATATGACTTTTATAAGATACAAATATTTAATTTAAACCGAAATATCTTTGGGAGTGTGCTTTTTTGTGCACATATATTAGTTCAATTTATTTAGTTAATAGTAAAAATTTAGATTTGTCATTTTAAAAAATTATAATGATAGAGACAATGAGACATACAGAGAAGTGCCGATATGGCGATATGAATCTGCGACTTGGTAAAGAGGCGAACCCTAATTCAAAACTTATTAAGTAAAAGGTTTATCACCGATCTCAGAGAGCACGGTCATGGCCAGCGACTTGCTATAACCCTGATTGAAGAAAAAGAATAACAGGATTGGCGTTCAAAACAGAATACGCAAATCCATAAAAGAGAAAGTTAAAATTGAGCAAATAATGAAAATAAATTAAATTGAAATCTGTATTACCTGAACAATTGAGCTCATATTGGCGGAAGAAAGAAGAAGAAGCGGCAAAAGAGAAGATAAAGCAGACCGCAGACGTGAGTGTGGGATTCGGAAAAATAGCTTGCAGCAACGGAAGGAGAAACTCAGCCTTGGAACATGGGTAAGTTATTACAAGGATGATAAAGGGTAGTTAAACTTGCAGAGTAAAGCCATTAAAGCTACAAGCTCATGGATCATGTTTAGCATATGGAACACTTGTGAAGCCTACAATCTTCAACTTTAAAAGTCACAAACCCTTAAGTTTCTTCATAGAACTTTAAACCAAGCAAGAGATAAGATCTTCCCTTGTCTCAGTCTGAGAATGTCAGTTAGTGATGATGACTCATCACTTGGTAGACCCTTTGGGTTTCTCTTCATCTATGCACTCCATGGAGAGGAAGAAAACCTTGAGGAGCTAATGGAATCCATGTGGAAGTTCACATCAAGATTGGGAGAAAGTATTAAGGATTGCAGAGTGGTTGTGACTGAGCTCGGGTTAGGTGATCCACTTGCAAACCATGTCCCTCAAACAGCATCTATGTCATGCATCTATGATCTCTGGTTCACAAGAAAGCTTTCAAGCCACAGTGAGCAAAAGGTTGAACTGCTTATGAAGAAACCAGTGGGGAATGTGTTTGTTGACCCAAGAGATTTCTAGGTATAAAAAATTCGCTGCCACTTGCAAACTTGGTTGATTTTAAATAGGTTCTAGCACATTATTTTTTTCCCCTTTTTCGTTTCTAAGTATAAAAATAACAATGTTGTTATGTATATATTATATAGTATGCAAATAATCTACAATAAATATTGTGCTTTCTAGCAGTATATCTCTTTTGTAACTACACTGGTTTAAAAATTCGTAACCATTATCTAACGTCTCATAACAATTGCATTTACTATTATAAAATATAACATAAATTTAAAAAAAAAAAGTGCAGGATCACATGTTTAATCTTGACTCCATTATTGTATCATTTTCAAGCTGATTTGCAAGTTGCAAGTGTTATAAATTGAGAGTCCTTGTAAAATGATAACTAGAATTCCTCAGTTTAATTGTAATTACATGAATTGAATATAGAAGAGAGTAGTTGAGTTAGCATAGTTATACTTTCGTATCATTTTTACATCACATTATATTCACCTTCTCATTCTCTCTAGTCTCTACTCTGTTTCGTTCCAAATGTGATTCTTTTATTTTATGTAGACGCAAAACACTGACACATTAAAATATGTATGTCTTGAAGATAAATGCACTAATGCAGTGCTATGAATCATGAGTATAATTTTTTTCTCCGTTTCTTTTTTGTTTTCTTCAAAAGTATTCTTGTAATATATGCATTCAACATATGACAGGACGTATCTCCTGCTGTGCCATACTATATTCAAAGCAAATTTTTTGAAGACACCAATTTGTATAGGACACAAGGCCAAATCCTAAACTACATGAGCCCTATGCTGTGCACTTACACTTTGACAATTCTATTGTTTGATCTCCATATCCTCCTTGGAGATTTACTTGTCTTCACAGTTGATGGTTCTAACTGAACTTCCAGCTTGGATGTATCTAAGGACAACCTTTCCATAATGAAAGCATCCAAATCAAAACCACTTTCATCTTCTTCACCATCATCGACATCAGAACTTGTGCCGGCTAAATCAACCTTGTTTTTATTTATTCCGGTGATACTTTTGAAAGAATCCGGCATCATGTTGGAAGAATTCGGGTCCAGCTTGAGGAGTCTCTTCAGACGGTCAACGGCTGGGTCTATAATATCTAAGAATCCCATAACCCATGAAGCATCATCTACAACTTCCGTGCGCTGTTCAACAAATTGAATTTTGTTATATATGCAGGAGCTATCAAAATAGTACTTCCATCGAAATTCAACTTTTCCCTTATCTCTCAGATCCAAAGATTGGTTAAGTTATTCAAAGTCATGGTGATTAATTCATTAGGCAAACTTTGGATTATAAGTTACTTGAAGCAGTAGGAAATTTAGACTATTTTCTCAAACAGTTACCTGCTGGAAATAGAGGTTACGAATCTCTTCAGCACGAACAGAATTTCCTTGATCTTCCTCCAGTGATGCCCAAGTCATCCATGTCACATAACTCTGAGAGTTTATGTTCAATGATGATCTAAATAATCTTCGGGCAGCTGAAAGATTACCAGCCCTCTGTTCTAGAACGCCCCACGCCTGCATTCGGGAGTAGTAGTTACAAGAGGTGAATACCAAGCTCTTTTTAGGATTAATATGTCCCTACATTTTATGCATTCATATAAATTTATCACCTGAAGACACCTAGCAGCACTCTCACTGTTTGAATCAATTGATAAGGACTTTTGATATAACTCTCTAGCTTTATTCAAGTTTCCTTCCTTCCACTCCATCCAACCCCAAGCCTGCATATTCCCAAATATCTGATTACTCGTTCTCTTTTTCACAGAATTACAAACCAAAGAAGAAACTCCAAAAGCCACCAGCAAATCAAAATTGTAGCTAGGAACTTCTGAAAATATATATTATAGGAACTTCTGAAATTGACACAAACCAACAATGCATATTTGATCCAAGTGGAGAAATTCTTACAAACCAAACAGGTTGATGCCTTGGATCCAATTCAGATGCTCTCCTGAACAAGACCCGAGCAAGGTTTGCCGTTGAGTGCTTGTATTCTAACAATGCAAGAGACTGAAGGAGAACAGGATCCCTCGGATTTAGAGCATGGCCTATCTTTAGAAGTTTTCTTCCCTTGTCAATGTTGCCCGTTTTAGATTCAAAGATTCCCCACACATGCCAAGCAAACCTATTTTTAGGACTTGCCTGTACTGCTTTCTATTAAATTACAAAGGAACAAAAGAAGCACAAGTCATTCATAATTTATTAATCATAATTAGTAGAAGTAAATGTCAAAGAAATGTTGATTGATTGTCAAATTCATACCTCAAACAATTTCCTAGCAGCACGGTAGTTTTCCTGTCCCACCTCCATTTGTGCCCAAGCCTGTTTCCAAGAACAAAATCAATTCATATTTTCCTTAAGATACCATGCACAAAAATAGAAATGTTACAGAAACATTATCCCTCGGACGATCAACTTACAAGCCAACTAGCGCAGCTGTTAGGATTACAGTTCGTGGCCTGACTGAATAAATATCGAGCTTGCTGATACCGATTTGCTTTAACTTCAAGCAATGCCAGTGTTTGGTAAATATACTCATTCTGTCCACAATACTTAAGACCTTTCACTAACAAACTCCTTGCCTTCTTGATATTTCCCTGCTTTAACTCTAGAACTGCCCATCCATGCCAAGCAGCAACATGCTTCTTATCAGCAACCGTGGCAGCGTCGAATAACTCTTTTGCCCTCCTCATATTTCCCATTTTATTTTCTAGAACAGCCCAACACTAATAAAAAAGAAGTTAAACCCAAACTCAACATACAAGAGAGGAATCAGCGATCACACATTAAAGAAGAAAGAAAGAAGAAAGACTAACCTGCCAAATGTAAGCATTTTCACCCTGAGTAGCCTGGCAACCCTTCTCGTACACCTCTCTCGCTTTACCTGTCTTTGATTGCTTGCTCAAAATTTTCCCAAGTGCCACATAAGCTCGACCATCTTCCGGCCAAAAGTATATACACTTCATTCCCATTCGAAAATTATAACAATAATAAAGAATAAAGAATTAGAAACACTCTCAATTTTGGCAATTTCTAACGGTAGCTACTCTCACTTAGATGGTTGACATAACACGAGTCACAGCTATTATCCTCACAATTATTCTAAACAATTCCATGTGATTAGTCGCCATTTCCAACACTAAACTTTATAATATTGATAGTTAAACAGAGAAGGTTATGGAATGATAATGAAACACACCTTCTGAAGTATAGCTTCTGCTTCTTCATAGAGAAATTTTCTAGCCAAGACCTTGGCCCTGTACAGTGCCAAGTCCAAGTTCACAGTTAGCGGCTTCTCTTTGGGATTCGATTCCACCCTTTCGGGCTCAAACATGGGCATCTTCTTCGCGAACTTCGTGAGTCCGGCATCGATCGCAGAAGCAGAACCATTCGCTTCATCGTCATCGGTCGCGTCCTTCCCTCCGTCCTCCTCCTCATCGCCGGAAACCTCCATCACCGGCCGGCGAACCACGAGCCCTCCCTCATAGTTGGCGTCTTTCGGCAAAACTACATTGGAACTGGGACTCTGTTGGGAGGAAATGGCATTTTTGTCCAGTACAGTAGTGGTGGATGAGGAAGAGTCTCTGAGAGAGCAACATGGCGGAGAGGGCAAAACTGGAATTTTGATGCTGAACTTGAAGTGGTAGTAGTTGTTGTGCTTGGGCTGAGTGAAGAGATTGAAGTTAGAAGAAGATGAAGATGATGGGGAAGGAAAAGCGTTCATTTCTGGGTTAACGGATTAAACTGTTTTTGTGTTTTACTATACGAAGGAAATGTGAGGTCGAAGGTGGAGGATGAAGGGAGCATTTGTAAGTTTACTATTTTAGACATGGTCATGATGCGTGCTTGATGTTTTAATATCATTTTATAGTTGAAAAAAGGGGGCATTTTCGTAGTTTCGTACTGTGTTTATAAACTGGTATGACATTTATCCACGTTGCTGGAGGACTTTTGTGGCTGAGACTTCATCCAAAGTGCAGATTTTAGTGACACGTGTGGGATCATCATTGGCATGTGTGTTTATGTTTGTGATTTCTCAGACACACAGATATGCAAGAGGATGAACACATTTTTACCTCACTTGTTTTATAGAAAATACTAATTTTATTTTTAACTAGTATCCTTAATAAAAGTCTTTTAAATATATTTAATATATTAAAATGTAATTTTTTTTTCCAAAAATTGTGTAGGCATTTTTAATTACTTTTTTTTATCATTGCTGAGAATTTTTTAAAATTAATATATTTTCTTTAAGTTATAATTTAACTCTTTATACATTTAACCTAACTATATCTATTTTTTTATTTATTTTATAATTATAATATACGTAAAAAATTATCAATTATTTACTTATATAAAATATATATTAAAATACGTAATATATATTAAAAATCTGTTTAAATACTATATATAAAAATATACATATATATAATATAATCAATTTAGTATAAGCGATTGATCTTTATGGTACACAGAGTATTTTTTTTTTTTTAGCTTATATTCCTGCATAATAATCTGAGTCGAGATATGATTCTTTTCAGTGCTGAGGAATAATTTATATAGAATTTTTTGTTCTAAGAGCACAGACATCGAATTATACTTCAGTTGTCGAAGAACATCGGAGGAGGTTGAAACTTGCAAAGAGACTACTACAATGCTCAAATAAAAAAAAGTATAAGATGAGGTATAAGTTATTCAGAGTAAATATCGTACCTTTCACGTAGTTAGAGTTTTGTATTTATAGAGATGTTGTGTTGTAAGTAGTTACTCAGCAAGCCTAGGTAGTTACTCAGCAAAGGATTTGATGGTCTCAGAACGTTTAGACCATTAAATGGTCCCAGAACAAAACATGTTTTTTAAGTTTTTTTAATAACTACTAAATAGTTCTTATCTAATTTTAATTACAAATTAATCCCATATATTTTATTAAATCATAAAAACTATTTTTTATTTTATAAATTATTATTTTATCATTAATCTATTATATTTATTAACAATAAAAAACAAAAACAATAACGAATTAGATCTTCCATTGATCGTAATAAACTTTTTGGCAATTCCAATCGATTAAAAGATTATATTTGATTCGTGACGTTCGTCCAGGGCTGTGAAATCGTGTTTCTTTGAAAATCAATTGATTGGATTATCAAAACAATCGATTGAATTTCAGGTTTCCCATAACTCAATCGATTGGACTACAGGTTGTTATCACAAAACAATCGATTGAAGATTGCAAGGCAGCATGGTTTTCGCAAAAATCAATCGATTGGTCATATTACCCAATCGATTGAACGATGACTAAAATGTGGGTTTTTAATAATTCAATCGATTGCTTATACTACCCAATCGATTGAATGCTTCAAAACAACCTGAGGTCTCACAATTCAATCAATTGGTTGTGTTACCCAGTCGATTGAAGTCATCAAAACAATATGGATTTGTCGAATTCAATCGATTGGTTGTGCTACCTAATCGATTGAAGTGTGTACTAAGCCTATTTCAATTTTGTTATCGTTTTTATAAATTATTATCTTATTATTCATCTATCTTATCTTTAAAATTCTATCTTCAATTTTTAAAGTTTTATTTTGATTTAGATACTCTAATCTTATCTTTTCTTTAAATGAACGTGAAAGAGTAGCACTACGGTCTCTATAACCGTTCTATGTATGAAAAGAGGAGATTAATATCAGCCTCAATTCTTTCCATTAATATCAAGTTCCAACTAGTTATCAAAGCACTGCAATACTCCACAGTTTAGGAATAAAATGGGTATCAACATAGCTATTAATCTCCTCTTTTCATACATAGAACGGTTATAGAGACCGGTGTGCTACTCTTTCACATTCATTTGAAGAAAAGATAAGATTAGAGTATCTAAATTAAAATAAAACCTTAAAAATTGAAGATAGAATTTTAAAGATAAGATAGATGAATAATAAGATAATAATTTATAAAAACGATAACAAAATTGAAATAGGCGTAGTACACACTTCAATCGATTGGGTAGCACAACCAATCGATTGAATTTGGCAAATCCATATTGTTTTGATGAATTCAATCGATTGGGTAATACAACCAATCGATTGAATTGTGAGACCTCAGGTTGTTTTGAAGCATTCAATCGATTGGGTAGTATAAACAATTGATTGAATTATAAAAAACCCACATTTTAGTCATCGTTCAATTGATTGGGTAATATGACCAATCGATTGATTTTTGCGAAAACCATGCTGCCTTGCAATTTTCAATCGATTGTTTTGTGATAACAACCTGTAGTCCAATCGATTGAGTTATGGGAAACTTGAAATTCAATCGATTGTTTTGATAATCCAATCGATTGATTTTCAAAGAAACACGATTTCACAGTTTTGGACGAACGTCACGGATCAAATATAATCTTTTAATCAATTGGAATAACCAAAAAGTTTATTACGATCAATGGAAGATCTAATTCGTTATTGTTTTGTTTTTTATTGTTAATAAACATAATAGATTAATGATAAAATAATAATTTATAAAATAAAAAATAGTTTTTGTGATTAAATAAAATATATGGGATTAATTTATAATTAAAATTAGATAAGGACTATTTAGGAGTTATTAAAAAAAATTTAAAAACATGTTTTGTTCTGCGACCATTTAATGGTCCAAATGTTCTAGGACCATCGAATCCGATGCCTAGTTACTCAACAGGCCTAGTATTGCGGAGCTGTTAAGGATATTAGCCTGATTTTGTGGTAACTGCTCCTAAACATATTCAAATGATTCTATTATAGCCAAGATTTTCTCTAATCGAGGATAAGTCACCTTTATTATTTTACTTGAATTTTGATTTATAGGTATAATTAGTCGAGCTGTAGCTAACGGATCAAGAGGTAAATTTGGGCTGAGTTATAGCTAATAGATCAATGGGTAAATTTGGGTCGAAGTATAGGTTTCATTGGCCGAGTTATAGGTAATAGATCAAGACTTGTTCTTTGAGTAATAGGTGGCAGTTACCGAGTAATACGGAATGGACCAGACTGTAGACCGAGTTTGAGGTATAACGACCGAGCTATATGTTGGTAATTTGTGAGTCATGAAAATCCTAATGTCTTTACCTAATATCCGAATTACAGCTTGTAGTCGCCGAGTTATAATGATCCGATCACAGTCCCCAAGTTTGACCTATTTATTTTTAAGAGAAGCAGGTTGAACTTTTATGAAAATTGATTTATAACTCGGCAAGATATAGAAGAGATGCGGTTGTGTTATAATTCAGAGATATGAGGATTAGCCCCCAAGATCAACTTGATAATCTTGAAAATAAAATTGGACAAACTTGTCATTGGAAAATGTGTTGCTTATTTCAATATATTTTTGAACGAGCTTATAGGTGATTGTTTGTCAGACTGACGCCGACTTATAGGTGTTGGTTTGCTTTAGCTGATTCAAACTTATAATTATCAATGTTTGAAGTGATTCCGACTTATAGGTATCGGTTTTTTTTGGATTGATTCTGACTTATTGTTGCTCGTTTGTTGTATTGATTCCGACTTATGGTTGCCACTTTGTTGGATTGGTTCTGACTTATAACTGTCAGTTTGTTTTTGTATGCCGACTTTAATATTGGTTTGCTATAATATGTGTAGAGCGTAGGAAAAACAGTAGTCGAACTAAAGACATGAATAAAAATAAAGAATGATGAAGTTAAAAATAATGTACTATTTATTGAGGATTACCCTTTTAACATTAAAGGTATAGGATGAAGTGTCTCATTAAAATCCCTCCAAGCAAAATCCGATGTAGAAAAAATCTTGTGAGTGAAAAAAATATAGTGCATCTTCGAGTCATAGTTCTTTGCCTAGTAGTGCTTGAAGGGTATAAGTTCCTTGCCGATCAATTTTTGATTTACAAAGGTCCTTCTGATCATCTTCTTTTGATTGAGTTGGTTTATTGATCCGCCGAACTTGTCTAAGTTCTTCTATTTTCATCTGTCAAACTGCTTTTTCTCGAAATTCTGCTAAAGTCTTTGGCTTGGTGACAGTAATAGTCTCGTGGAACTTGCTAGGATGAAGACCACTCTTAAGAGCATGGAAGTGGAAATCAGGGTTGAGGTTGGAAATTTCCATTGCTATCTTATTGAACCTCGTCATGTAGTCAGAATCATGAACATAAATCTTGGATGCTGCAAAATTGTTGGTGAAGAGGTCGACCAATTTCTGAAAAGTAGAGATAGAACCTGCAAGTACAGATGAAAACCAGGATAAAGCAGCACCATCTAAAAATGTGGAGAAAGAACGACATAATATTGAGTCAGAAGCATCGTTAAGAAACATCATTGAGTGGAACTTAGTGACATGTATGCTCGGGTCTCAATCCCCTCGTATGGCTTTAAAGTAGTTGATAGGGTGAAGTTCTTCGACATCTAAAACTTCATGATTTCCTTGGAAAAAGGGTTTATACGTCTTTTCAACACCTTTGAATGTGTGATACCAGAGTATGAGTTCCTGACACATGCTAGCTGATCATCATTATGAGCATCCTTGTGGTCTTACTTGCTATTTAGGTTCTTTTGCCGTTGTGTTAACAACTCAGTTAACCTCTAGGCCTCAATCTCGAGCGCAGCGTTCTTAGCTAATAACTCAGCCTGAATTGGTAGAGGAGGTGGTGGAGTTTGCTCATCGGCCATTGATTATAAACGGCAAAATAGGGTAAATAATCGGGTAGAAAGATGGTAGTGGAGTTAAGTAAACTCGGCCCCATAGTGGGCGTTAAATGTTTCTGCACAATAATTTGAGTCGAGGTATAACTCCTTCTAGTGTCGAGGTATAACTCCTTCTTCTATTTATATGGAGTTTTCTGTCCTAAGAACATAGACGTCGAGTTATACTTCAGTTGTTAAGGAACACCGGAGGGGTTGGGACCTGCAAAGAGACTCCAACGTTCAAGTAAGAAAAAGTATAAGATGAGGTATAAGTTATTCAGAGTGAATAGCGTACCTTTCACGTAATTAAGATTTGGTATTTATAGAGATATTGTGTTGTAGGTGGTTACTCAGCAGACCTAGTATTGCGAAACTGTTAAGGATGTTAGCCTGATTTTGTGGTAATTGCTCCTGAACATATTTAGATGATTCTATTATAGCCAAGATTTTCTCTAACTGAAGATAAGTCACTTTTATTATTTAACTTGAATTTTAATTTATAGGTATAATTAGTCGAGTTGTAGCTAACAGATCAAGAGGTAAATTTGAATCGAGATATAGCTAATAGATCAATAGGTAAATTTGGGCCGAGATATAAGTTTCATTGGCTGAGTTATAAGTAATGGATCAAGACTTGTTCTTTGAGTAATAGGTGGCAGTTACCGAATAATAAAGAATGAACCAAACTGTAGGCTGAGTTTAAGATATAACGACTGAGTTATAGATATAACAACCGAGTTATATATTAATAATTTGTGAATCATAAAAATCCTAATGTCTTGATCTAATATCCAAATTATGGTTTGTAGTCGCTAAGTTATAATGACCAGATCAGCTTATATAGTATTTGGATGAAAAAAACGGAGACAGGAAGCTAAGAAATATTTTAAAATGGCAACTACTCCCATGAAGATGGCAAAAACATCTTCTCATGATGATCCTTGTTCAAAAAGTGTAACTTATTTATTTAGCAACATTTTAAATAAAAGTAACACTTTTACTTCAAATCAAATCAAGCCCTACAATCTATCATCCAATGGTCAAAATGATGTATCTTCACATGATGATAATCATTAAATCTTCATTGGAGTAGCCACCTTTTAAAATTTGGCCACCAATTAAAATCAAAGCTAATAAATAATAAACCTTTTGCCTATCATATTTAAATTTGATATTTTGTATTTCATTACTCTGGTTATTTTCTTCTAACATAGGCTTTTAAGTTTAGTCAATGCTATGCAGTTGTTTTTATGCAGACAGTTAAAAATTATTAAATTATTTGACAGATTTAACTAAATTATTATCTAACTATTTTCGTCTATCATTAACTTTCCATGACTTTTCAACTTTAATTTTACAATTTTCTATAGTAAGCAGACAACGTAACTTGGTGGAGCATGGATTCAAAATAAAAGTATGGAAAAGTATTTAGTCTAATTCTTTAGAACTAGCTAGTAATAATTACGTAGAAAGTGTATGTGCATGTAGCATACGCAATTCTGTACTTTGAAATTTCAATGCGTTTCATTGATGATTACATGTTAGTTTACCACCTTTCTGACACTTTTTTACCTCTACACACGGCCAGTTCCTCGATCGAATATCAAAATATGCCAATCATGACAAAACATGTACGACCGAAAGTTCAATGGGAGTCTTTCTTTCTTTTTTTTTCCCGCTGAGCAATTCGTCATTCGTTCATTCAACTTGTTATTTTACATAAAACTGAACGTATCTATTAATATTTAATAATAATGTTTTTGAACATGTCAATTCATAATTATTATCTCGTGTATATTTTGATTAACTTCTTGTGACGACAGACATTTCTTACCGCATATTGCTGATGATTGATGAAAGTATGATGCATGCAATCGTGTCAGCAATAAGTACATGTATCTATGCATATGCCATTCATGAATTGTTTACATGATGGAAATTTACCTCTTCTTAAAGTCAGAATAGATCTATAACATGTAGGGCGAAACAAATATGGAAATGCATCGAATCATAATTAGAGGCTATTCAATCGTACAAGTCCATGTAACTGTGCTCTCTTTTTCATGAATAAAGGCTGCCATTGCTCCCCTGTAACTTTCACCTTAGATTTCACAAGTCACGCACGGTGTTCTGTAGTACTATCTGTGGATGCTAGTTCCATCGATCGGAATGTAAAGAAGACAGGGAGCCAGAAGATTATGCTTATCAGAGAAAGAAAAAGGTAAAACTGATGAATGATTCGATTTCCGCCGGGAATGAACACGTTTGTTCTACCAATTTTTTTAATTCGCTCATCAGCACAAGGATTTTTCTCGGAAGAAGATTGGAGTCAATCTTTGATCATGTTAATTTTCATCAATTCTTTCAATAACTCGTTAGGTGATATTGTTGTACATGAAGTTCTGTAGAATCCTTCAATTATTTATTTTCACGTAAAACTCTAGATTAGTAGTATAAAATTTAGTACAAGGGTAAAATATTTTAACATAACTTCTAACCGAAAAAGCTTGTGCTTGTTTGTCCTTTGGAGTTTGGATTTTACAGTGGTAGGAAACAGTTTTGGCATTTTGCCATTGTGCATTCATTGGCTGTTGTCTTCCTTTTTAACTAAGCAACAACACGGTAAATTGAACATCCAAAATACGCATTCTTGTTTACATTTTATGTATTGAATTTTTAGTCTATAAACTTTTGTACACAAGTATGCATATAAAAGTGAAATTTTATAAGACTGTTAGAATCAGCTGATGACCTCACACTTCTCTTAGGCACTTAAACTCCCTCCACTCCCCTTCAAGTGTCTTCAGTTTTTTCACCCTCATAGCATTTCTGTGTGATTACAAAGAAACATAACCATTATGAACCACTACTGCCTTATGTTCTTCCTTTGCTTCACATTGCCCTTTGTATTTTGTGATGTTGAAATGCATTCAGGTACACAAAGATAGATAAACCTTGTTAGTTTTCTTTATAATCCTTCCCTGAAGCTTATTTTTGTCATAGTTTTAGCAGGTCGGTCAACCCAGATTCTGCACTCTTTCTATGAAGAAAGAAACTTGACAACCGTGACGGTGAAAGCAGAACAGACACTCTCTACATCAAGAAAATTTTTAATGCATGGTATTTTACACATACTTCACTGTTTGTAAAATTTGAGTTTATTATTGTAACTAACAAGGCTAACATAAAAATGTTCTCATCCAGGTTCATGCACAAACAAAGACATAAGCATCTCACAAAGTAGAGAATCTGCTTCCGGAATTCCAGAGTACATTGTGCAAATTGTGAATACATGTGTTTCTGAATGTGCTCCATATGATATTCACCTTCGCTGTGGCTGGTTTGCTTCTGCAAGAGTAATCAACCCAAGATTGTTCAAGAGGCTCTCTTATGATGATTGTTTGGTTAATGGAGGAAAGCCTTTAGCCTTTAGTCAGATCATTAGATTCACTTACTCCAACTCCTTCTTGTATCCTCTTGCTTTCAAGTCTGCTAAATTTTGCTCAACTCCCAAGTAAAAGACACCCAACAAAAAATTAAAATAAAGGAAGTTTAGAAAAATGTTAGGTGTACTCATTTTTGTATGGAACATTGTGCCGACTCATCTATGATTTATCATGACTTTATTACTTCAATAAGGTCCATATTCTCTTTAGTGGTAGATCATAGATGTATTGACACAGTATCACGTATAAAATGAATTCATCTAAAAATGTTTAATCCATATTTGTTTCAAACAAGTGAAAATATGGCATTTTGGTAGAGTAATCTTACAATTGTATCTCTCTCAATGGAAACAATTAAGTTGTTATGATTATATTTATATTAGACTTTCCAACATAAAATGCTTCTGTTGTGGGGTTGTGGTTGCATGTTGCATGGAGAGTTTAAAAATTTGCTCATGCTGCAGCAAGTGCGTTCTAGGTGCAGAATAATTGAGTTGTCCTTTTTTCTTTTTTCTTTTTTTAATTTTCGTTTTTATTCTAGCGGTATTGATGAACAGGGCTTATTATGTATGAACGGAGGTTCCGTAAATTGAACATATTGAAATTAAGCATTATTTGAGTCACGTAAATTCTGCAAGCTTCTCAATGTATGTTTTCCTTATAAAGTCGATGTCTCAAATTCTGCCAGAAAGGGACGCATGGAATAGCCAAAACGTCAAATTTTGTCTCTGTTTTTGTCAACAGACAAAAGAGAAAAAGGGAAAAAAGAAAGTGGCCTTTTTAATCACTAATTTGAGTTGTTGCCGAATATTGTTCATTAAGGGCAAAAGTAAAATAGACATTTCAATTGCATCTTTAGGAGCGAATTTGATCCTCGTACATTATTTTGAAAGTAACATAAACATACTCTACCATTTAACTTTTTTTTTTAAAGAAAAAGATCATATTGGTTAAATTATTAGATAGTTAAAATCAATTATTAACTTCAAAAAAATTATATAATTTTGATGTACTGTAATTGTAAAACAATTTTACATGTGCATTCAATTACGTAAAAATAAACACCTTAACTTATAAGTTGTTATATATGCAAGGTATAATTCGAAATTTTGATACTTACTTAGGTGAACAAATAAACTTATCACTTAATCGATCTATGTTGGTATGAGAAAATTAAATATTTAAGTATATTATTCTTAATTTTTTATTATTAAAACGGGACTAAAATTTAAAGAAAGACAAACTAGATACCAACTAGATAAGGGAAGAGAGATTGAAATTGAGAGACAGAAACTAAATTAAGTCTATATGTTATGTTTAGTGAAAATGTATAGAACTGAGTTATGTCTCAATATCATATTTAATTTAAGATAAATATGATACTAACGAATATATTTGAAATTTAAAAAGTTATATGAAGTATGAAAGTATTTTTGAAGAAAAAAATGTTATTAAAATTTTAATTTCCGTCCCTCAAAATTTCAGTCCCTTGTGTTTCAACCTTCTTGAAATATAAGGTAGCGTTTGTTGGAGAGACAGAGACGAAAAGACTGAGACTGAGAGATAGAGACTAAGAGACAGAGATTGAAATAAATTTCAGTATTTTGTTTGGTGCAAAGTGAGAGACAGAAATTGAAACAAGAATAAAATTTTAATTTAATTTGTACAAAGGATAAAATTGGAATTAATTAATTGAAATGGAGGTATTTTATGTATAAAACGTTATTAAAGTTTCAGTCTCTATCTCTAAAAATTTTAGTCCCATGTGTCCCTACTTTTTGGAAATACTGAAATATTGAAATTTTGGAGATAGAGATAGAGACAGAAATTTTAGTACCAGTCTCTGAATTAACAAACATGATACCGAGTCTCAATCTCCCAGTCTCTGTCTTAGTACCTCAAAACAAACGCTAGACTAAAATTTTGTATATCGGGGCTAAAATTTTAGTTCCAGTCACCAAACATAATACTCAATTTCAGTCTCCCCATCTCGGTCTTCCCAAAAAAACAAACGCAGCCTTAAAGTGCTAACTACCTTACTAAAAGTATTCCAAAGTGTAGTTTTCGCTCGAAATTTAAGTTTTTATGCACTAAACAATCGACACATCTATTGCCTTCTCTAGATATATTTACAAAATAAATATCCCTAAACTCTGATAGTGTAAAAAGAATAACTCATGTGTTCCAGTTTTCTTGGGCCAAACATATGGAAAAGCTTATACTCACCAACGATGGCTCATCGGAGAATCCTTGTGTGCAAATTTTTTTTTTTAAAAATAATTGTAGCAGATAGTATTATTGTAAGTTGTAATTTGTACTTTTTAGAAACAATTTTTGAACAACAAGCCTTTGAGGGGAAAAAAACTGCAACACCAATATCATGACTCAATCATAAGCCTTCTTAGGGAAGTTGGAGTAGCAAAAAGAAAATACACATTCTTTTAAAGAGATGAAAGTAAAAGTACCATTCTTGAAAGTAAGTATATATTACGCATAATCCTGAGTTTCTTTCTACATTACTCATTGCTCCTAATTAATTCAAAGTCTAACACACACACACACAAACACAGAGACACAAACAAAAGGAACTCAAAACTAAGAAGATTAATCTTCAGAAACTAACACAAGTACCACTTCTTATCTTCCTGTTGCCATAGCAATTTTATTGTGAAAATAATTTGAGTCATCAAACAAGATGCATGAGTCATCATTTGCCTTCTCTTTTTTCTTTTCTTCAAGTTTTCCCGCATCAGCATTCTTCTGCAGCTGAAGTGCAAGCTCAAGTGTCCACAGTACATCACCCATTGAAGGACGTTCAAGCCCATTATCAGATAAACACTTCTCAGCAATCTCAGCAAACTTATTCAAACAATCAATGCTAATCTTCCCTTGCAGACGAGTGTCAATGATATCTTCAAGTGAACCTTTCTCTAGGTTCATCAAAGCCCAATCAGCTAAACTAACTTGCTCTGTTGGCAACGTAGGATCAAGAGCTTGTCTTCCACATAACACCTCAAACAGAACCACCCCAAAAGAGTAAACATCAGATTTCTCTGTCAGTTGTTGCCTGCGGAAGTATTCAGGATCAAAGTAACCGAAACTACCTTTCACCATTGTGCTGACATGGGTTTGATTCATGTTTGGACCAGTTTTGGATAAACCAAAATCAGATACTTTTGCTACCCAACTTTCATCCAAAAGGATATTTGTTGTTTTAACATCACGGTGAATTATGGTGAACTTGGCACCGGTGTGAAGGTAGTGAAGCCCTCTGGCCGCTCCAATACATATTTCAAGCCTTTGATTCCATGGCAAAGATGGCTTGTTACTCTTATAGAGGTGTTGCTGAAGAGTTCCATTGGCCATGTAATCATAAATTAGAATCATTTCGCCATCTTCTTGGCAAAAACCAATTAGAGAGACTAAATGCCTGTGTCTTAGCTTTGAAAGCATGTAAATTTCATTCTGAAACTCGTTGATTCCTTGATTTGAAGATGGGTTAGATCTTTTCACAGCAACTTCTTTCACTCCTCGTATGACACCCTTGTAAACCTTCCCAAATCCACCAACACCAATGACCTTTGATTCATCGAAGTTGTTTGTAGCGAGTTTAATCTCCTCCATTGAAAAGTTTTCGCATAATAAGCCTTGTGTTGAAATACTACAACCAGCACCACTCTTATGGTGGCCACATTCAGTTGTTGTGTTCGGCGAGTCATGTATGGCCAACCAATTACCAAGAACAGTTTCATTTCTATCACCCTTTCTCTTCTTTCTAAGGTAAACAAGTAAGCATAAAGCTGCAACAAGAAGAACCAATCCAGTAGCAATGATTGCAGCAAGATTATTATGTTTTTTGTTACCTTTCTTAGCTTCGGAATCAAGAAGCAACTTTGATGGCGTAGGATTTTTCCCTGCCAAGTTTCCATTGCTGTCATTGATCTTGAATATCTCCAATCCATTAAGAATTGCATCATAATACTGTGGCTTTGTTTTGACAGCGGGATGCAATTCCACCCACAATTCTTGATCATCAACACCAGGTACATCCACAACAAAAGTGGCAAAATCTTGATAAATGGGAGCACCTTTGGATTGAGTCCACTCATAAACATCAGCACCCTCCAGTGCAGTTTGGTTGTTAACGTAAATGTTAAACTTTCTTTGATTATTTCGGGTGAAAAACAGCTCACAAAAATGGAGCCTCACAATGTAGGTGAAATTTGCATCAACCTGAAAAACCCAACTGAGGTTATAATTCAGATTCACTCGATTATCAGGACCCATTGTTCTTGCGGTGGCGTAAACATCCTTAGGAGCAATGTATTCTGGAAGATCGGAATAGTATTGAATCGTAAGATTCTTATCCGCCACAGCAGTGACACCTAAGGCTGCGGCGAACAAGTAAGTTGAATCATCGTACCATGTTCTGCTAAGACCACCGGAATCTCTGTCGGGTGAAATGTATTGTCCACCAACGTTCAACCGAATCATGGTTTGCAACGACGAGTTGGCAACAGAAATCGATTGGTGAGTTGAAACCAGAGGTGGTGGTTGAGTGAACAAGTCAGGGATAGCAATAACTTCAATGCCATTGATGAAAGCGTATGATCCATGGCGTTTGGAACACGGTGTGAACGTGATGCTGAGTTTACCTGATTCTGCAGCGACGAGAGAATACTCCTTGATGAAGTAGGCTTTTGTGAGAGCTTTTGCTGTGAGGTAGGCACTGAAATTGTTGAGCAGAGTGAAGCCATTTGCGTCGACGGAGAAGTATGAGTTGTTTGGATCAAGAGAAGAATCGTAGGCGGAAGGGTAAAAGTGGAGTCGGATATAGTGTCGTGTGTTTGATGAAACAGGGAACCGGAAAGTTGATGAAGAAGAAGTGAAGATCCTTGCAGACATGTATGGTATTTGTGAAGGAAGAGAAGGGTCTTGTTGTTTTGCTGTTGAATTCTTTGTGTCAATGGAAGAAGGTGTTGTGAAGTACTTGGAATCTGGCAACCATGTTCTTCCGTTAGAATCTGTTCCACCGGTGGAAGAACCGCATGAGATTAAGAAGGATTTCGCAGCTGGTTCTTCAGTTCTTGTGGTTGTGATTAAGATTAAGATGATGGAGAAAATGATGAGAGAAAACGGGTACCGAGAATGAGGCCTCATTGCTGGAGAGAAGAAGAAGCTGCTTGGTAGAGAAGAAACTGAGACAGAGGACAAGTTACAAGTGAGAAAATTGAAGGGAAATTAACGCGTAAATTCTTCAGAGGAAGTCGGTGAATAATTAATAAAGCGAGGAGCAAAACAACGATGTTTCTTTTTTAATTAACTTTCCTATGATTGTGTATTAATTATTTCTGTGCCTTTTTTGCTTTTTCTTTTCTTTTCTTTATTTATCCGGCAAGAGCGTTGTTCGATGGGAGAAGTTCCGATCCAATAACGGGTAATGGTTTATTCTTTATTGTTTAAACGTTAAGCCCCCTACGTTAAGAATTGCTTTAATGCAACAACTCAACATATATACACAGGACGACTTCTTTTTCGTCTTCATTGCAGTGAAACTTGGTTTGAAGGCAGTAAAACTTGGTTTAAAAAATTTACAAATCACTCCTACCATTTTGATTTTTTAGAAATCACCCTTCTATATTTTGGAAAATATTAAAAAATCAACATTTTTTGAAAATTCACACATAAACTTCTAATATTATTTTTTTTCAAAATACTTTAAAATTATTTTATTTTGTATTAGTTTTTTTTATATTTTTTAATTATTGCTAAAATAATTAGATTATTTTAAATATAATAATATATAACTATTGTTACGATGGGTAACCGGAGATTAATGGGCTAGATGGTATTGGTTGGCCCAAACGTATGAGAGAGGAGACCTGCAAGTGGGTTGACACATTGGGGCCTCCGCCCGACTTGTTCGTGAGAAGTGAGGGGGGTGGTACCTGCAAAGACACTCCGATGCCAAAGTCAGCAAAGGGAGCAAAACAGGTCTAGAGAGTATTGGAACTTGAGATACCTGAGGAGCGTCAGGGTATTTATAGTGGTGATCCAATAACTACCGTTGGAGTAGTGCCACCTTTTTAGGTGGATAACCGTCCCTTTATCTTAGGGAGGTTAAGATATGGCTCCTGGAAGTGGTTAGAGAGATTCTAGGGGCAGTTATCCTCTTGAAGGAGGGTTTATCTGCCAGCTAATCCTCGTACCGACTTCTTTAGAGCAAGTCGTGAAGATAGCCGACTTCTTGGTATCTGGTCGGTGTAGTGAAAGGCTCAACTCTTTTGGGTTGGGCCTTTTTTCTTGGATCCTGGGCCTTAGTGTTGGGTCAGGGTATGAACAGTGCCCCTACTCGAGCCCAACTTCTCTTCAAGATTTGGGTTCGAGTATTCTACTCGGGGTCGTAGCCGACTTGTTGGAGAATCGACGTGACGGTCTGTAACCGACGTGACTTTTCGTGACCTTTTGGTTCTGACAGTTACGTCTAATCAAGCGTCGCGTCCGTTAGGGATGTGCGCAGGAATTGATGGTCTTGGTAACGGTGCGTCTTTATTAATGACTGCCCCGTTTTTACCATTGTGCCCCTAACGTACTTATAAATACCTTCCCTCTCTTTCCTTGTTTTGTTTCTGCGATTTTTCAAATTTCCTCTTCATCTGTTCGTGCTACACTCTTGTGTTCGAAGGCTTTTACTTCCTCCAACCCTCATTTTCAGATAAAGGTTAGTTTTTTCTCCTTCTGTAACATGCTTTTCTATTTGCATGCCTTTATTTTGTAGATAGATAGGTTGGTTTGTAGACTTTCGTTTAGTTCCGTATTCCCTCCCTTTAGAGACCGTGTTTTTTGATTTTCCTTTTCTTTTTCCCTTGTAGGTTTTTGTCACCTTTTCAAGAAAAAAAAATGGCTTCCGTAGATGTTCTTTCTCAGTGGGTTGATGTCACGGTCCTAGGGGAGGAACCTTCGGTCGATACTGGGTTTATCACCCACCTTCGTACTCGCCACAGAATTTGTACTTCTAAGGAGGACGAGCCGAAGTATGAGTTGGTAGCCTCGGGTCCAGAAGACCGGGTTTGCTTAGGGAGGGCCAATGAAGCGGCCCCTCATTTTTTCTTTATGTATGAGTGTATGATCACCCGTTTGGGTGTTTTTCTTCCTTTTTCAAATTTTGAGATGTCTGTTTTGCATCACTGCCGAGTTGCCCCTACTCAGCTTCACCCCAACTCTTGGGGTTTTTTGAAAATTTATCAACTTATCAGCCAAGCTTTGGAGTTCCCGGCCTCTTTGAAGATTTTTTTCTATCTTTTTCATATGACCAAACCCTTTAGTGGGTTAAATAATAAGCAACAGTGGGTGTCTTTCCGAGCCATACAGGGTCGGAGAGTTTTCACCCTTTTTGACGAATCCTTCCATGACTTTAAAAATTATTTTTTCAAAGTGCAAGCTGTAGAGGGTCACCACCCCTTTTTTCTGGATGATACTTCTTCTCCTCGCTTTTTCCTGTACTGGTTGGAGGCCTCCCCCTGTGAGAAATATGGTCTGGATGACCTAGATGAAGTTGAGGCGGCCGTTGTGGGGTTCCTCCGAGAAGTGTGGGGGAGGGCCCCATATCTGGATACTAAGAAATTCCTCCAGGGGTCTCCGACTTTTATCCAGGCGCAACTAGGTAGCTTTTGTTTTTCTAATTTACTTCCGACTTGTGATTTCTTGTACCGACTTGTTTAATTACTTCTTGTTTTTGTAGAGATGGCGAAGAAGAATGCTCAGGAATCTTACCAGAGAGTCCAGGAGGCCAAAGCAAGGTCTCGAGCCAGGACTGGTGGCTCCAATGCGATTATCTCTCCTCTTCCTCCTCCTCCTCCTCGGAACGTTGGGACTCTTTCCCAGCCCATTGTGATTTCTTCTTCAGCTTCCTCTCAGCCGCCCCCTTCCGTCCGACCTTCTCCTGAGCCTGAGAAGAAGAAACGCAAGACTTTAGAGTCTGGCTCTTCTTTTGAAGGTGAGGTTAAGGCGGATGCCCTTGCATTCGTCCAAAAGTACATCTACCCCCATGCTCGTATAAGTATGGATGATGTAACTGTTAGGAATCACCTTACCACTTTGGTTGAGGAGAGTCTCAGGGCGGCGGGTGTTTGTGGTAAACTCTTAGATATTTTTGAGAAGGCTCCTCTCAGTTCTTTGGGTTCAACCTCGAGGGTTGAGGAGCTGGAAGGAAGACTTCTTATATATCAAGAGCATGAGAGGGGGTTGAAGGAGGAGGTCGCCAAGCTGAGGGAGGAGAGAGATGGCCTTCGGGAGAAGGAGAGGAAGTTGCAAGCCCAATGCAACATGGAGGTGGGCTTGAGGAAGACAGCGCAGGACAGCTACCAAAGTTTATTTGAGGATCTTATGTCTGTGAAGAATGATTTGCTGAATTCTCGGAAGGCATATACCGAGTTGGAGGACTCTATTGCTGAGGCTGCCGAGGAGGCTTGGAGGATCTTTAGGGAGCAAGTTGGAGTCATTGCTCCTGACTTGGATCTTTCTCCTTTGGATCCTGACAAAGTCGTCATTGACGGTGCCATAGTTGATCCCCCTGCTCCCGTGATCGTTTTCGAGTCAGAATTGAAGACTCGGGGGCAGAGGATCATTGAGTCCCCTCCTCACCCAAAGGACGCTCCGAGCACTTCAGCAGTTCCTCCGACTTCCTCTTCGTCTCCTATGGATGTCTCTCTCCCTGGTCCTGGTGGCGCTCTTCCTGACTCTGGTGGTGGTGATCCGTCTACTCCTCTTCCGAAAAAGTAATTTGTTGGCTATTTGGGAGCCCGGCCTGTGGGTTCCCCCTTTTTTAAACTTTTTATTTGTGTTTGGTGGTGTTTGAACGATTTACTTTTGGCCTTATAAGGCCGTAAACAAAACATTTAAAATACCCTTTTTTAATAAGGGTTTAAATTAACAAAAAATAAATACCCCTTCTTGGATAAGGGTTTAATGTTGATAAATACCCTTTTTTGGATAAGGGTTTAAGTTACCTTATGCGTGCATGCCTTTTTGATATTGATTTTTCGAACTCCCCTTGATCTTTTCTGAAAAACCTTTTCTTTGGCTTGTCTGTCTTTCTGAACCTTTTTGTTTTAAGGATTTTTAGGACAGCTTTCTAATCTTTTCCTGGGTTTTTTCGATCTCTTTTGTTATTCCTCGTACTCAATTTTGTTTTATTGAGTTTTTATGACTTAGACTACTTTTGTGATTCATTTTTGTTTTACTCGGTTTCCCATTTCGACTTATGAGTCGGAATGTTTCCGAGTTTATCATGATCAACCTCTGTAACCTCTTTACACCGACTTGTACCTCGTCGTTTTATCCTGACGACCATCTAGGTCGGTTCATGGGATTTTCACGTTTTGTCGAGTTTAAGTTGGCGCGTTTCGTCGAAAGAAAGAGAAAACGAAGAAGGAATTTATAAGAGATATTTGTAAGATGAAAAAGATCTTTATTAATTGGGGAGGTACCTTATTGCTACTAAGGGTTATTGACAATCTATTTCCCTTAGCCTCTACTATGATGCCTCGTTAAAAACCCTTCTCCAGAAAAAACCCTTTGATTTTTGGGAAAAAATCATGAAGTTGGGAAAAGAGTACATCAGGGAGTAGAGTTCACTTTTAACTGTAGTACCTTTTCATATTACAAGCATGCCACGACCTCGGTAACTCGGTTCCGTTCAGGTCGGTTATTTTATAATAACCTTTTCCTAAGACCTCATTGACTTTGTATGGTCCCTTCCAATTTGCAGCGAGTTTTCCTTCCCCTGATTTGTTGACTCCAATGTCGTTTCTGATCAAGACCAAGTCATTCGGGGCGAATGTTCTTCGAATGACTTTTTTGTTGTACCTTGTAGTCATCCTTTGCTTCAATGCTGCTTCTCTTATCTGGGCTTCTTCTCGGACTTCGGGGAGCAAGTCGAGCTCCTCTTTGTGCCCCTGTATGTTTCCGATCTCGTCATGGAAAATTACTCTTGGGATTTGTTCGTTGACTTCTATTGGTATCATGGCTTATACACCATAGACTAGTCGGAAAGGCGTTTCTCCAGTGGCGGACGGGGGGATTGTCCTGTAAGCCCATAGCACTTGTGGGAGCTCTTCGGCCCAGGCTCCTTTTGCATCTTGTAATCTTTTCTTCAGCCCTGCCAGTATGACTTTGTTGGCTGCCTCGGCTTGCCCATTGGCTTGCGGGTGCTCCACCGAGGTGAACTGGTGTTTGATTTTCATACTGGCTACTAGGCTTCTAAAGGTAGAGTCGATGAACTGGGTTCCATTATCTGAAGTAATGGAATAGGGTATCCCATATCTTGTGATGATATTTTTGTAGAAGAACCTCCGACTTCTCTGTGCGGTGATGGTGGCCAATGGTTCTGCTTCTATCCATTTTGTGAAGTAATCTATTCTCACGATCAGGTATTTGACATGTCCTGGCGCCTGGGAAAAATGACCTAACAAATCCATTTCCCATTTCGCAAAGGGCCATGGAGAAGTGATGCTGATGAGCTCCTCCGGGGGAGCCACGTGGAAATTTGCATGCATCTGGCATGGTTGACACTTTTTCACAAATTCGGTCGCATCTTTCTGCAAGGTCGGCTAGTAGAATCCAGCTCGGACCACTTTCCTGGCTAATGACCTTGCTCTGAAATGATTTCCGCAGATCCCACTATGGACTTCCTCTAACACCTCGGTGGTTTTTGAGGTCGGTACGCACTTTAACAATGGTGTTGATATCCCCCTCCTGTAGAGAATATTTTTCACCAAGGTGTAGTGTTGTGCTTCCCTCCGGATTTTCTTAGCCTCTTTTTCCTCCTTCGGAAGGATGTTGAATTTCATGTATTCGACCAAGGGGTTCATCCATCCGAGGCTTAATCTGACTACCTCGAGGACCTCTTGTTTGTCTTTTTCTTTTAGTACGGAGGGTTCCTAGAGAGTTTCCTGGATCAGGCTTCTGTTATTCCCTCCTGGCTTGGTACTTGCTAACTTGGATATGGCGTCTGCTCTGCTATTTAGATCCCGAGTTATGTGTTTGACCTCGGTTTCTGCAAAGCGCCCAATGTGTTCCAGAGTTTTTTCCAAGTACCTCTTCATATTTGGGTCCTTTGCCTGATACTCTCCACTTATCTGGGAGGTCACCACTTGCGAGTCGCTGTATATCATCACCTTTGTAGCACCGACTTCTTCCGCCAGCTTCAATCCAGCAATCAAGGCTTCATACTCTGCCTGATTATTTGAAGCTGGGAATTCAAATTTGAGGGAAACCTCTATCTGGGTTCCTCTTTCATCCACCAATATTATGCCTGCACCGCTTCCTGTTTTGTTTGAGGATCCATCTAAGTAGAGTTCCCATGTAGTTGGTTTTTCCTCTTGGTCTCCTGCATATTCTGCAATGAAGTCGGTGAGGCACTGGGCTTTAATCGCCGTCCGAGTTTCATACTTCAAGTCGAACTCGGAGAGCTCTATTGCCCATTGAACCATTCTCCCTGCAACATCCATCTTTTGGAGGATTTGCTTCATGGGTTGGTTCGTGCGGACTCTTATTGTGTGAGCTTGAAAGTAAGGCCGTAGCCTTCGTGAGGCTACTACTAAGGAGTAGGCAAACTTCTCTAGTTTGTGGTACCTTAGCTCAGGGCCTTGTAGAACTTTACTGATGAAATATACTGGGTGCTGACCGGCCTCGTCTTCTCTTATCAGGGCCGATGAGACGGCCTTGTCTGCTACAGATAAGTATAGAACGAGGTCTTCTCCAGCTATAGGTCGGGTCAGAATAGGAGGTTGGCTCAAGAATCTTTTGAACTCCTGGAACGCTTCCTCGCATTCAGGAGTCCATTCGAACTGACATCCCTTTCTCAATAAGGAGAACAGTGGAAGGGATTTTAGTGCTGATCCTGCCAAAAATCTGGAGAGGGCTGCAAGTCGGCCATTCAGTTGTTGGACCTCTCTTAAACAAGTCGGGCTTTTCATCTCCAGGATAGCTCTACACTTATCAGGATTTGCTTCGATCCCTCTTTGTGTCAGCATAAATCCTAGAAATTTTCCTGCCTCTACCACGAAGGGACACTTTGCGGGATTTAATCTCATCCCGTGTAACCTTATGGTGTCAAAGACTCGTGAGAGATCTGACAAGAGGTCGACTTCTTTTTCGGTTTTTACCAGCATGTCGTCGACGTATACTTCAATTAGGCTTCCAAGGTGAGAGGCGAACACCTTATTCATCAACCTCTGGTATGTGGCTTGATGAATGGATTTTTGATGGTATAGAATTTCACAAATGAATTCTCGTTGCAAGTATAGTTTCTAAACCAATCACTAATCCTTTCATACAAAAAGTTGTTTGTCACTAGTACAAACCCCTAAAATTTATAAACCGAAGTATTGGACCTCGGGTCGTTCTCCCTAGGAATTACAATAAAGTGTCTTGTTATTGGTTATGAGTTATTTTGGGGTTTTGGATAAGAAGCATGAAAAGTATATGGCAATGAAAATAAACTAACAACTATAAAAGGCTCTTGGCAAGGTGTGAGAACTAGAAGTCCTATCGTAGTTATCCTTCTCAATTGTGATGAGAATTATTCATTGCTACCACTTAGTTAACCCTTACTAATTAAAGGAAAGTCAAGTGGATGAATTGACTTGAGCCACAAGTCCTAGCCAACTCCCAAGGAAAAACTAGCTTTAGTGCACTCCAAACCAATTAGCAATCTCTCCAATTATCAATCAACAAAGGAATTAGATAACTCAAGTGTCACTAATTACTCTACCTAGGCCAAGAGGAACAAAATCTACACTAAAACTAAAAGAGACATTTCAACAAACACATAAAGTGCAAGAAGAGTAAACATTATTAAATGCAAGAATTAAAGGAATCTACAACTACAAAAACAAGAGATCAACAATAGAAAAGCAAAGAAGACACATTTATTATGAATTACCTCTTATTGAATTGGAAGAATGTAGAAAGAACAATACTAGATCTACAACAAAGTATAAGAACAACATAAAGGAAATTACAACAAAGGAATAGAAGAAGATTGAATGTAGCAACAAAGAATTGAGAGATAGAAGTGGAAGAAAGCAAAGATTAAAACCTAGATCTAAAAACTAAACCTAATTCTAATCCTAATTCTAGAGAGAAGAGAGAGCTTCTCTCTCTAGAAACTAACTCTCACTACTAAACTAAACTAAACTAAACTAATGGTCAAAAGTAAGTAAAGTATGAAAAGTATGAAAAAGTATGAAAAGTATGAAAAGTATGAAAAGTATGTTGATTCCCCTTCAATCCTTGGCTTAAATAGCATCAGAAATGAGTTGGATTGGGCCCACAAGGCTTCTAAAATCGCTGGCCACGTTTGCATTAAGTGGGTCATGTGCCACCATCGGCGCGTCCGCGTACCGTGCGCGTGCGCGCCCCTATGCGCGATGCAACTATGGCAAATCTTATATCGTTTCGAAGCCCCGGATGTTAGCTTTCCAACCCAACTGGAACCGCATCAATTGGACCTCTGTAGCTCAAGTTATGGTCGTTTAAGTGCGAAGAGGTCGGTTTGACAGCTTTTGCGATTCCCTCATTTCTTCATGAGTTCTCCATTTTTACATGCTTTTCCTTCATTCCCTTGATCCAATCCTTGCCTCCTAAATCTGAAATCACTTGACAAACACATCAAGGCATCTAATAGAATCAAGGTGAATTAAATTTAGCTATTTTAAGTCCTAAAAAGCATGTTTTCACTCTTAAGCACAATTAAAGGAGAATATGTAAAACCATGCTAATTCATTGAATAAATGTGGGTAAAAGGTGATAAAATCCCCTAAATCAAGCACAAGATAAACCCTACAAATGGGGTTTGTCATGGCTCCTGCATTTTTCAATCCAAATGGCATGACCACGTAGCAGAAATTAGCTCTGGGTGTGATGAATGACGTCTTCTCCTGGTCTGGCTCATACATCGGGATTTGGTTATACCCCGAGTAGGCGTCCATGAACGACAAGTATTGATACCCCGAGCTGGAGTCTACTGGGGTGTCAATACTTGGCAGTGGATAAGGGTCCTTGGGACAGGCCTTATTTAAGTCGGTATAGTCGACACACATTCTCCATTTGCCATTTTGTTTTTTGACTAGCACTACATTGGCTAGCCATGTTGGGTATTTAACTTATCTGATGAAGCCGGCTTCTAAGAGTGCCTGCACTTGCTCTTCCACTACTAGAGCTCGTTCTGGGCCGAGCTTACGCCTTCTCTGCTGCACAGGTCGGGACCCCGGGTAGACCGAAAGCTTGTGGGACATGAGCTCGGGGTCTATCCCAGGCATGTCGGAGGCCTTGCAGGCGAAGAGATCGGAGTTATCTCTTAGGATCTTAGCCAACCCTTGTTTTAGGGTTTCCCCTAGGTTGGCTCCTATGTGAGTAATTTTCCCTTCCTCTTCGCCTACCTGTATCTCCTGGGTTTTTCCTCCCGGCTGTGGTCGCAGCTCTTCTCTAGCCCTTGCACCTCCGAGCTCTATTGTGTGGACTTCTCGGCCTTTTCTTCTCAGGTTTAGGCTTTCATTGTAGCATTTCCTTGCCAATTTCTGGTCTCCCCTTACCGTTGCTATCCCCGCTGAGGTCGGGAATTTCATACAAAGGTGGGGAGTGGATACCACCGCTCCGAGTCGATTAAGGGTAGCTCTGCCGATTAAAGCATTATATGCTGACCCTACATCGATGACTATAAAGTCTATACTCAGAGTTTTTGATTTTTTCCTTTTTCCAAAAGTGGTGTGGAGGGACAAAAATCCCAGTGGCTTTATTGGCGTGTCACCTAATCCGTACAAGGTGTCGGGGTAGGCTCTTAACTCTTTTTCATCCAACCCTAGTTTGTCGAAAGCGGGTTTGAAAAGAATGTCCGCCGAGCTTCCTTGGTCTACTAGGGTTCTATGGAGATGGGAATTTGCTAGGATCATAGTTATTACCACTGGATCATCGTGTCCAGGGATTATTCCTTGCCCGTCTTCTTTTGTGAATGAAATAGTAGGGAGGTCGGATGACTCTCCTCCAACCTGGTAGACTCTCTTAAGATGCCTTTTGCGAGAGGATTTGGTGAGTCCCCCTCCCGCAAACCCTCCTGAGATCATATGGATATGTCTCTCCGGAGTCTGCGGTGGTGGGTCTCTTCTATCCATATTATCTCGCTTTCTCTTCCCATGACTGTCCGACCTTTCTATGAGATATCTGTCAAGCCGACCTTCTCTAGCCAGCTTTTCTATCACATTTTTAAGGTTGTAGCAGTCGTTTGTGGAGTGACCATATATTTTATGGTACTCACAGTAGTCGCTGCGGCTCCCCCCTTTTTTATTTTTAATGGGTCTGGGGGGTGGCAGCCTTTCAGTATTACAAATCTCTCTGTATACATCTACTATAGAGACCTTTAGAGGAGTATAAGAGTGATATTTTCTTGGTCTATCGAGACCGAGTTCTTCCTTCTTTTTGGGTTCCCTCTCCCTCTCTTTTGTTGAGGGGAGATGCCCAGGTTGCCAACTCAAATCTCTCAGCCTAGCATTCTCCTCCATGTTGATGTACTTTTCAGCTCTTTCCTGTACATCACTTAAGGAGGTGGGGTGTCTTTTTGATATGGACTGTGAGAAGGGACCTTCTCTAAGCCCATTGACTAACCCCATTATGACTGCCTCAGTGGGCAGGTCTTGGATTTCCAAACATGCTTTGTTGAACCTTTCCATGTAGGCTCGCAAGGATTCTCTGACCTCCTGCTTTATCCCTAGGAGGCTTGGCGCATGTTTTACTTTGTCTTTCTGGATAGAGAACCTCATCAAGAACTTCCTTGAGAGTTCTTCAAAACTGGTGACCGACCTCGGGGGGAGGCTGTCGAACCATTTCATCGCCGCTTTCGACAAGGTTGTCGGGAAAGCTTTGCATTGCGTAGCATCAAAAGCATCAGCCAGATACATCCGACTTTTAAAGTTGCTTAAGTGATGCTTTGGATCTGTGGTTCCATCATAGAGGTCCATATCGGGGCTTTTAAAGTTTCTTGGAACCTTTGCCCTCATTATGTCCTCACTAAAAGGATCATCCCCTCCTAGGGGCGACTCTTCTCTATCGTCACGGGAGTTCCGACCTTTGAGGGAGGATTCTAACTTTAAGAGTTTTTTCTCTAACTCTTTTCGTCGATCCATCTCCTCTCTTAGGTGCTTTTCTATCTCCCTTTGTCGTTCCCGTTCCAGTTCTAGCTGTTCCAGGCGACTTTGGTGGACATGGACTAATCCCATGAGTTCAGTTGCGTGAGACTGTCCGTCCTTCTCCGACTCACGGCCTTCAGAGGAATTCACCTTCGGGGTTTTGACTTCGGAGGTACCCTCTCTGTGTTGATCGTTGGTTTCCTGGCGGAGGGTTAGGTCCGCGTCATTATTTCCGGTATCCAGATTCTCTTATTCGGAATCTGTTTCCACATGACCCTCCTCAGGGAATCTGTCCGCCATCACTGGTTGATCTCTCGGGTCCCCGGCAACGGTGCCAATGTTACGATGGGTAATCGGAGATTAATGGGCTAGATGGTATTGGTTGGCCCAAACGTATGAGAGAGGAGACCTGCAAGTGGGTTGACACCTTGGGGGCCTCCGCCCGACTTGTTCGTGAGAAGTGAGGGGGGTGGTACCTGCAAAGACACTCCGATGCCAAAGTCAGCAAAGGGAGCAAAACAGGTCTAGAGAGTATTGGAACTTGAGATACCTGAGGAGCGTCAGGGTATTTATAGTGGTGATCCAATAACCACCGTTGGAGTAGTACCACCTTTTTAGGTGGATAACCGTCCCTTTATCTTAGGGAGGTTAAGATATGGCTCCTGGAAGTGGTTAGAGAGATTCTAGGGGCAGTTATCCTCTTGAAGGAGGGTTTATCTGCCAGCTAATCCTCGTACCGACTTCTTTAGAGCAAGTCGTGAAGATAGCCGACTTCTTGGTATCTGGTCGGTGTAGTGAAAGGCTCAACTCTTTTGGGTTGGGCCTTTTTTCTTGGATCCTGGGCCTTAGTGTTGGGCCAGGGTATGAACAACTATGTATATTAATAAATTAAATAAAATAATTTTAAATGGTTACCTTCTTAACTTCACCTTTTCAATATAATTAGCAAATAGTGTAAGCATTTATGTAGTCATTTTGCTATAGCACAAAGATAGTATAAAGGAATTTAGAAATATCTTGTAATCAAAATAAATTAGCCAAAAATAATCAGAATTTGTTTTATCAATTATTCTTTATATATAAGTCATTTTTTTTATACAAGTCATTTATATTCACGCGCGCACGTTTTTCTTTCTGTCATTACTACACGTTCTTTTTTTTATTATTCTTCGAGTAAACTACTATTTCTACCCATAAAAGTTGAAAATGCTGACATATCTACCTATAAAAAACAAAAATTACCATTTGTACCCATAAAAAAAAATGATTTTTACAAGCAAAATTATCCAAACCCTAAAAAATTAAATAAAATTCCTAAACTACCCTTCTCTCCACCACTACCACTATCATCTCTCTCTCTCTCTCTCTCTTTCTCTCTCTCTCAATGTTCTGCTAGGGCAAATCTTGCAGGCTCTGATGGTGCAATCAGCTCTCTCCACAGGTGGAGCATCGGGCTTTCACCCCCGAAGAGAATGGCACCATAATCAGAGCTCACGCTCGGTTCGACAACAAGTGGGCCACCATAGCCCTACTCTTTTTCGGCAGAACCGACAATGCCATTAAGAACCACTGGAACTCCACCCTCAAACGCAAGTGCGCCTCCATGGACCCCATCGACGATCCTCACTTCGCACAGCCACTCAAATGTTCTATTAGCGCCGGCGCCGCCATACTCGTGTCAACGGTGGTGGTGAGGTACTCGTTGCCAACGGTGATGGCGACGACGGATATGGCGGGCAGGAAGGGGAGGATGCGGATGGAGAGCCAGGAGTGTGCAGTGGAAATGTCAGAGCTGATGTTGGCGACGCGGGAGTTCTCGAGGGAGACAATGAAATCAATGGTAAAAGTTTGGAGGATTCAGGGTTAGAGTCATAGATCTTAACCTTGCTGATGAGTGTTTTCGATTAACCCTTAAAAAAGTCGCAGCATTTGAATGTGTGTGCAGAAAAAACCCAATCCATTCAGGTGGTGAAGTTAACAGCAATGATGGCTGATGGTGATGGTGGTGGTGGTGCTGTTGAGTCGCGATCGACATCGATGGGGGAGTGTGCGGTCGAAAGGGTTAGGGTGACGGCTGAGGAGGAGGGTGAGACGGTAGTATTGAGCAGTAATGTGGTTGATGTTGGGATTGGGTCGCTCAGAACATTGAGAGAGACAGGAGGAGGGAGGAGATGATAGTGGTAGTGGTGGAGAGAATGGTAGTTTAGGAATTTTATTTAATTTTTTAGGGTTTGGATAATTTTGCTTGTAAAAACTATTTTTTATGGGTACAAATGGTAATTTTCGTTTTCTATGGGTAGATATGTCAGCGTTTTCAACTTTTATGAGTAGAAATGGTAGTTTACTCTTATTCTTCTTGCTGCATGTTGTTGTTGTTGTTCTTCTTCTTCTTCTTCTTCTTCTTCTTCTTCTTCTCTTTCGTTATCGTCGTCACCAACATCGCTTCCTTCTTCTCCTCCTTCTTTTTTCATTCTTTTTTCATTGGAATTTTTTCTCCTCCTTTCTTTGCCTCCTTCTCCTTCTCCTCCATCAGCAGTTATCTCGCTATTGAAGATAATGAATAATTCAAGTTCAGATTATCAATTGAACTAGAACAAAATTGATTATTGTTTTAAATCCAATCAAGTGGTTGAGGTGTTGTTCGATTCTAGTTAATATTTTTGTTAGTAGTTTATGATTCTTGAGGTGAATAATGTTTCATCGTTGATAGTTTGAATTGAATATAATGTAAAAGTTATGCATTAAAGAAAATATTTTTCTGTATTTGCAGCAAATTTGGGTGTAACACGAAGATATGTAGGTGTAACACGAAGATATTTGAGTGTATTGTTTAAGAATTTTCAGTGTATGTGTGCTGATAAGTTTTGCATAATTCAAAACTCTTCTTCTTCTTGTTTTACCTTCTCAAGTTTCTTCTTGGTTTACTCTCTTAACAAGAATAAAAACAAAAAAATCAAACAAAGAAGAAGAAGAAACACATAATGCTGCAAAATTACTTGAAAAATGATGAACTTACATTCATTCAACTAAAAGAAAGAAAGAAATAAGGAAAAAAAAAGAAGAAGGAAAAAAATGCAGCATTAGAGGAAATATTTTTCTGTATTTGCAGCAAATTTGGGTGTAACACGAAAATATTTGGGTGTAACACGAAGATATTTGAGTGTATTGTTTAAAAATTTTCGGTGTATGTGTGCTGATAAGTTCTACATAATTCAAAACTCTTCCTCTTCCTCCTCATCATCTTCTGCTGCTTCTTCTTCTTCATTTTCTTATTTCATATTCTCATAATTCTTCTTGGAGGAAAAACTCAAATAAAGAAAAAAAAATACATAATGTTGCAAAATCAATAGAAAGAGGAAGAGGAAAAAAAATGCAGCAACAACAACAACAATAAAAAAACGACGATGAAGATGAAACACCAAAGAAAAAGGAGAAAAAACGCAAAAGAAGAAGGAGAAGAAGAAGGAAGAGGAAGAAGGAGGAGAAGGAGGAACGCGAGATATAAAGAGAAACGTGATTTTCACATGCGCGTTATGCAAGTGGATTTTGTTGAGTTAGGATTAACTTGTATGACTTGTATGCCAAAATGACTTGTATGCATAGTAGTACTCTTATTTTATTTAGTATTCATTAATTGTTGTAACAATTAATGAATATTAAATAAGACAAATTTTGGCTATTTTTTTAGTCCCCTAACATTACCCAAAAATTAATTTTTCTCTTACTTGTGTAAGCACTTTACTTCGAATTTTAGTGGAAATAATAGAACTTGTGTGTATATATTTTTTAACAGAAATATTTGATAACTAAAGAAAATTAGCCAAAAACAGTCATAACTTGTCTTATTTAACATTTATTAATTGTTGCGACAATTAATGAATGTTAAATAAGGTAAGTTCTGACTGTTTTTTTGTTTCCCTAGTATTACCACTTTTTTAAATCTAACAAATTACGTATATACTATTTACTTATTAACTTGAGTGACGGAGTGTCTTTTCAACTGTCTACTCTCTTGTTTTCTCATTGCCGAAGTATAACTCATCCCAAAAAAAAGCTTGCAAATACTTATCGGCAAACGAGCTATACAGCAGTCAACCTCCACAAAAACAGAAAACAATATTCTAATTATTTTTAAATTAAAGTAATAAATTTTACATCATGAAATATAAGGTTATAAATTTAATGTAATTAAATATTCATTTATTTTATTATCTTACCAATTTTCTTCATTTTAAAAAGATGCTTTTCCTATTATTGAGCTGCCACCTTATAACATAATCTTTTGTCGCTTCCCGCGACGAATATCAACTAATCAAGACATAAGCATCTTCGTCATCATCATCAACGCAAATAATCATAATTATATCAACGCTAACAGTGAAATTTAACATAACATGCGCAACAGCAATAATAGCAATAGCCATAGCTCAAACCATTAGAGAGCAGCCATGGCCACCCCAATGAACCTCACTTCCAACTTCTTTTTCTTCATCTTCACCGTTACAATCATCTACGTAGCCTACACCTTTCCCAAGCTCCAACCAAATCAAACAAACCTTGCATTCTACGTCCACGAACACTTCACTGGCGAAGACACAACCGCGGCAACCGTGGCCGGAAAGGCAGGCCCCACCTCCAACATCTTCCACTTCGGCACCGTTGCAGTGGTGGATGACCCAGTAACAGTGGGACCCAGCGTCGACTCAAAAGTCATCGGAAGGGCCCAGGGACTTTACATAAACTCGCAGCTTGACGGAAAAGGGTTGCACATGGCATTCTCGGTGATATTCACCGATGGAAAGTTCAAAGGAAGCACGTTGGAGATTCAAGGCTCTGATATATTCGGAATGAAGGAACGAGAATTTGGTGTTGTTTCTGGGACCGGTTATTTTCGGTTCGTCAAAGGGTATGGGGTTATGGAAACGGTTTTCAAGGATTTAGCTAAGCTCAGAGGAACGCTTAAACTCAATGTAACGGTCAAGCATTATTAATTAGATTTTGTAGTTTAAATCTTTTGTCATTGGTTGAACTATTGCGCTAGATCTATCAATAGGTTTCTTCAACAAGTTATTTTGATACCACAAAAATATAATTTAACAGTTTTTTCTATTAAGATAATTCGATTATTTAACTATCCTCGTTTGTATTGGTAAGTCGAATGTGTAGGACCCGTTAATTTTAGTTAGGTTAAATATGATTTTAGTCTCAACATACGTTGAAAATTTATTTTGTTTTTGACTTTTTTTTCTATAAAATGGTCTCAATAGTTTAATTTAGTTTTAAAATCGTCTTTGCACGAAAATATCTCTCTTTTTTCTCAATCTTCTTCCTCAACATTAACTAGAAATAGAAGTAGAAGCACAAACACAAAAATAGAAGCAGGCAAAAGTAGAAATCAGAAGCAGAATAACAACAATCAAACAACAACAATCAGCAAAACAACAACAACAATAACAATGGATAATGAAATCAGAACAACAATAAAAATAGAACCAAAAGAAAAAGTAAAAACAGAAGCTGACAGAAGCAGAAGCAACCAACGCATGAACAACAACAATGGAATAAAAGGAATAAACAGAAGCAACCAGAAGCATCAACAACAACAACAATGAAATCTTTTAAATTTGAAAAATTAAAGAAAAAAGGAATAAAAAATTAAAACAGAGGGAAAGGATTGCGGTGGACGGCGGTGGTGGGGAGGGGGGCTGCGGCGGTGAACGGCGATGCGGTGTTGGCGGGCTACAAATCACCACGAAGAGGGCACTGTGGTGGTCGGCGACGCTGTGGAAGGCTTCGTTCCTTTCTTCTCTTTCTCTCTCCCACTGCTCTCTCTTATTTTGCCGTTAGTGTATGTGATGAGGAAGAAAGAAGCAGCAGCGGCAGCAAGGAGTAACAACAACGGCATGGACGAAATAAATTTTTGACTTCTACGTTAGAGACCAAAATCGTACTTAACACTTTTAGTTATTCGAAGTAAATTGAAACAACTTTCTTCGATTTATTATGGAATGTAACTTTTTAACATGACTTCACTAGTAAACCGAAATTATTCGCTTCAATTTATTACATGTATCCTTGATCCGTTACTCAGTTATGACCCACACTTACTATAAATTCGGAATCTGGCATAGCTGGCAGATACACTTTCCCCAACAATCTCCCCACTCAGAACAGTATCATCCCAACAAATCCGGACAGTAACAAAACTCAGACCCCGTCAAACCCACAAGCAAGATACGCGTAACAAACCATTCAAATAACCCACTACAAATACCAACAAACTACTAAGCTAAGGGTACGTACTTCACTCTAAGTTTTCTTTTGAACTCTCTCATACCCCTACTTACTTGAGCGTTGGAGTCCCTTTTCAGGTATCCAACGCCACCTCCCCAGAAGAAGAGGACGTTCCCCACTCTGTATTCTGAGGAAAGCCAGTTCAAGCATCAGCAGAACAAGCTATACCTCGGAGTCCATTTTCACACAGGAATATTTGGCACCCACCGTGGGGCCACGATTTTAATCTAACCCCGCCTTTTCTGTATTTTGTATATCCCTTCATTTCCTTTTGCAGGACACAACAGATGGCAGACGAGCACAGTCACACTCCCTCCATCAACCAAGCGGAAATTTTGGCAATTAATGGGGCCCTCAGGGCCGAGAATAAAAAAATGGCTGAGCTCCTACGACAGATGGGGCATGATCGGAGCAAAGGAGAACACAAAAGTACCGAAAACAGGTATAACGATGACGAGCACACCTCGGAAACCAGACACGCCATTCCCAAAACCACCAAAATGACTACCAAAAAGAGAACCAACCCCTTCGCCAAAGAAGTCATGAACTTCGAAATGCCCCAAAACTTCACCCTACCATTAACCCTAAAACCTTACAATGGAATAGGAGATCCGAACGTCCACGTCACTAAGTTCCAAGCCATGATGTTCATGAATAAAGATTCCGACCCGATCTTATGCCGCACTTTCCCTACTTTCTTAGACGAAGCCGCTCTGATTTGGTTCTCCAATCTCCCTTAAAGCTCCATCTCTAACTTGGACGAGCTAGCAGACCAGGTTGTCAATCACTTCGCCGCATCCAAAATATACGTCCATAACTCTAATTACCTAACCACCATTAAGCAGGGACCAAACGAGAGCCTAAAAGACTACATGACCAGGTTTGCCGAAGCAAACTACGTCAAAGACCTACCAGAAATATTCCAACAACTTCTAAAATACAATATGAAGCTTAACCCTGATAAATGTGCTTTCGGAGTACAAAGTGGCAAGTTCCTCGGCTTCATACTCACTTGCCGAGGTATAGAGGCAAATCTAGAGAAGTGTCGGGCAGTCTTGAACATGCGAAGTCCAAAGACAGTCAAGGAGATCCATCAACTAACCGGCCGACTGGCAGCCCTAGCCCGATTTCTGCCTCGGATAGCCCACAGATCACACCATTTTTTCAAAAATCTAAGAAAACAACAGGAGTTTCACTGGACCGAGGAATGCGAAAAAGCTTTCACCGAGCTCAAGGCCATACTTTCAGCTCCCCCAATCCTCCAAACTCCAGAAGTAGGTAAACCATTCTATCTATATTTATCTATTACTGACCATGCTATCAGTTTTGTCTTAGTAACAGAAGCAGAAAAGCAGCAACACTCAGTATACTTTGTCAGTAAATCACTACAAAATGCCGAGATCTGTTACCCAAAATTAGAGAAACTAGCTCTAGCCCTGGTCACAACAGCTAGACGCCTACGACACTACTTCCAAAGTCACACCATCGTGGTCCGAATAGAACAACTTTTAAGACAAATACTGACGAAGCCCGAGCTAGCAAGAAGGCTAATCAAATGGTCGATCGAGCTGTCAGAATACGACATTCAATACCAATCCAGAGGAGCCATCAAATCCCAAGCACTAGCCGACTTCATTGCAGAACTCACTGCAGAGGAACAAGATCCTAAAAACAACACATGGACACTATACGTCGACGGAGCCTCAAACAGCAAAGGCTCCGGAGCAGGAATACTCCTCGAAGACAAACACGGGGCGCAATTCGAGCAATCCCTGCAATTTACTTTTCATGCAAGCAACAACCAAGCAGAGTACGAAACTCTAATTGCAGGACTCCGACTAGCTCAAACAATGGGAATAACATATTTAAACGTCAAGTGCGACTCTCTGCTGGTAGTACAACAGGTAACAGGTATTTTCCAGGTAAAAGACCCGTTGCTAGAAAAATACAATGTCATCGTCAGCAACCTCGTCAAAAATGTTCAAAAATTCAACATATCTCATATACCTCGGGAACAGAATGACAGAGCAGATATTTTCTCAAAACTAGCAACAATAAGAAGTCAAACTACACCATCCATTTTATCCCAACTAACACTCGAAGAACCTAGTGTTATACTAACATCAATATCGAGTATTTCGCAGGAAGATGACTGGAGATCACCCTTCATCACTTACTTGCAAACAGGGAACATCCCTAGCAACGTCCAAAATCAACGAAAGTTCAAACGAAGAGCAAGTTTCTACACAATGCTCGAAGCCGACTTATACAAAAGAGGATTCACAAGACCCCTGCTAAGATGCTTAAACACAGCAGAGGCCAAATTGACAATAGATGAAGTCCATAAAGGAGTTTGTGGTACACACATCGGCGGCCGAAGTCTAGCTGCCAAGATCCTCCGAGTTGGTTACTACTGGCCGACGTTACAACAAGACTGCATGAATAAAGTCAAACATTGCGACCACTGCCAACGCCACGCACCGATCATTCATACCCCGGCTGAACAACTACATGCATCCGACATATGCTGGCCATTCAACAAATGGGGGCTAGATATCCTCGGACCATTCCCACCCGCTCCAGGCCAGGTTAAGTTTTTAATTGTCGCCATAGATTACTTCACAAAATGGATAGAGGCTACACCACTGGCAAAAATCACTTCTGAAAAAATGATTTCTTTCGTATGAAAAAACATACTATGCCGGTTTGGTATTCCTCAATCCATCATCACCGAAAATGGTAGACAATTTATAGATAAAAAATTCACAACCTTTTTACAAAATTTCAAAATAGTTCAACAATTCTCTTCTGTCGAACATCCACAAACTAACGGCTTAGCTGAAGCCGCCAATAAGATCATTTTGCAAGGACTAAAAAAGAAGCTCAATGAATCAAAAGAAGAATGGGCCGAGCTTATTCCCGAAATCTTATGGAGCTACAACACAACCGAACACACAACAACAAAGGAAACGCCATTCAGGCTAGTTTACGAAAGTGACGCAATGATACCAATTTAGGTATCCCTACAAAACACCAAAACCACACTAACAAACGAAAGCAACAATATGGAAAGCAGAAGAGTTGAACTCGACCTCATAGACGAAACTCGTGACAAAGCCGCACTACAACAAACAGCGGCAAAATGAGCTATAGCTCGAAAATACAACAGGAAACTCAAACAAAGAACATTTTCGAAAGGTGACCTTGTACTAAGAAAAGTCGAAGCCATACGAAAGCCACAAGGACATGGCAAGCTAAGCGCAAATTAGGAAGGACCATTCAAAGTACATAGAGTCGTCGGCAAGGGCGCATACAAAATACAAAGGCTCGACGGAGCTATACTACCAAACACTTGGAACATATCCTCTCTCAAAATGTACTACAGTTAGTCTATAAGTCGGACATGGTGATGCACTCTTTTTCCTACTACCAGATTTTATCCCTAAGGAGGATTTTGCTGGAGAGGTTTTAATGAGGCACACCACCCCGCACTCTTTCTTACCAACCATATTACAAACCAAACAAACACAATTTTTTAGTTCCTATCTCCCATACCATCTGCGCAGCTAAACTCAAGCAAGCAATATTAAGTTTATGATAAATTCAAAATATCGCAAAACTAATCAAACGCCTAACAAGCTTATCAAACCCAGTCCTAACCATATCAACATCTCCCTAAAACGACGAATAAAGCGCATCCAATCTTCTACAAATAGCACTAAATAGTGCATATACTCCCCAATAGTCTTATGAACGTAAGACCGCTACAAACACACGTGCTATACGCTATCCTAACCGACCGATCGTCACAAGCAAACATACAAATAATATACCAAAATATCTTTCAAACTACTATATGAACAAAATCAAAACATCAAATACTTTATATTTTAAGCTAAAAGCCAGCAGTTCATCACAAAAAGTCAAGCAACTATGCGTCAAATAAGTTCAGCAAAAGACAAACTAAAATGTCAACAATTAAGCACCAGGATTCTTGCCCTCACCCTCAACACCATCCTCATCATCTACCAATTCATCCCCAACGACCACCTTACAAGGATCCATCTTCGACAAATCAGCAGCAGGTACCAACAGCTTGATCTGCTCAACAGCCCTCTCAAACCCAGCCGAAAACATCTCCAGACCATGATTTTCTTTCTCATCCTCAGCTTGTTTCTTTTCTACCCCAAGCACAATCAATCTCGCCTCAAGAGCTGTCTTCTCTTCACCACACTTTTTCACAGAAGCTTCAGCAGTCGCCAACTTCTCTCCCAACTGGTTCACCAAATTCAAAGCATCGCGGAGTTTATTCCCCTTCTCCAAATTCTCCCGCATTAGTTGATCCATAGCAGCCCTATCAAAATAGCCCTTGAAAGCCTCAACTCCTCCGTCCGACCAACACACATCAACCGAGCACCAATAACCTACAAAACAACAATATAGAAACCAAAATCAATACAACAATAAATTGATCAGTACATCTATACATAACACAACAAATACCTGCAAATATTGAGCCACGGTAACATCTCCAACATCATGAATAAGTTTCACATTGGCTGGACTCTGAACATGCTCATCGGCCAACACAGTAAAGGGAAAATACTCACTCCACAATGACGTCAAGTCCTCGTCACCCCTGTAGCCATGCAGAACTTTCTGATTCTCAGTAAACTTTTTTACTTGGTCCAGATTAACCTCCCTCATATCACCTTTCTCCTCAGCTACATTCCCACAGTCCTTGGCATCCATCCTCTTCCGCTTATAGCTAACCTTCTTGATAGGAGAAGGTTGATTCACTTCCCCTCCCTTATCAACCCCAGTCCGACTGCTAGACCCCTGCTTCTTGACATTCTTATTTCGAAAGAATGCCCGCAAGCTATTAGATGTAACCTTAAGAGCCTTCTCAACGGCACAGAATCAAAACAATCAACAAACAAACAAAAACTTACAAAAATAAACAACACAAACAACTCCTTTACCTATATATTCAGATAAGGCATCCTTATCAGCCTCAAGATCTAACATATCAACAACAGAAAGAAGAAAAGACGAGGATACATGATTGACAAGAAACTCAACAACCATCTCGTTCTCATACTCCATCCTATCCATATCAAGAATCTGCCTAGGTCTCGGAACCCAATACAAAGAAAACTTCTCCAACAAACAATCATCGATATACCACGGAAAATCGTTTTTAGCAACCCCAACCCTCAGAAACATAGACTTAAAGCCTTTGAAAGAAGAACGATACAAACTAAATATAGCGCGGCCCGGAGCACTAGCAAGGTTCAGCCAGCACCCCCTTTTTACCCCCTTACACTGAAACAAAGCAAAGAAAACCTCCAACGATGCCTCCACCTCCAGCACACTCATCAAAATTTCAAAAGCCCTAACAAACGCCCACGAGTTCGGATGTAATTGTGATGGCGCACATTTTAACTGCATCAACACCCCACACTCAAATTCAGAAAAGGGAAACCTAACCCCTAATTCTACAAAGACAGCACTATACATGTAAAAACACTCAAAACCTTCACTACGATGGAAGACACGATCAGACGCACTACATGACAAAAACCTTAAGTTAACCTCACTCCCAGCCCTAACCCAAGAAGAAGGTGAACCCAATTGCGAAACACTCCGATCATCATCAAACACAGACACCCAACCCTTAATAGACTCAGCAACCCACCCATAAGGATCTGCGAGATCCCAAACGAAAACTTCCTCAACAATCTTGTCGACGTCATCCACCACCCCCTTCTTTTTCTTTCCCTTAACCTTCTTGTCAACTACACTTTTTCCCTTATTCATAAGCAACGAAACAGAATACAAACAGAAGTGGAAGACACTAATCTTTTCTGCTCATTTCCAGAAAATCGCGAAGATGAAGTAAAAACAGTAGCAGTAACCCAAGAGCCTACCAAATCCACAAGCCCATTAACCTAACTTTCAGGTTAAAAATCAAAATTATCCAAACAAACCCTAACCATTGATTTTGATTACCGTTTCCAAAACCAACGCCCCTGATAAAAAACTATCCCTATTCTTAATAAAAATTTAAAGCACCACGCACGATTCCCGAAAATTTCTCTCTCATCCAAATATATATTCAATTTACTGCCAAAACAACCAGTTTGAACCATTTTTCGAAACACACACGCTATAACACGTCGATCTTGGGGGCTATCACTATACCCGATTCCGAGCTATACACTAAGCTCGACCTATTATATCTTGACTCAGAAAAATAGGTCAAGCTTGGGGGCTATGATCTGTTACTCAGTTATGACCCACACCTACTATAAACTCGGAATCTGGCATAGCTGGCAGATATACTTTTTCCAACAACCTCCCCACTCAGAACAGTATCATCCCAACAAATCCGGACAGTAACAAAATCCAGACCCCGTCAAACCCACAAGCAAGATACGCGTAACAAACCATTCAAATAACCCACTATAAATACCAACAAACTACTAAGCTAAGGGTACGTACTTCACTCTAAGTTTTCTTCTGAACTCTCTCGTACCCCTACTTACTTGAGCGTTGGAGTCCCTTTTCAGGTACCCAACGCCACCTCCCCAGAAGAAGACGACGTTCCTCACTCTGTATTTTGAGGAAAGCCAGTTCAAACATCAGCAGAACAAGCTATACCTCGGAATCCATTTTCACACAGGAACAATCCTAATTCAAAATTTCTTAATTTGATTTATTACTGTTTATGATAAATCAAATTGAATAGATTGAGACATAAATCTGAGTTTTTAAAATTTGATTTACATAGAAGTAACTAATTCATTTTAAGGGATTAAGGATTTTTTTTATGTATTTTATTTTTTATTTTATTTTATTTTTTTAAATCAAAATTAATTAGTACTGAAGACTAGTTAAGAGACCTTAATTAGCAAAGAGGACTGACAATATTAGAATTATCAAGAAAAACTAATTTCATATTTAACTTAACACAACATTATTATTTAATTTGTAAATTAAATAGACAATATTAGCTAGCTTATCTCTCTTATTCTCAATTATTCTTCCTACTAATCCCTAATCCCTAAACGCGTCCCGCATTCTTCTTCTATTCTTAATCTTCTTCTGCCGAAAATGTTCCAAAACATGTTGTATCTCCTCTATCCATATCATTCAAAACTTTCTCCTGTATTTTATTTGTAGAGGCGGTGGAAATTTGTACACAAATTAAATTAAAAAAAAATACAGGTAGTTAAATTTTGATTAATTGGTATTAGCTAATATTTTATTATAAAATTATTCTAATCCTCATTTTTTAGAATAATTTAAAATTTAAAAATTAAAATTTTAAATTTTAAAATTTATTTATTATTAACCCAAAATAGTAAAATCTTTCGTTGAATTCATACAAAAACATGCTACATCAGGGACCATTTTAATTGGGATATATATATATATCTGATAAACTACTAAAATAATATTTAAAAGTTTATGTTCTTGCCTGGTTCAGCCGAGCTATATCCTGCCTTAGCCGAGCTATAACTTGTTTCCCAGCGAGAGTTGGCCGACCTATTATCCGAATTAGGATATGCCTTGGTCACCAAATGAAACAGGAGGGGGAGCACCTGCAAAAAGCACTCCGACGATCAAGTCAGTTGATGAGAATTATGAGAAGAGTTATTATCTTAGAAAGATGACCTACCTTTTGAATTCTGATAGTTCTCTTTTATAATTAGGGAACGAGGATAACCGTTTTCCGACGTTTAAGAGGATTTAATACCCTTTCCGACGTTATTGAACAAATCATTTATAATCATAATTCGACGAAGTTAATATATCGGTTACAAGAAAATTAACCGAGCTATAACTTTCCAGCGATGTATAACGGTCATAACACAGCCCCCAAGCTTAGCCTGGTTTAAAATGAGGCAGGTTGAGCTTTATGAATCTGAATTATAGCTCGGCGTGAGGGAGCCCCCAAATCAACGTGTCTCATTGGCTATTAAAGGAAGTTAAACTTTTATTATTTTTATTTATTTATTTATTATTATTATTATTATTATTATTATATATATAATTTTTTTTTTAAGAAATTGGAAAAGTCGTGATAAGTGCCATTTAATGTTAACTGTAATAAAAAAATGGTGCAATTTCCTAAGCAGGCTTGTATCCGTTGGAATGGGGTTTTAATGAAGGGTTGGGATTTATTGTGGAACTGAATGGTTTATTGAATGGATGGCTTGGAATTAATTCAAGTTACACTTACTGAAACAAAGCGTTGTGGTTTTAACTATTGCTGGTTCCAGAGACGCGAAGAGAATGACTCAAAGAGGTTAGTAAAAATACTCTTTAACCTTTTAGTTACTTTCTGATTTTTCAAAAAGGAAAAATGGTTGAGAAGAAAGTGAAGGTTTTGCCTAAGGTTGATGATGATGAATCTTACGAATGGGTAGACAATGATGTTAAGATAAGAGCTTCTCTTTTTGTTGACAAGGGGAGTGTTAGTGAGGTGAATTTATCCAGGATTATTAGGCCTGGTTTTCGAATTGAGTTGCTGCCATGCAATCGCATGGATCGTGTGTTTCATAGGAAGAAAGATTTTGAAAACTTCTTTATGTATAGCTGTGTTCTTGAGGAACTTTTCATTAAACTGCCTTTCACAAAGTTTGAGTGTGATGTATTAAAATAGATGAACTGTGCACCCTCCCAAATTCATCCGAATGGGTGGGCATTTTTAAAATGTTTTCAAGTTTTGATGCAGTTTCTTGAAATTGAACCAGAAATTGAACTTTTCTTTAGCCTTTTTCAAGCCAAAGGGGTCTGGAAGGGGCTCTGGGTTAATCTGAACAGCACCCCTGGATTTTCTGTTTTCAAGTTATACAAATCCTCTTTCAAAGATTTTAAGGAAATGTTTCTTAAAGTAAAAACGGTTGACGAAGAATTTCCATTTTATTTGGATGAACACTTAGGTGAGAAATTTCTGATTTATTGGTGCTGTCAACCCCAGCACATATTAGGCCCTGAGCTTATAACTCCTAGGAATGAATGTATATTAGCTTTCCTTATGAAAATGGTCAGCAAGGGTGGTTTAATATCTGTTTCACATTTGCTTCCCTGGGATGAAAATAGAGCTTCAGTCAAGAATTATTTTGGTGAGGGATCGTAATTTATCTCAATAGATTTTGATGATGTACTTATTTATCGTACTAACTGTACTTTGTTTTTGCAGCTGGGAAGTATCCCGGGGTTTCAGCATCAAGTCTGAGGGCCCGTTTCAAAGTAAAAAATTTCGAAGGGTCTTCATCAAATCTGGAAAAAATGGAAGGTGAGGCTGAGGTTAACCAACCGCCACCGAAAAAGAAAGGTATTGTTTTCAAAAAGAGGAAGTCTGAGGTAGTTATCGTGGATGCAGAAGAAAAGGATAAGGCAATTCAACTTGATGAATTATCGAGTTTCACTGTGAAGCAAGAAAGACTTCATGTTTTTGAAGACGGGAGGGACGGCTTGTCTGTATGGGATAGAAATTTTCCTTTTAATGTTGTGGCCGACGAAGTTGTTCAGGCTGCTTCTGATGTGTCTCGTATTGATGAGGTTGGGGATGTGGGTATTGATCAATTCATGCAGGTGAGGCTTGCTTGCTGCACATTTTACTCAGGAATATGTAGTAGCTATGATATTTATTATGTGAGTTGTGTTTGTGCACCAGGTATTAGGGTTTCGGCTGGTCAGCATAGGCCGGAGTCAGGAGAAAAAGCATAGAAAAATGCTACGGACTGCTGCAGAGAGTGATGTGCTCAAAGGGCAGTTGGAATCAAAAGAGTCTGTCTTGAGTAAGCTTAAAAAAGAATTTGACGTAGTTAACGAAGAATTAAGGTTGGAGAAAGAAAATCATGAAAGAGATGTTGAAACTCTGAGAAAAAAGGAGAACGATTTATCTATTATGAGTGAACAGATGATTGAGGTTACTTTAAAAATGAAGAAGATGGAAGCTAGCCGAGAGGCAGAGATCTTGGACGCTTTTGCCGAGGGTTTCGAGCGTGCTGTTACCCAAGCAAAATTCATGGTGCCAGATGGGAATTTTACTGCCATGGATCCGAGTAAGGTAGTTCGGGAGGGCCATTTGGTGGATGATGAGGAGGTCGCCGAGGAAGGCGATGATAACTTAGCTGATTGAAAAAGATGTTTTTATTTTAAGTATTTTAATTGTGTTTTGTTTTTGGAAGGCTTCTTCTGACACATGATATGTGAAAGCCTTGTAAGAACTGATGTTTTAGACTGTTTTGAGTATGGAATTTTTGCTGACTGCATTTATCTATTAAATTAGGCCTTGTCTGTTCCTAATTTGTTGTTCATACCTCTGATAAAAGAGGATTTGATTATGAGGCTGTATTGCTTAAACGATGTTTAACATAGTTTTTGCGCATTCGTCATCTAATGCGACTTTTAGTTTGAAGAAATAGATCTTTTTTGCTGAAGTAACAACGTTGTTATAATAGAGTAAGAAATGAGCGTATTCTTGTATGGCAAAGGCGTTATTGTATAAGAATTTGGTAAAAATAGAAAGGAAACGTTTATTGAATGCAATACCTGTACAAATTCAAATCAGGTAAGCTAGCCTCATTAAAACCTCCTCGAGCAAAACCTCTCTTTGGGAAAAATCTCGGGGTAGGAAAAAGAGTACTAGCGTGCTGCTGTGTTTAACTGTAATATTGTTTTAAGGAACTGATATTCCAAGTATTGGGTAGTTTTGTCCCGTCCAATCTCTCCAGTTGATAAGCTCCTCTGCCAAGGACTTCATGTATTCTGTAAGGTCCGTCCCATGCTGCTGAGAGCTTTCCATGGGAGGAAGGTCTTCGGGCTTCTTCAGTCTTTCTTAGTACCAGGTCGCCTATATTAAAAGATCTTGGTTGTACTCTTCGGTCATGCCGCCGACCTATCCGTTGTTGTAGTGCTTGATGTCGTACAGCCGCCATGCTTCGCACTTCTTCAATTAAATCAAGCTCGGATTGCCGAGCTTGTTCATGTTCTACGGCTTCTGTTCGGAAGGAGCCATGTGAGACTTCAATTGGTAGTATTGCTTCTGAACCATATACCAAACGAAATGGTGTTTCTTTAGTTGTTGAATGCACTGTAGTGTTATATCCCCACAGTATTTCGGGAATAAGCTCGGCCCATAAGCCTTTGGCATCATCAACCTTTTTTCTTAATGCTTGTTGGAGAACTTTATTTGCCGCCTCTGCTAATCCGTTTGACTGTGGATGCTCTACTGACGAAAAGTGTTGTTTTATTTGCAAATTCTGCAAAAAAGCTTTGAAATTATGGTCGGTAAACTGGCGACCATTATCAGTGATGATATGTCGAGGTAAACCAAATCTACAAATTATACTCTTCCATACAAAGGAGATCATTTGACTTGAAGTAATTCTTGCTAAAGGTTGAGCTTCAATCCATTTAGAAAAATAATCAATTGCAACAACTAAATATTTCACCTGTCTCGGAGCGGTGGGAAAAGGTCCGAGGATGTCAATTCCCCATTGGTTAAATGGCCAGCTTACCACTGAGTGATGCAGGTTTTCAGCTGGTATGTTAATGATCGGAGCATGCTTCTGGCAACGATCGCAGGTTCTGACCTTTTTCCTGCTGTCTTCCCATATTGTCGGCCAGTAAAAACCAGCTCGGAGAATCTTTTGCGCTAGGCTTCTTGCTCCAGAATGTATTCCGCAAATGCCTTCATGAGCTTCATCAATAACAAGGTCGGCCTCCGATCTGTCTAAACATTTCAATAGAGGTCGAGAATAACCTCGCCTATACAAATCGTTATTTAAAAGTGTAAAGAAGGATGCCTGTCTTTTAAATTTTTTCTGATCTTTGACTTCCTCTGGAATATCCCCATTTCTGAGGAACTGTATATAGGGCTTTTGCCAACTATTTTCATGGACGATGTTAAAAGTGCCGATTAGATTTATACTCGGCTTATCCAGGGTAGACTGTAAAAGTGTGGCAGTGTGTGATTGAGTGGTAGCTAGTTTAGAGAGTAAATCTGCTCTGTGATTTTGTTCCCTAGGTATATGAGTAATTTCAATCTTTGAAAAACTGCCCACAAGGTGGCTGACAATATCTAGGTATTTTAACAAGATCGGATCCTTGGTTTGAAAATACTGATTTACCTGCTGGACAACTAATAAGGAATCACAGTAGACTTTTAAATCAGTAACATGCAATTCAATTGCTAACCTGAGTCCAGCAATTAGTGCTTCGTATTCGGCCTGATTATTGCTGGCCCTAAAGGAAAATCGAAGAGAATGCTCGATGACAACTCCTTCAGAATTTTCCAAGAGTATTCCCGCTCCTGATCCTTGGGGATTTGATGCTCCGTCAACGAATAATACCCATTGCGTACTCCCTGTTTCTGGGTTTGGTCCGGTGAACTCGGCAACAAAGTCGGCCAAGTACTGGGATTTTATAGATCCTCTGGGTTGATAATGAATATCAAATTCCGAGAGTTCGATAGACCACTTGATTAACCTTCCAGCTAATTCGGGTTTAGCGAGTATCTGGCGTAGCGGCTGTGTAGTTCTGACGTTGATTGTGTGGCTCTGAAAGTAAGGACGGAGCCTTCTTGCAGAGAATACCAGCGCATAGGCGAGCTTTTCCAACCTCGGGTAGCGAAGCTCGGCGTTCTGCAATGACTTGCTTACAAAGTAAACTGGTTGTTGTATTTTCTGGTTTTCTGCAACAAGAACAGAACTAATTGCCATATTAGTAATTGATAAGTACAAATATAATGGCTCGCCGATCTTAGGTTTTTGTAAAACAGGTGGTTTAGAAGAATTTCTTTTAAACTTGTAAATGCAGCTTCACAGTTTTCATCCCATTGAAAAGTTGTATTTTTCCTCAAACACTGAAAAAAGTTAGAGGATTTAGATGCCAAGCACGGCAGAAATCTCGACAACGCCGCTAATCTCCCTGTTAATCGCTGAACCTCTTTGATCGTTGTCGGACTATTCATGTCGAGGATTGCTTGACATTTTTCGGGGTTTGCCTCAATTCCTCGGCTGGTAAGTATGAAACCGAGGAATTTTCCTCCTCGTACACCGAAGGCGCACTTTTCAGGATTAAGCCGCATGTTATAAGCTCGGATTTGGCCGAAGATTTCAGTAAGATCATCAATGTGAGAGTGGTCGGCTTTTGTCTTGGCGACCATATCGTCGACGTATACCTCAATGTTCCGACCTATTTGCCGGTCGAAGATCTTGTTCATCAGTCGTTGGTACGTCGCACCTGCGTTCTTTAAACCAAAAGGCATCACATTATAACAATAATTACCATATTCTGTTATAAAGGCTGTTTTCTCTTGGTCTGATGGATGCATAAGAATCTGGTTATAACCAGAGTATGCGTCCATAAAACTCAAGGTACCATAACCGCAGGAGTTATCTACTAAAGTATCAATGCACGGTAATGGATAAGCATCTTTAGGACAAGCTTTGTTTAGATCAGTAAAGTCGACGCACATGCGCCATTTACCATTACTTTTCTTTACCATGACAACATTGGCTAACCATGTTGTAAATCTGATTTCTCGGATGAAATTTGCGTCGATGAGCTTCTTGGCCTCGGCCATGGATGCAAGCCTCTTCTCGGTTCCAAGGTTTCGTTTTTTCTGAGATACTGGTCGGGCGGCTGGACTTATTGCCAGTTTATGTGTGATCACAGAGGGGTCTATGCCTGGCATGTCTCCGGAGGTCCAGACGAATAGATCGGCATTCTGTTGTAAAAATTGGACGAGTTTTTCCTTTTCCCCATCTTTAGTGGATGTTCCTACGAAAGTAAACTTCATCGGGTCGTCAGTTAATGTGACCTTTATTAGCTCTTCATTTGGCAGAGGACGATCTTGAAAGTCGGCTCTGGGATCTAATTCGGCAAGGGTTGGCTGTTCAGCATGTATAGAATTAATCCTCCGCTCACTGCTTCTTTTGATAGGCTTTAAGCTTGTGTTATAGCAGTGCCGAGCTTCTTGAAGGTCACCATGAACCGTAGCCACTATATTGTCCTGCACAGGAAACTTTACACAGAGATGAATTGTGGAGACAATTGCAGCAAATTTATTTAAAAAAGGTCTTCCTAAGATTAGATTATAAGGACTAAAACAGTCGACTACAAGATATTGGATATCTCGTGTCTTAGATAGTGGCTGCTCACCGAGTGTGGTTTGCAACCACACTGAACCCATAACAGGGACCCGTTCTCCTGAAAATCCAACTAAATCTCCAACAGATGGCTGCAAAATGTTAGTACTCAGTTTCATCGTTTCAAATGTAGTAAAAAATAATACATCGGCGCTGCTACCCGGGTCTAGAAGAACTTTCCGAACTATTAGGTCTCCCAACTGGATGGAGATGACCACAGGGTCATCTAAATTGCTGTCATTGCAACTAAAGTCGGAAGGGCAAAAGGTCAGCTCTGGCACGTTTTGGGCTGGTTGAGGTTTATTAGTGGTATCCCCAAGGGCCAACATGGCCCTGTAAGTGCGTTTCCTGGCCGAGCTTGTGTGTCCGCCTCCGGCGTAACCTCCCGAGATGCAATTGATGATACCTCTGGGTTGAGTAGGGGCCTTGTCCTTTTCTCTTGATGATGTACTTATGGCGGATGGATCAGTGGTTGGACCAGTTCTTTTCTGGATATGACCTGCAATAAACTTGTCAAGATGCCCTTGTCTTGCTAGGCGTTCCAGGAGATCTTTTGCTATCACACATTCATCAGTTGTATGACCGTACTTCTGATGAAATGTGCAATATTTAGATTTGTCAGTGTTCTTTGGCTCAGGATAACTCCCAGCTTTGCGAGGAGGTTTAATCAGCTTGGAGTTCAATATTTCCTTAATAATATCATCCCTCTTTGTGTTAAACTGGGTGTATGACTCGTAGCGGGGCATAGGTCTGAAGCTCTTCTTGTTATCCCGAGATTTATCGTCGTCCTTGTTGACTGCCGACTTTTTAGCCCTCCGTGCCTGGCGGAGCTCTTCAATGTCAATCTGTCCCTTCGCCTTCTCCCGAAACTCGGCCAAAGTCTTTGGTTTGGCCACTGCGATGGCTTCCTGGAATTTGCCTGGGCGAAGGCCGCTTTTAATGGCATGCAAGTGGACTTCAGGGTGAAGGTCGGGGATCCTCATCGCTATCTTCGTGAATCGGGTAATGTAGTCCTTCAGACTTTCTTGCGGACCTTGCTTAATGGTAGTCAGATAATCGGAATCATGCAAATATATTGCTGATGCCGCAAAGTGATCTTCGAATTGCTTCGCCAGTTCTTGGAAACGTGAGATAGAATCTGCAGGCAAAGAGCAAAACCAGTCAAGTGCAGGACCATCTAGAAAAGACGGAAAACAACGACATAAAATAGGATCAGATGCACCGTTGACGATCATAATAGATCGGAATTTTTTGATGTGCTGCTTAGGATCTCCTAGCCCATTGTACGGGGTTAGAGTCGTCGGTAAGGTGAATTGTCTGGGAAGTTGGTAATTCATGATGTCGGCTGTGAACAGTCTTGTAGAATTATCAAGCTCATCGTCCTCGCCCTCAGGTGAAGCATTGTCATTCCGAGGATCTCCATCATCATCATCATTCTGAGGCGTTTCCGAGATATGGGTCGGTTCGGATTGACGTTCATCATTTGTCTGCCGATTATTGTTGTGTTCAAGGCGAGCATTGGCTAATTGCTGAATTTGTTGCTGCATCCTTTGATTCTCATCCGCCATACGCTGATTCGCCTCAGCCATACGCTGGTTTGCTTGCTGAAGCTCGGTTACCATCCGAAGGAGCTCAGACGGGGTGGGAGGAGGTGCATCGGCCATTGACGGATGTTTGGGTATTTGGGGCCTATAAAGGTAGATATCCTAAATTTTTGGCCCCACGGTGGGCGCCAAATGTTCTTGCCTGGTTCAGCCGAGCTATATCCTGCCTTAGCCGAGCTATAACTTGTTTCCCAGCGAGAGTTGGCCGACCTATTATCCGAATCAGGATATGCCTTGGTCACCAAATGAAACAGGAGGGGGAGCACCTGCAAAAAGCACTCCGACGATCAAGTCAGTTGATGAGAATTATGAGAAGAGTTATTATCTTAGAAAGATGACCTACCTTTTGAATTCTGATAGTTCTCTTTTATAATTAGGGAACGAGGATAACCGTTTTCCGACGTTTAAGAGGATTTAATACCCTTTCCGACGTTATTGAACAAATCATTTATAATCATAATTCGACGAAGTTAATATATCGGTTACAAGAAAATTAGCCGAGCTATAACTTTCCAGTGATGTATAACGGTCATAACAGTTTATATTATTAATAAAAATATTTTTAAAAAATATGAATGATAAATAAATTCATAAAAAAATAAAAAATACGATAAAAATAATTAAATATTAAATATATTTTTAAAAATATTTTAGATATTATATTTTAATATAATTTTTTCTAAGTATTATTAAAAAATTATATTTTCATTCATAAAATGAGTAATTTTATATCAAAGTGATTTTTTTTTAAATAATTGTGAATCATCAAGTTTTTTTAATTCAAGAGATCCAATTTTACTCTGATTTTTTTGTATATTAGTTATTTTATTAGCGACACAAATTTTTTAGTATCATTTATTAGAAATTAAAAGATCTTATCATAATCAAATTGTTAAAAGATTATAAAAATTTTAATATGGTAACTCATTCAAATGTCCAAAAGAATGTGACAAACTGAATTCATCAAATTGCACAAGAACAAGATTATACAAATTGATATATATGTTTGACAAGTAAAAATTTATTCAATTGTCATTTTATGGTTTTGATTAATTTGAACTCTATTGAGTGAAAAGCACCACCTGATGAATACTAGAAGGAAGAAGAATTAAGTAGAAAAAGCTAACTTAATCTAAAGTGAAACATGAGTTGTAAATTTTGACAAACATTGAAAAATATGGAACCTTCAAGAATTGAAAAGCAAGCAGCAAATATAAGTTATCCACAATCAAATCTATTCTTAAATTAAATATTAAGGATGTAGGCACAGGTACTTATATTTACTTATAAATAGAGATTTGTATATGATATAGTTCTTAAGTAAAATTCATAAGTTATTATAGATTTTCAGCGAGAGTTTTTGTTTTCTCTTTATTAGGAGAATTCATAGAAAATATAGATATGTCTTAATGTTATAGTGTTATTTTTCTTCTTAATATAGCGTTATGTTATTGTTGAGAGAAACTTATATTAAAATTACATTGTATTGTTGTTGAAGTGTTTATGTGAGTAAGTGATTTCGAACAAATCATTTATGGATACTTAAACCTACACTTTGATAGTTTATTTTATATATATATAAAACAGTATTTTTATTCAAATTTTTTTTTTAATTTAGGGGTTACTCGAACAAATTTGTAAAAGAAGTGAATTAGAGACATGATATTGTCACTGCTCTTTTATTCCAAATTTTTAATGTTTTAAATTCCGTCATTTTTATGATGGAAGTGTACTTATAAGACTCTAATACTTAAATTAGCATGAATCACAATAGGGATTAAGATAGAAATTATATTTGAGTACACGTATTTAAAATAGTGCATATATTATAATTTTATGATGGAGTAAAGTATTGTTTTTGTCCCCAACGTTTAGGGTAAGTCTTATTTGTGTCTCTAACGTTTAAATCATTCTATTTGTATCCTAACGTTTGTAAAAGTGATTCAATGTTATTCTACTGTCAATTACACATCATGAACGCTTTAGTTTAAGTTTTAAAAATCTCTTCTTGAAGTTAGAATACAAATGTCTGGGATAGAATCGATGATATACTCCGAAAAATAGCTCATCAAATGTTGAAACTAATTCCTACAACATTTACATAATTCACTTTTCTAGGGACATAATTGAATCTAAACATAAATAGTGGGTATAATATTAAAATCGAACACATCCAAGTGAGACCTAATTGAAAATGAATACATTCAAGTGAGACTAATTGAAAAATATAATATGATTTGTTAGTATAATTGATAGTAGGATAACATTGAATCACTTTTATAAACATTAGGGATACAAATATGACGATTTAAACGTTAGGGATACAAATAGAACTTACCCCAAACGTTTGGGACAAAAAAGATACTTTACTTCTTTTATGATGTTATAAGTTTCTCTTAGATAGGTTGTTCTTTTTATGAATTATCCTTTTCATAAGCAAAAATATTTGTTAACATAAAAAATTAGTCAAAATTTAGCAAAACTTACTATATTTGGCTAATACACCCTATAATAAACAAATACTAAATAAAGTAAATTTAGATTGTTGGGACTGATTATGTTTTGTCTTCCTAACATTACTAAAGTATTTTTTTTCTCCTTCATAAGATATTTTATTCATGATTTGAGGCTCTTATATAAATAATATTATACTCATAAAATTGAGTTATTAAAAAATAAAATGAGTAATGAAGAGTTAGTACCCTCGTTATAATATATTTTTTAAAATTCTAAAAAGTTCTTAATTATCAAATAGATTTCTTAAAATTTTTCGTACTTTTGAATCTAGTTCTTAGTATTAGACTTATAGAAATTGTCTAGAACAAGTATTATGTACTATTTATATAATTCAAAGTGTTAAATAACTTATTAGAAATTGAAAATTAGCAAAACAAAAAAAAAACTGCGAAATCAACCAATTTAAGTTAGTCGAGTGATTAACTTATTTGTCTGTTTAAACAAGAGTTCAAAATTTGAATATTATTTTGTATATACAATAATTTATTAGTCAGTGAAAGAACCGTGAAAAAAATTGTTAAACAACTTATAACAATTACTCAATAATTTATTCGGAGTTATAAATTATCATTACTCGATCTAAAACTAAAAAGTAGACAGATGGATGAGGGTCCGTATTTCTTAATTATCTTTCCGAGTTCGATACTCACTGGAGAATGAGAATGGAGCTTGTTTGCTTGGAAGGGTCGTCTACTTTGTGCCTTTGCAATATTCGAGGAATTAGTCATTGAGTTTTCGATCTGATGGATATCCTGATACAAACCAAAAAAAGGTAGCAGGAAGGATATGGCGCCCTGAGGCTGTAATTGCACCAAATTGGACTAAATCCCCATTTTGGTATTTGAGATTCACACGATTACTCATTTTGATCTTTGAGATTTAAAATTATCTATAATGGTCCTCTAGATTTAGATTCGAACACCAATGTGATGGAGTGTCATGGTGGCACCCTCTCTGCTACGCTAACATTAGCTAGCCATTGCAGGATCCAGCATAGCAGAAAGGATACCATTATGACACTCCATTTGCTGAGTTATTACTAGAAAAGGTTGAGGGACCACATTTATGTCTAAATCTAAATCTCGAAAATCATTATAAGTAATTTTAAATTTTGAATATCAAATTGAATAATTATGTAACCAAATTGATAATTTAATCCACCAAAATGAGTAATAGTGTGAATCTCAAAAATTAAAATAGGAATTTAATCCACCAAACTGATGATCTATTTTAATTTGACTTTGAGTCCCGCCAGCGGGTCCAACACGCAAAATAGTACAAGCATTTAAAGTTTGATTTATTAGTTTAGACTATTTAGTTGAAGGCTGCGGCTGGAGGCCGCGGTATATCGAAGAATTAAAATGTGTACGTAAGCTAAGCCTGAAGCGAAATTAGTCAAATTATCCCTACCTAAACCTTCACGTCCTATAACTAGTAATCAGGCAATAGTAATAACTTTAATTAAGACTGCTGCTTGCTACGCTTGTTAGCCTTCTAGGAGTAGAACTGAAGATAAATATTCACCATTTCAATTTTGAGATAATACTCAATTTGGTCCCTAAACTTATACGCGAGTCTCAATTTAGTTTCTGAGGTTTTAATTGCCTCTATTTAGTCCCTAAAGTTTATAAACGTGCCTCATATTAGTCCGTGAGATCATTTTTAGTATAAAAACATTCATAGAGTGCTGTTGTAGACTATCACATGTCACGTTAAAACTTGTAAAATGATGCAGTTTTGGTTTTGACATTTAAATAGCTCAAAAACGACATTGTATTACTTATTTTGTTAGGTAAAATTTTAATAAACATCATTTAGGATGTTGTTTTTAGGTTATTTGAGTGCTAAAACCAAAACAACATTATTTTACAAAGTTTAGTGTGGCATCCGGCTGTCACAACAGTATTCCGTTAATGTTTGTACATTAAAAATTGTTTCAAGGACTAACATGAGTTATGTTCACAAAATTTGGGGACTAAATAAAGGTAATTGAAACTTTAAGGACTAAATTGAGACTCGCGTATAAGTTCAAGAACCAAATTGAATATTATCTCTTCAATTTTCGTCCAGGCTTCATTATATTCGCATCTGGATATACCGCTCCAATAAAAAAAAATATATGCATTCGTGTGATGACAATTTTTCACCGCAGAATTTTCTTTTTTAACAAATAATAAGAAAAAAGGGAATATGAATCCCTTACTCCCTTGGTCACAAGCTCTGACTACAAATCGCGAGACAACTAAACAAAACATCAGTATATATCAGTTATTTGCATAGTACATGTTTGGCTATAAAATCTATTATTTATTTGTTATTAAAATCAGATTTTTTTTTTCAATTAATACCGTAGCTTAGGTGATGTATTTTTAAAAAATATTTTTTTTGATTTATTTTATCAAATTCATTTAAATATGTTAATTAATTATTTATTTATTTAATTTGATTGAAATAAATATTAAATTATTTAATATTTTATTTGACCACATTACTATAACTAATCAATTACAATAATTATTTGATTTAACTAGAATAAATAAATTAATTTTACTTTAATTTGTATTAATTTTGTTCTCTTATATATTTGATTAATGATTTTTTAAAATATTAAATTAATTATTTATTTGATTTAATCGAGATAAATATTAAATTATGTAATATTTTATTTGACGATATTAACTATAATTAATTAATTATATTAATTATTTAATTTGACTAAAATAAATGAATTGATTTTGTTTTCATTTGCATTATTTTTTGTTTAATTACTCTATCCATCTTTATAATTTCACTAAATTTTTAATTAGGTTTCTATATTTTTTTAAGAGGAATGCTAGGGGGCCAGCAATTTTTGTGATTTGTAGCCATCAAGTAGCCATCAATGATGGTTTTAATTGTGTGAAATTGGTGTGAGCTTTCATCCAATGGCTCACTTTTCTTTGCTAGATAAGTTACCACGTTTTACTTTTTACACATAAACCGTGGTAGATAAGCACGGTTTACGAATGATACAAAATGAGCATAAATCGCGAAAAGTAAACACGGATTATGTATGAATAATATGAGTGTGCTAGGTTTCCACGGTTTATGAGTAGTCTGTGTGATTATAAAACTCCCTAAGTTACTCGGTTTATGCGTGGAGTAATATTGATACAAAATTGATCTATCACATTGACTAAACTTATTTATTTACGTAAAGTTTGTTTATGAACTCAACAAACTTGTTTACGGACTCAACAAACTTGTTTACATTTTAATACGATTTGAATTGTATTAGTATATTTTTATAAATTTTAATCAATTTAATTTTATTTAAATAATTAGATTTTTAAATTATAAAACTTGTATTAGTTTATAATTTAAAATTTAAATAGACATAACTTAAATTAATGATTTATAAATTTGTATGTATTCATATTATTGTACTCATATAATTAATTATATTTATTCGATTTTTAAAAAATAATAGTGGTTAATTTTTTTATTTAAATACATTCATATTATTTTCAAATTAAAAGAATATACTTGATCATACCCTGGCCCAATGCTAAGGCCCAGGATCCAAGTAAAAAGGCCCAACCCAAAGGAGTTGAGCCTCACACTACACAAACCAGATGCCACGAAGTCGGCTATCTTCACGACTTACTCTAAAGAAGTCGGTACGAGGATCAGCTGGCAGATAAACCCTCCCTCAAGAGGATAACTGCCCCTAGAATCTCTCTAACCACTTCCATGAGCCATATCTCAACCACCCTAAGATAAAGGGACGGTTATTCCCCTTAAAAAGTGGCACTACTTCAACGGTGGTTATTGGTTCACCACTATAAATATACTGACACCTCTCAGGTATCTCTAAGTTCCAATACACTCTAAACCTGCTTAACCCCATGCTGACTTAGGCATCGGAGTGTCTTTGCAGGTACCACCCCCCATCTCTTGGAACATACAACTCGGAGGCGGCTCCCAAATATAAACCAAGTCGGAGACCACACTCCTCATGCGCTTGGGCCTCACAAACAAGCCCAACCACTGTCCGGTTCTAGGTAAGCCCCGGAACATTGGCGCCGTTGCCGGGGACCCGAGAGATCAACCAGTGATGGCGGACAGATCCCCTGAGGAGGGTCATGTGGAGACAGATTCCGAACAAGAGAATCTGGACACCGGAAATAATGACGTAGACCTAACCCTCCACCAGGGAACCAACGATCAACATAGAGAGGGTACCTCCGGAGTCAAAACTCCGAAGGTAAATTCCTCAGAAGGGCGCAATTCGGAGAAAGACGGACAGTCCCACGCAACCGAACTTATGGGATTAGTCCATGTCCACCAAAGTCGCTTGGAACAACTAGAACAGGAACGGGAGCGACAAAAGGAGATAGAAAAGCACCTAAGAGAGGAGATGGATCGACGAAAAGAGTTAGAGAAAAAACTCTTAAAGTTAGAATCCTCCCTCAAAGGTCGGAACTCCCGTGACGATAGAGAAGAGTCGCCCCCAGGAGGGGAGGATCCTTTTAGTGAGGACATAATGAGGGCAAAAGTTCCAAGAAACTTTAAAAGCCCCGATATGGACCTCTATGACGGAACCACAGATCCAAAGCATCATTTAAGCAACTTTAAAAATCGGATCTATTTGGCTGATGCTTCTGACGCGACGCGCTGCAAAGCTTTCCCGACCACCTTATCGAAAGCAGCGATGAAGTGGTTCGACAGCCTCCCCCCGAGGTCAGTCACCAGCTTTGAAGACCTCTCAAGAAAATTCTTGATGAGGTTCTCTATCCAGAAAGACAAAGTAAAACATGCACCAAGCCTCCTGGGGATAAAGCAGGAGGTCGGAGAATCCTTACGAACCTATATGGAAAGGTTCAATAAAGCATGTTTAGAAATCCAAGACTTGCCCACCGAGGCAGTCAATGGGCTTAGAGAAGGTTCCTTCTCACAGTCCATATCAAAAAGACACCCCACCTCTTTAAGTGATGTACAAGAAAGAGCGGAAAAGTACATTAACATGGAGGAAAATGCTAGACTAAGAGATTCGAGCTGGCGACCTGGGCATCTCCCCTCAACAAAAGAGAGGGAGAGGGAACCCAAGAAGAAGGAAGAACTCGGTCTCGATAGACCAAGAAAATATCACTCTTATACTCCTCTAAAGGTTTCCATAGTGGACGTATACAGAGATATTTGCAATACTGAAAGACTGCCTCCTCCCAGACCTATTAAAAATAAAAAAGGGGGTAGTCGCAGCGACTACTGTGAGTACCATAAAATATATGGTCACTCGACAAATGACTGTTACGACCTTAAAAATGTGATAGAAAAGCTGGCTAGAGAAGGTCGGCTCGACAGATATCTCATAGAAAGATCAGACGGTCATGGGAAGAGAAAACGAGACGATGTGGATAGAAGAGACCCACCACCGCAGATCCCAGAGAGACATATCCATATGATCTCAGGAGGATTCGCGGGAGGGGGACTCACCAAGTCCTCTCGCAAAAGACATCTCAAGCGAGTCTACCAGGTCGGAGGAGAGTCAGCCGACCTTCCCACCATTTCATTCACAAGAGAAGATGGGCAAGGAATAATCCCTGGGCATGATGACCCAGTGGTAATTACTATGATCCTAGCCAATGCCCATCTCCATAGAACCCTAGTAGACCAAGGAAGCTCAGCGGACATCCTTTTCAAGCCCGCTTTTGACAAACTAGGGTTGGATGAGAAAGAATTAAGAGCCTACCTCGACACCTTGTACGGACTAGGCGACACGCCAATAAAACCACTGAGATTTTTGCCCCTCCACACCACTTTTGGAAAAGGGAAAAAATCCAAGACTCTGAGTATAGACTTCATAGTCATCGACGTAGGGTCAGCATATAATGCTTTAATCGGCATAGCTTCTCTTAATCGACTCGGAGCGGTGGTATCCACTCCCCACCTTTGCATGAAATTCCCAACCTCAGCGAGAATAGCGACGGTGAGGGGAGATCAGAAATTGGCAAGGAAATGCTACAATGAAAGCCTGAATCTAAGAGGAAAGAGCAGAGAAGTCCACACCATAGAGCTCGACGGTGCAAGGGCCCGAGAAGAGCTGCGACCACAGCCGGGAGGAAAAACTGAGGAAATACAGGTTGGCGAAGAGGAAGAAAAAAACACCAACATATGAGCCAACCTGGGGGAAGCCCTAAAGCAAGGGTTGATTAAGCTCCTAAGAGACAATTCCGACCTCTTTGCCTGGAAAGCCTCCGACATACCCGGGATAGACCCCGAGCTTATGTCCCACAAGCTCTCGGTATACCCAGGGACTCGACCTGTACAACAGAGAAGACGCAAGCTCGGCCCAGAACGAGCCCTAGTAATAGAAGAGCAAGTGCAGGCACTCCTAGAAGTCGGCTTCATCAGAGAAGTTAAATATCCAACATGGCTAGCCAATGTAGTGCTAGACAAAAAGCAAAACAGCAAGTGGAGAATGTGTGTCGGCTACACCGACCTAAATAAGGCATGTCCTAAGGACCCTTATATACTCCCAAGCATTGACACCCTTGTAGACTCTAGCTCGGGGTATCAATACTTGTCATTCATAGATGCCTACTCGGGATATAACCAAATCCCGATGTATGAGCCAGATCAAGAGAAGACATCTTTCATCACACCCAGAGCCAACTTCTGCTATGTGGTCATGCCATTTGGATTGAAAAATGCAGGGGCCACATATCAGAGGCTGATGAATAAGGTGTTCACTCCCCACCTTGGGAGCCTAATGGAAGTTTATGTAGACGACATGCTGGTAAAAACTGAAAAAGAGGCCGACCTCTTAGCAGACCTCTCGTAAGTATTTGACACCATAAGGTCACACGGGATGAGACTGAATCCTACAAAGTGTACCTTCGCAGTGGAAGCTGGAAAATTTCTAGGGTTTATGCTGACGCAAAGAGGGATCGAAGCAAATCCCGATAAGTGTAGAGCTATTCTAGAAATGAAAAGCCCGACTTGCTTAAGAGAGGTCCAGCAGCTAAACGGCCGACTTGCAGCCCTCTCCAGATTCTTGGCGGGATCAGCACTAAAATCCCTTCCACGGTTCTCCTTATTAAGAAAGGGATGTCAGTTCAAGTGGACTCCTGAATGCGAAGAGGCGTTCCAGGAATTCAAAAGATTCTTGAGTCAACCTCTGATTTTGACCCGACCTATAGCTGGGGAAGACCTCGTCCTATACTTAGCTGTAGCAGACAAGGCTGTCGCGTCAGCCCTGATAAGAGAAGATGAGGTCGGTCAGCACCCAGTGTATTTCATCAGCAAAGTTCTACAAGGCCCCGAACTAAGGTGCCACAAACTAGAGAAGTTTGCCTACTCCTTAGTAGTAGCCTCACGAAGGCTACGGCCTTACTTCCAAGCTCACACAATAAGAGTCCGCACGAACCAACCCATGAAGCAAATCCTCCAAAAGATGGATGTTGCAGGGAGAATGGTTCAATGGGTAATAGAGCTCTCCGAGTTCGACTTGAGGTATGAAACTCGGACGGCAATTAAAGCCCAATGCCTCGCCGACTTTATAGCAGAATACGCAGGAGATCAAGAGGAAAAGCCAACTACATGGAAACTTTACGTAGATGGATCCTCAAATAAAACAGGAAGCGGTGCAGGCATAATATTGGCGGATGAAAGAGGAACCCAAATAGAGGTTTCCCACAAGTTCGAATTCCCAGCCTTAAATAATTAGGCAGAGCATGAGGCCCTGATTGCTGGATTGAAGCTGGCAGAAGAAGTCGGTGCTACAAAGGTGATGATATACAGCGACTCACAAGTGGTGACCTCCCAAATAAGTGGAGAGTATCAGGCAAAGGACCCGAATATGAAAAGGTACTTGGAAAAAACTCTGGAACACCTTGGGCGCTTTGCAGAAACCGAGGTCAAACATATAACTCGAGATCTGAATAGCAGAGCGGACGCCCTATCCAAGTTAGCAAGTACCAAGCCAGGAGGGAATAACAGAAGCCTGATCCAGGAAACTCTCCAGGAACCCTCCGTGGTAAAGATAGAGGAAACGCAAGTAATCCTTGAGATAACCAGACTAAACCTCGGATGGATGAACCCCTTGGTCGAATATATGAAATTCGACATCCTCCCCAAGGAGGAAAAAGAGGCTAAGAAAATATGGAGGGAAGCACAACACTACACTCTGGTAAAGAATATTCTCTATAGAAGAGGAATATCAACACCATTGTTAAAGTGCGTACCGACCTCGAGAACCACGGAGGTATTAGAGGAGGTTCACAGTAGGATCTGTGGAAATCATCTCGGAGCAAAGTCACTAGCCAGGAAAGTAATCCGAGCTGGATTCTACTGGCCGACCTTGCAGAAAGATGCCTCATAATTTGTGAAAAAATGTCAACCATGCCAAATGCATGCAAACTTCCACGTGGCTCCCCCCGAGGAGCTAATCAGTATAACTTCTCCATGGCCCTTTGCAAAATGGGGAATGGACTTGTTAGGCCCTTTTTTCCAGGCCCCGGGACAAGTCAAATACCTGATCGTGGGAATCGACTACTTCACAAAGTGGATAGAAGCAGAACCACTAGCCTCCATCACAGCCCAGAAAAGTCGGAAGTTCCTCTACAAGAATATCATCACAAGATATGGGATACCATATTCCATCACCACAGATAATGGAACCCAGTTCACCGACTCTACCTTTCGAAGCCTTGTAACCAGTATGAAGATTAAACACCAGTTCACCTCGGTGGAACATCCACAAGAAAATGGACAAGCCGAGGTAGCCAACAAAGTCATACTGGCAGGACTGAAGAAAAGGCTACAAGATGCAAAAGGAGCCTGGGCCGAGGAGCTCCCACAAGTGCTATGGGCTTACAGGACAACGCCCCAATCCACCACTGGAGAAACGCCCTTCCGACTAGTCTATGGCGTAGAAGCCATGATACCCATAGAAATCAATGAACAAAGCCCAAGGGTGATTCTCCATGACGAGATCGGAAACATACAGGGGCACAAAGAGGAGCTCGACTTGCTGTCCGAAGTCCGAGAAGAAGCCCAGATAAGAGAAGCAGCGTTGAAGCAAAGGATGACTACAAGATACAACAAAAAAGTCATTCAAAGAACCTTCGCCCTGAACGACTTGGTCTTGATCAGAAACGACATTGGGGTCAACAAATCGGGGGAAGGAAAACTCGTTGCCAATTGGAAGGGACCATACAAAATCAATGAGGTCTTAGGAAAAGGTTATTATAAGGTGACTGACCTGAACGGCACCGAGTTACCAAGGTCGTGGCATGCTTGTAATATGAAAAGGTACTACAGTTAAAAGCGAACCCTACTCCCTGATGTACTCTTTTCCCAACTTCATAATTTTTTCCCGAAAGTAAAGGGTTTTTTCTGGAGAAGGGTTTTTAACGAGGCATCATAGTAGAGGCTAAGGGAAAATAGGCTTTCAAAAACCCTTAGTAGCAAAAAGGTACCTCCTCAATAAATAAAGATCTTTTTCAATATCTCTTATAAATTCCTTCTCGTTTATTTTTTTCCTACGAAACGCGCCGACTTAAGCTCGACAAAACGTGAAAATCCCATGAACCGACCTAGATGGTCGTCAGGATAAAACGACGAGGTACAAGTCGGTGTAAAGAGGATATAAAAGTTGATCGTGAGAAACTCGGGGATATGCCGACTTATAAGTCGAAATACAAAACCGAGTAGAAAAGAAAACGCGTCGCAAAAATAACCTAAGTCATAGAAGCTCAATAAAACAAAGTTGAGTGTAAGGAATAATAAAAAAGAGATCGAAAAACCTAGAAAAAAGCATAAAAGATGTCCTTAAAGAGAAGAGGAACTCAAAAGGACAGACAGCCAGGAAAAAGGTTTCCAAAACTAAAAAGATCAAAAAGAGGTTTTTTCAAAAAAAAAAACAAAAAACAAAAAAGCATGCACACACAGAAGGTAACTAAAACCCTTATCCAAAAATGGTATTTCTTTAAAAACTAAAACCCTTATCCAAAAAAGAGTATTTATAAATACTTTTTGTTTACAGCCTTAAAAGGCCAGAGCAAATTGTTCAGTCACCACCACCACCAACAAACAAATATAAAAGAGTTTAAAAAAGGGGGACCCACAGGCCGGGCCCCCATATAGCCAATAAAGTTATTTTTTTAGAGGAGTAGACGGATCACCACCAGAACCAGGAAGAATAATCGGAGCAGCGTCAGGACCAGGGAGAGAGGCATCCATAGGAGACAGAGAGGAAGTCGGAGGAACCTTGGAAGAGCTCGGAGCATCCTATGAGCGAGGAGGGGACTCAATAATTCTCTGCCCCCGAGTCTTCAAGTCGGACTCAGAAACAACTTCGGGGGCAGGAGGAGTCACTATAGCACCATTAATAACGACCTTGTCAGGATCTAAAGGAGAGAGATCCAAGCCAGGAGCAATGACTCCGACTTGCTCCTTAAAAATCCTCCAGGCCTCTTCAGATCCCTCGACAATAGAGTCCTCCAACTCGGTGTAGGCAGTCCGAGCATTCAGCAGATCTTTTTTCACAACCACAAGGTCCTCAAAAAGGCTTGAGTAGCTCTCCTGCGCCTTCAGCCTTAAACCGACCTCCATGTTGCACTGGGCCTGCAACTTGCTCTCCCTCTCCTGGAGATCCTTCCTCTCCTCCTCTAGTTTGGCGACCTCCTCCTTCAACTTCTTCTCATGTTCTTGATATAAAAGAAGTCTCTCCTCCAACTCTTTGGCCCTCGAGGACGAACCAAGAGAGCTAAGAGGAGTCTTCTCAAAAATATCAAGAAACTTGGTGCACACCGCCGCCGCCCTGATACTCTCCTGAGCCAGAATAGTAAGGTGATTCCGGATAGAAACATCATCCAAGCCTATACGGGCATGGGGATAGATGTACTTCCGGATAAATTCAGGGGCGTCCACCTTGGCTTCACCCTCGAAAGAAGAACTAGGCTCTAAAGCCTTGCACTTCTTCCTTTCAGGCTCAGGGGAGGATCGAGGAGGAGGGGACGACTGAGAAGGAGCAGAAGAAGAGATAACAATAGGTTCAGAAGGAGTCCCCAAATTTCGAGGAGGAGGAGGGGGAGGGATAGCTACCCTGGCACCACCAGTCCTGGCCCGGGACCTTGCCCTAGCCTCCTGGACCCTCTAGTAAGACTCATTCGAATTCCTCCTCGCCATCTCTGTAAAAACAAGTAGTAGCCAAGAGGTCAGACAAGTCGAAAAAAGATAGTCAGACAAATCGAAAATCCAAGAAAACAAATAAAAGCTACCTAATTGTGTTTGGACAAAGGTCGGAGACCCTTGGAGAAATTTTTTAGTATCCAGATATGGGGCCCTCCCCCATACTTCTCGGAGGAACCCCACAATGGCTGCCTCCACCTCATTCAGGTCGTCCAGACCATATTTCTCACAGGGGGAGGCCTCCAACCAATACAGAGGAAAGCGAGGGGCAGAATTCGAATCCAGGAAAAAGGGGTGGTGACCCTCTACAGCTTGCACTTTGAAAAAATAATTTTTGAAGTCATGAAAAGATTCATCAAAAAGGGTGAAGACCCTCCGACCTTGTATAGCCCGGAAGGACACTCATTGTTGTTTATTATTTTGCCCACTGAAGGATTTAGTCATATGGAAGAGAAAAAAGAAAATCCTCAAGGAAGTCGGAAATTCTAAAGCATGGCTGACAAATTGATAAATTTTCAGAAAACCCCAAGAATTGGGATGAAGCTGGGTAGGTGCAACACGGTAGTGGCATAAAATTTCCATCTCAAAGTCAGAAAAAGGAAGGAAAATGCCCAGGCGGGTAAGCATGCTCTCATACATAAAAAAGAAATGAGGGGCTGCCTCCGAAGCCCTCCCAAAGCAGACCCGGTCTTCTGGACCCGGGGCAAGTAGTTCATACTTCCCCTCATCCTCATCAGAGGTGCAGAGCCGGTGGCGAGTGCGAAGATCAGTAAAAAAATCAGTGTCAACCAAAGGTTCCTCCCCCAGGACCGTAACATCGACCCACTGAGCAAGACTTTCAACAGAAGACATTTTCTTTCTTTTAAAAGGGTTTTGGTAAAACCTACAAAGGAAAAAGAAAAGAAAATCAAAAAACATGGTCTCTAAGGGGAAGTACGGAATCAAACAGAAACCTACGAATCAACCTATCCATCCGCAAAATAAAAGCATGCAAACAGTAAGCATGTTACAAAAGAAGAGGAAGAAAAATATAACCTTTATCCGAAAAAGGTTGGAGGAAATGAAAGCCTTCAAACACAAGAATGCTTCACGAACAGGTGGAGAGGAAATTTGAAAAATCGCAGAAACGAAACAATGAAAGAGAGGGAAAGTATTTATAAACACGTTAGGGGCATAATTGTAAAAACGGGTAGTCATTAAGGGGTGCACCATTACCAAGGTAATCAATACCTACGCGAACATCTAACAGACGCGACGTTTGATTAGACGTAACTGTGAAAAATCAAAAGTCACGAAAGTCACGTCGGTTCCAAACAAACACGTCGGTTCCCTCCCCAGTCGGCTACATCCCCGAGTAGAATACTCGAACCCAAAATCTTAAAAGAAATTGGGCTCGAGTAGGGGCACTGATCATACCCTGACCCAATGCTAAGGCCTAGGATCCAAGTAAAAAGGCCCAACCCAAAGGAGTTGAGCCTCACACTACACAAACCAGATGCCACGAAGTCGGCTATCTTCACGACTTGCTCTAAAGAAGTCGGTACGAGGATCAGCTGGCAGATAAACTCTCCCTCAAGAGGATAACTGCCCCTAGAATCTCTCTAACCACTTTCATGAGCCATATCTCAACCACCCTAAGATAAAGGGACGGTTATTCCCCTTAAAAAGTGGCACTACTTCAACGGTGGTTATTGGTTCACCACTATAAATACACTGACACCTCTCAGGTATCTCTAAGTTCCAATACACTCTAAACCTCCTTAACCCCATGCTGACTTAGGTATCGGAGTGTCTTTGCAGGTACCACCCCCCATCTCTTGGAACACACAACTCGGAGGCGGCTCCCAAATATAAACCAAGTCGGAGACCACACTCCTCATGCGCTTGGGCCTCACAAACAAGCCCAACCACTGTCCGGTTCTAGGTAAGCCCCGGAACAATACTTATTAAAATAATATGTGTACTTTTATTTAAATTTAAAAAAATTTAAAATAATAAGAGTATGTTTATTTAAAATAATACAAATATGTTTATTTAAATTAAAAAATTAAAATAATAAGAGTATATTTATTTAAAAAATTTTAATTTAAAAATAATATAAGTGTATTTATTTGTTAGTTAAAAATTAACAACTGTTATTTTTTTAAATTGAATAAATATAATTAATCGTATGAGTACAATAATACGAATACATACAATTTTATAAATCATTAATTTAAATTATATCTATTTAAATTTTAAATTACAAATTTTATAATTTAAAAATCTAATTATTTAAATAAAATTAAATTGATTAAAAATAAAAAATACTAATACAATTTAAATCGTATTAAAACGTAAAGAAGTTTGCTGAGTCCATAAACAAACTTTACGTAAATAAATAAGTTTAGTTAATGTGATAGGTGAATTTTGTGCAAACATTATGAAAATACAATAAAAAAATTAAATCTTAAAAAATAACATGATTTTTTTTTAGAATTAATTTTTTTATATTTTATAATAGAAATAAAAAATCTGATTAACATTGAGCTGATCCAATATTCTAGATAATTTTATTTTTGTAGTGTAATTCGAATTGCATCTGTTATAATTCGAATGAGTGTAATTCGAACTGGATCAACCTGCATGCATAATTCGAATCAGATATGTTCAAATTACGTACGAATTTTGTCTGCATATTTCGAATTGATCAACTTCGAATTACTGTTTATATTTTTTGCTTTGGTTGAATCATGTAATTTCTTCTCCATTCTAGTTTAATAGTGTGATTTGTCCTTATTATTTAGAAAACTCTCTTTCTCACTTGCCATTGTAAATACTTCTCTTCAACAGCTTGAATCTCACTTATATATAGAATTTTTCTCTTCATAAACCGTGGCAAGTAACAAAGGTTTTTGCATTTACATATCCCTTCATAAACCGTGGGAAGTAACAAAGTTTTATGATCAAAGTTCTCTCTTCATAAATCGTGTTTAATTACCACAGTTTATGCTCATCTTGGTCACTTCATAAACCGTGCTTACCTACCACGGTTTATGTGTAAAAAGTAAAATGTGGTAACTTACCACGGTTTACATAATAATAAATCAGGAGATGCAAGTAAAGGAATCACAATTGTTGCATTTGAGTAAATATTTCTCCCAACTATTTTATTTAGGTAAATTGTCCTAATTTTTATATGACATATTTATAAGATTTTTTATTTATTTAACTTACTTTATTGAGCCAAATAATTATAATTATTTTAACCAAAAATTTCTCTTTATTTTTTTTAATCTTAAATATTTTGATTTTAAATTTTAGATTTTTAATCATTTTTTATATTTTTATTTTAATATCAAATCTAATATTTATATTATTATTTTCTTAGAATTTATTGTCTAATAGTTATATGCCTACCAATAATTATATGGTCCTGAATATTTTAAATTTATTAAAAAAATGTAATTTTGTTTCTTCATTTTTTATTTTACCTATTTCTATGTTTTATAATTTATTCACTGTAAAAAAGTTATACGTACTTCGAAAAGAATATCATGTTTTACTAAATACTTTTTCATTCAATAATACTCAATATTATTATTTATTATTGTAATATGTAACTTCTATTTCTTTTATTTTGTTCTTAGTTATTTAAGTTTTTATAATTTTTTATTATAAAATTTGTTATTTTTATATATCCTATAAAAGTCAATTTATCATAAATTTTCGCATGTTTTTTTTTTTACCAAAGATAGGAGACTCGAACTCACAACCTCTTAATTGAGTATGGGGAGATTATGTCATTTGAGTTATAACTCATTGGCATAAATCTTCGCATGTTGAATCTTCTGAATGTTTAAATTATATTTTTTTACATTCTTAATTTTATTTTTAATTTAAGAGATTAAGTGATAAAATAACATCGATGGAAGCAGCTATTATGCATCTTTTTCTTCGTCTTTTTTGCTTACCTTCTTTTTTGTAGGAATTATAAGCAATTATATATTTACAATGGTGCTTATGCATAAAGGATAAATATAAATTGTATTCTATCTTTTTTTAGTAAAATTTTTATTATTTATCTTAAAATAAAAAATATATATTGTAAATATTGTTTTGGACCACTAAGTATATCATCATTATAGACAATTGTAGAATTTTAAAAAAGGTTATAATTATTCTATGATTATTTCATTTAGTCTAATATATTAATTCTTTTAGTCAAATATTACCTTAAATTTGTGTTGGACTAAAAAATTTTAGGAAAAAATATTTTAAAGGTACAACTATTTTTAATTAAAGAATAGATAAATTTATATGCTTATTACAATAGCTAATACCTTGAACTAAGATAAAGAAATAAATTAAAGAATTAAGTAAAAGAAATTAAGATTTTAAAAGAATTTAAAGATAATACCTTTAAATATTGGATAAATTTTTATTGCGTTTGTTCTTATTATTTTATATTTTATTATTTTATTATTTTTATTTTTCAATGTTATTTTTTTGTATCTTGATCTTTTAAAAGTATTTTTTGGTATAATATATTTATTTTTTTGTATAATAAGACCTTTTTTTACAGAGTGATACTACATTAAACATAAGTTAATCTTAAAGCAAATATTTATGTTGATTAATACAAATATTACCGTATTTAATTTAATTTATTTGTATACTAATATAATTGATTGAAGATAAATAACAAATAAAATTAGAAAAATAAAACGTTCTCGTAATTGCTTTAAAAAAATTTTAAAATTTATTTAGATTGTTAATAATTATAAGAATAAAAGATTAGTAATTATATTAAAATAAACACTAAAATAAATTCTATAATACTAAATTTATTTAGATTATTAATATAGTCTTATAAGTGATAACTTTATAAAAAAGATTGTTAATAAAATTTTAGAATTTTTATATTTGTATCTATTTGATTTATGTATTTTATTTTATTTTACTTTACACAAAAAATAAAAAATTATTTTTTGTTGAGTTTATAAATTATTTAAAAAGGATAGTGAAATAAGTTTTATGATATTTCAACTATATAATAATTTTTACCTTTTACTCGATTGATGAAACATGATTATTGTTGCACTCATATAAAATATTGTGATATAATATTAGAAAAAAATATTAGGAACTATCAGTGCGATTTATAACTCTTACAGTGATAATATTAATTAAATGACAAGTTATTAATGAGAGTCTATAATAGTCACTTTAGTATATGTGACAAATAATTGAAGAAAATAGATTATCTTATTTTGAGATAAGTACTGTTTTGATTCCTAAAATCTGTGATCTAAAATAAAATCGTTCGTGACATTTTTTTTATTTAAAATGATTATCAATGTTAAAAACTTAAAATTGTTTTTAAAATTATCTTTTTGACTATTTTATCTTCACTTTCATAATCTTTTTTTATCTCTATTAAATTATATCTCTGTCAATTTTCTCCTTCTCCTTGCTCCTCTCACCTCTAATTTGAAGCACCTTCTTTTTTTCAATCTCGACCTTCACTTCCTCTTTTTTGAGTCTCAGAAGATCAACGTTGAACACGTGTGCCTCAGGTATCTTCTTCTAATCAATGCGGGATTGCGGGTGTTGGAGATGGCGGTAGTTTTCTTGACAAATTCAAAGTGAAGAATGGAGAGTACAACGGAGGAAAAGTCTTGAAATAGATCCTAGACGTCGAGGGACAATGAGTCAAAGATGTTAATCTTTTGCCTTGTTCCGAAAAAGCTTGGAATCAGCGACATTATTGTTTTTTTTTTTTAAGAAAAAGTAGTGAACATCAAAGAAAGATGAATATTTAACTGTGTATTTGCTTCGTTTCTAATGAAATGCAGAGGAATGAAATGAGAGTGGTGGTAGTTTCGGAGAACAGCAGCGATTTCAACAGTGGTGGCAGCAGACGTAGAGGAAGAGGACAGATCTTAGATCTCCTCCTCTTCCCCTTTCTGGCAAGCCCTCGCTCTTTCTCTCTTTTCATCATTTTTCCTCTCTTCTCAGTCTCTCTTTTCAGTGACCTAACCAGTGGCAGTAGCGGCGAATTCTATCATTATCATTACCCAACTCTCCTTTTTTCTTTGTTTTCTTGTCTCTCACTGTCCTAATTTTTTCTTTTTTGTTTAAAAAAAATATGAATGCCGTGTTGTTGTTGTTGTTAAATTTGAAGAATTAGATTGTAATGGATGATATTTTTTGCTAATTTTATTCTTGAATTTGAGCTGTGTTATTGTTGGTGATTGATAAAATAGATAATTGTTTGAATTTGAATGTTGTATTGTTGTTGTTGAATGTTATGCTCTTAATTTTGAATACTTGTATTTAGTGGGAGTAAGAATGATGGTGGTGGTGGTAAGGGCAATAGTGGTGGTAGGTGATGGAATTGGAGTCGGAATAAAGATAACGGTATTTTTGTCCCAAAAATTTTAAAAGGACGATTTTAATTTGAAATGGAACCTTGAGGACCATTTTAAATAAAAAAAATGTTAGGGACGATTTTAATTTTGATCTCAGACCTTAGTGATCAAAACATTACTTATCTCTTTTATTTTACTTTCAAAGCACCTAGGAAAGGATCCAAAAATATTATTATGGGGCCAATAACATATACAATATTAAAAAATTATACAAAAAAATATAATGTAAGATGTATTACAAAAATATACTGATAGAGAATATATTTTAAAGTGTAAAAAACATGTGTGTATTTTTTACTGACGAAGTGGTTGATTCTTCGTATCATAAAATTCATCGATAATAGAATCTGTGTCAAATTTTTCAGCAATTTTCTTTTCAATATAATTAAAAGACAATTAGCAATAAATTTATCTTTCATTTTTTTTATGAGTCCTTTTTCATAATATTCATAGTTGAAAAATTATTTTTCAGTTGAAACGGAGAAAATTAATACCAAATGAATCAAAAAAGACGATTACAAGAAAAAAGAAACCATTTTATGGAATTTAAAAATTTTTATTTAAATAAAAAATATTAATAATAATATATTTTTTAAATTTTTTTAATATTATTATTTATTTTTTAAATATTTAAATTTGATCGAATTTTTATTTATACTAAATTAAATATTAAATAAATTTTTTTAAAAATTAAATCATACTTAATAATTTATTACTATTAATTAAAAAAAAAAGGGTGGACGATGTTTTTATTTGCCCCGTATATCCATTCCTAAGAGTACTTAATAATGACTCTTTAGTTGATTTTTACTATCTTTATCTTTATTTTATATTAAAATAATATGTTATAAGACATATAATTTAATAATTATATTACCTTTTCAAATCAATGACGTGAATAGAAATTCTAGTCAAATATTGTTAGAATTTTTTTAATTATCAGTTTGTTAAAATTTTTAATTATCAAAAATAACTTATCAAATTGAATTAAAATAAATTATATTTCAATAAATACAAAAAGTAAAAATTTTGTTTAATAAAATAATTTTTAAAATTTAAACAATTACAATGGATTTAAATATAAAAATAAATTTAAATTTTATAAATATATGAAAGTTATATCAGATTTTTTAATTTTAAATAAATTAATTTTAAAAAATGCTTTAACTTTTAAAAGTGTGTAAATACATGATTTTATTAAACCAAATTAATTATAATGTGTCAAATATATTAGTTACTTGATTTTTCTTTTGTATATAGATAATATTTTTTATTTTTTAAAATAAATTATAATATCTTAATATTTTATTAATGTTAAAATATTAATTAAATTTTAAAAAATGTTTTAATATCTTTTTTATTATTTAATGTATTTTAAATAATATATAATTGTATTAATAACTAATGACATATTTATTTTTAAAAAAGTTTGATAACCAAATAATTTTTTAACCAAATCCAATTAAATTAATGTGCATAATTTTTTTTTGTCTTTTTTATACCAGCTTTCTTCTTCTTATTAAGTATATGGATTTTTTTTTTTTCATGTTCTTCAACTTCTTCTCTTTAGTTTTTTTTTCCTTTTTTTTTTGTTATCGTTGTCACCACCACTAATGTTATTTTCTCCTTCTCCTCAGCAATCATTCTTCTCTAGCTTTGGAAAAACTACCAAAAGTACCCATAAAGATTACGAACGCTAACAAAGTACCCATAAACTAAGGAAATTAACGTTGTACCCATGAAAGATGGGTTCCGTATAACAAAAATATCCAAATCCTAATTTTTTTGTTGATTTTTTAATAAAATTCCTAAACTACCCTACCCTAACCCTAGGGCTGGCAATGGGTAGGGTAGGGTAGGGTTTGGACCCTACCCTAACCCTACCTGCGGATTGAAAATTCTATTAAAACTCTACCCTACTCTACCCGCGGGTTGAGAATCTCTCAACCCTAACCCTACCCGCACCCTAAAGTTCTAAACCCTACCCTACCCTACCTTACCCACAGAAATATCAAATTTTTTTAAAGTAAATATAAAATTCAATCATTTCAAATTTTATACATATTAATAACATAAAAAATAACAAACTAATGCTCTAAATTACTAAATTAACTAACTAGTTTAGTGGTTGTTCACTTATTGTAAGTCATTACATAAGAGAGGTTGTGGATTTAACTCTCACTTCCTTCACTATATACCTAATTTTTATAAAATATGTGTTATATTTGAGGTGCGGGTAGGGTATGAATTGCCAGCCCTATCTAACCCCATTCTACCGTCACTCTCTCTCTTCTCTTCTTCCTCTCTCTTTACTTATCCCTCAAAAACCCTCACAGAGTCACAGAAACTCTCCTCCTACCTCCTCATTGCCGTCCGCTACCCACCTACTCCATTACCGCCAATCTCTTCCCCTCTCATTGCTTCTCCCTCTCACTATTAAGGTGACTACAACACCTTCATCGCACACATGTGACCCAACCTGAAGAGAATGTTGCCGTGGCGCGTCTGACCCAGTCGAGGAGAACACTGTCGTCGCACACCTGAGAAGAGAGAGGGGCTGTGGTACTCTTGCATGCAGAAAGCGGGTTCGGTAAAGAGAAATCAGAGAAGAAAGGGAGGCGGCACTGTGGATGGAGGTTCTGCCATTGACGATGTTACAGTCGGCCGGCGAAGAAAAAAGTATTTCTTTTTTTTTTAATATTTTTATTTTATTTTTCTTTTTTTCAGAAATTGATTTAGTTACTACTAAAATGATACTATTTTATTTTTTTAAAATCTGCTTCTATTTTTTATGAATGCTGAGATTGATTTACAGAAGATTCAGTTGATGGCTACTTCTACTTCTAATTTTTGCTGAAATAAATTTCAAATTGGATGAATGAATTTGTTGATTTTTTATAGTTGATGGCTTTTTCTATTTCTAGTTTTGCTAAAGTGAATTGAAATTGGATGAATAGATTTAAAAATTTTTATGTTTTGAGTATTTTTTGGTGTTTGAAATTTGGTTTGGGTATGGATTATAAACTTATGAGTGAATCGGTTGATGTCCGATCCTCTACCACCACCACCACTATCATTGATTTCGGTCTGGTTTGTTGTAGGAGTAATTTTGGATTCCATGGCAAGAGTTGGTGCAAATTGAGTTATGAAAGGTTAAAAAAGTGAGTTTAGGTTGAGTGTAGGGTAGTTTAGGAATTTTATTAAAAAATCAACAAAAATTAAGATTTGGATACTTTTGTCATACGGAACCCGTCTTTCATGGGTACAACGTTAATTTCCTTAGTTTATGCGTACTTTTGTCAGCGTTCGTAAACTTCATGGGTACTTTTGGTAATTTTTCCTCTAGCTTTCTTTTTTTCTCATTTGATGTTTTCTTTTTTTTTTCCTCCTCTTTTATTGTTATCATGATCATAATTTTTTTTCTTCTTTTTCTTAGTCAAATATAACATAATTAGTTTAATAATAACAAAAGCACATTATTTAATTATAAATGATAAGATATTTCTGATAAATGCATATAAATTTTTGGTGAATGGTACAAAATTTTTTTAAAAGATCACAAATCCAAAACCAACTCAATCAACTAACAAAATATATTTAAATATGTTTTAAATTCAAAAGACACATCAAATTATTGTAAATGATATATGAATGGGTGAAGTTCTTATATATTAGTTCAATATCACACAATCAATTTAGTGATAGTGAAAACACATCATTTTAGTTAAAATTAATACAGTAATTTTTGGTAAATGACATAAGAAATCTTTAAATAATTACAAGTCCAAAATCTAAACTCATTGAACCAACAAAATACATTCAAATGTGTATTTGAAACTAAAAAATTCATCAATTTGTTGATACAAAAATGACTAGACCTCTTATATATGAGTTTAATATCACTCAACTAGTTCAATGATAAGAAAAGTATATTATTTAGTTAAAAATAATACGGTTAAAAAACTCTTGTATCATGGTTAAAAAATTTTGATATCAAAATTAGAAAAATTTTCGTATCACCATTAAAAAATTGAGAAAGTATACCTAAGCGTATAATGTGTACAATGAAGGTTTAGAAAGTATTAGAGATATTATTATTAGTGTTACATTGTCCTGTCAAGTTATGTTTTTGGGATGAGTGGTTTCAAGACATGGTATATGAATTCCAGATCTGGAAGGTCAAGGGTTCAAACCTTGGTGAATCCAAAATTAGCTTTTTATAACATAAAATTTTAATATTAAAATTAAAAAACTGTTTATATTACAATTAAAAAGTTTCATTACAATTTTTTTAATAAATTATGTATAATTTAAAATTTTCTTATTTTTTTATTATTATCTATTTTTTGTAATTCTTTTTATTTTTATCATCTTAATAAAAAAATCAAACAAAAAAAATACTGCAATAACCATCTGAAAAAAGGAGGAAAATAAATTTAAAAAAATGCAGCAAACGTACTAAAAAAAGAATACAAAAAAGTGCGTGATTTATGTGATTATTGTTTTTTGGTGATTGAAATAAACTAAAAAAAAAAAAACTTTAAAAAAAATATTCTTAAATAGAAGGATAATTCTTTTTAAGACTACTTTTAAATTCCTCCTAATGTGAAGCAAGCTTCATATGAAAAAGTTGTAACTTCATCGCCATCTTTGTCATAGTATCTACCACCGTGTTTACATTTCTCATAATTAAACGAAAGTCAACATGCCAATTCCGATGTATGATATTTTTTATTTTGAGTACCAATAGATCAATAAACCCAAAACTATCTTCATAATTAGTAATAACTAACAAGATTAAATACTTCCACCTAAAATCATTCATTGATTTTCCTTTTCATTTTCATTTTTGTTGAATTTTGATTAAAATACTTGGGATTCGTAGTGAAACTGGTTTATTTTAAACACAAAAAACCCACGTGTCAATGCCTCGTGTGAAATATGTCCCAGAGCGTCCGTAGTTCATGTATCTGTTGAGACATGGGCAGTGTCTGCGATTGAACGATAAGAGCAGTTACAGTTATAAATGCATAATAGACTCATAGGTCGTGACTCGTGAGCTAACTAACAGCCACGCGCCACGTGACACACTCAATCCTTTTCACTGCCATTGCCATATAAATCCCCTCCCTCCCATTTTCATGCATTTCTCTTCCCACTCTATTCCCCACACCAAGCCAAGACCAGGTACTCTCTCTCTCTTTCTCTCTCCGTCTTCTTCGTTTCGTTTCCAATCTCAGATCTCCCTCCTTCCTCTGCTGTTGTTTCCGATTCCCTGTCATGTGTGTGGGTTCACGTTTAGCCACTTCCATTCCACATGCTATTCGTGAGCATTCGCATTCGTATTCGCTAGATCTTTCATGCATGTTTCATTACTCCTTCATTTGAAATGCCGGATTCGGAATTTTGTATTTGCGTTCATTGTTTGGATCTTAAATGCGTTACGCTTCGATTTGGTGGTAGCTGAGCTTTGCTTTTCATGTGTTGGATGAACGTTAGATTTTAGTTGGTTTAATTTAATGCGTAATTAGTAAAGCCTATCGTCACGTCCGTTTCGTTGGGGTAACTTGTTAGTTTAATATTTGGTATAGTTTAATATTTGTCCCGGTTTGGATCTGTTTTGTTGAAAAAAAAATTTTCTTGTTATTATTATTATGGTTCATTTGATTGCGATTGCGAGAATGTGAGTGATAGGGTAGGGTCCATTTTTCTTCGTCAATGTATGTTTTGAATTCATTTCCTCCCTTTATTTCAAGCTAAAGAGGCCTCACATTCTGGTTTGTTCTCTTCCTGTTTTGTTTTTTCCTGCATTCTAACTCCCGCGTCTGCTTTGTTTTTCTATTCAGATTTTATATCATGGAATTCGGAATGATTTTCTATAATATTATTAAGGGTATTAGTTTACTAATGTTTAAGTTTAAATATCAACCTTACCTCTGTCTGTGATTTGACTGTTATACAGGATATATTATTAAATTTTATATTTTTACTGTTTCGGGTTTCTGCTGCAACTAGAAAGTAATTCACTCGTATGTCACCAGGTATATCTTTGTCATGGCGACAGGACAATTATTCTCCAGTAACACACAGGCTTTATTCTACAACTACAAGCAACTACCCATCCAGCGGATGCTTGATTTTGACTTTCTTTGTGGTTTGTGTCGACTCTTTCATCATATTCCTCCACACAAACATTAACGAGTTATATGACTACACACTGATCATTGTTTAGTTTTCAATTTTAATGGAAGCTCCAATTTTTTATTTATAGGCAGGGAAACACCATCAGTTGCTGGAATAATTAATCCTGGTTCTGAGGGATTTCAGAAGCTCTTTTTTGGTCAACAGGAAATCGCCATCCCAGTTCATTCTACGTATGAATAGTTCATGCATAATTTAAAGATTCCTCTTCCCTGCTTCAGATTTTGCTTATATAACCTGTTGTTTGTCGTAGTGCAATGTGTTCATAGCAGTATGTTTTTCTTCTTTTGCAGCATTGAAGCAGCTTGTGCTGCGCATCCTACTGCTGATGTGTTCATCAATTTTGCATCATTTAGAAGGTAAGTGGTGGTGTTGCTGTTTTGATTTGATTCGAGGCCTTTCTGGGTTTGTTCTTGCACAGTAAACGTGAAGTTTGATATACTTGCAGTGCCGCAGCATCATCCTTGTCTGCTCTGAAGCAGCCAACAATCAGAGTTGTTGCTATTATTGCCGAAGGTGTACCTGAGTTAGACACTAAGGAATTAATTGCATATGCCCGGACAAACAACAAGGTTAGAGAAGAAATGAAAATTCAAACCTACCTAATAGTTGAATAGATTATCCTGGAATACTTATTTTGAGCTAATGTTGATATATTAGGTTGTTATTGGCCCAGCCACTGTTGGAGGCATTCAAGCCGGTGCTTTTAAGATAGGTGACACAGCTGGAACAATCGACAATATAATTCATTGCAAGCTCTACAGGCCTGGATCTGTCGGATTTGTTTCTAAATCTGTATGTCTATAATCATTTTTCTGTTAAATATACATTTTCATCTTTCTCCTGTGTGGGGGAAAAACCTTTTTCAGATGGTGTTAACAAGGTGCAAAAGGTGTCCAAGATATTCGCTGATGCATAGATTTTATAACTGAATTGTTTCTATACCAACTGGTAGTTATAGTCACAATAAATTCGGAGTTTGAGCTTTATTTCTCTTGGCCTGTTCTGACGACATATTTGATGGTTTTGAGAGAAAACAACTTTTTGAACTGCAGGGTGGTATGTCCAATGAATTGTACAACTCTATTGCCCGTGTAACTGATGGAATTTATGAAGGTGCCACTGAGTTTGAATTCTAGTCTTATGATTTTGTATTTTGTATTGCTTGTTTTGAGTTATATCCTGCCGTTGCTATAGGCATTGCCATCGGAGGAGATGTTTTTCCGGGTTCCACACTTTCGGATCATGTTTTGCGATTTAACAACATTCCCCAGGTAAATTTTTGCATTTATCTTGGAGGTACTGCATATATATCAACTAATCATAAATCTCTGCTTGTAATTTAGAGCCCACAGTTTCTTGTCATTGATTAGTCTTGATTCACATTAAACCTCAGGTCAAAATGATGGTAGTACTTGGGGAACTTGGTGGGCGTGATGAGTATTCTCTTGTGGAAGCCCTAAAAGAAGGGAAAGTAACAAAACCAGTTGTTGCCTGGGTTAGTGGAACCTGTGCAAGACTCTTCAAATCTGAAGTACAATTTGGTCATGCTGTACGTCACTGCTTCATTATCTTTCACTATTTCACAATTAAAACACTGGTATATAAGAGGAGCAGTTCCTAATATTTGTTGGCATTTCCATAAATCAAGGGAGCCAAAAGTGGTGGTGAAATGGAGTCTGCTCAAGCAAAGAATCAGGCACTAAAGGAAGCTGGAGCTGTTGTTCCCACGTCATATGAATCTTTTGAAGATGCAATAAAGGAAACATATGACAAGTTGGTTAGTTCACTTGTTGTATCTTTGAAATTTCCTTTTCTTTGAGATTTACCTTCTCCCCAGCCCCAGAAGGGAGCAGTGTTTTAGAAAATTCTCTTCCCTTAGCTATAGTATCATGGTTGAGTTTCCTCTTGGAAGGTTAAAGAAGGGAATATAACACAAGTGAAGGAGTTCACCCCTCCACCTATCCCTGAGGACCTTAGCATTGCAATTAGGAATGGAAAAGTCCGCGCTCCAACTCATATCGTTTCCACCATCTCTGATGACAGAGGTATACATTGAGTTGTCTCTCTGTCTCCTAGACACAGATTTGGTAGTTGTATTAAGGTTCTCTTCCATATTTTAGGTGAGGAGCCGTGCTATGCTGGTGTACCAATGTCTTCCATTATCGAACAGGGTTTTGGTGTGGGTGATGTTATCTGTCTTTTGTGGTTCAAACGCAGCCTTCCCCGCTATTGCACTCAATTTATTGAGGTAGACTATCTAATGCTCCAGTCCTTTAAACTTCTTCTGTCCCTTCATTTCTCGGCATATCTGTCTCGAAAACATGTGCAATTGCTTGTGCTTAGCCTCAAGCCTTTTTAAAGTATGTCATAGTACTGCCAGTTTTTCATTTAGATACCGCTTTTCGAAGAAAATATTGAATACTTTCCTCCAGCTTCTCAGTTTGCTGATGTATTATATTGGACAGATATGCATCATTCTATGTGCCGACCATGGTCCTTGTGTTTCTGGTGCTCACAATGCCATAGTGACAGCGAGGGCTGGGAAGGACCTTGTCTCTTGTCTTGTATCAGGTATTACAGTGTTCAGTCTCTTTACAGCTGAGGTATGCTTAGTATCTTTAGGAGACAGTGATTCTTTATGCTAGTATTTGGTTTAAATGGTGGGAAATGTGCTTCTAAAACAGGGTTGCTTACAATCGGTCCACGATTTGGGGGCGCTGTTGATGATGCTGCTCGCTACTTCAAGGATGCTTGTGACAGGGTATGATCAATAGGCCTTTCTTATGAAGCTGGTATACTTTAGCTTTTGATACCCATCTAGAATTTCAACATGCATAACTCTGTTTTTTTTTTTCACTTGTTGCAGAGTCTTACACCTTATGAGTTTGTAGAAAGTATGAAGAAGAAAGGCATTCGTGTGCCAGGAATAGGGCACAGGTAATGCATACTTCCTGTTTGTGTGCTAATTTATAATTATTATGTTTTTGCCATAAAAATCTAAATGTATGAAGCTTGGTTTGGGTCTGCAAAATAGAATCAAGAGCAGGGATAACAAAGATAAGAGAGTCGAATTGCTACAGAAGTTTGCTCGCACGCATTTTCCTTCTGTGAAATACATTGAATATGCTGTACAAGTTGAAGACTACACCCTCACCAAGGCAAATAACTTGGTTCTAAACGTGGATGGTGCAATTGGGTCCCTTTTCTTGGACCTTCTTGCTGGAAGTGGAATGTTCACCAAACAAGAGATTGATGAAATTGTGGATATCGGCTATCTGAATGGGCTTTTTGTTCTGGCACGTTCCATTGGTCTGATTGGGTGAGTTTAGTTCAATACTATATAATTTTCATCAAGTGCAATTTTTTATTTTAACATCTTGTAGAGCAAAGCAGTTTTTGAATACACGTACATATATATACAAATAGTTAGACGATGTTAATGTTCCTCTTTAAAAATTTCAGGCATACGTTTGACCAAAAGAGATTGAAGCAGCCGCTCTACCGCCACCCATGGGAGGATGTTCTTTACACAAAGTGAGGGGATTTAGTTTGACTGAAGAACTTCTCCATGCATTAAATCAGCAATATGCTGGGACATAGTGCATAATACTGGAGGGATATATTCTTTTTGGTTTTGTTTTTGTGCTGTTAGACTAGTGTTACGGTCTATTGTTTGCTAGTCATCTTCCACTGTAAGTTATTTATATTAAAATTCCGTTAAGAAATAATTTAGTCTATTTTAAAGTTTTTCTTTTTTCTTTATTAAAACTTTGATCCCTGATCTAATTGTGGCTTCAAAAAGGAGCAATCACTAAGTTCGAGCGCATTATTTTGTAATTTGCACCTGTATGTTTATGACTTTATGCTCAAGTAAGAAAGAATTGTAATCTTGTAAGTTGCAATAAAGTTGTTTCTGTGTGGCACGACTGCACGGTGCACCCACAAGTCAAAGCTAGCTTCACCTATTTTCACGTACATTTCTTAATCTACTTTTTAAGCGATTGAATAATTTGTTGCTGCTTTAGCAACATCGGATTCGGCATAACTACCCTAATTTGTGTAAACATCTCTTAAATTAATCGTACATAATCTCATTATTTGAGAAAGGGAAGGGGAAAAAGCTAACTGTGGGATGTAATAACAACTCAGTTCCGCTAAGCATATCTTACAATACCAATTGTTTGCTCCTAGAGATGGATCACCCATGGCAGGAAATAGTGATGCGACTATCACAATCATAAAACGAGGCTTTCTGTTTAAGGCAAAGGGAAAATTTCAAGTTTTGAACACTGCAGCCTTCACTTCCCTTTAAAAAGTAATATAATTATAGATACACCTAAAATAGGAAAATATACCTAGATTCCATTTTGTTCATTGTATCAATGTATCTTTCAAGCCTGGCAAAATTGTGTGCGTGCACGCCCTTATGGCTTATTGATGATGTGCACGAAACCAACTCCTACTAAATAAACCTACCTCTACCTAAGTACCTAGTTTCTCAAAAGAGAGGGAGATAAAGCCCGATTTTTTTTATATATTCTTTTTCCTTTTCCAGCATCGCACTAGGGTAAATTAACCCACTTATTTATGAATGAACCATATCATTTACTCAATTGTTATACTATATTTAATGATTTGTTGTTTGATTGTTCTAGAATTGATTACATTTCTGTCATGAATATATGAGAAAATTTATCTAATATTACTTCAATATATTCAAATTTAGGGAAGTGTTAGGTAAACAATGACTATCTTGAACAACATGAACAACCATCAATCAAATAAAAATACATTACACCTTAATTTAATGTTACTAATTAAATTTACTCTTTTAACCCTATTAATTCACATTGTTTACATATTGTTCAAAAATGTTGTTGGTTACTTATACTTTTTCATTTGTTATCCTTATAGTCACCAAAAAAAATTTTATTATCCTTACTATTTATAAATGATCATTTTTTAGTTTTAATATATAATTCGTTATGTTTCTTTAGCTTTTTAATTTTATAACAAACTATTATGATAATTTTGTGTAAATTTTATTTAAATTTAATTCAAAATGTAAATTTTTTAGATTAAAAAATAACAATAAAAGTTACAAATAAATTATCTTAAATTCATTACTCGATTGATAATTATATAAATAATTGGGATAAAATTTGTATGTTAATCCATTACTCAAGATGTTAACAATATATAAACATTTCTTTTTAACATTGATAGTGAATTTGTTGCATTTTAGATTTTTTTTAAAGGCCTATACATCCAAATATTTTTTCATCTAAGTTTTATATAAGTAGGTCTAACACCAACAAAAATTACTCTCATTAAAAAAGCGTCATTACACGCGCTTTATCTTCTTCTCCTCCGTGCGCTTTTTCTTCTTCTTCTCCCCTGTGCTTCTTCTTCTTGTACTTTCAAATACGCGCATACGTCATCTTTTTTTTTTCAAATTCACGTATACCTCCTCCTCCTTCTTCTTCGCTCACGCATATTCTTCTTCTTCTTTTTCTCCTTCTCTTTCTCTTCTTCTTCTTCTCCTCTTTCGTTATCGTCATCACCAACAACACCAACATTTTGCTAATGGATTATTTTTTCAATCGAATTGAATTGAATGGACGTAGGTGTTTTGAATCTGAATCGAGTTGAATTGAATTGATAATCTCTAAATTGTACTCAGAGGTGTTTCGAATTTGATTTTATATAATGGATTATGTTTCGTTCATCCAGTACTATACAATTGTTTCAGCATGAGTATGCGTTCGGTTCATTATGCATTTGATTTTATATAATGGATTATGTTTCGTTCATTTAGTACTATACAATTGTCTCACCATGAGTACGTGTTCGGTTCATTATAGAAAAAGTTGTTTGAATTTGATTTTATATAATGGATTATGTTTCATTCATTGAGTACTATACAATTGTTTCTGTTCGGTTCATTATGCAGAAAGCTGTTCGAATTTGAATTTATATAATGGATAATGTTCTATTCATTTAGTAGTATACAATTGTTTCACCATAATAACATGTTCGGTTCATTTTTATTATGCACAATTTAAAATTCTTCCTCCTCATCTTCTACTGCTTCTTCACTAGAGAGAGAAGGAGGACAGCAGCAACAACAAACAACAAAAGAATGATGATAAGAAGAAAATACTTGAAGGAGAAGGAACGCGAAAAAGAAGAATGAGGAGGAGGAACCCAAAGAAGAAGACGCTCCGTGCTTAAACGAGTGTGAGAAGAAGAAGAAGCGCGTGGGAGAAGAGAAGAAGAAGAGAAGAAGCGTGAGAAAAGAAGAAAGCCAAAAAAACGCGTGACCTAAAATTATTTGGATGAACTTAGATGCCAAAATTGCTTATAAATATGGAGAATATCTCTTTTTTTTAATAATTATTTTGTTTAATTCGTATTTATTATGAGAAACTTTCATTTTTTTTATTTTCTTATCATACTTAGATAATAATCATTAAAAAAAAATCATAAAAGATATTTGTTCCATGATATAAATTTTGTCAATGATATAAAATTTCCCGAACTATTTTGGTAGTTTAAAGATAACAAAATGATGTGTGTGAAATGTGAAGATATTAGTAGTTTTTCTATTCATATAGTTTTTGTGATAAAGTTATTTAAATACTAGTATTAATAACTTTGAATAGCACTTTGATGCCAAAAGTATTTTGGAACAAATAAATAAAATTCATTAAATAAAGTCTCTTATAATAAACTCAGTCCGGATTTGGTCAAATTTTGATTTTTCAAAAGTAATTTATTATTAAAGTATGAATACTAAGAGAGATTATTAATGTATAAATACTATTAGTACCTTTACTACTTTTGTTTATTGGATATTGTGTAATACTAATAAATGACAGTTTTATAATAAAATATAAAAAGATAGCTAATATAATTTTTTTTGCTAATACAAGCCCAAGTCAACTAATATATTAAGATTTAACTCTGGAAAAGACAGGATAAACATAAATAAAATAGAAATGACTCCTAAGGTTGAGAACAGTTTACTATAACAATTGCACATAATTCTATTATGTTTTGCAGTATTTCGATTTGTATTATCTTGACTGATATTAAAAAGGTTGAGATAAATAAGAGCGGAGAGCTAGAAATAGTTAATACCTTAAAAGGCTTTTGGCTTGTGAAACTGATGGCCTGACATGACCCTGTTGTGCCTTGGTGGGTTAGTCTTGGCAACATCCACTACTATCATCCATCCATTAATAATCTTGCCATTCATCTCTTTCAATGCTGCGCTTGCAGCCTCCTCTGTGGTGTACTCAACAAATGCATAACCCTTGGACCTTTTGGAAATTTTATCCATAATGATTTTGACTTCAACAAGATCACCAAAGCCTTCAAATGCTGCGCGTAAGGTTTTCTCAGATGTATAAAACGATAGTCCTGTCACAAAAAGCTTTTTCGTTCGCAGGGGAGCTGCCTGACTTGCTTCAAAAGATTTTTGCACACTCAAACTGTTTTCCAAGTTATTACCTTCATAATCCTTATTTTCTGACTCAAAATTATTATCTGGTTGAACTGATAAGATACCAGGCACACCAGCTAACTCCTGTGCACAGTCGTCATCAAGTTCACAGCAAAAACCAAATATTTTTTTCCAAGAAACATGATATATGCACATCTGAGCATCCTTCTCGTTTCCCATGACCTTGGTCAATATTTGAACAAAATAATCGACCATCTGAGCCTTTGTAACAATCCCAACAGCAGGTTTATCAATTCTAACAAGCCAATGCTTTGAATTCTCAAGAAAGAATAACATGTTGGTTTCAAATTGTAGTTTTGAATTCGATAGCAGACCTTCTTGACCACTTGATAGACTATAGTCCTTTTCCGAAGAACTGAAATCCGGATCAGGCCTAACTAACAAGACCCCCGGTAAACTTGTGAGTTGGGAGGTTATTTGTGGATCAATGTCACAACAGAAACCAAAGTGTGTATCGTAGGAAGCATCATATATACACATTTGAGCATCTCTCTCACTAGCAAGGACTTTGTGGAGAGTGCTGGCGTAATAATCGATGAGTTGTGACTTGGAAGTGACACCGTGAGGTGGAGGCTCCATGAGTACCATCCAGTGGCGGTTCTTCTGTGTGGTGGAAGGGTATAGTGTTGCTGTTGCTGCTATACTTCTTGAAGATGAAGAAGAAGATGAATAAAGATTGCAATGTTTGCTCCTATTATTGGGTAGTGAAAGGCCCTGAATTTGGGTTGTTGCTACTTTTGGTTTCAGAAAGGCAAATGTATGAAATTTGATGAATGTGACACAAAAAGACATAACTTCCATTTTTTTTTCCCTTTTGGATAAGAAAAAGGGCTAACCCGAAACTAGAGGTGTTTGCGGTGCACTTTGGTTTGGTTTTCGGTTTTTTAAACTGTTTCGACTCTGGAACTGCACAGAAGGCGACGGCGCTGCGAACGGTGGAAGGAAACGGTGGCTACGGAGGAAGGCAACGGAGGCGGCGGCTACGGAACGGAGGAAGGCGAGAAGGCGACCGCACTGCCACTGTTGCTGTGTCGCGAGGGCTGAACGGGATGCCACTGTTGTTGTGTCGCTCCGCCGGCGAAGAGTGGAGGGGTCTTGGGCTATGACTAAGGAGAGTGGAGAGTGGAGAGCTCTATCACACATTCACACTGTTGGTGGCGCTGGACTGCGTGTGTGACTCTGGAGATGTTATCAGATATAATAATTTTTGACGGTACTACGTTGACATAATTTAGATTTATCAATTTTAATAAGGTTAACCATTTTATTATAGTAAAATTAGCCATAAATTTATTTTGGTTGGCTAAACTTTCAGAGACTTTAGAGAAAAATAAACACATAATTTATTTCATATTCGGTTTAATTCTATTTTATAAATAGAAGGTACTTAAGTTATTTATATAAGTGGAAGAAGGAAAAGCCTTCATAACTTAGACGATGTGAGACTAATACATAACACAAAGTTCACTATTTTAAACAATATGAAACTTGTGTTCCCTTATTACAATTAACTAATATAATTAACTTACTAACTCTACTTGCTCCCACATCAATTTCGAGTCAAAATATTATTATACTAGCCACCTCTTTATATTCTATTGTACATCTGTCATTTATTAATGTTACATAATACTCAATAAATAAAAAATATTAAGAGTATTAATAATATTCATACATTAATATTTATTTATTAAAAGTAACATTTTAAATATAATTCTTTAAAAGTTGTAAAAACTATATTTGGTAAATTAAAACAAACAAAAGACAGAGACTTTTAATAAGTACAAACTAAAAAAAATTGTATTTGGTAAAATTATTTTTAATATTTAAAATAAGAATAAAGTGATAAATACGTTTTTAAAGATTTTGACAAATTAGTCATTGAAAAAAAACACTAATAAAGTCTCATTGAAAAAAAACACTAATAAAATCTCATAAGATAATAAATATGAATAAGTTATATTTAAATTAAGACTTTTTATCCTAGTCATAATGTATCTCTCAGTTATTGTAAAAAATTTTATTAGTATTTCTTTTAGAAACTAATTTATTTGAAGCGTAAATTTTTAAGGATTTATTTGTTATTTTATTTTAAAATAATCTTAATAAATATAAATATATAAAAAATATATAAATATAAATATTCATTAATATATCAATTTATATGAAAATTTCTCTAATTTTAAAAGTATAAAGTAATCTTAAAAAATAATTTATATCAATTTTTTAAAACATCACTAACTTTTCAAAAATAAAAATAAAACACATACACAATATATTTTAAATTTATAAAGCACAGATAATTTTTTGTTAAATTGATAACTCAAAAAAACATATTTGAGTAAAGAGTAATCACGAAATTAGTTAAATTGAAGTCTAATAGAAGTAAAGTAGTATTGTGTTTTCACTTTTCACACACAATAGGATTTGAATAATAAAAGAGTATTTTGCTTCTAGAAAACATGTCCATACCTCGTGCTCATGATATGATGTAACACAATCATCATTAATTATGAAGGTAATAAAATAAATTTTAAATATTACTTTTAAAATATGGATATGCTTTTTTTGCTCTCCATATAATTTAATTATACTAAGGTATTATGTCATAACTTATAAATCAATATTTTTTTTTAAAATACTTCAATCAATTGAAATATGTAGTTAAAAAACTTAAAAAAAAAATCCCATAGATTCTTCTGTTTTAATGACACATTTCTTTTTGTGATAATCAGATTTATCTACCCAAAACAGTAGACACAAAACTATATTTGATTTAGACAGCTTTAATGCAACAGACTTTTGATTTCTAGGACCAAATGGCGACTATGTATCTTTATAAGTAAAAAAATTGAAACATTCCGTGGAGGAAAGAAATGAAAAAAAAATGTGAGAAATAAAAATATAGGTATTTTGTTTTTCTAATATGTCCATAAACATGAAGATATCAGTCCAATGAACATAACCCGAAAATGGAAGGAAAAAAAAGTATTTGCAGACAAAAGAAAAACTTGAAGAGAAAAAAAAGGAAATATCATGTACTGAATAAAACTAGAAAAAAAAAATGGAGCCTTCTGAGAGAAAATATAATCAATAAATATAATAAAATAAAAAGTGCTAACTTGGTAATGTGAGAATGAACCAATATCAAAGAAGCAACTTATAATAAAAAGACAGAATAAGTTTACGACAGTGAAGCAAATTCTCTAATGGCCGTTAGGAATGGTGACGCGCTCTGCAGATTGGACTATAGGCTTCTGTGCTTTACACGCGCGAGTTGGCGCGTGGAAGTGTTACTATATCATTAACTCTTGCTTTGCTCCAAATAGCTGGATTGAGATATATTAATGATAAGACCAAAGAACAGTTAACTTCATACACAACACAATACCAGGGTTGAAGAAGAAGCAGATAAACCAGGAAATGCAAGCAATAAAAAGAGACATTTTTTAAAAAATATGTATAATAAAAAAAAAATTTAAATAACGTCTGGCTTTATTGACCGGAGGAGAGAGAGAGAGAGAGAGAGTCAGAGATATTGACATAGGACATCCAATTGAAAAAAATGATGAGAAATAAAGTTTGTCTAATCAATTTCAACCCATAACATATCTCTTTCTGGTTTCTGTTAGCATTCTGAGAGAGAGAGTGTGTGTGAGTTAGTGAATAATAAAGCTGGAGACTTTTTCTTTATGGGGTGTGGGTGTGTGGAAGTGTGAGATGGAAATGAATGTTGTTATTGGTGGGAGGCACATCTAAAAAACAAAGATTGAGTTGAATTTGTGTGAAGAGAAGAAGAAGAAGGAAGAAAAGAAAAAATGGGAACGCCACCAACGGAAGAGCTTATGAAGAAGATCGAGCAGCTAGAGGAAGGTCACGAGCATCTCAAGCAAGAGATGTCAAGGCTCAAGCTTTCTGATGCCACCAGAAGCCACCACCACCACCATCGCCAGAGGTCTCACTCCGTCTCTCCGCAGCGTTCTAGATTGGGTGCACCGCCGAAGAGGGGACCCGCCGATGGAGCCTCAGCTGCCGCATGGAAGAGAGGCTCTTGTTCCTTTAAGCAATCTTCACCTCTGCAGAGAGAGAGTCGCAGTGATCCCAAAAAAGAAGGTGAAGGAGGTGGTGGTGCAAAGTGTGGTCCTTCCGCCGTGAATTTTACTGATAGACAGTATCTTAATATTTTGCAGTCAATGGGACAGTCCGTTCATATATTGGATCTTACCTCTCGGATAATCTACTGGTCAGTCTTTCTATTTTTGTTTAGAAGTTTTCATTTTGTTGCAATGGGGTGTGGTTAAGTATTATTATGGGTTGTTGAATTGTGTATATATGATTTGGATTTTGGAGATGACAAGTCCTTAGCTAAAAATGGATGTGCATGTTGGTTTTGATATGGTCTGTCCTGTATTGTCTTGTTGATTGCATGAATTATGGGGAGTGAGGGACCTACATTTAGAGTTTTTTCCGCCCCTTCACTCTCTTGGATTTGATTTGCAATGATTTTGCAGGAACCCAAGTGCCGAAAATCTGTATGGTTATGCTGCGGAGGAAGCTCTTGGGCAGGATGGGATTGAGCTGATTGTTGACCCCAGGGATTTTGCCTTGGCTGATGATATTGTGAACCGTGTCGTAATGGGAGAGAGCTGGACTGGGCAATTCCCGGTCAAGAATAAGATGGGAGAGCAGTTCTTGGTGGTGGCGACGAATACTCCTTTCTATGATGATGATGGAAGTTTAGTTGGGATTATCTGTGTCTCGAGTGATTCGCGGCTCTTCGTTGAAACGAGAGTTCCGTGCTTGGGTGCAAACAATGCCGAATCAGGTTCAGGCTCTAGGCCTCTTAGAAGTAGCATTTCAAATAAACTTGGCCTTGATACTCAGCAGCCTCTCCAAACTTCTATAGCATCCAAGTTCTCGAATTTGGTTAGTGCTGTAACTTTCATGTTTCTGTAATTTATACTAGTATAGCATAGCATGTCTTGATGTTAGAACCATTAAACAGGCATCAAAGGTAAGTAACAAAGTTAAGTCAAGAATCCGGACCGGAGAAAATAACGGTGATCGTGAAAGCGGGAACGGAGGAAGTCATCAATCTGAGCATAGTTTCTCAGAAGTTGGTGTTGCAGACCACAGAGAGGATGCTAATTCCAGTGGAGCTAGCACACCCAGAGGTGATGTGATGCAGTCCCCTTTTGGTATATTTTCTCATGGTGAGGAAAGATCCCAAGGAAAAACTTTGAAAGAATCTGCCGATGATAGTGAAGGAAAATCTATTCACAAGATTATAACGTCTAGGGCTGAAGCATGGATTCAAAAGAAAACAATGGCATGGCCATGGAAAGCAAATGATCAAGAAGGATCGGAGGCAAAGGATGTCCGTGTTGCTGTGTCTTTCTTGTCAAATGATCATCAAGAAAATCAGTCAGTTAATCAGAAGCAAGAACGACAAGGAGGTGAAAGGAATCGCCCTAGTAACAATGAGACTTCAGGATCCTGGTCCTCGTCCATCAATATTAACAGCACAAGTAGTGCCAGCAGCTGTGGAAGTGCCGGAAGTTGTGCTGTCAATAATAAAGTGGATGTGGACACTGATTGCTTGGATTATGAAATTTTGTGGGAAGACCTGACTATTGGAGAACAAATTGGACAAGGTAGTCATGCTCTTAACTAAAGCATTTATTTGTTAATAATCAGTTATAGAATAAGTTTTTGACATTCTTGACTCTTGAGAAAAAAACCGTTTGACAGTAATGCATGCTTTAACAAAAGAACTAGTATTTACCAGAAAGAATGTTGACATGTTAGCTGTAATTGGACTTCTTATGTTTGAGTTGGTTGATTCTTTATGGATTTCTGGTCATTTTTATATAGCACCTACTTGCATTTTGCATTCTTATGCTTTACCTGTTTACCACTTTATTTTTTAATTGCAGGTTCCTGTGGAACTGTATATCATGCTCTGTGGTATGGATCAGTATGTATTTTTCTCTTCTTTTAGTTTATGGTTTTGATACATGCATAATGCATTATTCTGGGACTTAATAATGTAGAAAAACTTAAGATATCAACAACAATTTTCTTTTCATATATACATGTACATACATTCAGAATTTGCAACTAGAAGGTTCTTTAATGTGTGAACTGAGCATTATTAAATATTAAGTTAAGGGATCACAGCATTTCTAGAAGGATTGTAAACCTGACAATGTTTGAATAAGCTTTTTAAACATTCAGAAACTACACAGACAACTTATATTGTTATTTTTCAGGATGTTGCGGTCAAGGTATTCTCAAAGCAAGAATATTCAGATGATGTGATACTTTCCTTCAGACAAGAGGTATGCTTTCACGTAGTCTCTTTTGCTGATTTGGTTAGAACACAGATTATAAATGTGTTTTTATTCATCTTTTTTCTTTTCTTTTTTAATAAGGTTTCTGTTATTAAAAGGCTTCGGCACCCAAATATTCTTCTCTTTATGGGGGCAGTGACTTCACCTCAACGTCTCTGCATCGTGACAGAGTTTCTCCCACGGTTTGTTCTGAACCTCTCTTATGACCCATTTAATAGCATTTTGATGATGTTTTTGTTTTGCAAGTCAAAAGAGTATTCAGTTGGGCTGATTAGTGTTCTGTGCATTCCTTTTTGAATCCAGTGGAAGCTTGTGTCGCTTGTTACACAGAAACACGCCGAAACTTGACTGGAGACGACGAGTTCATATGGCCTTGGATATTGTGAGTATTCGGTAATAGTATTTGCCATCAGAACCCTGACTTTTGTTGATGCCTTAGAAAATTTCTGTGTTTGAAGTACTGTTGTATGCTTACAGAATACTTTCTGTCTGCAGGCACGAGGTGTGAATTATCTTCATCACTGCAATCCACCTATCATCCATAGAGATTTGAAGTCATCAAATCTTCTAGTTGATAAGAATTGGACTGTAAAGGTGTGCTACTCGCTACTTTTCAACATTTTCTGTAATGTTGGGTTGTACTGTTTCAAACTTTCACTTGATTGCTTGATGATTCTAGCATTGCTGTTTTTTATTGTTATTATTATTATTTGGGTACATGTTTCTATCATTGTCTTCAATGAAGCTAGATAATATCATCACATGTCTTTACAGGTTTGTGACTTTGGTCTTTCACGTCTTAAGCATGAAACATTTCTCACGACGAAGACAGGGAGGGGCACAGTAGGTTCATCTGTCTCTCTTTATGTTTTGGCTGCTAAAAAAATTGTCAACACATCTTTCTGATTGTAGCATTTTTCTGTTTTGTAGCCACAATGGATGGCACCAGAAGTTCTTCGTAACGAACCCTCAGATGAGAAGTATGTCCTCCAACCTATGTCCTCTTTGATTTCTGTCAAATGTTGTTAAAGAAATTTGAGTCCTTGAAAACTCATTTTGCTTGTCCTTGGGAACTTCAGGTCCGATGTATACAGCTTTGGAGTAATATTATGGGAACTTGCAACCGAAAAGATCCCTTGGGATAATCTCAACTCAATGCAGGTATTGCTTTCATGCTTATGTAAACCTTGAAAGTATCTTGAAAAAAATAGATACTCAAACTAGAATGATAGACATCACATGAATTGTGTATCACTTTGGGTGCATATAGATTAATTGTTCGTCTAGGAACATTGCAGGTGATTGGAGCCGTGGGGTTCATGGATCAGCGACTTGAAATTCCAAAAGATGTTGATCCACGATGGGCTTCTATAATTGAGAGCTGCTGGCATCGGTGTGCATGCTCGTCTCTTTGTTAAAAAACTATTTTTATTTCTCATCCAAAAGAAATAGTATTATAACTTACAACTTCATCTGTTTCTACCAGTGATCCAGCTTCCCGTCCAACATTCCGGGAACTACTCGAGAAGCTTAGAGAGCTGCAAAGGCAGTATGCCATTCAGCTCCAAGCTGCTCGATCGGCCGGAGGGGAAAGCCCCCAAAAGGAGTCCTAGACAGTAGACACAACCTTGGAGCTATTTTCTTTTGTCGTGTGTTCGAGGCATAAGGATATTTTTGGCACATACTTTACCAAACGAGTAAATGAATTGATCCAAAGAGATGGTCTTGGAATCATTTAGAATTGGTGCTCTGAATTCTTTGTTCATCAACATTTACCTTACAATGAAGGGAGATGGCTGGAATGATTGGAAAAATAATAGATGGGGAGATTGCTAAACTTTTGATGGTGATTGGGTTAGTCATTTTATTTTTCTTTAGTGACACCATAATGTTTCTTCAATTCATTGGTGGTGATGCTTGTAACTGAGTCTTTTTCAATTGGATTTGATTATTCCCACGGCCTCAAAAAAAAAATATATATGTAGTCTTTCTATGCAAAAAGTTTGCACCACTACTTAAAAGTTGTACAGCTGATAGTGAAACCAAAAGGGAAAGAAAAATAGTTTTCATTTGACTAGTAGATCAGAAGAAGAAAGTTTGTCATCTTTATAAAAGTGTTGTTAGCTATAGTTGGATCTGTATCATTATCCACTTAAGCAACGAATTGCTACTTAGTCTTAGCCAAATCCCATTGTCATTTGAAAATTATTCAGAATTTGATTGACCTGTTTTGATTTCAACTAATTGAATAATTATAGTCATAGATACTTTTAGTCAAATGCATGCATTTACATTCTATGGCTGACTGCTTTTCTTAATATTGGATGTAGATGGTAATCAGTGGCTAAGAGAAGGGGGATTGAATCTTAGCCCCTTTTTTGTTGTATATTAATTTCTGCTTCTTTAAATTATTTTAGGAGATATTTCTACTTTTTGTCTCATAACCAGTCAAGAGACATTTTTTTTGTCTCGTAACCGATTAGGAGATATTTTTTAATTTTATCTCCAGTGCAACAGAAACAGAATAGAAGTAGAAGAGAGAGAGAGAGAGAGATTTACACCCAGAAGTATCCTAATTTAGTTGCTAACTGCAATGCAGTCTACATCCAGTCTCCATCACAATAATGACGGAATTTTATTATAATCATCAGATTACATATACCAATTTTTTCCTAGGAACTACCCATTCCTATCTGGGACAAATCAAGATTCTATCCCTAAATCTGAACTTGATTTGGTCACATACTAAGTTTTCAACCGCAAAGTTCTAACCCAACTTGCAAAAGAATCCCCATAGGATCATGAAACACAATAAATAAGTGTACAAAAAAACTCTGAGACATCTATGACTTTTTCTCTAATATTGATCACGGCCTTTTTTCTCTCATTGACTTTTTCTTACAAACCTCACCATGTTTGCCTTTTACCATGAGACTCAGACAGACAATACTAAGAAAAAGAAAACAAAATGAACATCTTTGAAGGAGAAGAACTCAGGAAGCTTGGGTAGCTATGAGAACTCTGTGCTTTCACTTTCTCTTCTTGTCTCAACCCTTGGCCGTTCATCCTTATTATAGAAGGGGAAGTTTTTAAGGTTAAAACCGGTTCAACCAAGTCAGTAACATCTTCTCCAACACACAGCAGCGGTTCAGACAGAGAGAAGAGAGAGGGAAAACCGAAAAGCAAACCAACATGCATGTACCTCTCTCATCCATTCTCATCAAGCTTCTTCATTCTCAGCCCTTGATCTTAACTTTGGCTCCAAGAAAGAATATTGACCCTTGATGAATCTCTGATCCTTGATAGCTCCTTCCTTTCTATATTTGCTTCTTCTTTTACGTAGCTCCAGTAGCTACCTTCTATCTTGGATGAACAAAAATAGAAACGAACTTTACCATAGAGATCTTCTTCTCTGACCGAGGCCGATTGCTTCTATTCTTGGTATGAAGATCTTGAAGCTTCTTCTTGAAATCTTGCTTTTAGTGGCAAAGATCTTAGCCACACCATGCTTCAAATCTTCCTTTTGCAAATGCCATAATCAACCTAGCCTTTTTCTTCTTCATAGTTTTACTGTTTTTTCTGTACTTCTCTTTTCTCTGATAATTTGTTCACTCTTCTTTTCTGAGTGAAGTGACAGCCGAAACAATAAGAGAGGGAAGAGAGAGAAGAAACAAAGCATTCAATGTAAAATTAACTCAATTTAATTTTATGTTTCAGATACCTATGCAAGCAATTAATCCATTTGAATTTTGAATTCTATTCCACAATGGGAAGTAGATAACCGTGAAACTTTTAATGCAAATAATTTGAATTGAATTGATTTTTGGTTACCAAGGCATAAAGTCACGTGTCAGACTTTTGGTTACCAAAGAGTAAAGTTAATTGAGTTGAAAATAACCAAGGCATGGAGCAACGAAGCATGCTTTTGAAATCTTTGGGCCATTTTGAGTTTCTTTGCCTTTTAGCCACTTGAAGTGAACAATTAATATTGGGCTTTGAGAGACTTAGGCTCTTTTGGTTTCCTTTCTCTTTTAATATTCAGTCACTTGAAGTGAACAATTATTATTGGGCTAAGCATGTTTAGTAACCAAACTGGACTTTCATCACTTGAACCAAGATAACAATTTTATTTTTCTTCCTGCACACTAAAAATATCAAACAACCCATTGAAAGTTATTAAATAAGACATTTAATAATAATTTTAATAATGTTTGATCATCATTTAATTAAATATAAGTTTTTCAAACTCAACAATCTCCCCCTTGATGACAAACATTATTAAAATTGAATTGAAAGGATTAGGATTAGAAAACTTTCCTTAAAAATATTCAAAATCTCTCCCCCTTTTGGTAAGCTCCCCTTTAATGTGTACCTAATTTAACAAGATAATCAAGGAAGCAACACCTGTATCCATGCTCAAAAGAGTTCCAAAAAGAATTTAAAAAAAAATGGAGCTTTTAAAACAGAACCAGATTTTCATAAGTGAAAAGGATTATCGAAACATCTTAATATAAATCCGTAATTCATCACACATGTACTTGAGCAGATTATTATATTCAAAGCTCAGATGGAAATTAATCCACTAATATAAAATGCTTAACACAATAAATTAGAGCATGAAAACAGAGTAGAGCATATCAAAGCAGGGCTTAAAACAGATCATAAAACAGAGCATAAATAGAGCTCAGCTAAAAAATAATGAAACAGAGCATAAACTGAATCAGAGCTATATCAGAGCAACCAGCAACCCCAATTTCAATTTCAATTCAGCTTTTTTTTAATCTTTTTCTCCCCCTTTTGTCATCAAGGAGGGACCTGCAAAAAAATGGAGAAAAACAATGCAGTCCATAATAATTCAAGCATAAAATAAAACAGCATCAAAGTTAAGTTTGGTACAGTCATCCAAGACAAATGAAAATAGTTCCACTGAGTCAAATACACAAAGAGCAAAATAACAGAACATTCAGCAGCAGCAACAACAAGGAGCAAACTTAGGCATCAAAATTTTCTTCATTAGATTCCAAAACATCATCTTCTTTCTTGAAAGGAGTCATGTCCTCATCAACTGAATCCAAATGCTTTAAGAGCAAGTTTACCCTTTCAGGAGATTTTAGCCAAGCCTTTTCATTTTGCAATGCAAGCTTTCTAGCTTCTTTACTAGATTTTACCATTTGCTTGGTCATGGTAGCAAACTCCAAGAGAACATTTTTACCTTTAGCATGTTGCGGTACACCACCACCTTTGATTGAGAACACTTTATTCTCAACATGCTCATTACTCAAATTAACATTAAAATGCTCAATCAAGCAAGTCAAAAACATACCATATGGCAAGTTACTCCTTTTATCACTTTTCACACAGTCATAAGCTAAAGATATGGGAATGGAGTTCAAAACAGTATAAAGAACAAGGGTGTCACAAACAGCTACCCTCTAATATGATCCACTTTTTAGGAGTAAAAGAACTATCATTAATGCTAGGAACAAACCTTCTCTTTTAAAGCAAAATCATTAATGAAAACGGTTTTCAAAAATTAATTTGAATTTTTAAAAAACATGAAAACTGAAAATACAAGTCATGAGGAATGACAAAAGATTAAAACTGACATGACTTGAAATGGAGTAAAGTGATGGTATGTTGAAAAATTAATTTCAAAAATTAAAAGAGTTTTATGATTTAAAGATAATGAGCCCATATCATGTGAACAAAGTTTGTCTTACATAGGCCTAAAAGGTGGTTACAGCATGTTGGGCAATAGGGCACAGTTCTTCATTTTTAATCCACAAATTTTCTGGGCTTTATATAAGTCTTCCTTTAAAGAGTTCATCACTTGTCCAGATTTTTCTCCCTGCTGCTTACGAGACAAAAATAAACAGAGGCATAAAAATTATATTTTTTCAACAAAACTCAAATCCATCATCCCCAAACTGTTCCTCAATGAACAAAATCTATCTTCACACAGTGGTTTAGTAAAGATGTCAGCAAGTTGCTCTTCAAATTTAACAAATTGGATATCAATAGTACTATTTTGCATATGTTCCCTAATAAAGTGATATCGAACCTCAATGTGCTTGGTTCTAGAGTGCAGTACAGGATTTTTTGAAATGTTTATTACACTCATGTTATCACAAAACAGAGGTATACTATTGATTTTCAATTTGTAATCTTCCAATTGAGTTTTTAACCAAATGAATTGAGAGCAACATGCAACGGCTAATATATATTCAGCTTCAGCCGTGGACAGAGCAACTGTGGCTTGCTTCTTGCTTGACCACATGTTTAGTGAGCTTCCAAAGAAGCAACACATTTCGGAAGTGCTTCTTCTATCCACTCGGTCTCCCGCATAATCTGCATCACAAAACCCTACTGCACACAATTTATTAGATTTAGGATACCACAAGCCAAAATCACATGTGCCTTTAATGTATCTAATGATTTTTTTAACGGCCAAAAGATGTGATTCTTTTGGGTGAGATTGAAACCTTGAGCACACACCCAGACTTTGAACAATATCCGGTTTAGAGGATGTAAGATACATGAGGGATCCTATCATTTCTCTATACTTTGTTTCATCCACATCCTTCCCATTTTCATCCTTGTCAAGTTTTGTGTTTGGATGCATAGGAGTTCCATTGGTTTAGAATTTTCAAGACCAAGTTTCTTGATTAACTCTTTGACATATTTACCTTGGTGAATAAAAATACCATTAGGAGTTTGTTTAATTTGAAGACCAAGAAAGAAGGTTAATTCTCCCATTAAACTCATTTCAAACTCACTAATAATAAGTTTTCCAAACTCTTCACACAAGGATTCATTGGCCGAGCCAAACACAATGTCATCCACATAAACTTGAACAAGCAAGATATCATCATTAGATTCTTTTATAAATAAAGTAGTATCGGTGGTACCCCTTTGAAATTTATTTTCCAACAAGAAGGCACTAAGCCTTTCATACCAGGCTCTTGGAGCTTGCCTAAGGCTATAAAGAGCCTTAGAGAGTTTAAAAACATGATTTGAAAACTCTTTGCTTTCAAAACCGGGGGGCTGAGCCACAAATACTTCCCTATCTATAAAACCATTAAGGAAAGCACATTTAACATCCATTTGAAATATTTTAAAGTCCTTGTGGGTAGCATAGGCAAGAAGCAACCTAATTGCTTCCATTCTTGCTACCGGAGCAAATGACTCATCAAAATCAATATCTTCCTCTTGATCGTAACCTTGGGCCACTAGTCTAACTTTGTTACAAACAATACTATCATCCTCACCTAATTTATTTTTGAAAATCCATTTTGTACCGGTTACCTTCTTACTATTTGGATTTGGTACAAGAGTCCAAATCTCATTCTTTTCAAATTGGGCTAGCTCTTCTTTCATGACTTTGACCCATGAAGGGTCTTTAAGAACTTGCTTCACATTGAGAGGCTCCAATTAGGACAAGAAGACAACATTGCTTGACTCGGTTTGCTTCTTGCTTGAGGATCTTGTGGTTATGCCTTGAGAAAGATCACCAATGATGAATTCATGTGGGTAATCCTTCAAGAATTTTCATTCACGTGGCTTTTGAGGAAAGTTTCTGTCTTGACGAGTTTCAATAGACAGCTCTGTTCTAAATTCTTTGGCTTGTTCAAGAGACAAAACTGAATTGTCTCTTCCATCTTGATGAGATATTTCTGGACGGACAGATTCATCACTTGGGACAATTTTGGATTTTTCTTGACTTTCTTGATGGTTCACGTCAGCTTCACTTTCTGCATCATCATCTAAAGAGGCACTGGAAATTGAATTAGTATCACAAAAAGTCACATGTATAGATTCCTCAATAGTTCTATGTTCTTTGAGATAAACCCTAAATGCTATGCTAGTGGTAGAGTATCCAACAAACATTCCTTCGTAAGATTTTGGATCAAATTTTCCAAGATTTTCTTTATTTTTGAGTACAAAGCATTTGCATCCAAAAATGTGGAAATACTTAAGATTGAGCGGGGTTCCTTTCCAAAGCTCATATGGGGTTTTCTTTAAACCTTTTCGAATGATGGTTCTATTCAAAATATAACAAGTTGTATTTACAGCTTCAACCCACAAAAATTTTGCAACATCATTTTCACAAAATATTGCCCTAGTCATTTCTTGAAGGCTTCTATTCCTTCTTTCAACAATCCCATTTTGTTGAGGTGTTCTTGGGTATGAAAAGTTATGTGCTATTCCAAGTTCATCACAAAAATTTTTAAAATCTTGATTTTCAAACTCCTTTCCATGATCACTTCTCAAGTGGGCAATTTTTAAATCTTTTTCATTTTGGATCTTTTTACAAAGAGAAGAAAAAGTATGAAATGCATCATTCTTGTGAGCTAAGAAAAGAACCCAACCAAATCTAGAGTAATCATCTACCACTACCAAACCATAAGGTTTACCCCCCCCCCCCAAACTTTGAGTTTTAGTTGGACCAAAGAGATCAATGTGTAACATTTCTAATGGCCTTTTAGTGAAAATTCCTTCTTTTGGTTTAAAAGATGATTTTACTTGTTTGCCTAGTTGACAAGCATCACAAGTAATATCCTTATCAAATTTAATTTTAGGAATTCCTTTAACTAAATTTTTTTTAACAAGTTTAGAAATTTGGTACATGCTTGCATGACCCAATTTCTTATGCCAAAGCCATTTTTCAGATTCAAGAGAAGTAAAACAGTTTACTTTTTGATCCTTTAAGTCCTCTAGAGTTGATCTATACACATTATTGTACCTCTTAGTTTCAAACAAAATTTCACCAGATTTTTCACAAATAACCAACCAATCCAATTTTCTAAAAATAACCTCTTAACCAAGATCACATAATTGGCTAATGCTTAGAAGATTGTGCTTTAATTCATCAACAAGCAAAACATCATTAATGAAAGAAGAGAAATTCTTACCCACTTTACCTATGGCCACTATTTTTCCTTTTCCATTGTCACCGAAAGTAACAAAGCCTCCATCATACTCATCAAGCTTAATGAAGAATGTTGATTTTCCGGTCATATGCCTAGAGCCCCTACTATCCATATGCCACATGTTGTCTTTTCTCTTGGATGCTAGGCAAACCTACAAAACAAGTTTAAGTAACCTTAGGTATCCAAATCTTTTTGGATCCTTTGATGTCAAACCATCTTCTTTATCCCAAGCCATTGTAATCACAAACAATTTTGTAAACTTTATCTCCAATCATCCTTTCTCTTATGGAACACTGAATGGGAAAATGACAATTCTGATTGCATAATCTACAAAATTTATGAGTTGCTGTTTTTCTAAAGCTTATGGGTTTTGAAACCTTATGTCATCCGAAGAGGATGTCATGTTTGTGAAAGAAGATTTTTCAATGAATTTTTTAGATTTGTGAAAATCCAAACCAACTTTATCATAAAGAGGTTTTTGGCTAGTCAAGAGTTGATTTAAATTTTCAGAACTTTGAGCAAAGCTGGCTAGGTCCTCTTTAAGTCTTTTTATTTCTTTATGCAGCCACTCATTTTTCTCAAAATATTTTAGATTTGCAGTCACATAATGAAGATATTCACAGCTCTTAAGTTCAGCTTTTAACTGCTTATTTTCTTCAACAAGATCAATAGCAGTTTCGACTTAATTTATCTTTAAGAAAACCATTTTCAGCTTTTAGTATTTCTATTTGAGACTTAAGATCTTGGTTTTCATTTAAGAAACATTTCATCTTTTCAGAAATATGATCAATCATAAGATGAAGGTCTTTAGTGGAAGGATCAAGAAATACTACCTACTCTATATGATCGGCCATGAGACAGGTTTGAGACTTGGTTTCTGATTCTTCATCTTCATCAGAGTCATTTTTAAGTCTTCCCAAGATACCATGAGACCCTTATTCTTTCCTCTTTTTGGCTTGTTCTCCTTCTTCAGTTTTGGACAATCAGACTTGAAGTGCCCAGATTCTTTACAGTTGTAACAGATTACTTTGCTTAGATCCCTCTTTGGCTTCCTTGAGCTGCCTCCTTTGTTTCGTTCCTTCAACTTCACCATTTTCCTAAATTTTTTAGCAAACAAAACAAATTCATTTTCAGAAGAGTTATCACTGGATTTATTTTCCAGAGGTTCAGTAACAGATTTGAGAGCAATTCCTTTCTTTTTTGTATCTTTTTTCAAATTTATGTTTTCAAAGGCAAGTAAAAATTTCCTCTCAAATCATCATAGGTCATAGTAACAATGTTACTACTTTCAGCTATCACTATTGCTTTAGTTTCCCACTCTTTTGTGAGACATCTCAATATCCTCCTCACAAGCACAGATTTAGAATATGTGATTCCCATAGCATCCAAGCCAGTGACGATGACGTTGAATCTTTCAAACAATTCATCTATCGTCTCTCCTTCCTTCATTGAGAACATTTCATATTCTCTATTTAGCATGTCTATTCTGGATCTCTTGACTTAGGTTGTGCCTTCATGAGTGATTTGTAGTTTGTCTCAGATTTTCTTTGCTGTTGTGCATCGTGATACCCGTCGGTATTCCTCAAAACTGACCGCACAGTTGAGCAAGTTGACCGCTTTGGTGTTGAGCTCTACTTTCTTTCTGTCATCGTCATTCCAATCAGCTTCACCTTTAAGAGTAACCACAACATCAGCTCCAGTAGTGGTCGAAAATTGTGGACCTTCCAGAATTATCTTCCAAAATTTGTAATCTACAGATAGAACAAATATCTTCATTCTTTCTTTCCAGTAACTGTAGTTCTTTCCATTGAAGAAAGGAGGTCTGTTGCTTGACTACCGTTCTGTCAGAGTATAGGCCACCAGATTTGAGCCACTGTTAGTCGCCATCAGGATCTTTTCTCCAAGATGCAAAGCTTGATCTCTTTGAAACCAAGCTCTGATACCAATTGATGGTAATCAGTGGCTAAGAGAATAGGAGGTTGAATCTTAGCCCCTTTTTTGCTGTATATTAATTTCTGCTTTTTCAAATAGCTTCAGGAGATATTTCTACTTTTTGTCTCATAACCAGTCAAGAGACATTTTCTTTTTGTCTCGTAACCGATTAGGAGATATTTTTCAATTTTGTCTCCAGTACAACAGAAACAGAATAGGAGTAAAAGAGAGAGAGAGATTCACACCCAGAAGTATCCTGGTTCAGCTACTAAGTGCAATGCAGCCTACATCCAGTCTCCATCACAACAATGACGAAATTTCACTATAATCATCAGATTACATACGCCAATTCTTCCCTAGGAACTACCCATTCCTATCTGGGACAAATCCAGATTCTATCCCCAAATCTGAACTTGACTTGGTCACCTACCAAGCTTTCAACCACAAAGTGCTAACCCAACTTGCAAGGGAATCCACACAGGATCATGAAACACAACAAACAGATGTACAAAGAAACTCTGAGACATCTATGAGTTTTTCTCTAATATTGATCACTGTCTTTTTCCTGTCAATGGTTTTTTCTTACAAACCTCACCATGTTTGCCTTTTACCATGAGACTCAGACAGACAATACTAAGAAAAAGAAAATAAAATGAACATCTTTGAAGGAGAAGAACTCAGGAAGCTTGGGTAGCTATGAGAACTCTGTGCTTTCACTTTCTCTCCTTGTCTCAACCCTTGGCTGTTCACCCTTATTATAGAAGGGAAAGCTTCCAAGGTTGAAACCGATTCAGCCAAGCCAGCAATATCTTCTCCAACACACAGCATTGGTTCGGACAGAGAGAAGAGATAGGGAAAACCGAAAAGCAAACCAACATGCATGTACCTCTCTCATCCCTTCTCATCAAGCTTCTTCATTCTCAGCCCTTGATCTTGACTTTGGCTCCAAAAAAGAACACTGACCCTTAATGAATCTCTGATCCTTGACAGCTCCTTCCTTTCCATATTTGCTTCTTCCTTTACGTAGCTCCAGTAGCTACCTTCTATCTTGGATGAACAAAAGTGAAAACGAGCTTTACCATAGAGATCTTCTTCTCTGACCAAGGCCAATTGCTTCTATTCTTGGCATGAAGATCTTGAAGCTTCTTCTTGAAATCTTGCCTTTAGTGGCAAAGATCTTAGCCACACCATGTTTCAAATCTTCCTTTTGCAAATGCCATAATCAACCTAGCATTTTTTTTCTTCATAGCTTCACTGTTTTCTCTATACTTCTCTTTTCTCTGATAACTTGTTCACTCTTCTTTCCCGAGTGAAGTGACAGCCGAAACAACCAAAGAGTGAAGAGAGAGAAGAAACAAAACATTCAATATAAAATTAACTCAATTTATTTTATGTTTCAGTTAGCTATGCAAGCAATTAATCCATTTGAATTTTGAATTCCATTCCACAATAGGGAGTAGGTAACCGTGGAGCTTTCAATGCAAATAAATTGAATTGAATTGATTTTTGGTTACCAAGGAATAAAGTTAATTGAGTTAAAAATAATCAAGGCATGGAGCAACGAAGCATGCTTTTGAAATCCTTCGGCCATTTTGAGTTTCTTTGCCTTTTAACTACTTGAAGTGAACAATTAATATTGGGCTTTGAGAGACTTGGATTCCTTTGGTTTCTTTTCTCTTTTAATATTCAACCACTTGAAAAGAACAACTATTATTGGGCTAAGCATGTTTAGTAATCAAACTGGGCTTTCATCACTTGAGCGAAGATAACAATTTTATTTTTCTTCCTGCACACTAAAAATATCAAACAATCCATTGAAAATTATTAAATAAGACATACACTTAATAATAATTTTAATAATTTCTTAATTTACATTTTAATAATATTTGATCATTTGATAATATTTTAATAATATTTAATAATATTTTAAAGTATGTGATATTGTGATGTTATGAAAGAAAAAATAATGGGGTGACACATCTGATCATGTAGAATATATCAAAGAACATGAGTAGTGGGAATTTACAATTAGACAGCCTAATGAAGGATTAAGATAGGTAGGGTGTTTTAGCATTTAAAGTGAAATTAGTGGGATTCTCCGACAAGGAAATAAACAAGACGACACATTAAAACATGATAAAGAGAGAGGGAATGCTCCACAGCACGCGGAGTTATTGTTGCATGATCTGGACTGGAGCCAGCTAAAACTTTCATTAATATTGGAACATCCTTAGACCTTAAAGTAAGCCAAAAAAACCTTTGGGACAATGTCAACTTCAAGTAACACAAGCAAGAATCTAGGCTTGTCACTTCTCATCAACTTGGTTGGATGCAACAAATATATGGAAATGCTTCTTGCACAAACTGTCCCGCACAAAAATCTACAAGGGCAGGTATATGGTCAGCTTCAAAAGTTGGTTAACTATTTTACTCACACTCACCTAGCTTAAAGATAAAACTAAAGAGAACTATTTTGGACAAGCAAATGAGCATATATATTACATTAATCACTGTTTAAAAAAGGTAGTTCAATAATTGATCTCTATTACTCTACATAAAAAGCACAGATATCAAAGGGCAAAAGGAATAACAACTATATATATTGACACCAAGGTTCTAACTAACTCCAACAAAGCATTGGTTTATAGGGAAAAGACAGATCAGACAGATATTCCGAACTTTAAATATATCTGGGAAAAATTGACTCAACCGAACTACTTCTGATTTCGAAAATTTGGATTGTATTAAATTGGATATGAAATCATATTAAGGAAATTAAATTCAAAATACAAGAAACTATATAATTTGAATTGGATTTTTTAATTTATAGATGGACTTTTCGGTCATTTAACTTTGCAGTAATATTGTGTTATGTGGCATTTTGATTAGAGATGGCAGTAGTATTCGTACTCGCGGGTACCCACTCCACCCTCTATCTGGTCGGATATAAATCGTGGCGGGTTAATGCGTAGGGCGGGACGGGATAGGGTTTAGGCTAAACCCGCCCCGGAATATATATATATATATATATATTAGAAATTAGGGTTAGTTCTCACTTCTCACCGTCACTCCTATTTAGTTCCCAACCCTCTTTGTCACTTCTTCAGCTCTTCTCCAACGACCATAGCCTCGGTTCAGCTACACCAGACCACCAGTCAGTCGTCGACTCGTCGTCACAGTTCGTTCCGTCGCAGTAAGCCGGTCGGCGTTGTCACAGCCGCCGTCGCTCACCAACCCAAAGAATTAGGGCCCAGATCCCACGTCAGCGTCGCTCCCGCTTCTCGCCGTCACTGTCCTCGCCGACTCGCCTCTCTGATCTGTGGTCTCTGGTCTTTGTCGTCCCTCCTTTATCCCTCGTCGTCTCTCTAGTGACTGGTAAGCACTAAGCACTCCTCACTCACTACTTACTGCTTCTGTACTTCTTCAATTTTTCTTTTTAAGTTAATTTTTATGATTTAAGTTTTATGTTAAAATAGTTAAGCAAAAACTAAAATTAATTTTGATGCTCAAAAGATCCTTTAAAATTTAGTGCATGGAATCTTTTGACTGGGCAGATTCCTGCTTTAATTTAGAAATTATGTGACAGAGTTGTTTCTCTTAGGGTTCATGGAAACTCCTTTTATGAGCATGTTTTATAACCTGCATTGCCTAACTCTTTTTCTTGTAAGAGTCTTAGTTTCTTGATTTGGGTGATAATAGATTCTTTGTGGAGTTTCCTGAGTTTGTTACTAGGTTTGGTGGGTTGAAACAGCTTGATTCAGAGAACAATATATTTGTTGATTGGTTATATGCAGAAGTTGTTTTGGCTTCTTTATCATTCTTATAAATTTTGGATTTTGATTTTATTCTGATTTTACAATTGTCATTGAGTACTGAATGGATCCTTCAAGATCAAAATGATTTGGTTTATGAAAGAAAATATGCTCATGGTGTTCTAATTATGAAGAAAATCACAAACTGTTATGTTTCCTTTGTTAAGAATAAAGATCAAAGCAATAATTTTCTGTTCTATTCTATATATCTTCTTATGTCCTAATTAACTTCCTTAATCCTAATCTGTATATAACTATATCGTTATATAGTTCATCATTTTGATAAACAACTTTAACTTTTATCTACGTTTCTGAATAATTATCGAGGACATATAATATAAATAAAGAATAAATGACTATTTGTACCCATAAAAGATGAAAATGCTGATATATGTACCCACATTAGTTCAAAACTAAACTTGTACCTACGCAAGATGCACTCTATATGACAAAAGTATCCTGTCTTTGGAGGGTTGGAATGCCACGTAGAGTACTTTTGTCACACAAAAGACATCTTGCGTGGATATAAATTTAGTTTTGATTTAGTGTGAGTACATATGTCAGCGTTTTCATCTTTTGTGGGTACAAATGATCATTTATTCTATAAATAAATAATTGTTGTGCATTCAGTATGAACTATGAAGAACTTTAGGAAATAATTCTCTCTCTTTTTTTCATATATTTAGCTTAAAAAGGAATTAAGATCCCTAACTAGCTACTTGGGTGTCGTTTTACTAAGTGATAACTGATGAGATACTAATGAAAAGACATCGCAAGTGGTGATGTGTATGTTCATAATATGAAGATTTTGTTGATTCAAAATTTAAATTGTGGGGGTAAATGGAAGGTATGTATGTGAGGATGAGGACAAAAAAAATGAAATGCTGAGACAAGAAAAGATATGAAACCAAATAGTGGGCAGCTATGATGTGATGTTATAAAAGAGAAAATGGATCAAAATTCTTAAAAAGATAGTAACATGGGAATTAATTATTTTGATCGTGCAAAAGCCATGAGGTAACAGGAGGTTGGTGCGTGAGCTTATTATATTAGGAACAAAGAAATATTAAAAAATCAGTAGATATGTATTTATTATTTTGTGTATTTATGTTTTGAATTATCATTTTTATGCATTTTTAATTTTAATTTTATTCTGATTTTGTAATTGTGTATTTTAATTTTTATGCATTTATGATATGATTTATGTTATTTTTATACTTTTATTAATTTTAATTTTATTGATATAGGTATTTTCAAATTACTTCATGGCTAGTAATGCTAGAGAAGATACACAAAGCAACAGTGTTACTCCTAATGATAATGAAATTGAAGTTTAAAGTAATGCTAATCCAACTTCAGAAATTCCACAAGCAACGGATAATGTCTCAACTCCAGAAGGATCAACCAAGACACAATTTTATATAGTTTGAATTACCCTAATTTGAACTTCACTCTCAATGTAATTCGAATCACACTGATTCGAATTACAGACACACACACACCCACTAATTCAAATCAACCTGATTCGAATTACACACACGCGCAATCCAAAGTATAATTCAGGTTCAGTGCTATATTTGACTGCTGAGTTTGATTATTTGTGTTTGCTGAGTTTGATTATGCTCAAACTCAGCAAACACGTATAATCAAACTCAGGAATTAAATATAGCACATAACCTGAATATAATCAAACTTGGTAAACATGTATAATCAAACTCAATTTATAATCAAACACAGTAGTCAAATATAGCACTGAACTTGAGCATAATCAAACTCAACAAACACAAATAATCAAACTCAGCAGTCAAATATAGACTAAACCTGAATTATACTTTGAATTGCACGTGTGTAATTCGAATCAGACTAATTCGAATCAAGCTGATTCGAATTAGTGGGTGTGTGCGTGTGTCTGTGATTCGAATTACATTGAGAGTAAAGTTCAAATTAGGGTAATTCGAACTATATAGAATTGTGTCTTGGTTGATTCATGAACTAGTTTTGGTTTTGGCTGACCGGTGTAAATTTCCCCCGGTTGGCTTATATCAGTTAATTGTCCAATTAATTTGTTAATTGTTATTTCTTTTGATTTTCAAGTTTAAATCTTGATTTGCAAACTTTTAATGATGATGAAGATGTTGAAAATGATCAAGAATAAGGGTTAAAGATCGTTTTATATCTAATATTGTAATTTTTTTATTATGGTGTTAAATTTGTAGTGATCTAACAATATTTTTTTTTTAATTTCAAGTTATTTTAGCTAATAACATTGTATGAATTTTATGTTTGTATTTTAATTTATCTATGAATTTTAAATTTTTGTCTTAATTTATATATGAATAGGTAAAAATTAAAATATTTAATTTTTATAGGGGCGGTAGGAGCGGGACGGGTACCTGCAGAGCAGGTTCGGGTTCTGTAATTTACTACCCGCAGATAATAATGGGACGGATAGTATATGAGTAATAGAACGGCGGGACGGGATCGAGTGGGGTAAAAACCCGCCCCTACCCATCCCGCTGCCACCCCTAATTTTGGTCATAGATTTAACTTGTAAGTTTTACACTCTAAAAGTAGTTATTTAAATAAAAGGTAACAACTAATAGGTTTTAGAAAAACTTTATGATAAATTTATAGTTTTTAAAAAGCATTTAAAATTTTAGGACTTATTTAGTATTTTTTTTTAAATAAAATTTTCTAAAAAAATTAGTTATTATTTTAATTTTATAATTATGGACGATTGCATGACTTTAAGTCTTATTTAGTATTTTTTTTTAAGAATATTTGTAGCTTTGCAACTAGATTTATACTTTTATGCAAGTTGATGAACTTGATCATTTACATATGGAATTTAAGGAGAGAGCTCATTATTACGATGGAATGACGAAGGAACAATTCAAGAAGATGCAGGAATTCATACAAGGTCGAAAGAAAGACTCCAAATTGTAGGTTTTGTATTTGCAATGAACTTATTCCCATGCTGAAAAGAATACATGAAATTAGCCCTTCCTTTCAAGTCAAGTGAAGTTCATATTTGTTTCTCCCAATAACTGTTTATAGTTATATATCAAAGTTAGTCGTCTTAATTTTTTATTTAGAGATATTAATTTAAAAATAATGTTATACATCCAAAATTTTTCTGTTAACCAAGTCTAATTAAATTAATTTGATATAACAAAAATCAGTTATGATTAATATTATTTTAAATCTTATTATTTAATTTAATTAGACTTAATTTATAAAAAGACTTAGACGTGTAGTATTACTTTTAATTTAGAGCGTCTAAAAAACAACCGTCATGAAAAGCAAGGAGAAGAAAATGGTTAACAATGCTTTGAAAGAGTGTAGATTTGCAGAGTGAGACTGGGAAGGTGAAGTGAAGAAGAGACAAGAGACATTAGAAACTTTCTATAAATATGCTTAAAACTAATTTTTGTATACACCGTAGCATAACCATTTTTTTTTAAATGATCAAAGGAGCGAGGGAGGCAAGGAGTTGGGAGATGGTAATTGTTCGGTTTGAGGTTTTTCGGGTCAAATTTCTGGGTAATGTTTGGTTTGAGTTTCTTTTTTTTTTTTTCAGGGTTTGAGTTTCGAAGTTTGGGTCTGAAATTGTTTTTGGATAGTGGGTCTGGAAACTAGCATCAGGCTTTGTTGTGTTTTCCGATGTTTGGGCTTGTCAAAAGTCTTATACAAACGAAACAGTTTTCACGACCAAAAATAGAAAACAAACCACTTAACAACTGATAAATATTTCTAAGTCTGCTAATTATTGTTTCTTGGCCTGCTTGACATAGATTAATATTTTTAGGAGCACACTGATAAATAATCTCTCGAAAATTTACAATTGGAATAGATTAGCTTCTTAAAAAAAAAAAAATACCAATAAATTTTTCTATTATATTAGACATAAACACATTACTTTTAGATTAGTTCTATAATCAGAATAAATGGTCTTAATTTAAATGTAACTCGTTCTATATGATTTTATTGGTTAAAAAATTTTCCTTGGTAAAAATTAAGTTAAAATTTAAAATTTTACATTTAAAATTTAATATCAATAAATATTGTTTATTTTATATAATTGACTTTATATAGCCACAATAGTTGACCATAGCTGGAAGGGCCTTACAAGTTACAAGTTAAAATTAAATGCTGTAAGAAAATCACAACTAGGAAGTCGCATATGATGTGACTGAACCGGAGAACATCGCATATGTGCTGAGAATACGATTATTGTATACCTCTATTCATAGTAGATCATTTAGAATTTCATTTTACTAATCTTTGCATATATGAGAAACTCGTCAACTCGTCAATAACGTATTCTTAGTATAGTATACTATGTATGCATGAGAAAACAATATAATAATTCATGCCAAGAGGACTCTCGCGTATACCGTGTTGATGCTATCAATTCTGTTGTTGGAAGTTGAAACTCTCGCGATGCGTTGCTGAACAGCTAGCTTAGTTATGGCTTAAATCCTCCCAAAGAGTTTCGTGGTTGATTAGCCACATGATTCTGCCGTCCAGCTATTAATTCATTAATTATTATCTGTTAATATTTTATTTATTTTAAAAATGAAGGCTTAAATAGTGAGGCCCCCTTAAGTGATTAGTATATGTAACTATGTATTTACTTTGCTAGCTTTCATAATTCATTCTAAGTAGTGAAACCATGCAGCATAATTTATCCAACATATCTTACAATATTCATTATTATTGATAAAATTACATTTTAGTACAGGAAATGATAATATGCTAATATGCTATGTTTCACACAAAAAAGCTACACACAGAAAGTTATTTTGATTTGTACGTGAACGTTCGATGCTGAAAATAATAAAGCTCACATGCAAAATTACAAAAAATAGTTTTAGTATTAAAAGTATTTCATCACATGGTGGGACAATAATGCTTGCCAGTTATAGATGCAAGAACAAATGCATTTATAATAGGCAACTACTCCCATGAAGATGGCAAAAACATCTTCTCATGATGATCCTTGTTCAAAAAGTGTAACTTATTTATTTAGCAACATTTTAAATAAAAGTAACACTTTTACTTCAAATCAAATCAAGCCCTACAATCTATCATCCAATGGTCAAAATGATGTATCTTCACATGATAATAATCATTAAATCTTCATTGGAGTAGCCACCTTTATAATATGTGGCCTTCTTCCTGAAATCCTAATTGCATTTCCAAGTTACTTGTGGAAATCTTATGGCTAATACAATTTTATTCAGACTATGAATTGGGGTAAAAGTTAATTAACTGCTCTGTATCCTTGACTTTCACCCATCACCTCCACCAACCGGCATTCAATGTTTTTACCTGCCACAAGAATAATTTCTGTTCAGATGTAATCTACACTTTAAAAGCAGATATGTCAGTTTTACCGTTAAGAAATACTAGAAATTCAAGAAACTATTGTTTTTAACCAATAATTATTAGATTTTTAATCTAAAGTAATTAGACTAATAATTAAAAATGCTGACATAAAAATAATAATTTCGATTGATTACTCTTGAATTTTTCTATCATTTCTTCACAAGTAAAGTAAATCCTTTTTAGTTCTACCGTTTTACTAATCTATAGTATTTTTTTTTTTAAATATTACTAATCTATGATATAACTTAAAATAATTTTTCTGGAAACTTTACTTTTATTGTATTCCATCCTTCCAAAATTTAACGAGATCAAATTTAATTTGGATGTGAAAACTACTCCTTTTAGATGGAAATTAATTACATCCGGCAATAACTTTAACCTAATCTGATTGTTTGCTAATAATCGTGCTTAAAGTAGTTGATGGTTGGGGAATGACATTATGAACTCACCGGCTAATTATAATAAAACAATAATCATAGAAGTTTGAAATTTTCGGCCATGCAAGTTTACTTGATGTTTATCAATAATTATAATTAGGACTTACTCAAATCAAAATGTCAAAAACATCTTTTTATACAAATATTTTGTATAATTTGTATAAAAGTATGATTTATTTATTTTATCACGTTTTAAATAAAAACAACATTTTTATAATATATCAAAATCTAACCTTATAATTCATCATTCAAAGGTTAAAAAGTAAAATTTTTATATGAAGACAATTATAAAATCTTTATTCGAGTATTCATTTTATAATTATAATTAGAAAAAATTACACTCTTTTCTCCTGTGAGATACTCTTTTCTCCTGCGAGATGCTAAAATGACACTCCCATCCCCTCAATTTTATAAATGTACATTCTCCTCCTTTCTAACTTTTAAAAAACTTATATTTTAATCCATTTTAAACTTTTTGTGTTAACTAATGTTAATTTCATCTATTTTTTTAAAAAAAATAAATTATTTTTAAAAAAAATACCCATTAATAAAAATTTTATTTTTTATTATTAAATTTTACTTACTAAAATATCCTTTAATAAATTATTCTTTATTGATTAAATTATATTTTTTAAAAAATTTAATAATTATATAATTTTTTTTCTAAAATACCCTTCAATAATTTTTTAATTATTAGATTATGATTTTACCAAAATTTTTGTTAACAATTTTTTTATATTTTACTATTAATTTTTTTATATCTATATATATTATTTTAACATTAAATAAAAAAATCTTATCACTGTTAATTGTTATATATATTAATTGTTATATATATTAACAGTGGTAAGATTTTTTTATTTAATATTAAAATAATATATATTGATATCAAAAAATTAATAGTAAAATATAAAAATAATTGTTAATAAAAATTTTGGTAAAATCATAATTTAAAAATTAAAAAATTATTGAAGGGTAAGTATCTTATAAAAAAATAATTTAATTATTAATTTTTTTAAAAGTATTTTAATAAAAATATAATTTAATCAATAAAAAAATAATTTATTAAAAGGGTATTTTAGTAAGCAAAATTTAATGATAAAAAATAAAATTTTTGTTAATAGGTATTTTTCAAAAAATAATTTTTTTTCTTAAAAAATGGATAAAGTTAATATTAATTAACACAAAAAAATTAAAATGAATTAAATAGAAAATTTTTTAAAAGTTAAAAAGGAAGAGAATGTACATTTATAAAATAGAAGGGAGGGGAGCGTCATTTTAGCATATCGCAAGGGAGGGAAGTGGAATTTTCTCTTATAACTATTATAGGATTTTGATTCTCTAAATTTTGAATTTTACTTTAGAAAGTAAAATATGATCTTTCACCGTTTATTTCATAGATAAAATAAAAAAGAATAAAAAAAACTATTTAAAAATAAGAAATCACACTCTACTCTTTAAAATAAAAATTTAAAAGATTCAAATTCATTATTATAAGTCTAAGTATTGCATTAATGGCATGTGGTATGTAGACTGGTAGTAGATATCTGCGTTCTTTTTTCCCTCTATATATAGCTGCTTGAGAAGCTTTGTAATTACAACCAAAATCAAATCAAAGATAAGATAAGATGGGGCAATCACATAAGAATGTGGGTGCACTTGTAATGATATTTGTTTTGGTGATAGGGATAGCAGAATGCCGAAGGTTCAAAGAAGACGAACTTGTTGACGGATATGGAGGAGCTGGTTTAGGTGCTGGTGGTGGTGGTGGTGGTGGTTTTGGTGGGGGTGGAGGTGCTGGTTCTGGTGGCGGGGTTGGTTTTGGAGCTGGCAAAGGTGTTGGTGGAGGTGGTGGAATTGGTGGAGGTGGTGGAGCTGGAGGTGGTGCTGGTGGTGGTTTTGGAGGTGGACATGGTGGTGGCATTGGAGGAGGAGCCGGTGCTGGTGCTGGTGTAGGCTTTGGAGGTGGACATGGTGGTGGCGTTGGAGGAGGTGGTGGATTTGGAGGAGGGGGAGGTGGAGGTTCTGGTGGAGGCTCTGGAGGTGGTTCTGGTGTAGGCTTTGGAGCTGGTTCCGGTGGTGGTAGCGGTGGGGGATCTGGTGGCGGTGGAGGTGGAGGAGGTGGAGGAGGAGGTGGAGGAGGAAGTGGAGGAGGAGTTGGATTTGGTGGAGGTAGTGGCTTTGGAAGTGGACATGGGGGTGACATTGGAAACGTAGGATCTGGCGGTTGCAACGGTAGTTATTGTGAAGGTGGTGGTGGTGGATATCCACCACCATAGATGGTGAGATAAATTAATATATATGATGCATGAAATGTAATGCTCTTTTGTTTTTTGTTTTCTTTTTGATCATATGCATGCAGTGTAATGCACAATATAGTGCCTCTTCATGGAACCAAATACGTAATTCGTATTTTATTATTGATTAAATAAACAATTTTATCATGAAAACTAAGCCTTCATCTTATTATTAGAGTTAACTACACATTATCATTGCCATAGTATGTAGGTGATGAGATATAAATATTAGAGTTGTTATATACCTTAAATTAAATTAACAGGCCAGCCATAAATGAAAGGCACATGGCATCACTTGCAGATTGCACAGAATATGCACTTGAAACTGTTTTTCCAAAACCTTATAATAAGAAGATGCATGCGTATGTATGTCACTTGAATATTAGGGAGACAAAAATTACGAATAGAACTTATTTTATTTATCTTTTATTAATTAATTGTTGCAATAATTAATATTAAATAAGACAAAAGTGCAATATAAAAGCTTCTGCCAACAGTATATATATAATTAATAAGCACGTAGCTCCATTGGCCATGCATATTCGAGTACTATACATGGACATTGCAGAGTGGCGGTGAAATGCAATAAATATTAGCATTTTCACTTATACATGTTTTTTTTTTTTTTTTTTTTAACAAAATAATATATATTTATAAAAAAAAATCATCAAATCAGTTATTATATTTCATTTATATATAAATATTTGGTCAAATCTATGGTGACTAAGTTAACGATGATCATAAGTGATTAGAAATTGACCTGATAATAAAAAGTTAACAATTGTTATAGTTCAAAAGTTATAGCTTGATTGTCATTAATCTATCGGAGGTAATTAAAATTTTTTACCATAGACACAAATTTGAAAATTTAGAAGAGATCAAAGACTAGAATGATAATATTTTTTTGTCTTTTTGTTTGATTGAAAAGTGCTTTGAGGATACCGCAAAGATGAAGAGACGAACAGGAGGAAGATATGACCTTCTTTCCCATAACCGAGATCATACACTGATCTCTCTTCTCCCATCTAAGAAAAAAAGAAAACACTATTTTTCATTTTGTTTTTCTCACACTAAAGGCTAAAACTCTTCAATCACTTCTGTTCTCTCCTTTAATCTTCTTTTTCTTCTTTTTTTTTTTTTTGGTATTGGCTTTTTTTCTCTCTTTTGTGTTTCCCGAACTTTGGGTTTCTTGGGCTAAACGGGATACTCTTGAGCCCAATGAAAAATATCAAACTGAACTTTGGGTTTATGGGCCAAACAAGGTACCCTTGAGAAGACGAGTCTTATAAAAAACAAAACTGGTCTAGAGTCTTGACATAAAGCACCAAAAACCTGAGATAAGTTTTATTTGGGCCTAAGGCCTGTTTCTTTAACCCCAAAACCCCAAAATTCACAAAAAGGACCCGACAAAAAAACTTAAAACAATGTCAAAATGAAAATTTTCTATCCAGAGGAGGAAAAAAAGTTGAAGAATCTCTATCCAGTATTTGGTTTGGTTTGAGAATCGAGAAGGATAGCATGTCACGTGTCACATTCATCTCTCGGCTTCACGCACTTCAAAACTTGCCACTCCATCCCAACCTCCCTCCATGTACTTTACCATTCACATCATTCAGACATTCACTCGATCCAAATCTAAATAATAGCAACTTGTGGAAAATCACTATTCGAACCGTGCAAGAGTGGTTTCGGCTCAACCATGGACCGGTCTTCATCGGAGAATCTAATTCTTGTAAACCGGGAACCAAACGGCGTCGCTATCATAACCATTAACCGCCCCGGATCTCTGAACTCCCTCACCCGCCCCATGATGGTGGACCTTGCTCAGGCCTTCAAGGCCCTCGATCAAGACCACTCCGTCAAGGTCATCATACTCACCGGCTCCGGTCGATCATTCTGCTCCGGCGTCGACCTAACCGCCGCCGAGGACGTCTTCAAGGGCGACGTCAAGGACCCCGAAAGCGACCCCGTTATTCAAATGGATCGCTGCCGGAAGCCCATAATCGGAGCCATCAAGGGATTCGCCATCACCGCCGGGTTCGAGATTTCACTCGCCTGTGACATCTTGGTCGCCGCCAAAGGATCCAAGTTCATAGACACCCACGCCAGGTTTTACAAATTTTGCAATTTATTTGATTAACTTTGCCATTTGACGATTTTCAAAATTTTAAAAACATCTTGGGGCTTTCTTTTTTTGGTAGGTTTGGGATATTTCCTTCGTGGGGATTGTCTCAAAAGCTTTCGCGGATCATAGGAGTCAATAAGGCACGAGAGGTGTCCCTGACGGCGACGCCTTTGACGGCGGAGGTTGCTGAGAAATTGGGTTTTGTGAATCATGTCGTTGAGGACAGTGAAGTGTTGAAGAAAAGCAGAGAAATTGCAGAAGCCATAATGAAAAACAATCAGGACTTGGTGTTGAGATATAAGTCGGTCATAAACGACGGCATCAAGCTTGATCTTGGCCGTGCTCTTTCGCTTGAAAAGGTCCGCTTTTCTTTCAATTTTTTTTTTTTTTTTTTTTGAGTTACATATATGAGTTTTTTTGTTGAGTACATGTTACATAGATGAGTTTATGTATGATTATTTAAAAGTATGTGAATTGCGCTGTACTTTGGGATGGGTCTATGTAAATAAATTTTATATATTCTTAGACGGATAGAATTGAAAGATGAGGAGAAATTGTAGCAGCAAGTTATTAGAGTAATGAGTATTGTGAACTTGAAAAGTTAACATTTGGGACATCTTGTATTAATGTTTAATCAAACAGAACAGGGAATTCGTCAATTGTAGAGCAAAAATCTACTTAAGAGCTTATTGCTAAAAGCTTTGGATGTTACATTCTTCAGTATTCACTTTATGTTTGGTTTTTATGCATCATTGTTCTTGGCAATCTTCCTGGTCAGCTAGATAACTTGTCCATTTGCATATGGAATTTCAGGAGAGAGCTCATGATTATTACAATGGAATGACAAAGGAGCAATTCAAAAAGATGCAGGAATTCATAGCTGGGAGAAAGAAACCGTCCAAATTGTAGCTTTTGAATTTACTCTCATGGTGAAAAGAATACATGTTGTTCTCCCCTTAGGGGTTGATGTTTTACATGTCAATGTTCACATTTGTTTTTTACAATAACTGTTTCTAGTTAAATATCCAGTTAAGTCATTTTCATTTTATTTTGAGTATCAACTAGATGTATTTCATCAACAGTTCTTATATGAAAAATACTAAATTTATAGTGTAGAAGCCTTGCAGAGAAAACAAGGAGAAGAATAACAGAGGAGGATGGTAGTTTACAAGAATGAATATGTTAGTCTTATTGTCTTCAACTTTTAAGCTAACTTTTAAAGGTGGATTTGCTCACTTGGGTAGTTGGGTTGAAGAAGAGGCAAGGAACGTTAACAACTTTTCATAGAAACGATTAGGTTGTGTGTGAAAGTGAGACAGACTCAGATTGAGAGATAAAAATTAAATTAAATCTTTGTTTTTAAAAATTTTAATTCTTTGTATTTTTATTTTTTGAAAATACTGAAGTAATTGAAATTTTGTATTCGGAATTGAAATTTTGCCTTAACAAAGAATGGTAGGGTAGAAGTAGCTTCAGCTAGAGAAGCTCATGGCTAATATTCTGGTTCAAATGTGAATTCATAATTTTTTTTTTTTTATTATTACATTGTAATATTTTATAGAGTAAATTATCATTTTTTATTATGCAACGTTAAATCCTAAATTTAACTATATTCAGTGTTTTTTTTTTAGTACAAGGTGTTTATACTTTTGAAAAGTACCAAAAAGTTTTAGTAAGCCAAGTCTTATTATGGTCAAATAAAATATTAAAAAATTTAATATTATTTCAGTCAAATTAAATAAATAATTAATTATAACACTTTTTAAATTCATTGCTCAAAATACATAAGACAAAAAAATAAATGCAAATTAAAATAAAAAATATAATTAATTTGTGTCTTAAGGATATATTTTATAAATATAATAATAGAAATTTTTTAATATTTTTTATGTATTAAATGTATTGAAATATAAAAAATTTATTTTTTATAATAAATTTTATAAAATATTTTTTTATGATATTTTAACCTATGTCTTAGGGTACAAGTTAGCAAAATTTTAAAATAAAATTAATTTATTCATTCTAATCGAATCAAATAATTAATGTAGTTGATTATTAGTTATAATTTATATGGTCAAACAACATATTAAATAATTTAATATTTATCTTAATCAAATTAAATAAATAATTAATTAAATAACATATTTAAATAAATTAAATTAAATAATTAAAAAATATATTCATAAACATGTCATGTCAGTTATGTTATTAATAAAAGAAATTTAATTTTAATAATATATAATAAATAAATAATAGATATAATTTAGGTAAGACTGTCAAAATAGATTAAGTTTATTGGATCACTGTTTATCCGTTAAAAGGACGAATTTTACTTTTAAATTTAATTCTATTTAAATTTTGGAGTAAACAGATTGAATTCAATTAACTAAAAAAAAAAGACGAATTAAATAGTCATTCTGTACAACTTTGTTTTGCATTTTTTTTAAAAAGTATATTTTTATTTTTTTAGTCAATATCTTTTTTTTATCAGACCTATTAATTAATAAAATACTATTTTTTAAGATTTTTTTAAAAATGACATTTTTTGTTAAATTATTTTTAAAAAATAAAATAAAAATTAAATAAATAAGTAATAAATTATTTGAATTAAAAAAATTATGACTCATAAACAAAATAAACTTAAATGGACCAGTGCTAACCTGTTTAACTCCCAAATTTAAATAAGTGATGCCAGGACATTTTGGCCAGTTTCATTGACCTTTTCTTTACTGTTTTAGGGTAGTTTCATGCATTTTCTTAGTAAATAAGCAAGTTTTGGGTAGAAATACACTTACATTTTGATTCAAGCAAACATTGTGAACTTTACATGATTTCATGAGAATTATGCATGAATTGAATGACAAATTGGATAATGCATGATCTCATGACTTGGAATAGAGCTTTGATAAACTTTATTTGCTTGATTTCAGGACAAAGGAAGCAAGGAAGAGCCACGTTAGTAGCCACGTTAGTCTAATTAACGTGACCACTAACGTGGAATGGGTATAAGCTTGTAGCGTTAATGAGAAAAGTGATCGCAATAACGCCTTCGAAGCCATCATAACCCACGTTAGTTGCCACGTTAGTTACATTAACGTGAGAGCTAACATGGAAAGAAAAGAGGAGCTCCAACGTTAGTGGTAAAAGTGAACACCACTAACGTTCTAAAAGGCCATACATAAGCTACGTTAAGAGCCACGTTAATCTAATTAACGTGAACTCTAACGTGGAGATTAGAGGAGATCGCCAACGTTAGTGACACTCACCTTTGTCACTAACGTTGGAACAGGTCAAGATTGCCCACGTTAGTGGTCACGTTAAGACCACTAACGTGAAGGGTAACGTGGAGCAAGGAGTGATAGGCCAACGTTAGTGACACTCACCTTTGTCACTAACGTTGGAGATGGCAATTACCACCACGTTAGTGGCCACGTTAATCTAATTAACGTGAACTCTAACGTGAGAAGGAGGGGCGTTTGGAGCGTTAGTGACAAAGGTAAGTGTCACTAACGCTCTCGAAGCTTAGGCATGCCCACATTAAGGGTCACGTTAGTTATACTAACGTGAACTTTAACGTGGGGAAAAGAGGCAATAAGCAACGTTATTGGAAAAGGTGAATGCCAATAATGTTTGTGAAGGACCAAGAGGCAACGTTAGTGGTCACGTTAGTGCCACTAACGTTGAAGTTAACGTGGATCATTTTTGGCTTGGAACGTTAGTGAAAAAGGTGATCGTCACTAACGTTATCGAACCCACATTTTCACTTAACGTTAACACTACTAACGTCCTAACTAACGTCCATGCCTAACTCACACTTTTTCTGCAAGCAAAAGCTGAGCCCACTGAAGACTATAACTGCTTCAACTCAAGATCAAAGGCCCATATCCAAGACTTGAAGAGCCAACTAGAAGATCAGAAGAGTAGTATATATAGGAGTAGTTTTGAACTAGTAAGGGGGCTTTTTGGCATTTTGGTACACTCTGTATACTTTACATTCTCTATAATTTCTAGTTAATTTGACAATGCATTCTTCTTTATCTTCTTCTATTTCCAGAGCTATGAACAACTAAACCCCTTTTCATTGGGTTAGGGAGCTCTGTTGTAATTTGATGGATCAATAATAGTTTTCATTATTCTTCTTCTTTCTTTTCTCTTGATTTTACTAGAAAGCTTTCAATCTTCATCTAATTGGGTAGTTGTCTTGGAAAAGAAGCTATTCATACTTGGATCTCTTTGGAACCTTGGAAGAGGAATGAAGAGATCATGTTAGAAATGCTTTCTCATGTTGGACCAAATTGGGGTTTGAATGGATATAGTGACATATAATCCTACCAACACTTTGATTTGGAAATATATGTGGTATAATCAGTGACCATACTTCATCTCTTCTCATGAGCAATTAGACCAAGGAATTGGCTATTGATCAAGATTTGAGAGATTGAATTACCAAGGAATTGAAATCCAATCTCTTAATATTGCCAAGGAGATCAATGAACGCATTGATTGAGGAAGAGATGAGAATGAACTTAATCCGGAGAATACAACATCTCCTGAGCCCAATGAATCCCCATTTCTGATCTTACTCATTCTCTTTACTTTCTTCCATTTACTTTTATGTTCATTTCCCCAAACCCCCATTTAAGATTCTGCAATTTACTTTCCGTCATTTACATTCCGCTATTTACTTCCAGCAATTACATTTTCTGTTATTTACTTTCCTGCCATTTACTTTTCTGCAAATCTCAACTCAATTTCTGCTTAGCTCAACTAGAACATTCCTCTGATTAAAGTTGCTTGACCAATCAATCCCTGTGGGATTCGACCTCACTCTATTGTGAGTTTTTACTTGACGACAATTCGGTATACTTGCCGAGAGAAATTTGTTGAGAGACAAGTTTTCGTGCATCAATAAGTCAAGTCTAAATTATGTGGAGTGACTGATTTGATTACCCTAAGATATTTACCGATACAAAAGCAACTAAAATGTAAGTAATTTATGTTGAGAAGTTCCTTCGAAGTTAAACTTTTTTTTAGAGGCCTTAACGATTAGCATTAATTTAAAATTTATTTTATGAAATTAAGATTGAATTATAAAAATAGATAGGCATGCATGACAGATAAAAAAAAAAGATTTTGTTGAATGCTTAGAATAAGTCAACTTTTAACAAGGATTATTTCCATTTTTTTTCTCAATAAGTAAATCTGAATCCAAACTCAACTGAATCTTGTTTATTCAATCCTCCTCACATCTTAACTTTAGACATCATAGAAGAAGCGGAGAGCGTCTTCAATACCTTCGACATTATTTCTGACGTCTCAGACCACCACTTTCTCCTTCCAGACAACAGAAATTCTAGTTTTAGCAACGCAAAGAGCAGCGTCTACACATATATCATGAAGGAGTGGAAGATCTTGGAAGAACATCTACCAGACTCTATTTATGTTCGGGTGTATGAGAGTCGCATCGACCTAATGAGGGCGGTGATCGTCGGCGCAGCAGGCACACCATTACCACGATGGTCTCTTCTTCTTCGACATCAAGTTCTCCTCGAAATATCCAAACAACCCTCCGATCTTATACTTCCACTCCTTTGGGCTCGGTCTCAACCTGAACCTCTACAACTCGGGCAAGGTCTACTTGAGCCTTCTCAACACGTGGTCCGACGAAAAGTGAGACCCACAAGGCTCGACACTGTTCCAGGTCTTACTCTCAATCCAAGCTCTCGTTCTCAATGAAAAACCCTACTTCAATAAGCCTTGGCAGATTCACGTAAACAAAACATTTCATGAGGTGTGGTCACGTGAGTACAACGAGATCGTGTTCAAGCTCACGTGGCAACTCGGGAATCACCTAGTTCGCAGGCCGCCCAAGAACTACGAGACCTTCATCAAGAATCATTTTTGCACCCGGGCTGCCACCGTCTTGGCCGCGTGCCGAGAGTACGTTAGTGGGCGCGTCATGGTTGGATATTACTGAGGCAAGGGTCTATCACCGATTTGTCCTGTTCGGAGGTGAAAGTTTTGCAATCTTCTCGGGAGATGTTGAAGGAAGACTTGTACCCCAAACTGGTTCAAATGTTTCAATCTTTGGGGAGTTTCCATGTACCGGAAAAATTGGAGTTAGAGGAGGATGAGCAAGTGAATAATGGCGATGAAAATAAGAGCAGTGGAAAGATCATTGTGGTGGCTTCCCCAAAAGATAAAAAGAAGGTGGGGATCTTCAAAAAGGTTGTAGCTAGAATCAAAGGAGTAGTGATAAGTGGAAGAATAAGAATAGTAGTGGAAACAACAAAATAACTAGCTAGGCAGTCAACTACTTTTGTAATGTCTTTAGGAGTTGAATAATTTGTTGTCTGCTTTTAATTTAGTGGTTTTGTATTGTAAACTTATTTTGATTTTTCATTGTTTAATGTTTAGCTGTTTATTAGTCATTGTTTAAGGGGTAATTCACCTTTATAAACCAAAGAAAAACTAATATTACTTGAATATTCCAAATAAAAAAATGCTATTTAAATGTCTCGTTTCATAATTCTATGTAAATCAAATTCACTAAAATTGAATTAGGTTTGTTAGTAGTAAATCTAATCTATAACATTTGAATTACTTTATTTCGGGTTCAAACATAAATTGAATTCAATGAATTTGAATTAGGCCAAACACTACTAAATCGAATCAATGAGTATCGATTTACCTGTACACTACTAAATCGAATAAAAAAGCTTCAATTTAGCCCTCTTAGGATTTATACCTGGTACTCGCCGGCTAATGGTAAATTGACTCTATTAACGTCGATTTACTATGAATTCTACTATATATAAAAATCGAAAGGTGTTAATTCGATTTAGTATATGCCTACACTACTAGAAAATTAGTTATTACAGACAGATATTTTCGACAGATTTTATCCCACGAAAATACAAACATAATTTGCGAGAAATTTTTTGTCAGAAACAAAAAAAAATGAATTAGCATAAATTACAGACGGAAAAGAAAATCCGTCGATAATTCTGTCGGAAAATTATTTTTTTGTGAGAAATGGTTACTGACGAAAAATTTTATCTGTAATTAAATGGACAAAAATGCTGCATTTTATTAAATTATTACAAACAGAAAATCTGTCTGTAATTTAAAATATTCCGTCGGAAAAAATTGAGTTTAACCTAACTCAGACCCTACCTTCTCGAGCTCCATTCACATTCCACACCAGTGAAGAGCTTCTTCCTCTCTCCGTCCATGCTCCCTCCATCGCACGAACTTCTTTCACCACTGTCGCCGCCGCTCATATCGCACGATCTCATCACTGACCTCAGCAACAGCCATTCGCTGGTCATCCTCATCCACCGGTTCGGTGCACTTGTCCTAATTCAAATTGGTATGGTTTCACATCACTTTCAATTTTTGAATTCTTCTCATTTGAAATTTTTTATGTTTGTTCTTTTGTGAATTTTTAACGATGTAGCTTTTGTGGCTCCAATCTGCCATGCGAGAAGAATCTTCTCACTCTCTGTAGAGAATAACACGTATACAGAATATGTCACTTCATCTCTTTTTCAGTCTCTATCTTTCAATTTTTTGCTAATTTGAATTTCCTAAACTAGTTAATATTTGTTTGGAATAATCAATTTCAGCTTTCTGCTATCAATTTAATTTAGTTAATCATAGTTTGGGTAATCATTTACTTCATCAGTTTATTGCCATTGCGATTTTCAATATCTTATCTGTTTGTGTGAGAAATGAATGTGGTGGATAGTTTTTAAATTTTATTTTGATATTGTTGGATATTAGGGAAATCATTTGTAAGTGTATAGCAGTATTAAGAGAGTTATTGGTCATGCACTGTGAAACTTTGCTTATTACTGCTTAGGTAATTTAGGATCAAAGTGTTGATTCCTTTAAAGAAATTTGTCAAGAAGCATGACCATGATCTCAGTGAAAGACCTTTTTTCAATGAGTTCTGTGACTTTCTAAGCTCTGACCCTGTTATTGCAGTGGTTACAGCTTATGCTTTACAACTTATAACTGACTCTTCCTCTTTTTTACCTTCGAAATCAAACACAAAACACAAATAGAACATGGATGTGTGGGCCTCCGACCCCCTCGTATGACTTGAGGGAGGTGGGTAGCGTAAAATTTTTTGGCGTATAAAATTTCATAATGTCCTCTAAAAAATGATTGAATATTGTCTTTTTTTTTCTTTTGAAGGAGTTGCCTCCTGACCTCTGAATGAACTTCCAGCGCAAGCTCGTTGTTTGAGTTTGCGTTCTTGGAATCTCCTTTGTCTTACTTCCCATTTTAGTGCTGGGTTAGTAGGTCGGTCATCCTCTGAATCTCCGCTTGGAGTTCCACATTTTGCACTAGCAACTCAGCTTACGATAATTGTAGAATTTCATTGTCGACCATTATTGAAGTCCCTGTGAAAAGAGTGTATAATAAAAGAGAGCTAATGCGGTGGGGTTATTATTTGTGACTTCATGGTAGGTGCCAAATGTTCCGTTCATGATGGTCCTGTCGAGCTATAGCATCTCCTTAGAACAGTGAGCTAGTTTCTGCGGAAGAACTATAGGTTGACTTGGGTTGAGCACCTCGGGTGGAAACACCTACAAAAAATACTCCGACGCTCAAGTTAGAATCAAATCTTAATAATAAAAGAAAATAAGTGAAATAAGTGAATCAGAGAGTGTAATTATATCTTTTTTACGTTGCTCACCCTCCTTTTTAAAGAGTGAGAGGTCATTATGCTGAACTCGTATACCGTGGATATTCTCGGCATATTTTGCAGATTTTTCACTAAAATAAAATAAAAAAATTATTATTTTTCAAAATCCCATTTTTCAACTTTAATTTCTCAAATACTTTTTTGTTTAAAGCAAGTTCGAAGTAATCCCGGCGAACTTTATCATTTTTATAGAATTTGTCTGACTACGGCGAACTCCACTTTGAATTCCAATAAATTCAAAAAAAAAAAATGGCTAACTCAAATTCTTAAGCTTACAACGGACAATAACAACTATTATCATCGTCTCCAGAATACGTAGCAGTACACAAGAGTAACATGTATAAGTCATATTTTTATTGAGAAATAATGAATTTTTTTAAATTTATAATGAAAAAAATTCTTTGTTAAATATGGCTTATTCTTGTGTATTTGTGTACGTCTGGAGACGATGATAATGGTTGCTATTACCGCCAACAATGTTAAAGAAGCCATAGTTAGGCTTAGTTTGGTAAAGCTTTTTGGATAGGTGCTTGTGCTTTTAGGATGTGTTTGGCAAACGCGTTACAAGAGAAGAAGCACGTTTAGCCTTCTTGAAAGTTTCAATTTTTGGTTTAGCAAATTTTTTATTCATGAACGTAGAAGTGATTTTGCTTTCAAAACTACGTTTATAAGAAGCTACAATTTTGAGCTTCTGCGTTTCACCAACGGACTTTTAGCCATCAATACTCTATCTTTATTTACTTTTTACCAACTTTATTCTTCATGCATGTTATTATATTATTTATAGAATTCATTATTTTTGTTTACATGAACTCTCTTTTTTTATTATTTATTATTTTTATTTTTTATTAATTATTTATCTGATATTATACACTTTTATAATTATAGTTTTTTGTATTATTTTTATTATCTTTTTATAATATGATTTATTGATTTTATTAGGTAAAGTAAATTAAACAAAAAATTAATTATAAATAATAATAATAAATTATAGCATACTAAAAAAGAGTACTAAGAGTACTAAAAATATACTATATAAAAAATATCATAAAATTTTTTTTGATTTATTTCAATTACTACTAAGATAAATATTTAATTTTTTTTATTATTCTTAGTACTCTCTAAAATTTATATTTTGTTAGTTTTAATTAAAAATATATTTTACCAATTTTTATATATTATTTTTATTTTAGTGTATAAATATTAATTTTATTATAGAATTAATTAATAAGATCTATTCAATTATCTAAATTAAAATGATAAGATAATATACAAAAATTATTTAAGTTGATGTCTATTTTAGTAATTTTTTATCTAAAAGTGATTTTGAGTAGTATAATCCAAACAACATTTATTTTACTATAATTCATTTTGATGCAAAGATTGCCAAACATAAATCACTTTAACACAAACTTACTTTTTATTAAAATCAAGTTTGCAAAATCAATTTTATTCAAATTCCCGTTTGTAAACTATAATCCAAACACACACTTAAAAAGTACAAGCACCTCATTTTGCGTTTAGTAAATTAAAAAGCCTAAGTGCTTGTGCTTGCAGCTTTTAAAAGTTAGGGGTGCTTTTGAAAGCACGGAACTTTTGAAAGCACGGAGCTTTTCAAAGTTGGCTTGTGCTTTTTAAAATTTAAAAGTCTAATATAATCTCATATGTTAACTAATTTTTAAATTTAATGCTTGCATTTATGTCTATTATAGTATTTTTAAATTTTAAAAGCTATTTTACCAAATGCAATTGTTGTTGCTTGTGTTTATTGAAAGCTATTTTTAATTTGATTTACCAAACATAAATGCTACAACTTTTATAAAGCCATCTTTTAAAAGTTAGCTTTTATAAGCTACTTTTGAAAAGTAAAAGCTTTACCAAACTAAGCCTTAATGTCGAGGTATTTTTGTGTTCTTTTATGTACTCTTAAAGATGAAGATAATGACTTAAAATTTAAATTTAAAAAAAATTAAAGTGAAATTCGCCGGATTAGGTATACTGTATAAAAAATATAGAGTTTGCCGGGAGCAAAATTTATTCGCCTTAAATAAAAAAATCATATTTAAAAAATTAAAATTAAAAAATTATATATAAAAAATTATTTTTTTATTTTATTTCTGAAAAAAAATCCCAAATTTCGCTTCAATGTTAGTTTTGAGATTTTGCCTTTTATGTTATTTGTTACTTGATTTGCGGCCCACATGTCCAAACTTATAGCGCTTGTGATCGAAGAATGACTTATTTATCAGGAGTCAAGACTATATATTAATTCAAATTGTATGATATTTGATATCCATGATTTAATGTTGGATGAATTAAATTTATGGTCGATAAAAAAGTTACTATATGTACGGATTTGGAATGATTTTTAAAAAATATTTATTATTTTTTTATAAATAAAAATAATTTTATATTTAAATAGATTTTTTAAAAACAAAATATTATTAGTTTTTTTAAAAAATAAATAATTTAATTTTATAATAAAATAAAATCTATTTTTTAAAAATATATCTAAATAATTTTAATAAAAGTATTTTATTAAAAAATTATTATTATTATTATTATTTTGCTAAAACAATCCGATCTAAACCCACACTAAATATTTAAATTCAACTCTGATACAAAAGTTCTAAACCAGTTACAAAAATAGTCACCAAAAAAAAAAACCAGTTACAAAAATAAAAGATTCTATTTTTAAGAAATTCTCTCTATATAAGATTAGAGTGATGGTAAATACATAGAAGGGAGTGACTAACAAAATTGAATTTGTATTTCCTGACGCTAAGGTTTCCCTAGACAGAATGAGTTCATCACATCACAAGCAGAAGGAGGCAGCTAACACCATGAAAGGAAGAGAGCAGATCTTCAAGGTCTTCGATATCGTTTCGGAAGTCCCGGATGACCATTTCTTTGGCTCACCATCAAAAGAATCCAGCAGTTACAGCACCGCCAACAGCAATCTCTCCAAGTGCGCCATGAAAGAGTGGAAGATCTTGGAACAGAACCTTCCAGACTCCATCTACATTCGGGTCTACGAGAACCGCATTGACCTAATGAGGGCGGTGATTATAGGCGCCGCGGGCACACCGTACCACGATGGTCTCTTCTTCTTCGACATCAAGCTCCCTTCTAAATATCCAAACTATCCTCCGGAATTATACTTCCACTCGTTCGGGCACCGTCTAAACCCGAACCTCTACAGCAGCGGCAGGGTCTGCTTGAGCCTCCTTAACACGTGGCACGGCAGGACAGCCGAGAAGTGGGATCCACGCGCTTCGACGCTCCTTCAGGTCTTGCTCTCAATCCAAGCACTCGTTCTCAACGAGCAGCCGTTTTTCAATGAGCCTGGGACTTCGTATGGACGACCTATCTTTCAGAGCAGGTCACGTGTCTACACCGAGATGGCGTTTCAGCTCACGTGGGAAGTTGCCATGAACCTCGTTCGTAGGCCGCCCGAGCACTTTGAGGCCTTCGTCCTTCAACACTTCAGCACGCGCTCCGTGGCTGTCTTGGACGCGTGCCGCGAGTACGCCAATGAGCGCGTGTGGGTCGGGTATTACTGCAGGAACCAAGGTGGTGATGGTAGGTCATCCAGTTTGTGTTCTTCGTCAAATGTGAAAGTTTCGGCATCTTTTAAGAAGAGTTTGGTGGAAATTTTGTACCCTAGGCTGGTTCAAACGTTTCAATCATGCGGTGCGGATTTGAAAGGTACCCCAAAAGAGTTGGAATCAGAAGTTATTATTAACAAGCAACCCAAAAGGAAGCAAATGATTGATCCGACGAAGCATGAAAACAAGGGTGAGGTTGGGAAGCATAACAATAAGGGTGGGATCTTCATGAAAGCTGTGGATAGGATCAAAACGGCGTTGGGATGGAAGAAGAAGAAGACAGACTCCAAACAATTCTAGTTTTTTTTTGTAAGGGTTAGTTAGGAGATAAGTAAATCCTTGTTTGACCTTTAATTAGGCTTCTTAATTTTTATTTGATAAAATGGACAAATAGATATTTAATTTTGTTATGCCAAGATAAATAAAATTTTGACTAATTAAAAATATTTTTATATTTTTAAATATTAGATATTTTAATTTTTTGTTTAGAATATATACAAATTTAAATGTTTTATATTTTAAAAAATAAAAAATATTTTTATATTTTTAATTAGTCAAAATTTATTTATTTTTGAATTAATAGATTAACAACTTCCTTGACAATTTTTTGTATTATTTTCTTTCAATAATGTTTAACTGTTTAGGCTAGAAGAATATGATAAAAAAATGTTTATAAAGTTTTATATATAAATATATTAATATATTTTTTCTTGAAAAAAAATAGTAATCTTAAAATATGTTGTTAAAGTACAATATCTATTAGACCAGCTTTTCGTAGTTAATCATTATTTCTGTGATAGATGCAGATAAATTGGATGTTATAATGTTATATATTAGGGTCGGGTAACAATTGAAGGAATGATATTTAGCACCCATTTGAAAAGTAGCAGAAGTTATTTTTTTATTTTTTAATTATTGAATTATGAAAAATTATAATATCTATGTTTGGCATTATTTTAAAAAAAATTTAATTTTTTAAAAAGTTAATTCACAATTTTTTTTAAAATAAGCTTAGTTAATTTTTAAAAGATAATTTTTTAAAAATTGTAACATTTATATTTGGTAAATCAAATCAAAAATAGGTTTCAATAAATACAAGTAACATTAATTGCGTTTGGTAAAATAGTTTTTAAAATTTAAAAATACTATAATAGAAGTAAATGTAAGTATTAAATTTGAAAATTAGTTACAATATGATGTTATATTAAACTTTTAAATTTTGAAAAACACAAGGCAACTTTAAAAAGTTCTATCTTAGATACTTTCAAAAATACTCCAATCTTTTAAAAGTTACAAGCACAAGCAAATAGTCTTTTTTATTTACCACAAAATAAAAATATATGACTTATCCTTTTCGATAAGTCATTCTATCAGTTCCGTAAAAATTGACTTCATCAAAACAAAAAATATCTACCACCATTTACACACAAGCTTCTATATATATTCTTTCGCGTTTTTTTATAATTATTTTACCACTCTATTTTTATTATTAAATTTGTATTTAATATTGTGTGTAGTATGAAATTTTAATTTTAATTTTATTTTTTTTACATGTGATTTTATTTTTATATAGTTTGTTATTATTTTGATAGTTAGTTATAGCAAATTATTGACTCCAATAAAAGAGCAGGAAATTCTAATAAGAGTAAAAAAAGAAAAAAGCAACAAAATATACATTGACACATATTTTACATTTATTTTTTATTTTCACCTACCATATTATACACAATAAAGCAGCAAATACTAACTACACAATAATTTTTTTGGCATTGCCATTAAGATTATTGTGAATTGAAATTTTATTACTATTCACCACATAGAAAAATATCGTTATGGGTGAAGGTGAAATAGAAGAACCAATTTTTATTTTTAATGATATTACGTGAAAAGAATCAATTGCCTAAAAAAATAGAACTAATAAGAGAACAAATAAATAATCAATTGCTTAAACGATTATAATCTTAGTGGTTAGGTGATGTAAAATTAATATTCAATATAAAAAAAATATTTGTTATTATCGTTATTTTAATATCCATTTTATTATGTAAAAAAATTTATATTTTTTGAATTATTTATTCAAACACTACAACTTTAAAATAAATATTTTTATAACTAAAAATACAAATATAAAATAATTTATTTATAAGTTATTATTAATAAATATTCTTATCCTCTTTCTTCAAAAGAGAAAAAAGAATTTATTTAAATTAGGGTAAAGTACTAAATTGGTCCCCTACGTTTGGGCGTAATTCTGTTTTGGTCCTTAAGGTTTAAAGTGTCCTATTTAAATCAAAAAAAGTTTTATTTAGCATTAATGTAGTCCCACCGTGATGTCAAAGTTAAATAATTAATGAAATGTCCTACATGACAGTAGTACAAGACAAGGTTGATAATTTGGAGAATAAGTACAAGTTCTAGAGGTACAAAATCAACCGTGGATACATCAAAATATGTATTTATCATTTTCCTTAGTTTTATAAAAAATATTTCATTTAAATTATAAGAAAAATAATAAATAAATATATTAATGCATCCACGGTTGATTTTGTGCCTCTAGAACTTGTACTTATTCTCCAAATTATGGATCTTATTCTTGTACTACTGTTTTGTAGGATATTTCATTAATTTTTTACCTTTGATGAGCTCACGGTGGGACTAAATTGAAACTAAATAAAAAAATTTTGGATTCAAATAAAACACTTTAAACCTTAAGAACTAAACGTAGAACCAATTTAATACTTTACCCTTTAAATTATTTATCCAAAGGAGCTGATACTAATTATGTATTCAGAATTCAAATGTATAGAGTCAAGTGTCACAAACTCAATTTTTTTCCAAAATCGGATTCTGATCTTTACCATTTGGCTGTCATTCTCATTGTATTACAACTATCGAATTTAACATGAAGTTTTGGTAAATGGCCAATGGTTTTAAAGTTATCACCTCTGTACACTCACATATTCAATTAAAAAATTAAATGAAAAAATGATTATAAAAAATTATATATGTTAACTAATATAAATTTATTGATATGTTACCTAAAAAATGTTAATTAGCTTCACACATTGTCATTTAAGTACTATTTTATCCTCAGTCTCTTTAAAAGCAATGCATGCATGTGTCCTTATCCTACCATTTCAGTTTTTAACTCGATTTAGACTAATTTTGTATAGTTGTCTAGCACCTTGCCAAAAACGTTACGGTATGGTTTCTTTGGAACCCTGTAACTGAAAGGTTTTGCTCTACCAAAAATTCACATATGCTAACTTAATTGTCATATGATTTTAATATGCTCACATTCCACCATTTTTATTAGAGAAATGCTTCATATAGAAAACGTGTCTCGTCAACACTATTTAAAGACTAATATTCTTTATCGCCATTACTTCATCACGTTTAAGTTTAATTAACTTTTTTTATTTATTCAACTCTCACTTCTTTACATAGAAAAATGTCAACGGAAAGATCTTTTAAACCAAATAAAAAAAATGCACCGAAACATATAAAGAAAAAGAAAAATTGTAATATGCTTTGACAAAGATCCTTGTTTAGCTTGCATAAGCACTTAGCCAAGTTTACAACTTATATTACTGCCTAACCTATAAAAGTTTCATGGTTTGATGCTTGCATGAACCATTGGCCATGCCTTAACTAGCTTGGCCTAGTCATCTACTAATGCAAACCGCAAGTTAAAATTTGGTTTACCAAGTCCGTATATAAAAATTGTGGTGATGGTTAATCCGTTAATTGAGCGTTACACCACTGGATCCATCTAAAATGTGTCAAAACATACGGTTTTTTTTGCTTTGTACATTATTTCCAAACTGTCTCAATTCATTTTGCATGACTCCACTTACGTACGGTAATTCTCGGATAGAGACCATGAGCTTGAGCCCATGACAATTACACCGGATTGAAGAAGAAAGCAACACAAGAACTCTTAGCACATACATACACAAATTATATCGCTTCAATATGTTGGTAAAGTTGTAGGAAATTAAATGAAAATGCACTAGTACGGTGTCTCTCCCCGTAAAAATATATGTTGGTCTAGTTTTGGATCTACAAAGTCTCGAACTCTCGATCCGTATTTACCGCAAAGATATTTGTTAGCTAATCAATATTAATTTCATGAAACTTCATTAATAAAACTCTAAGCTGGAAAAGTGATTGGGATACCCAATTGCCCATGATGAATCTAATTAAAGAAAGTGATGGCGTTAGAAGACCATGCGGTGTTTACCATAATTATACTTGTTTAACTCACTCTCTTACCATGACTAAAAATGCTAAACCCATGGCATGCATAATGATCCGTATTCCTTGCTCATTCAACTCATCGTTAGTTAGTTAGTTACTCTCACTAACCCCTCATCTCTTGCATCTGCTGCCAGCTGCCAGTTGCCCCTCCATTTCCCAATAACGTAACCGTTTCTTGGAATAAACACTAACACAAACACATCATCATTCCCACACCACTCAATCACTACAATCCTTTCCTCAACAAAATGGCTGGCCTGAACAATTTCGAGCGCTTCGACGTCGTTTCAGACCATTCAGAGCACCACTTTTCCCAACCAACTGCTAACACTACCAAGAAACAGAAACAGAACCGCAACCCGGAACCAACCAACCACGCTGCCCGAAACTGTTTTACAAACACGGGCAGCAAAGTGTACAAGAACATAATGCGAGAATGGAAGATCCTCGCCAACGGCCTGCCCGACTCCATCTACGTCCGCGTCTACGAGAGCCGCATCGATCTCATGAGGGCAGCAATCGTCGGCGCCGCTGGTACACCCTACCACGATGGACTCTTCTTCTTCGACATTGCTTTCCCGCCAAATTACCCTTCCCAACCTCCCAAGGTTCACTACCTCTCTTGCGGGTTCAAACTCAACCCGAACCTTTACCATAACGGCGAAGTGTGCCTCAGCCTCATCAACACCTGGATCGGTAAAAAGAGCGAGAAGTGGGACCCATGCGGTTCAACCGTTTTGCAGCTCCTCGTTTCTCTCCAAGGCCTCGTCCTAAACGACAAGCCGTTTTTCAACGAGGCCGGATCCGAAATCTTCGGACGCGCCTTCTTTGAGAAGCAGGCGCGTTCTTATAACTATTCCGTTTTCTTACTTAGCTGTAGGACCATGCTGTTTTGGCTCCAACGACCTCCGCGGAACTTCGAGGAATTCGTTCACGCGCACTTTCGTGACCGCGCGTGTCAGATTCTGAGGGCGTGCCATGAGTACGTGAATGGGCGCGTGAGGGTTGGGTGGTACGGTGTGAGCGACGTTGGGGAGAACGATGGCTCTTCCCATCGGTCGCGTGTGAAGGTCTCGGAGGAATTCAAGGCATCGATGGGGAAGTTGTATCTTCGGATGGTTGTGGCGTTTCAACTGAATGGTTCTTCGTTGTGTTCGGAGCTTTTGGAATTAGAGAACAGTGATAAAAATGGTGGTTCGTCGAAGAACAAGGGGCATGGCGGTGACAGAAAGTATGGGAAGATTGTCAGGAAGGTGTTGGGTAAGTTTAGGAAGTTTTATGCTTTGAAGAAGGATCAAAGTAGAAGAGTCGACGTGTCAAAGTGATCTCTTCAAGGTAAAATTCCAATACATGATATATGATATGATGTTTTATTCTTCTAGCATGATAAATACATTTTTCAATATTGATTTTTAGCGAATATTGAGGCTTAAGATTGGCAAAATTAGTTAAACCTAACAATGATATATAGTTTCCCATGTCTTCATTTTCAATTGCTTTCTGTTGATGAAAGATTGATGAAAATCATACAAGAAACTAAATCATTTTGTTTTTGACAGATAATGTTAAACCCCCTTAACTGACACATAACAACTTAATTGGTATTATTTGATGCAATTGGGAGAAAAAAGAATCAAGTTAGAAAAATGCAATAATTTTTAATTTTGATTTATTTATTTGTCTTGCTTGATTTATGTTATGATGCAGAAGCATAGCGGTAGTGAGACACTTGACAAGGTAGAGTGGCACTCTTGGGTTTTTTCTGGTCCATGACGGGAGTTTCTATAGTTAACTATGGTGACTTTATTATACGCCAATGTTTCTGTTACTAGCGTCTTTGTGTTTTTGGTCAAGAGATTTTTTGCTAGCTTGATCTATACCGTTTGCACACTTATAGTATTAGGGTTGTGTAGGAGAGCTTATCTCACAATAAAGGATTTAGCTATAACTGGACATTTGACAGCTCTTTTTTTGTCCATCCATCATTTTTAGTTAGGCAACCCCATCAATGGACCACAGGTTTGGAATTCCTTATTAATCCAGTTAATTTCGGCCCACAATTGCTGTGGGCAGATTTTAGGTTTTCAAGCACTGAGTTTTAGGCTTGAAGTGGCGTGAAAAGAGCAATGAACTTCATATGTACCATGCATCCTCAATGATTTTGATTTTGAACCTCCAATCCGTCCAATCCATTAGTTGCTTTTATATTTATTTTAATATTTTTTATATAGAAATTTTGTTAAATTCGACCTTCTCCATCTTATATCAGAATGAATTAGGCACTTCTTTTTTAAACAAATACTTCTAGGCTCTTTGGATATTAACAAATTACCGTATTAAAATGATTCTCATATTAACTGGGGAAATCAAATTTACATTCTTACCGGATTTGAGATTGTGTTCTTCCTAGATGTGTTCATTATCTTTCGCTAACATCCAGCAAACAACTCATACAAATTCAAATTTTGGTATAAAGGTGGGGGATGGGGGGAACAAAGAGGAACATTCATAAGATGAAACACGAAAAATTAAGGAAATTTAAGTGTGGTTGGTAGATATGGAAGTATCTAGGACACAGGTAATAACTATTACAAAATTAATATGCAAGTCACAAAAAAAAAAAATTTAATAAGCAAAAGCTAAGGCTTTTTTTTTTTTGACTTGGGCTATTCCCAACAACTCAAATCCGACTCTAAGAACCATCCCACCCACTCCCTAAATTGGATGTAGCACTAGTCATGTGTTTTCTCTGGTTGCCATTACTTTGAAGTTTGAATAGACTCTATAGTCCATAGCCATGAATTAAGCCACCTTATTGCTGCGAATGACGTCCTCTGCACGGCGTGGCGAACTCCGACAAAGCCAACGATGATGACCACGACAAACTTCTTTGTACAATAGGTTCCGACAAGGCCAGCGAAGAAGACGACGGGGAGCTCCTCTATGCAGCAAGCTCCGGCTAGGTAAGTGACGAAGACGATGAGATGGGTCTTTCAAGGTCGTTTCAAGATGTCCGATTTGGTCTCCTCCATGAACAGAGCTTCAATATGCCTCTGTGTAGGAGGGAGGTAAGAACTATTATTTATAAGACCAAAATGATGACATAATGGTAAGAATATACATTAGAATCTCTTTTGTTATTGATGCAAAATAATTCTTGTAGAGACTTTGGATCTTGAGTTCATCTCTTGCATATTAATTACCTGAATGTTTATTAGCATATATCGTAAACAAAAATATTTTGAAAAAATTATCAAAAATACCCATAAAGTTTATGAATGCTGAGAAAGTACTCATAAACTAAAAAAATTAACGTTATACTTATGGAAGCCGAGTTCCGTACGACAAAAGTATTTAAACCTTAATTTTGTATTGACTTTTTAATAAAATTTTCAAACTAGCTCCACCTTCAACTTCAGTTTACTTTTCAAACCTTCATAACTCAACCTGCAATTTTGAAAACTTTGCTATGAAGTCCAAAACTACTACAATATATGAGACCGAAATCAATGATGGTGGTGAGAATTTTATAGCTTCTACTTGTTTATACTTCATCAGTTCGTTGTGTTCTTCTCGGTAACACACACCATGATCTTCCCTTTCACTTTCATACTCTCTAATAGACCTTTGTTACATGGTGTTCTATCAAGATGAACCAGGAGTAATATTGAACTCCAAAAATTGTAATCATTCTTGAATAGTTTTGATTCGTAAAGAGACTCACCATCATATTTTGCACCATTTCCAAACTTTACTGATATTACTATTTGTCGATCCATAGTATTTGCTAATACGATAAACATCCATGGAGCATCATTCACAATCGTACTTGATTCAGGACCGTCATTACTGGCTGTAATGGTGACAAGAATCCCCTCTTGTGTTGCTCCAAAACTACCGATCGACATGGCATCTTCGGAGAACAATTGGTCGAAGTCTTCACCGTCACCACCACCATCATTGATTTCGGCCTCGATTGTTGTAGTAGTTCTCGACTCTATGACAAAAGTTTTAAAGGTGGAGGTTAAAATATGGAGGATTAAAAAAGTGAGTTGAAATTGAGGATGAGAATAGTTTAAGAATTTTATTAAAAATTCAATAAAAATTAATATTTAAATATTTTTGTCATACGAAATCCATCTTTCCTGAGTATAATATTAATTTTCTTAGTTTATGAATATTTTTATCAACGTTTATAAATTTTATGGATATTTTTAGTAATTTTTTTATTTAATATTTATTAATATTAAATAAGACAAATTTTAACCGTATTTTTTTATTTTTTTAGTATTACCTTATTGTAAATTAAAACCTGAAAGGCTATACTAAATAGTAAATACTACAATGCCGTTGAATTTTGGAACTTGTCTCGTATCTTAATCTTATGCATATATTAACTGCTAAATCAATAAATAAGCATGTTTTAATTCAAATCATAAAATACTGCATAAGACTTGCATAGAGACAATAAAAATTAATTCAAATCAGTTTAAGATTAAGTTATTTTATATTCGAGATAACTATTAAATTAGTATTTAAATTTTTTAAATACTAACAAAAAAAAATCTTAATAAAATATTAATGACAAAATAACTCTTAAAAATATTTTAAATTTTAATAAAAATAACTTTTTAACGTCTGGTTATTTTTATTAAAACTCATTAACGTCTGGTTATTTTTAGATAAACTCATTAACAAAGCACATAACGTGATACTAAATTACCATCTTCCGTGAGTTCCGTCCATGTCTTCTTTTGCTCTAATACCACCACTTTCCACACCATCCACTACTAATTCCATCCCCTAATTACCTTTACCTCTCTTTATTTCTTTCTTATTTTTCTCAATTTTTTTCTTTGTCACCTCGCTCTAAGTACTCTCCTCAATAATCGGTCACTCACATCATTCAATTACAATAACAATTCATCATTAACAATAATAATATTCACACAATTCAACAATAACAATATACAATTTAAAAAATAAAAATAAAAAATAAATCTAAATATAGAGAAGAAGAGATAGAGAGAATAAAAGAATGGGATGCTAAGAAGAAAAGAAAAAAAAACATGTAGTGGTGAAATAGTTGAGAAAATAGAAGAGAAGAAAAATTAGAGAAAAAATGAAAGAGAATTTATTGAAAAAAAGGAAGAAAGAATTCGCCGACGATGAAAACATTAAAAAGTAGAGAGCACAAAAAGAATTAGGAATGATGATGATTTTGCTGTCATTTGAGTTGCTGTCATCACCACAGAGAGAACAAAAGAAAGATAAGAAGAGGATTTGAGAATGAAGAAGAAAAAAAATCTAGACTAACAATGATATGGTTTAATGTTTTGTTTAAATTATAAAAAATAATTAAAAAATAATTTTAGAATTATATAAAATTTAATATAATTTCATATTTGTATATATTATCATTCCGTTTGTTACTTTAGCCTTTTCCATTAACAAAAATGGAGCAGTTGGTCACTTTTGTAAGGGTGTTTGGAAACTTCTTAAAATTTAATTTCAGTGTTTGAAACAAAAAATAATTAAATTAGTATAGATAGAATTTAATTTAATTTTTTTTAAATTAATTCTAATTTAAATAAGGTCAATTTAGAATTCTACTCCATTAAAATTTTACTTAAAATTTAAAATGTCTAAAATGTTTTTATAATCTAATTATTTTTTTTTAATTTTTTTTCATTCATTTTCTCTCTATGCCTTCCACATTTTAATACACATTGTTCTTCTCTCACCACCTTTTTTTTTTTCTTCAACTCACTTAATATAATATATATCTTTTTTTTAAAAAGTCTACTATGTAGATCCAAAAAAATTATCCACATGTATAGATTTTATGTGTTTAACTTAGATTTATGATACAAAACATTTACTAATACGTCTAAACATTTTAAGTAAAGTTATGATACTAGCAAAAAGTAGCACAATTTTATTCTATTTTAATAACATGAATTAGTTGCTATAATTGATCGTTGATAACTAATTTTTTATTTATTATGTCATTAAACTAATTAACAAGTTAATTTTCGATAGTTCATGTTTATTTTTTGTTAATAGTTTGTCATTGAAATCAACCATAAAGAGTTATTTAATTGTTTTAATTAATAATAATATTTTTTAAATTTAATATTTTAGGTTAATCTAATTTTTGTTTTTTTAAAAGAGGTAAATAAATTTTAGTTGAAAAGATTTTAGTTAAAAGTATAATTTTATTATTTTATATAATTTAATAAATAAATATATTTATTATTTAAATATGATGTTATATTAATAAAAGATAAAATTGTTTATTATAAAACTTTAATTTATTTTATAAACATTTTAAACACTAGAATTCAATTCAATTTTATAATTTTAATAATTCATTATAAATACTAGAATTTAATTCAATTTTATACTATTAAAAATTTTCAAACAGACTAAAAATTATTCAAAAAATTTTTATCGATAATATATTTTAAAATATTTTTTGTCAGCGCTTAATCTTTTGGATATTAAATTGGTAATTAACTCTTTTATATTATTATTTTTATTATATTTATTAATTACCCCTAAAATAAATATATAATATTAAATATAATAAATAAATAATTTTAAATATTATATATATAAAATTATAAATATTAAATTAAATAAAATAATTTTAGATTTTTATCTCCATAGCGTTACTGTTTCACAATATGGTGCCAAGTTGAAGTCCAATGTCGTTTGGAGGAATTTTTCTTCTGATTTTCGCCTTGGTTTGCTTGTAGTGAGAAAAATTATAGACCCAATCCTAGTTACCAAAATATAAGCACACTATAATATTTTTTATTTGAATTTTCTAAAGTTTGAATTTCACTTTAGAGAATAAAGTGTGATCTCTTACCATTTATTTTAGGTAATTTCTTCCAAACCCATGCCAAATTTATGGGTAAATTACCCTTGCATATGTGTCATCATCTCAGCCATTGATAAAAAAAATTTTCAACCTCTCATTAATGCATTAATTGGTTATAGCAAAAGCCTTTAATGAACATATACCATAACAAATACTACATTAATTATTGTATACACATACTGTATAGTGTATTGGGGAACATTTACAATTATAATTTATAATCTCTAACTTATTTTTTATTTTAAAAAATACCCTCCATCTCTTCCTGAAATTCAACATGCATGTCTCAGAACTTGGAAAATGCATAGAACCACTACCCACTGGTTTTTTCGCTTTCGTTGTATACCCATTACCCAACCGTGAAATTTGTTATCCCAGAACTCACTACCCAACCCTGTTTGATTTTTTTGCCTTTGTTCTATACCCAGTGTCCATTTAGCAAGAATGATCTCCCTCGAGTAACAGGTTCTGGAATTGGTGCTCTGGTTCCGTCAGATAGGCGTTGACGTCAACTGAGGAGAGGGCGAACGCTAAACTGATGTGGCTCCGGTAGAAAAATTTGTAGTTGAACTTCTGCTTGACCCGAAACTGTGGCTGTTGGAAGCTGGTTTACCAACATTCATTTTTCGACTGCCTTCGAATTACGTGCGTCGGATTAGGTAAGGTCACCTCCCTCCGAGAGTGCATTTTTTATCCGTTCAAGATTAACCTTTGGTTGTCATCAAGGTATGTCCGATTAACTTTTTTTTGTTATCCAGATTAGTTTAATTTGGATGATAGTCTATGCCTTTTAAACGGTTCTCTGTTTAGGGTATTGGGTTGCTATTCTGGAATTTGAAAATTAAGTAACATTATCCAGTTCTATGTTGTGGATAGGTTTGGGGAATTGAAATTAAAACCTTATACTGGGGTCGAAAATAATTGGATTAGTTTAATTGGTTTTTGTTCATTTAATTTTACATGCAGCTTAGTTTAGCTTCCCGTAGTTGCTGCCATTGGCTCTGTTTATTGACATTTTTCGGTAAAATTATGGCAGGGGTTAAATTATGTCCATAAACGAGGATGATGTGAAGAATGATTCTGATAATGATTTGGGTGATGATTACGATTATCAACCGATTGCAGAAGATGCTGCTGAAGACGACGATGTGGATTCATTGGATTCTACTAGCAAGAGTGAAGAAATTTGTGGTGTAAAAAGAATAGCAGATTTAATGGTGGAGGATATTTGGAACCTGGAGTTTAGGACAGAGGATGAGGCCTGCCAATTTTATAACGCATATTCTTGTTGGCATGGATTTGTAATGAGGAAGGACGACGTGGTTAGGGATAATCAAGGTACAATCATTAGTAGGCAACTTGTTTGCAATAAAGAAGGCTGGAGGAATATGAGGTATCTTGATCTGGATGATAGATCAAGGGAGGCAAAGTCACTAACGCGAACCAAGTGTCCAGCTCGGCTTAGGGTAAAGCTTGACTATGGCTGCGGTAGATGGAAGGTATCATTTTTTGTGGAATCTCACAACCATGATCTGACGCCACCGCAATTTGCGCATCTAGTTCCGGCCAATCGTCGTCTCACTGTCATTGATAAAATCCAAGTGGAAAATCTTCATAATTTTGGTGTCAAGACCTGCCATATTATGGGGTATATTGCGTTCCAGAAGGGTGGATATCGTCATGCTGGCTTCATACGCAAAGATTTGTACAATCACATTGATCGTTATCGTCGGTCAAAGGTTAAAAACGGGGATGCCAATGCGGCAATAAACTATTTGATTGGCAAGTCAAACAATGATCCGCTGTTCTTTGGAAAGTATATGTTCACTAGTGACGAAAGGCTCGAGCATATTTTTTGGGCAGATGGGCAGTCAATTATCGACTATCACTGCTTTGGAGATATTGTTGCTTTTGATTCAACCTACAAGAAGAATAAATACAACAAGCCTTTGGTTATTTTCTCCGGATGCAATCATCACGGGCAGACTGTTATCTTCGGCTCCGGCCTACTATCCGACGAAACCACAGAGACGTATAAGTGGTTGTTGGAAATCTTTGTTGAAGCGATGGGTGGAAAAAGTCCTAAAGCAGTAATAACTGACGGAGACCTTGCCATGCGAGATGCAATCAAGAATGTTCTTCCTGATGCGACCCATCGGTTATGTGGATGGCATCTGCAGAGAAATGCATGTGAAAATATAAAGAATCCTAATTTCCTGTGTGATTTTAAGGGTCTTATATGCGACAACAACGACCACAGAGACTTTGATCGGAGATGGGCAGCCATTTTAGATAAGCACAACCTTGTTGGGAGTACCTGGATGGAAAAGACGTACGAAACTCGTTCGATGTGGTCCCATTGTTTCCTCCGGGATAAGTTTTTCGGTTACATAAGGACGACATCACAATGCGAAGGTATAAATTCTCTCATAAGATTTTATGTTAATCGCAAGAACACCCTCATTGACTTCATGCATAACCTGGATAGGGCCTTAAAGGAGTATAGAAACAACGAATTAATCGCTGACTTTAAGTCTCAGTGCTCAGAGCCAGTGATGATTACCTCGTTGGAGGTATATGAAAGATCTGCATCATGTTATTTCACTCGAAACATTTTTAAGAAAATTCGTAATGAGATTCAGAGGGTAGGGGTTTTGAATATCAAGGTACTAAGCACAACCTTGGACAAGGTCAAGTTCAGTGTGACTGCTCTCGGAGACCTGGCCAAAGATCGACGGGTGGAAGTCGATAGAGGTAAGAATCTGTTCTCGTGCTCGTGCAAGCTGTTTGAATCACGTGGTATTTCCTATAGTCATGTCTTCTGTGCCATGAAGTTCGAAAACATACTTGAGTTTCCAGATTCGTTGATCTATAAAAGGTGGACAAAGAATGCAAAGAACGAATTTATTAGCACAGAAATGCCTGTGAATGATGACGTCGAAAGGGTCTTAAATTTTTGAGTTGGTGCATTGGCATCGAATTGCAACAAGTTGTGTGATATTGCTTGCAAGGATCTTGCAGACTTTGATGAAGTCCAGTCTGAACTTGTCAATTTAGTTATCCGCCTGTAGTCACGCAAACAAGGCAACTCAACTCCTAATGTTAACATGGAAGGCATCAACGATCTCTTTGTTGTCAAAAGCAAAGGAGCCCCTTCCAAGAGGTCTTCTTGGAGGAAGAAGAGTGCATGCTCTAATTGCCACAAGTACGGTCATTACTACAAGCGTTGTCCAGATCTGATGCAGCATATTGTGGAAGGTAACTCTCGCGATCGATCAGACGGCAATGCATCAGCCAAGGACTCAAGTTTTAGTCCAGAAAGGTTTGCTAATTCTTCGAGGTCGTTCTCAGTTAAGTCCGAACACCACTTAGGACCTAAGACCAGGGTACGATTTGTTTATTCTAACTACGTTCATGCTGTGAAAATTTTCTTCGGTGGGTGTCCCTTTAAAAACCATTAAACTATGTGAATGTTCCTATCTTTGCGCAGCCTTTTAAAAAGGGTGGAACAAGGAAGTTTACGGCGACGAGTATGAGGAACCGAAAGGGTAAAGACAACACTTTTGATGAGGTAATTTTTGTGAATGTAAACCTCTAATTTCCGTGACATGAACTGGGAAATTAATGAAGATCTCCCTCTTCTTGTTTAAAAAAAAAATTTATAAAACAGCGGAGCCTCCATGAAAGCAGTGAATCCATTGACATCGCGTCCATGAATGGATTTTTCAACAAAAATCTCTATTTGTTAACACAGGTGCAATGCGTAAAACTCTTGTTAACCACTTTGCGATGAATGACCATTACGCTTTTATGCATGATTATGGTTTCTTATTGGGGATTATGATGTCATAACCAGGTGAAGGAGTCACAGCAGGACAAGGGACATTCATTCACAAACTATGAATGCGTTAATGATGTCATGGATGAGAAATGTGACACACCACATGTGCAGATCGATGTCCGAGATCCGTTACCATCGTCAATGCCTTGTGGCAACAAACAAGGATCGTACATGGCATTGTTCGCGTCGATGCATAGGACACTTTGACCAATAGGAAGAATTAGTCTTCTGAATTTAGTGCAATGCAAATATTTGGTTCTATAAGCATGATTTATCCTGATTTACTGACCGCAATGTATTTGCCATTACTTGGTATTAAGGAGTTTTAATTTGTTGTTATTTACGTTAATTGTGAATATGTTCATTAGGATGATAATTATGTTCAACAATATGTACGTCTTTTGCTTACATTGCTGTATTCTAGTTGCAGTTAATTTTGGTTGAATTTTGGGTAAGGAGTTGCTACCATTGTGATTATGCAATACAGTTGATCAATTAGAGTTGTGTTAATTGATTTTTTTCTCTACTTAGTGCATTAGGATGATAATCATGTTCAATAATATGTATGTGTTTTGCTTACATTGCTGTATTTTAGTTGCAGTTAATTGTGGTTGCATTTGGTGTAAGGACTTTCTACAATTGTGATTATGCAATATAGTTGATAAATTAGAGTTGTGTTAATGGATTTTTTTTCATACATAGTGCATTTGATTTACCAACCAAATTGTTAGATTGAATGGGTCGTATGCTCCAGGGTTGGATTGTTCATCGATGATTGTACCTATGTTGTGTTACTTTCAGGTTGTGAATCTATTTTGTTATTATGGATTTCCTATATTCGTCGGAAATTTTTTTTAGGGGAAGTGGCGCCCTGTATATGAAAACAGTTTCAAATATAGCGAGTGTTTCTTGTACCATTTTAGGAGATTCGTTATGTGTCATGAATCTGTTATATATAAAGCAAAAAACATAAACACAAACACATTTATATTTGTGCATATCATACTTTCGATTATTAGGAACAATAAAATTTTGAAGATGCTAATCTTAGATACTGACAGAAGATAACATTAGGAACAATAAAAGTTTGAAACCATGCGGACATTTCCTTTAAGTTTAACATTAGCGAATCTTTCTATATTTTCAGCTATTTGACTACAGCATGACTTTGATAGGCAGGGTTTTGCTTCTTAGGATTTCTGCCTGAACGTTTTCAAAATATTTTCATCTGGCATCCGTAACATTGTAGACTATTATTACCTGATATTAAAAATTCATAAACAATCACTGTAACAAAAGTATATGTGAAGACATTTCAAGAAAGCAAAGACTGCAACATTATAATTACTTAATTCATGCAGTCATTTGAACATGCAACTCACCCATGTTGTCACCCAAAACCCACAGTCGCCTCTTGTAAAAAAAAATTTGTGATCAATTTATATTAAGCATACGAATCTCATTAAGCAGTTACAGAAGTATCAGAAATAGTATTTTTACAAGGACAGTACAACAACAACCTAGTGGTATAATTTATATTAAGCATATGAAGCTCATTAAGGAATTATACAAGCACCATATTAATAGTCAATTGATAGGGACACAACAACAACAAGCTAGTGTTATTAATTGTTTCGCGTCGATTTTACCCACTTCATTCTCTCTCATTGTATTGTCTTAAATAGAAACTGGAAAGGGCTATCAAAACCTATGGCCTTGAAAGTTCCAGTGGGGATGGAATGAATGTATGGGATGCTTTGAATGTAAAATTTAGCAAGAAAGAAGATGATAGTATTTGGTTGAATGCACTTCGAAACGGACTTGTAGAGTTATTCGAATAAAAGCAAGTGTTTTTTGTGATTCTAGAATACAAAGGAGAAGCTAGATTTAAGTTCTTGGTGATCCGTTTGAGTGCCTCGGAGATAGAATACTCAAGTTTGAGAAGTTTCCATAATGCTCATCCCATATGGATCGGAAAATTATTTCCCACATGGTAATGATCGTCACCATGGAAATTGGTCAAACTCGAATATTCAATCTCCGATTCACTCGAACGCCTCATTAAGATCCTAAATCTAGATTCTCCTTCATATTCTAAAACCACAAAATACCCAAGCTTTAATTCCAATAACTACACAAATCTGGACCAGCATTCACACAACAAAGCACTACCATCTCCCTCCTTCCCCATGTTACGTTTATCCCATATAAGACGATTGAAAATGCATTTAGCTTACAAGTTTTTTTATCGATTTTGAAAACCCAATAATTATTCATTTGGCTATGAACTATATACATAAAATTTATCTATTCCGTTACTAACCGATTTGTGAGAGGGCGTCGCCGCATCAATGTGACATACAGAACACATACCCCCATCTCCGGCTCATCCTCATACATGTAGTTCAGAATGTGTTAGAATAATTTCTAATATGACATTCTGTGTTAATTAATATTAAGCTTCTACCAGTATAACAAAATCAGTTGCTAGTTTGTAATTTGTATCGAAGGTCATAGACAACTGTTAAATCCAATATCGTTGGAACTACAAACCAGAAATAATAAAATAAAATGGAGCATGAAAGAAAATATCAGTGTTTGGCTGAACGAAGGTTGGCACAGAATTCATGAGTTTCTAGGATTAAAGCATGGATATTTTGTGGTTTTTAAGTGTAACAGTTAATCCAAATTCATATTCATGGTGATTCGTTCGAGTACCTCAGAGATCGATTATTCAAGTTTGAGAAATTTTCATAACGATCGCAACCGTCCGAATCGGAAAATCATTTCCCACACAGCAGTGATCGTGATGGAAAGTTCTCAAACTCGAATAATCGACCTCTGAGTCACCCTAATGGATCACAACGAATTTAAACTAGGATTTACCGTAACACGTACATACCACAAAATACACAAACTATAATCCCTGTAACTCGAGAACTCTATACCAAACCTTCATTCAACCAAACGCTAACCTCTTCTTTCTTACTCTCTTTGTCGTTTATTTCATTTCCGTTTGGTAATTCCAAGGAAATCGAATTTAAGAGTATGCTCCAATATCTACATAATTATTATTGTTGTAGAGGACAACACCCAGTACATTAATCTTCGAAATGACCCACAAGAAAATAAAACAAAACCCCATTTATTCGGTTTTCTCCGGACAAAATTTGAACAGCTTATTTTCTAACGGCATACACAAGGCTAAGTACAATAGTACGTACCGATTCAACAAGATTAGGCGGAAGGAATACGGCTCCAGGCACTGTTTACAGATAGCTAATTTATCCAACCCGAAGCAAGGAAGATGGTCATTTAACATCATTTATTAAGGCTCCAGTGATCCCGTATAATCCAACATCAGCCTGTACGAAACCAACATATGTAGACACGCAATAATAGTCAGAATTCGACCGTCCAACAAACAAGTTCATCAACACAGTTAATACATCACACTGTAGAATAACTGGTTGTTAAGCTTACATGTGTTCCAGTGTGAGTGTATGGGGCCTCCATACATCCTTCGTGCACCAGCAAAGGTTATTCACCATTATCGTCACTATTGTTCGCATGCACCTTTTCTGTTTGTGTTTCCGGATAGTCGGAGGCCTGATCTTTTACCTATGTACCAACCTGGTTGCAGAAACAACAAAACGAAAAAATCAAAAGGACAGAAATTCACAATCAATGAAGCAAAAATAACATATGTTCACGTACCCAATAAATAGGGATCCACCACACTGCTACTAACCATGTTGCGATTGGGTATTAGGATTTTCATCAATTTCCTTTCCCGGTGGCCACATCCTAGTCTGTGGTGTTACCTATGTTTCAACCTCTGTCCATCTGATTTCAAATCGGAAAAAAAATATAGCAAATGAGAAGGACACAGTTCCTTATAATCAATAATGTATAAAGTCAATCATCCTAATCCAAGAGGATAGGAATGAGTACTTACAATGAAGAGATGAATCTTAACGCCCTAAAGGTACTCACCACCACTAACATGATAGGGCAGACGACTTAGGAAGATTATGTAAAATTATCAAGCGACTGACTTTGTTAATTAATATGGATCTGCCTCTGATGACATGCTTAAGGTTTCCTTCGAATATAGCTGGTTTCCTCCTTCTGATGACAAATGACTTCCTTCAAAATTTTCTGGTGTGTGGATCCTTCTAGAGTCACCCCTTTTTTTTTATTCACATTTCCTGGGCTAAGAAAAAAAAAAAAAAAACCCACACCACATCGGACATTCAACCCTGAGTATATCTAAGCCCAACTACAATAAACTACCAAATATTGAATCATTAATAGAAAAGATACATTAACAAAAACATGCGTAAGGTTGTCTTTCTCATTGATTGGGCCGGATTTTTTTTTTAAAGTATGTGCAATTACGAAAAAAAAATTCTCATGTTTCCAAATTCCAAAATAAAAAAAAATAGTTCTCCAACGAAGAATGGTATATAAATTGTAGTTTAAAAAAATGTTGACCGTATATTAAAGGCCAACAAAAAAAACTATTTGTTTCCCAAAGGAATAAACCCATTCTGGCAATTTTTTTTAAAAAAAAAAGTCTCTTCTGCCATTTGATCTTAACAAAAAAAGTTTTTCACCTAGTTATGGTTCACAATGCCAACTATAACCGTACGACAAATTACATCATCGGCGAATGCAAATCTGATTCAGTTAATATCCAAATTTGTTTTCAAAATACATGACATACCAAAAAGCAAATATAATTGTTCAACAAACAACTAACATATAATTGAGTTTCATACTTCCTAAAACTACTGGCTTCAGAAACCTCAACTTGTAGTTATTCGTGCTACCCTGATCGATATGTAGCTTTCTCTTACCCTTGTCCCTGGAAGACGTCATGTACGGCAACTGCAAAACAGAGTTCACGGCCACAATCAAATAAAATCAGACTTCATGATAAAAAACTCATACAAGTGACACTTACGGTTCAGAATCTATAGACATGCATCTTTTTGTTGTTGGAAAGCAAGTGCTTCAATTTTTCCAAAAACAGTGCAACTTCCTTTTTGTGAAGTATGTCAATGTCGTGAAAATTTGAATCTTTAACAGAACAATCTTAAGCAAACCTAAATACAAAAATTCTTTTTCATATGAACAAATGCGAAACTAATATCCTTCACTAGTTCCTTTCAACACTGTTAAGTTGTTTTTATTGATTTTACTACCATTAAAATTTTATTTACTGGACATTGCTTGAAGATGGTCATAATTATTGATCGTTAAAAGGAGAAGATTTAGCATAGGGGTTTACCTTGGTCGGCGTTTTCGCTGGGTAGAAGATCTTGGAGTCAATTCCGTCAGCAGCAACTGGTGTTGCTTGGGATTACAAGGAGGAGTGTTTTATGAAAGAACATGGATACTGAAAAGGGAACTTAAGTGGCACACATTTGATTTATAAAATTTTAAATTTTAAATTAAGTATTAAAACGTGCCGTTTTTAATGCTATTAAACACATAATCCGGTCTTTACCTCTATCCCAATCCTAACTCCCCATAAATCCCCCTCCATCAATGCTTGCAGTTGATCAAAACGTCATAAAATTAATTTTTTCTTCAAAAACATTTAATTTCATTGTGTTAAAGTGATTTACGTTTGGCAATCTTTACATCAAAGTGAATTATAGTAAAATAAATATTGTTTAGATTATATTACTCAAAATCACTTTTAGATAAAAAATTATTAAAATATACACCAACTTAAATAATTTTTGTATGTTATCTTATCATTTTAATTTAGATAATTGAATATATCTTATTAATTAATTCTATAATAAAATTAATATTTATACACTAAAATAAAAATAATATATAAAAATTGGCAAAATATATTTTTAATTAAAACTAACAAAATATAAATTTTAGAGAGTACTAAGAATAATAAAAAAAATTAAATATTTATGTTGGTAGTAATTGAAATAAATAAAAAAAATTATGAAATTTTTTATATAGTATATTTTTAATACTCTTAGTACTCTTTTTTAGTATGCTATAATTTATTATTATTATTATTTACAGTTAATTTTTTGTTTAATTTACTTTACCTAATAGCATTAATAAATCATATTATAAAAAGATAATAAAAATAACACAAAAAATTACAATTATAAAAGTGTATAATATCAAATAAATAATTAATAAAAATAAAAATAATAAATAATAAAAAAAGAGTTCATATAAACAAAAATAATAAGAATTCCATAAATAATATAATAACATAGATAAAGGATAAAGTTGGTAAAAGGTAAATAAAGATGGAGTATTGATGGCTAAAAGTCCGTTGGTAAAACGCAGAAGCTCAAAATTGTAGCTTTTTTGTAAACTCCAGTTCACTTCAACGTGACTTCACCTTTGATGATCATTATTGATTTTTTTCAAAAGAATTTTTATATTTCTTTCAAGTCATTTCAAATATTTTAAATTTTTTTTCAATTTTTAGTACTTTTTTTTATATTTTGACTTTTTTATTAAATTTGTTATTGTAATTCTATTATAATATAAATTATTGATCTTATTAAAAATGGTAAAGTAAATAAAAAATTAAATAAAATAATAGAATTATAAGTAATAAAATTTTACGGTCTAAAATAATACTAAATAAAAGAATACTGATATTAGTAACAAAATTATAGAATATTTTTTTGGTTGACATTGTAAAATTTATTATTATAATTCTTGTTCATTGTTTATTATTCAAATTTGTTATAATATGTATTATTGTTTCTATTTAAAATGATAAATTAAATAAAAAACTAATTATAAATAATACTAAAAACATAATTAGTAAAAAGTTAGAATCCAAAACAGTAAACAAAATAAGATTATTGAGAGCATTCATAAAAAGTACTAAAATATATTATTTTATATGTTATTTTTAATTTAATAAATAAATATTAATTTTTATTAAAAAAATTATAACAAACTAAAATAGAATTTTATAAAAAATATTATATAAAAAATATACTATACGAAGCATAAAAAATGATTAAATATACTAAAAAATAATATTATTATTTATTATTATATTTTTTTTGGTAATTAACTAATTATCTATCTAAAAGTGATTTTAACTAATATTATCCATACAATTTTATTTTATCAAAATCAATTTTAGTATAGAATTGCCAAAAATAAATTATGTTGACACAAACTCACTTCTATCCGAAATCAATTTTACAAAATCACTTTCATTCACGCTCCAGTTTGACCAACTCTAATCCAAACACACACTAAGATTATACTTGGAAAATTAAATTCTTTATTGTTTGTTAATACCCAAATAAATGCATGATAACAATATGAATGGTTTAACAAACCTTATTACTAAAATTTAAAATTTCAATTCGCTTGAGTACTGGGTTTCTTGATAACTAACACTATATAACAAATAAATTAATTTCCAAAGAATTTAGTTTTAAAAATAAATAATTTTCAAAATTTATTTAACAAAAATTCAGAGCCTGCGATAATAATTTTCAAAAAGAATTTGTTTTCAGATCAAATGTGATTCAATTAAAGGGGATCTATGCAAATTTTTCTTATTCTACAGGAGACATTCCCAACCCATTTTGGGTAATCAATTTAAGGGGAATATCAATTTAAGTTTTCCAAACATTAGGATAAGCATAGTAATTTCATTATAATAACTCCTCCATTATAGAAAACCACCGAGTCAAATTTAAAGGTTTTAATTCTCATTAACAACATCCTTAAATTCCCAACTGACATATCAAAGACAAAAAAGCCATATTTCCTTCCTTTGCTGCACTCTCCCGTGTGCTATCCCTTGAGACGAAAACCTCATCCAGCTTCCCAGTGATCGAACCACCATGGAACCTGCGTTCCGGTAAGCTTCTCCATCCTCAATCACCTTCGATCACAACTCACCTCCATTCTGTATCTGTCAAGCATTAAAAATATCACATTTTCAAATTTGCATGCAGAATGTGTTCAATGTTTTGTTGCTACAGCAAATAACGAGTCACACATTAGCTATAAATCAACTGTTATTTAACTTTCATTCATGGGTTGTTCATTAGTTTTTTTCTGTTCATGATGGTTAGGTATGTTAACGCACTAAGGAACATACAACAGTCATACAACCAGTTTTATGTCTTCGGCCTCTTCGCAAAAGATGTACGTTCATGCAAAATTGTTACTTGGTTCATTGATATGCATATGCTCAAATACCTTTCGAACATTAACGTGCCATGGTTGTTTATTGTTTAACTACAATATGATATCGAATTCCCACCTCATATCGTGCATCTATTCAAGTGGTACACCACGACGGATCTTTATTTCATAGACACTCAAGACAAATGCCTCCACCTGACACCCAAGAGAGACGGTGACAGGTTCTGGATTAAGGCAGCTGACATAGGGAGGATACGACGCATGTATAGACGATCTCCTTTGCTTAGTGTTGAGCTGAGGTATGTTTCTTGGGGTGTCTTCTACATGATCATCAGGGACATTAATCGGAAAGAGGAACCTCCCTTTGTCGTTGACGAACAGTATGCGTCGAAGGTGTTGCCTGAACATATTACACACAGCCTAGAGTCGAGGTGCGGAGCTTACTTCAACAAAGAGGCCCAACTAAGAGTCTTCGAAACAGAAATGTTCCTTAGGGTGCACCAACAGAGCCAAGAATACCATCATGTTGATACTCAACAATCAAAGTAAGCAAAAACTAATTCACTGTTATTTGCACTAAATTGTTATGTATCCAATTGTTATGCCTAATTTTTGGTACTTTACTACAGTGTAAACAAGAGACAACAAGGTGGGGGTGGGGGGGCTGAGGCAGGTCCTAGTAAGCGGCAGCGACCCACAACCTCCCCTGACGCGTTCGTCAACCAGGGATCATCATAGCTGGCACCTGGATATCTTTAAAATTTCAAATGTTATGTATTATGGTTAAATGTTTTTGGGATTGTGTTATTTAATCTATAATGTTCTTTTAGAAACATTATGTGAATGTTTGTATATGTTTGTAAATACCTGAACATCATCAACGGATCAAGTATATAGTAACCCACATGAATGCTAGGTTTAATCCAATTCTGCATGTACTTATGTGTTTTCTTTTTTTGGGTCATACATACACACCTACACAGTCACTTAGAAACCCAAATTTCTGGCTACCACTACTAGTAATCGAACCACTCTGCCTTTACTTTGAGGCAAATACTTTTGCCACAACATCTCATGCCTCAGCCCATGCACTTTTGGGTTAATTTGGATGCCTTATAGGTTTAGGGTCTTAAAAATTTTTTTTTAAAGTAGCATGTTGATAAATTATTAAAATCCGAACAGGTCCATTGTCATTGGCCCGTTTACCTTTAAATTGGATTTTTTGGGCATACTGTGCAAAGTTACACATGTCTTAATTTTTTTTCTTTTACAAAAGCTTTAGAGCCCTTTAAACAAAATTAAAACAGCAATGATAAACAACCACAGAGACGATGCAGAAAATATCAAACTAAAAGGGTGCTATTCAAGTTGTATGGTAACAATAAAAGAAACATGGTATCTCCAGTAAGTTTCTCCCAAGATTTTCAAAAAATGTCAATCTAAAAGGTTTAATAAAAGCTTTAGAGCTAATACGAAAATGATAAACAACCACAGGCCCCAATGCAGAATATGTCAAATTCAAAGGGTGCTATTCAAGTTGTATTGTAACAAAAAAAGTAACCTGGTTTCTCCAGTAAGTTTCTCCAAACAAATTCACAAAATGTCAATCTGAAAGGTTTAACAAAAGCTTTAGGGCTAAAACAAAAATCATAAACAACCTCAGACACCATGCATAAAATGTTAAACTAGAAGGGTGGTATTCAAGGTGTATGGTTAGCAAAAAAAAATCTGATATATTCCCTAAGTTTCTCCAAGTTCCTTCCAAATATGTCAGATTAAAAGGGTGCTGTTCAAGGAGTATGGTTCCAAAGAAAAAGCTGGTATCTCCCGTAAGTTTCTCCCTACAAATTCAACTACATCATAATATCATTGTAAAAGAATAAAAATAACATGAACTTAATGACAGGTAACTCGTTCCTTCTATTCGAATTTAAGCACTCATGACCGCAACCAAAGAAAGAAACAGATTCTTCAGAATTGATGACAAAAACCAGGAAGAAATGATAGCCGGAAAATTTAAATTGGTTAAATAACTAACCATCCGTGATTTTGTTCCTTTATATAGCAATGGTTTTTAATCCAAGTAAGTTGCTTATCAGCTCTAATTACAGTAACAAATTCTGCTGTAAATGAACAAAAAAACAACACTAACCTTTCTTCGTGGACAGTATACTACTCGAGACAGCGAACATGTGTTCCTGTCCACCATCTGATCCAACTATTCATCCCTTGTATTATATGATGAACAAAATTTTTGTCCCCATGATAATACGCGTAATCGAGGCGTCGTTGAAAAGAACGAAAGCAAGGTCACCAGAGTCTTTGTCCCTACGAGGTATGACTGTAACCTTATGAACCACTTGACCATACAAGTTGGAGAAAAATTCAGCAATGGCTTCCGCTGTGGGCATAGACTCTCGACCGAAGCACACGGTCAGTGTCTTTGGACACTCCTCGTCGTCCAGCTCCTTGCAGATGTACTTTTGCTTTCCCCTTTCTTGCTTAGTTTGTCTTCCTCCTTGTTGCATGTGGATTCGTCGGGCATTATAATGTCTACTCAATTTCTCTGGTGCAACAGAGGTACCCTCGTCCTGTGTCTTGAAACCCAATAATCTTGCGGGATTCCTCTGATACTCTAACCACACGGCATCCATGGTGAGGTCGCCTAGAATTCTGGAGCAAAAATTTGAAAGGGATTCGGGAATTAGGGGTAGCAGCACGGATGTCATCCTATGAACCTGAGATACGGTAACCTCAGTTTTCAACGTAGTTGAGAGTGTTTCGAGTTTTGTTTTTTTTCCCACAACACCTGCCAACACGGGAGATAACAGGCATTGCAGACAGATGACCCAATCCTCAGCAAGATTATTCATAAACCAGCTCTCTTTTACCGTGGAATTTTGCAGAAGACCACTCAGTCCCATGGTCTCCAATGACAGTAGAAAGGCCATGACCATCAAGGACTGAGTAACGTCACGGTGAAGGACTTGTGTCAGGTCTTGAATGCAGTTCGGTCGGTTTCATGGAACATATCCAAACATTCTACTGCCATGCTTGCGGGCTTACTTCTAGTATGCATTTTCTATGAGGCAGAATATGGTTCGATATAGTTTTGTAGTAGTATTTTGTGCATAATCCACGAACTCGAAGCCTCCCTCTTGTACGCATGCAGCATGGTCTCTACTTTATTGCACCATCTTGCTCGTTGTCCTAGACTAACCATCACCTACCTTGGAATATTAATTAATGAATAGCCTTAATTGTGGTATATGGATACCACTTGGTGCAATTAAGAGTTTTTTCTTCTAATAAAACCTCACTAACCTTTACCTAATATGGAGAAATTGAAGTTTAATTGAGTATAAAACGTTTACGATTCATGGTTTATACCAAGAAAAACAAAAAACAATTATAAGGTTCTTGAATAATTCTTTTAGAGTGTATGCTTTATTACCTAAGGGTTTATCAGTGCATATAGTTCAGTTTACGGTTTAGGCTATACGGTCTAGTATTTAAGGGTCCAGTGCGTATAGTTTACGATTTACGGTTTAGTGTGTGTTTTGAATTAGAGTTTATCAAACTGGAGTTTGAATGAAACTGATTTTGTGTGTGTTTGGATTACAGTTTACAAACGCGAGTCTGCATAAAATTGATTTTGTAAACTTGATTTTGATAAAAAGTAAGTTTGTGTTAAAGTGATTTATGTTTGGTAATTTTTGTATCAAAATAGATTATAATAAAATAAATGTTGTTTGGCTTATACCATTCAAAATCACTTTTAGATAAAAAATTACTAAAATGGATATCAACTTAAATTTTTTTTATATTATCCTATTATTTTAATTTAGATATTTAAATAGATCTTATTAGTTAATTTTATAATAAAATTAATATTTACTTACTAAAATAAAAATAACATATAAAAATAGATAAAATATATTTTTAAATAAAAATAAAAAATATAAATTTTATATATATATATAAAAGAATATTTAATCAAATATGTTACATTTTTTAAGTATTAAATATTACTTTAGTATTTTTTTACATCGTACTCTTATTTTAGTACTCTCAATAATCTTATTCTTAATATTAATTTGGAATCCAACGTTTATAATTTTATTATTATCTATGATTAATTTTTTATTTAATTTATCTTTTTTAATGGAATCATAATCTATATTATAAAAATTACACTAAAACATAGTATACGGGAATTACAATTATAAAAGAGAGTACTGAAAATAATAAAAAAATTAAATATTTACTTTATAGTGATTGATACAAATCTAAAAGATCTTGATGATCTTTTTATATAATATATTTTTAGTATTTTTAGTACTCTTTTTTTAGTATGTTATAATTTTTTACTATTATTATTATTTACAGTTAATTTTTTATTTAATTTACTTTATCTAATAGAATCAATAAATCATATTATAAAAAGATAATAACAAACATAATACACAAAAATCACAATTATAAAAGTATATAATGTCAGACAAAAAGTAAAAAAAAATAAAAATAAGATTAATTTAAACGTGCTTCTTCCCTTTCAAGAAATTTAAACGTGCTTCTTCTCTTTCAACGGATTTCCCAAACACACACTTTCTATGTATGATTAATAATTTTATTACTTATGATTCCATTGTTATGTATGATTCATTTTTTTATTTACTTTATCATTTTTAATAAGATAAATAATTCATATTATAATGGAATTATAATAACAAATTTAAAAAAAAAAGTCAAAATATAAAAAAAAGTACTTAAGGGTCCAGTGCGTATAGTTTACGATTTACGGTTCAGGGTTTATGTTTTACGACTGCGTGGTTTAGGGTTAGTTCCTTCCGGTTTAGGGTTCATGATCTACGGTTCATGTTCAGCGATTTAAGGTATGCGGTTTCCGGTTCAATGCGTAGAGTTCACGGTTTTCTGTTTACAGTTTAGCTTCTACGGTTCATGATTCCCAGTTTACTTTTTATGGTATACTGGTTTAGGGTTTACGGTTTAGGCTGTACGGTCTAGTACTTAAGGGTCCAGTGCGTATAGTTTACGATTTACGGTTCAGGGTTTAGGTGTTACAGCTGCGTGGTTTAGGGTTAGTTCCTTCCGATTTAGGGTTCACGATCTACGGTTCATGTTCAGCGGTTTAAGGTATGCGGTTTCCGGTTCAATGTGTAGAGTTCACGGTTTTCTATTTACGGTTTAGCTTCTACAGTTAACAGTTCTCAGTTTACTTTTTATGGTATACTGGTTTAGGGTTTACGGTTTAGGCTGTACAGTCTAGTACTTAAGGGTCCAGTGCGTATAGTTTATGATTTACGGTTCAAGGTTTAGGTTTTACGGCTGCGTGGTTTAGGGTTAGTTCCTTCCGGTTTAGGGTTCACGATCTACGGTTCATGTTCAGCGGTTTAAGGTATGCGATTTTCGGTTCAATGCGTAGAGTTCACGATTTTCTGTTTATGGTTTAGCTTCTACGGTTCATAGTTCCCAGTTTACTCTTTATGGTATACTGGTTTAGGTTTACCGTTTAGGCTGTATGGTCTAGTACTTAAGGGTCCAGTGCGTATAGTTTACGATTTACGGTTCAGGGTTTAGGTTTTACGGCTGCGTGATTTATCGTTAGTTCCTACCAGTTTAGGGTTCACGATATACGGTTCAAGTTCAGCGGTTTAAGGTATGCGATTTTCAGTTCAATGCGTAGAGTTCACGATTTTCTGTTTACGGTTTAGCTTCTACGGTTCACGGTTCCCAGTTTAGGGTTTACGGTTTAGGCTATACGGTCTAGTACTTAAGGGTCCAGTGCGTATAGTTTACGATTTACGGTTCAGGGTTTAGGTTTTACGGCTGCGTGGTTTAGGGTTAGTTCCTTCCAGTTTAGGGTTCACGATCTACGGTTCATGGTTCACAACCTACGGTTTAGGTTCAGATGGTCAGTGTTTAAGGACGCTCCTCGTCTTCCTATAAACGGAGCGGACCAGCCCGTCCCGCCAACTAAGATGGGTTCAAAATAATATTCGTCAATAAAACTATCGTAATTTTAAAAAATAAGTCACATTTGAGCATATTTACAAAATTGGGCAAAATAAAATAAATAAAGTTAATAAGTAAAAGAAGAAAAAGACAAAAAATAAAAGTGTTTAAAAATTCTATAATTATTAATATTTATCAACTATTTATTCATATTAATTATTAACAGTGTAGACATTTTTTGTTTATAGTTTTTATATGTTTACTTATGTATGTTAATGTATTTTTAAAGTAGAATTTATATAGTTTTCCTCCTTCATGTTTTTTTTCATGTATTTTTATTTATTTTTTTTCTTTTCACAGTTAAATCTGTAAAATCAATTTTGCACAAAATTTTCTTAATTCATAAAAAAATTCCACACACACGACTAAAATGTATATCAATTTTGAAGAAGAAAATCTCTCTTCTCTATGAAAATTTTTCTAAAAACGGTGGTCAAAACTGTCGTTTAATAATTTATTGGTCAAAAGATCATTGAATTCTTTTTTTTATTATTCAATGGATTGAATAACCTCTAATTTTAAACATTACACACTTACACATATTATACTCACACACAACCTAAAAGCTTTATCAACCACTTAACGTAGATAAAAGTATTTTTTCTTTTAAGTTTCATTGTTTTCTTTGGGGGAAGGAAGTGCTTTGCGATGAGGTATGGAAAGTTCAGTCTCCTATAAGTTATAGGCGACGACCAAAAGGTGGAAAGCAAAAAAGTCATTAGGCAATAAATTAGATTATGAGTGTCCATGACAAAGGAGAAATTAAAGAACTGTGTGGGAGACAGGTAATGTAATACACATAATTAATGAAAAGGAATATAACTCATAGGAAATGGAAAAAATATATACCCTTTTCTCGAGTTATTGACCTAATACGTGTATGATTTTCAAACTAATCTTTTTGAGTGTTTAGCCGTCTCATTAAACTTTGTTGTGGACTAAATCTTTGACCGGGTGTGTGATAATGAGAGATAGCAACAAATATAATTCTGTTATACGAGTATCATACATAATGATAATTAATTGATTAAAATTCATGGAGAGATGCATTCATTACGAAAATTAAAATAAATCTTTAAGTAACCTATTGGTTTGTGAAAATAATAGTCAGTTACTGGAAAATTTATATTAGCTTTGACTACAACAATGTATTGAGCTGAATAACAACAATTAGTTCCAAAAGATGGAGCCTTCTCTTTTACCAATCAGAGAATGGAGTTTTAAATAAATTAAATTATGGCAAAACGTTAGGAATATAAATTGGATACATAAGCTGCTTCATATATTAGAGGTCTTAGGTCTACTACCAAATATCAACCAGCTGTCAGAACTCCTTTGAATAGTAGGGACAACCTACCATGTTTGTTATTCTTTTTAGAAATTCTGGTTGGTAGTGGAGGGCAACTCATTAACTATACATGTTGTAATATTTTTCTTGTTTTATTATTTTTTAATTTAAACAACTAAAACACCCAATGGCTGCCAGAGGGAAGCGACGCTCAACACAAAAAATAGAAAAGGGAGACGATGAAGCCAAAAAGGAACAAAGTAGAAAAATCTCAAGAAAGGTTATCGATTAAGAAGTGATAGAACTGTCATCAAGGTGAGAAATAAAATGTATTTCCAGAAATTGTAAGTGTCATTTTAAATCGATTGCGAATACATGTAAATATTTTATGTTTTGTTTCTCACAGTCTCCGCAGAAGCACCATGCATGACCAGCGACTAGATGTAAATTTTAATGGTGGTTCCAGTAAAGAAATTGGCGAGGACTTCGGTAAAAGTACCATCCTAGAAGGGTCCCTAGAAGATGTGGTATCGCAAATGTCGACAATGATGAATACACTTTCAAACCTGATTGCTTCCCAGACCAAGACGTGTTATCCTTTGTTCGGAACAATGCCACAAATGATTAATCTTCGGAATCCTCCAGCCGATAACTTCAGCCCTACAGTGATGCCTGTGATAATGAGCGAATTCAGTATGCCATCAGGTACTGCTGAGAGAAATCTAGATTCATCCAAAAAGATTCGATTCAACATGTCTAGCATTCATCAAGCCGCCGATTCAATTCCGCATAAAGATACAAAGTGTTGTTCAATGTCTCCGAAGTGTGAACAAACAACGCCAGCTGATTATGTTATTCGCCGTAATTTGTTCTGTGATGATGGAACTGGAAGGAATGCCGATACAGAACCAGTTATACCGAATAGCTTAGACAAAGCTGTATATGTTAGCTACTTCAAACCGGCTGACCGTAAGTTGCCACTAAGGAAGGAGTCCGCAAAGATACCTGCGGTGGGTTATATCCTCTTTAGGAATCTTTAAAGTTTTGTTGTTCTTATTATGTATTAATAACTAATGGGTGAGTGATCATTTTATCAGTGGACGCTTGTTCTGTTCCGTCCCCCAGCTGATATGGAATTGTGCAAGGATGAACTTTCAGTCGTCACATACGTCTTTGGTTCAGATCTGGAAGATGAAGAATTGAATTCCGAGATAATCTCACAGACAAACTTGTGGCACGCTAATAGGAGAGTCATGTATACTCTACTACCAAACAAACTATTGGTGGATGAGGTATGAATTTTTTGTCATTAGCGTTTGTTAATTTCATAAATGAAATTGCGACTGTATAAAGTAGTTATATTAAGGCATAACTGTTTATATTTGTTCTTTTTGGCCATCAAACAACGAACAATTTACCAGATAATTAACCTGACATCAAGCATGCTCATGTCTGATGCACGCCAAGACACCAGGTTTCCCTGCATGTGGTTTTTACCCACAACATTTTTTGTAAGTGTAAACCATACACATTTTCCATGGCATGGTCTCCAGTGATCTTATTTTAAATCCTGTAAACTCAAATTTCAGCAATTTGCCCTTAACTAGACTCACTCGCCAAAGACTTTGAAACACGCTGACGAATACATGGGAGAGTTTGAAACATTCTGCAAGGTAACTTTCTAATTTACGGTTCATAGTATATGTTACGGTCAAAACAAAATGCTTAGTCCAATATAACTTATGTGTGTATCTATGTTAGATTTTCGTTCCAATGAATGAGGATAACATGCACTGGTACCTGCTTGTAATTGATATTGAAAAAAGACACCTGATATTACTAGATTCTAAGCCATCCGTCTCGAGCAGAACCAGGCGCCGTCGTTGTGCCAAGCTAATGGTATTGTTTTAAAATTTCTAACAAGCAGAAATAATGATTCTAAATTACTTGAAATGGCAGTAGACTTGACACATGAAATAAAATTTAGAGAAAATGGCACTCCCCTCCCATCTATTTATAAAATGTACACTCTCCTCCCTTATAACTTTTAGAAAACCTCCTCTTTAATCCATTTTAATTTTTTTGTGTTAACTAATGTTAACTTTATCTATTTTTCAAGAAAAATAAATTATTTTTAACAAAATACTCTTTAGCAAAAAAATTATTTTTTTGTCATTAAATTTTACTTACCAAAATACCCTTTAATAAATTATTTTTTATTGATTAAATTATATTTTTATCAAAATATTTTTAAAAAAAATTAATAATTAAATTATTTTTTTCTAAGATATCCTTTCATAATTTTTTAATTATTAAATTATAATTTTACCAAACTTTTTGTTAATATTTTTTTATATTTTACTATTAATTTTTTAATATCAATATATATTATTTTAACATTAAATAAAAAATCATACCATTGTTAATATGTATAACAATTAATATATATTGATATTAATATTGAAAAATAATCTTACTAAGATTTTTTTAATATTAAAAAAATTTTTTAACACAAAATTTTTTTTGTGTTAACTAATGTTAATTTTATCCATTTTTTAAGAAAAAATAAATTGCTTTTTACAAAAATACCTTTTAACAAAAATTTTATTTTTTTGTCATTAAATTTTGTTTACCAAAATACCCTTTAATAAATTTTTTTTATTGATTAAATTGTATTTTTCTCAAAATATTTTTAAAAAAATTAATAATTAAATAATTTTTTTCTAAGATACCTTTTAATAATTTTTTAATTATTAAATTATGATTTTATCAAAATTTTTGTTAACATTTTTTTAATATTTTACTATTAATTTTTTGATATCAATATATATTATTTTAATATTAAAAAAATCTTAGTAAGATTATTTTTCAATATTAATATCAATATATATTAATTGTTATACATATTAACAATGGTATGATTTTTTATTTAATGTTAAAATAATATATATTAATATTAAAAAATTAATAGTAAAATATAAAAAAATATTAACAAAAAGTTTGGTAAAATTATAATTTAATAATTAAAAAATTATGAAAGGATATCTTAGAAAAAAATAATTTAATTATTAAATTTTTTAAAAAATATTTTGGTAAAAATATAATTTAATCAATAAAAAATAATTTATTAAAGGGTATTTTGGTAAGTAAAATTTAATGACAAAAAAATAATCTTTTGCTAAAGAGTATTTTGTTAAAAATAATTTATTTTTCTTGAAAAATAGATAAAGTTAACATTAGTTAACACACAAAAATTAAAATGGATTAAAGAGGAAGTTTTCTAAAAGTTATAAGGGAGGAGAGTGTACATTTTATAAATAGAGGGGAGGGGAGTGTCAATTTAGCATCTCGCAGGGGAGGGGAGTGTCATTTTCTCTAAAATTTACTATGATTATAGGCACTATTTATTGAGGAGATGCTTGATGACTCGACCTTCTATGCTAACCAGACAACACACAGACCAATAATTTTGGATTATCCTATAATACACCCTGCAGAGATTGGTGAACAAAAGGATGACTCGTAAGAAACAGTAAAAATTTTTGTTGTTGGTTGATTTCTAAATTACTGAGAGACATCAATGATTTTGCTAATTTGTGATGTTGTTATCGTGCTATACACTGCTTTTCCTTCCAGCATTGATTGAAGGATGATATTATTTTTTACAGTCTCATTCCATATGCTATGATTATGTACCCTAAGAAATTAACGCGGTTATAGATTATAACAAACGGTTTTTTAATATGCAAGGAATGATTGTGGAGTTTGGGTGACAACCTGGATGAGGGAGTGTCAATGGAAGGGAAACTACAATATAAAGGTAATTATAAAAATAATATTTCATTCATGGTTCCGTATACTCTCTTAAAATCTTACTCAAGTGTTATAAGCTAACATCTGAGTTTTTGGCACTTAGGTAAATGATAGCACAAGATTGCGGCTGGCTATTGATCTGGTGATGAATCCGTTCAATTTAAAATCCCAGAAAGTCCTTGAGGCAGCAAAGACATACTATAATGAAATATCTAAAAAGGAAGAGCGATTGGTTAACGGGAAAGGAAATATGTTTTGAGTTAATTATACCTAAGAGTTTCAAATAATTGTGTTAAGCTCAGTTAGACTTTTAATACTTTAATGCTTGCAACAATTTATCAGGATTATGTTATTTGCAGTTCTTTACGTTTTTTTTTTTGGACTTGTCTCTGGGCCAAGCAACCAACCCGGCCCAAAGCAACAAAAGCAGTTAGTTCCCCACCCCAACCCAACCAGGCCCAAAGTCCTTGACGTTACTTTTCTATTTGGGTTTTGTATTGCGCTTATTGATTGAGAAAAAAATTATTGGGTCATAACAAAATCGAACTAGTTGGCCCAAATCCCTAAAAAAAAACCCAAATTTTTTTAGCTGAGATGCTGATAATTATATTTAATTAATTGGATTTCTTATGCATTTATAAAATGGAACACCTCGTTTTGTTTTGTTAATGATAAAATCGTTTGAATTATTTCCCATATTTTGTAAAGCAAATAACTAATAATTATTCGAATAAGTTAGCTAATGACAAACACAAGATTATACTTATTATAAATAATGTTTATTTAACTTTAATCAAACCTTCGTTATGTTTATGTTTTATTCATTTAGTGATACGCATACCAACGAAGGGTTATTAAACTTCATTTACCTTTTCCAAACAAATTTTAATTACCATTGGGAGAGATTTTATTCTACGTATTTATTATTCAGTTTACATTTTCGAAAAGGTTTGATTACTAAGGGGGTTTGAATCCTAATGGATGGCTCGAGATATCCATTCAACTTCCTATGCAACCAATGCGACGTTTGGCTAAACCCTCTTTAAAAGTTATATATGACTTCCTCCCAACATCGCTTCATACCAACAATTTAAACCATCTTCACTCACCGCACCTATCAACTGCAGCAACTAGTCACTACTTTCAGCAAACAACAATGGAGCCAGGATTTCGATACGCATCTGAATGTTATCTTCTTTTTGATCAACTATTTTTCCACTCACATGACCATCTGTCTTTGCATGGTTTGTTCTCTTTAACATTGATGTCTTTTCAATTTTTGGTTCTGTCTTTGCATGGTTTGTTCTTTTTAACATTGATGACCTTTTAATTTTTGGATCTGGTTGGCTAGTTACGTGATTGCATTTAGGAACGTAAGAAGATGCCCCGACTAGACTTTCATGTTATCCCTATACGCAACAAATGTAAGTTTATGGCCTACGCCACAGACGTTTCTTCTTTTGCACTTATGTATCTAATGTTTTCAACATCTGTGTAACATGTAATTTTGTTTTTGTTACTGTAGAAAGATGTACAGTTTCCACAGCACATTGTATGGAACTTCTCCTTCTTCACAACCAGTGATCTCTACTTCATAGACAGACAGGACAACTGTCTCCATATCCACCCAAAGAGAGAGGGTGATAAGTATTTAATCAAAGCATCGGACATAGGGAGGATAAGATCTCTCTATCGACCAACTCCGTTGCTTATTGTGGAACTGAGTTACGTTGGTTGGGGTATCTTCTACATGCTTGCATGGGACAGTACTCATACGGAAGAAAAGCCCATAGCTGTTGACGAGATATATGCCTCCAACATGTTTCTTGACCAAATAAAATAGTGGCTAGCGGACCGATGCAAGGCACACTTCAACAAGGAAGCACAGCTGGCTGCGTTCGAGACCGAACGGTTATTACGCCTGCAGCATCGGAGGCAACAAGGTTCACCACCGCGTTCTCAGGAGTCAAGGTAACAATAATTCGTGTACTTAGTGAATTAAATTTACAGTCTTTTATTATTCATTCATGAAGAATAATTTTGCCAAAATTATTACAGGATCAACCTCCATCAACAGGGGGGAGGGGCAGTGGCAGGACCTAGTAGGAGATACCGAAGAACTTTCTCGTCTGACTCTTCTGAGTCGTCTGTGAACCAGAGAACACCATCATCATAGGACAGAACAACACAAAGTTATTTGTTTTTTGGTATTTGGGTGCAGTTATGTTTTGTAATAATGTTTCGGTAGCCATGTTATGTGTACATATTTAGTTTTGGTTGGACATGTTAGTATTCTGTTTCATAAATTTGGTTAATTTAATGTAAATTATGTCTTTCGAATTGTGGTTTTGTGAATGTATATATTGGTTATATATATCGCATTCTAGTGATATTGGTTTTATTAACAGTCACACAATTCTACCATCAGAAGAATTTTAAACTTCCAGTCATTATTTGTTTAAAAATTAAACCACAAAAGATTTTTCATTTGCAAGATTTGATTCTGGTATTTGTATGGCCACATGGGTGATAGCATGGAAGTGTTAACATCCTATTTAAGAATTGGGAAATTGTTTAATACTTTATGCAGAAACTGCAGAAATGATTAAATCGGGAGTGAGATGATTAAATTGGGACTGACATGGTGTTCTTTAGGATGAGGGGTTCTAATGGTGTGATAAGGGGATAAATATTGAAAATCAAGTTGATACGTAAACGATGACTCACTAAGTTAGCTAGATAATGTACATACACATAGAGACTAAGTTAGCAAGATAAGGTAAAAACACTTTCAGGACACATGGATTTGGTTCACACGTCTTTCCACCATACAACAAAAAATTGGAGTCTGCTTCTAATTTCAAATTAGATAAACAAAGAATCATAGAAAAGTAGTGTTCCGAGGGTTACCTGAAACTGGAGGTCAATCTCGGAATGAGATCTCCTTTACTGGTCGGAGGTGACGTGTCCGGCTGGTGGGTGGCGGCCGGAGCTGCTTTGTCCGACTTGTGGGACTGGATGCACTGCTGATCCTTCGTCACCGGTGGGTGGGGGGTACCTGCAAGGGACTCCGATGCTTAAGTTAGCAAGGGTATTGAGCAGGTTTTTAGTAGAATCAGAGTATGAGTTATACTTGGGTGCTCCAGTGTATTTATAGTAGTGTGAAGTGACCTTTTTAGATAAGATAAGTTAGTTATCTTATCTTATCTTATCTTATCCTTAGGTGAGGTCAGCTTATCTTCAAGGGAATCGCCCCTTTTCTCTGTAGGCTTGGGCTACCTTAGGATTTGGGTCGTGTCCCTTGATTTTGGGCCCTTCTTTGGGCTTTCCTTTCGGTTTGGCCGAGCTCTTTGAGAAGAGGTAGGATAGTCTAACCTGAAGAGGTCGGTCGCCTTGTCACTAATCATCCCGGGTCGGATAGCTTGACCCAGGGTATGAATAGTGCCTCTGCTCGAGCTCGGTCTTTTTTTTTTAGGTCGAGTCTTAGTTTTAGGACTTCGATCCTTCTCTGGTGAAACCGAACTCGAGCATTTGTCGACTTCTTTCTTTGTAGAGCCTTCGTTTTTTGAATGTGGAACGTTTTCTTCTAAAAGCGCGCGCTTTTGTATTAGCGCTCTGTTCTTGGGAACGTGCGAGGGTTTAATACCCTCATTAATTGATTTTTAATGCCCCGTTTCCTTTGGCTCTTTTATTTTGAACTTTACACACAAAAACGGTTTCTCTTCTTTGTTTTACTTTTAACTTCCCCCTTTTCTCTCTCACTTTCTGTTTTCACCTGAATTCTGCGTTTTTTGCATTGCAACGTCATTTGGCGATTTCTGGGTGTTTTTCTTTGCTCGAAAGGTGATTCCGTCTCTCCGTCTTTAATCTTCTTCGAAGTTTCTTCCTTTGTTCAGGTAGGTTCTTCTTTTCATTATTCTCTCCATTTTTCTGGTAAAGCTTTGATTCTGGCTTAATGTATATTGGAAAGCTTGAACCTTTTTGTGGTCTTGTGTTTGTTTGTTACTGTGGTGTATTTTTTCTGGCTTCTTTCTTGTCTTCGCATGTTTTGCTGCTGCTTCTGGTTAGTTCTTTAATGCTTTGAGTTTTGTGAACTGCACTTGTTGTCTTCTGAAAAGATTGCCCCTGTCGATAGCTTTCCTTGCCGCTGAACTTTTGTAGAAGATAACCATTTTTTCTTTGTTTGTTTGGGGGGACTTTATTTCTCTGAAAAAAAAGGGGTGCGTTTTCGATGATTTTATTGCTTGGTAGCTTCGTTTGTTAATCGAACTCGGACGGTGAGCCTGGGAGATAGTTTATTTTGATGGCTTTATTTGATTTGTGGTTCGTAGCCTTCTTCTCAAAGTGTCACTTTAGTTTGCAGAATAGAGAGGAGTTTATCGTTTTCCCATTAGGATGTATCGAGATGTGAGCTTGTAGGTTTTCCTGAGTCCTTGTTCTGTGCCTGCCTCCAAAGGATGCCCCTGGATCTTTGGTGTGGGTCCTGGGGTTTCCTTTTGTTGTCTGTACTGCGCTGATTTATGTTGGTCGAGTTGTTTTGTCTTTCATCCGAGATGTTTTTTAGTAATCCGATCTTCTTTTCTTGTTTGTAGGACTAGTTGACCTCATGTCTTCTCGCAAAAATATTGTTGAGACGTCTTCCCAAGTTCCTGAGGGCATGGCTGATTGGGTGGATTCCATGGTTCTTCTGTGTGTTTCATTGGTTGATTCTGAGTTTTGTCAATAACTTAGGCAATTCCATAGGATTTGTGGTAATGGTAGTGATGAAAAGAACTATGAGCTTGTGTCTCTAAATTCTGAGGAGAGGGTCTATTTTTCTACCCGAATTGTTGGAGAGCACCCCTTTTTTTACGCCTACGACTTCTTTTTTAGTCAAATGAATATTACTCTTCCTTTTACCCCTTTTGAGACCAATCTATTATGGTCCTATAACGTAGCTCCATCCCAACTTCACCCCAATTCCTGGGGTTTTATAAAAATCTTTCAGTTGTTGTGTCATGAGTTTGGTATCCCTGCTTCACAATCCCTCTTCTTTTATCTCTTTGTTTTGACAAAGCCTGGGGTGGTTAAGAAGAAAGCTGCTTGGGTTTCTTTCCGAGCTTCCCAGGGAAAAAAGTTTTCTCCATGTTTGATGAATCTTTCCGTGACTTAAAAAATTACTTTTTTAGGGTCCGAGCTGTTGAAGGAGCTCAGCCCTTTTTTCTGGATGAGAATGATGAGCCTGCCTTTCTCTTGGAATGGCAAAAGAATGTGAGGGTATCTAGATATACGTGAAAAATGTTAGATGAGGCTGAGCAAGCTTTTGTGACTGTGCTGGAAGAACACTGGGGGCAGCCTCCCCATCTCGACACAAAGAAATTTTTAGCCAACTCCTCTCTCCTCCGAGCTGAGCTGGGTAGTGGTCAATTTTTGGTTTTTCTTGTTTTATCGAGTTATCTCTTGCAAGCTCTTTTCTAATTCGTAACTTGGTTTCCCGCTGTTATGTTTTGTTTGCAGAGATGATTAAAAATAATGAATCTATGAAGGCCTTTAAAAGGGCAAGGAAGGCTACTGCAGCTCAAAACGTCTCGGCCAAGGCGGCCGGGGAGGGGTCGTCTCAGGTTCAGTCGAAGCCGGCCGTACCGAGTTCACCGGGGGCGAGGAAGGTAATCCCTACTCCCTGGGTTCGTTTGGTCGATCCTCCGCAAGCTTCTATTACTACTTCTGGTGCTCCTCTAAACAAAAAATAGAAGACAGCTGAGTCTTTTAACCTTGACGCCCCTGACTTTGACGCGGTTGAGTTTTTTGATAAGCAGATTGGTCCTTATGGTACCATTCCCACTAATGATGTCTCTCTCCTTCACCATTTAGACTTCATTACTCGGAGCAGCATTAAGATGGCACATATGGGAGCTGCTATGTACCGAACTGCCCAAGATCTTCCCCTTCATGCTACCAAGGCCTTTATGGAGGAGGCTAAGCGGGAGTTTGACAGAATGAAGGGTTTGAAGGAGGAGCTCCAAGTGAAGATGGCCAAGCTTGAGAAGGAGTTGGAGGGTGAAAAGGCTAGTTCTGTTGCTTTGGCGGCTTCTGTGAGGTTGGCTGAAGACACGGCATTGAGGCACAAGGAAAGCTACGTCACAACCTACCGCGAGGTAATGCGTCTTAGGGAGGAGTTGGAATCGGCCCGGGTTGATTATGCCGAGCTCCAAGGTCACCTTGTAGGCAGTGTAAATGCTGCTTATGAGAATCTGAAGGAGCAAGTTTAGGTTCTTGCCCCTGGGATTGACCTTGCTTTGTTCAGTTTGGATAATGTTGTGAAGGATGGCAAGATTGTCCCCGATGACCCTGATGACGACGATGTTGAACCTCTTCCTGTGCCGGTCTCCAAAGCCACTGTTGTGCCGACTTCTTCAGCTCCTTCAGCTGAGGTTAGTCACCCCGAATCAGAACCTGATTGCCAAGTCTTAAATTGGGATGACGGGACGGTGGATGCAGTGCCTCTTCAGACTCGCCCTCCTTCACCCGGTGTCGATGCTGCCAAGAAGCCTTGAATGATGTTTCTAAATGTTTATGTAGATAGCCCGGCTTGTGGGCTTTTAAACTCTTTTTTGTAAATGATGTTTGCTGACACTCTTTTAGTTGTTTGTTTAGCAACTTTATTTTGAAAAACAAAGTAGTTTCCCAGCTTTTGGGGCTAATTTTGGTGGCCTCTTGAGCTTGTTATTATTATAACTTTATGTTTTTGTATCACGTCTGTTTCTGCCTGGGTACCTTTCTAGGTTTTTTGGAAGTGTTGGAGCCCTGTTGCTCGACCTCTTTGGATTGCCTTTGTGTTTCATACTTGTGGCTTGGTTCCTTTGAGGTTGTGGATGTCGGCCTCCTGAAGTTGTTTCTAGTAATCCGTTTTGTTTGGACCTTTGTGAGGTTTTTGTCTGGGATTTTATGTTTTGGGCCGACTTCCTCATGCCGAGCCCTTCTAAGTTATTTTTGTAATCCTCTTTCTTGGATCTTGTTCAGGTCTATTTCAGGGATTACTTTTATAACTTTCACGTCGTGAGCCGACTTCATCATGTCGGGCCTTTCTAAGTTATTTTCGTAATCCTCTTTCTTGGACCTTGTTCAGGTCTCTTTCAGGGATTACTTTTATAACTTTTACATTTTGGGCCGACTTCATCATGTCGGGCCCTTCTAAGTTATTTTTGTAGTCCTCTTTCTTGGACCTTATTCAGGTCTCTTTCAGGGATTACTTTTATAACTTTTACGTTTTGGGCTGACTTCATCATGTCGGGCCCTTCTGAGTTATTTTTGTAATCCTCTTTCTTGGACCTTATTCAGGTCTCTTTCAAGGATTACTTTTATAACTTTTACGTTTTGGGCCGACTTCATCATGTCGGGCCCTTCTGAGTTATTTTTGTAATCTTCTTTCTTGGACCTTATTCAGGTCTCTTTCAAGGATTACTTTTATAACTTTCACATCTTGGGTCGACTTCATCATGTCGGACCCTTCTAAGTTATTTTTGTAATCCTCTTTTTTGGACCTTGTTCAGGTCTCTTTCAGGGATTACTTTTATAACTTGTTTGTAGGAGACCGACTTCGTCATGTCAATCTCTTCCTAGTTATAGCAATCCTCTTTTATAGGGTTGGTCAGACCTCTTTCCAGGGATTTACTCATAACTTGGGTTATTGCGACTGGTCCGATTTCTTTACGTCGGCCAGTCTTTAAGTTATTATTTAGCAACCCATTTTTATTAAGACCTCGTCAGGTCCTTTCTATGGATCACTTTCGATAACTTTTTGCATTATTCTATTTTCATCTTTGCCAATTTTGTAGAAATTGGGTTTAATCCCCATTTAGTCGACCTTTTAATGAATTTGGTTTTCATCTTTGTTGGTTTTTATCGTGATCGTGCAGTGAATTTGATTTTCACTTTCTGCCGATCTGTAGCTTTGTAATCGGACGATGAATGTTTCAGATAAATGTGTCTTGAGAATTTGTAGAAGATATAAACAGATTTTATTCAAAAGAAAAATGCAAATATATACATATGGGAGCTTTATCCCTCTAAGTCAAGTGATTTATAGGTCTTGGCTTGGCGCCTCATTAAAAAATCTTTTCAGGAAAAAGAGTGCACCTCATCCTAAGATCCTTTATCATCCCTAACTATAGTACCTTCTTAAATTGCAGGTGTGCCATGTCCTAGGAAGCTCTCGCCCATCGAGTTCGGACAGTCTGTAGTAGCCCTTTCCAAGTACTTCTATGACTCGGTATGGTCCTTTCCAGTTTACTGCAAGCTTTCCTTCTCTAGGTCGAGTTGTTCCGATATCATTTCGGATTAGGATGAGGTCGTTCTCAGCAAATCCTTCCGGCACCACCCTTTGATTGTATCTCGAAGCCATTCGTCGTTTTAATGCCTCCTCCCTGATCCGAGCTCTTTCTTGGACTTCTGGGAGTAGGTCGAGTTCTTCCCTTTGAAGTTAGGAGTTGGCTTCTTCATTATAGTGGATCACTCTAGGTGACCCTTCTTCAATCTCCACTGGGATCATTGCCTCCATTCCGTACGCTAATCGGAAGGGTGATTTCTTTGTGGTGGAATGCAGCGTCGTTCGATACGCCCACAGGACTTGTGGGAGTTCTTCAGCCCAGGCTCCCTTTGCATCCTGTAATCTCTGCTTGAGCCCAGCCAATATGACTTTGTTGGTAGCTTCGACTTGTCCATTGGTTTGGGGATGTTCTACAGAAGTGAAGTGGTGTTTTATGTTCAGGTCAGCCACTAACTGTCTGAAGCCTACATCTGTGAGTTGAGTGCCATTGTCTGTGGTGATGGAGTATGGAACCCCGTACCTTGTGACAATGTTCCTATATAGGAATTTTTGACTTCTTTGAGCAGTGGCATTAGCTAGGGGTTCTGCCTCGATCCATTTTGTGAAATAGTCTACCCCTACTATGAGGAATTTAACTTGTCCCGATCCCTGAGGGAAGGGTCCGAGAAGGTCGAGTCCCCATTTTGCGAATGGCCAAGGTGAGGTTACACTGATGAGTTCTTCTGGCGGGGCGATGTGGAAGTTGGCATGTTTCTGACATGGTGGACATGTTTTTACAACTCCGTGGCCTCTTTTTGTAGAGTTAGCCAATAGAACCCTACCCGGAGTACTTTTTTGGCAAGTGCTCTCGCTCTGAGATGATTGCCACAGGTGCCACTGTGTACTTCTTCTAGGATTTCTTTTGTATTAGAAGTCGAAACACATTTTAGCAATGGTATTGAAATCTCTCTTTTGTTTAGAATATTGTTTATGATAGTGTAGTATTGTGCCTCCTATTTTAACCTCTTTGCCTCCTTTTCATCTGTAGGGAGTGTTTCTGTTTTGAGGTAGTTAATTATGGGAGTCATCCATCCTTGATCCAGACCTGTTATGGCTAGAACTTTTTCCTCTTCCAAGATTGACGGGTTCTGCAGCATTTCCTGGATGAGGCTTCTATTGTTGCCCCCTGGTTTGGTGCTGGCTAGCTTTGAGAGTGCGTCAGCTCGAGCATTCTGTTCGCAGGGTATGTGGCGGATCTTATATTCCCTGAGTTGTCCGAACTATTCCCTGGTTTTATCCAAGTACTTTTTCATAGTGGGATCCTTGGCTTGGTAGCTCCCTGTTATTTGTGAAGTGACCACCTGCGAATCGCTGAAGATGATGAGTTTTTGAGCTCCAACCTCTTTAGCCAGCTTCAAACCAGCTAGTAGTGCCTCATATTCAGCTTGGTTGTTCGAGGCAGGGAACCCGAATTTGAGAGAAAGCTCGATTAGGGTTCCTTGGTTGCTTTCAATTATCACACCCGCGCCACTTCCAGTCTTATTTGAGGAGCCGTCTACGTAGAAATTCCACTCTATGGGGGTCTTCGGGGTGTCTGTAAATTCTGCAATGAAGTTGGCTAAGTATTGTGATTTGATGGCTATCCGAGCTTCGTATTGAAGGTCGAATTCGGACAACTTGACTGCCCATTGTAAGATTCTTCCTGCTAGATCTGTTTTCTGCAATATCCCCTTTATGGGCTGGTTGGTCCGAACCTTAATGGTGTGAGCTTGGAAGTATGGGTGAAGTCGTCGAGATGTTAGTATGAGAGCATAGGAAAATTTCTCTATTTTTTGGTAGTTCAGCTCGGATCCTTGTAGTGCTTTACTGATGAAGTATACGGGTTGTTGCCCACTGTCGTCTTCTCGAACCAATGCTGAGGCTACTGCTCGACTTCCTACCGCGAGGTATAACATGAGTGATTCTCCTTCTCGCGGACGAGATAGGATAGGTGGTTATCCCAGGAACTTTTTGAAATCTTGGAAGGCTTGCTCGCACTCGGTGGTCCATTCAAATTTCTTTCCTTTCCTTAGAGTGGCGTAGAATGGGAGGGATCTTATTACCGATCCGGCTATAAACCTGGACAAGGCTGCTAACCTTCCGTTGAGTTGTTGTACTTCTTTGACACAAGTCGGGCTTTTCATGTCGAGTATGGCCCGGCATTTATCCGGATTTGCCTCGATTCCTCTTTGTGTGAGCATAAAGCCCAGGAATTTGCCAGCTTCTACTGCGAAGGTGCATTTTGCAGGATTAAGTCGCATGTCATGCCTTCTTATGGTGTCGAATACCTGGGCAAGGTCGGACAACAACGTCTCTTCACTTTGTGTCTTTATTAACATGTCGTCCACATAGACTTCCATGGTTTTTCCGATGTGATCCGTGAAGACTTTATTCATTAATCTCTGGTAAGTGGCTCCCGCGTTTTTAAGATCGAAAGGCATGACGATATAGCAATAGTTTACTTTTGGGGTTAAGAATGAAGTTTTTTCTTGGTCGGGTGGATACATTGGGATTTAATTGTATCCCGAATATGCGTCCATAAACGAGAGGTATTTATATCCGTAGGAGGCATCTACCAGAGCGTCGATACTTGGGAGTGGATAAGGATCTTTTGGGTAGGCTTTGTTGAGATCAGTGTAGTCGGTTCACATTCGCCACTTCCCATTTGATTTTTTCACCAAGACAACGTTAGCTAACCATAGTGGGTACTTGACTTCTCTTATGAATCATGCCTCTAGTAGAGCTTGTACCTGCTCTTCCACAGCTTGAGATCGTTCGGGTCCGAGCTTCCTACATCTCTGTTGTATTGGCCGAGATCCTGGATAGACTGCCTGCTTGTGGCACATTAAATCGGGGTCTATGCCTGGCATGTATGCAGCCTTCCATGCAAAGAGGTCGACGTTATCTCGTAAGAACTGTATGAGTGATTCTTTTATGTTTCCCTTTAGGATTGTTCCAATATTGGTTGTTTTGTTCGGGATGTCTCCGATCTGGACTTTATCTACTTCACCTTTGGGCTGTGGGCGGAGTTCTTCCCGTGTCTGAACTCCCTCGAGTTCGATTGTGTGGGAATCATCTCCTCTGCCTCTGAGGTTTATACTTTCATTGTAGCAGCGGCGTGCCGTCTTTTGGTCTGCTGTTATCATGGTTATCCCTTCTACAGTTGGGAATTTCATGCATAGATGTGGGGTCGAGACTATTGTGCCGAGCTGATTCAAAATTGTCCGATCTATTAAGGCGTTATAGGCTGAACTTACATCGACCACGATGTAGTCTATCTTGAGTGTTCTTGATTGGCTTCCTTTTTCGAAGGTTGTGTGTAGTGAGACATATCCAAGTGGTTGAACTGGGGTGTCTCCCAGTCCAAACAGGCTGTTCAGATATGCTCTGAGTTCTTTTTCTTCTAGGCCGAGCTTGTCAAAGGCAGCTTTGAATAAGATGTCGGCGGAGCTCCCTTGATCTATCAGTGTTCTGTGGAGATTTGCGTTTACCAATATGATGGTGATGACCATGGGGTCGTTGTGTCCTGAGATGATACCAGATGCGTCTTCTTTGGTGAAAGTAATTACGGGGATGTCAGGTGCTTCTTCCTTTCCCTCGACATGATATACTTCTTTGAGATATCTTTTACGAGATGATTTGGAGATTCCTCCTCCAGCAAATTCTCCGTGTATCATGTGGACGTGTCTTTCTGGTGTACGAGGTGATCGTTCAGTTCGTCCGACATCTTCATCCCTTCTTCTTTTTCTTTGCTCATCATCTCGGGTGGCTAGGTATCGATCTAATTTTCCTTCTCTTACTAGTTTTTCTATGACATTCTTCAAATCAAAGCATTCGTTGGTGGAATGTCCGCGGAGTCTATGGTATTCGCAATATTCATATCGATTTCCTCCCCCCTTTTTGCCTTTGAGTGGTCGAGCTAAGGGTATTTTTTCAGTATGGCAGACTTCTCTGTAAACATCCATAAGGAACACCCGAAGGGGAGTGTAATTGTGGTATTTTTTTATTTTTTCCCCATGTCGATCTTCTTTCTTTTTGGGCTCTTTATCCTTATCTCGGGAGGAGTAGGTGAATCCGGATTTTGAGGTCTCTCCTAGTCAAGAGTTCTCCTCCATGTTGATGTATTTCTTTGCTCGTTCTTGAACCTCGTTCAGAGATGTGGGGTGTTTCTTCGATATAGATTGGCTAAAAGGTCCCTCTCGCAAGCCATTGATGAGGCCCATGAGGGCGGCCTCTGTTGGTAGGCTTTGTATGTCGAGGCATGTTTTGTTGAATCTTTTCATGTAGTTGCGAAGACTTTCCCGCTCTCCTTGCTTGATTCCTAATAGACTTGGGGCGTGTTTAGCCTTATCTTTTTGGATGGAGAATCTGGCTAGGAACTTCTTGGCTAAGTCATCGAAGCTTGAGATGGACCTAGGAGGTAGATTGTCGAACCATCTAATTGCTGTTTTTGTTAAAGTAGTTGGAAAAGCTTTGCAGCGAACTGCGTCTGAGGCGTCGGTGAGGTACATTCTGCTTCTGAAATTGCTGAGATGATGGTCGGGATCTGTAGTGCCGTCATACAGAGTCATGTCGGGAAGTTTGAAGTCCTTTGGGATTTTAGCCTTCATGATTTCTTTAGTGAATGGATCCTGGTCCTTGCGGGGGTCGTTTTCATGACCAGATCGAGTAGTCTTGGTTTTGAGACCGGCTTCGAGTTTTAAAAGCTTGTCCTCTAACTCACGGTGTCGTCTAACTTCCCTTCGTAGATCTTTCTCAGCTTCCCGTTGATGCTCCACCTCCTTTTCAAGTTGCTTCAAGAAATCTTGAAGTGCCTCCACTGCTCCCTTATTTGGTGAATCATTGTTTTTGTTAGGTTGAGGGGTATCTTTTGGTGTAGTGTCCGCATTTTTGTGCGGCGTTCTATCTTCTAGATCAAAGTCGTGGTCGTTGTCAAGGTTTTCCGCCATGGTGAGGGGATGACTTCCAGGTCCCCGGCAACGTCGCCAATGTTCCGGGGGTTACCTGAAACTGGAGGTCGATCTCGGAACGAGATCTCCTGTACTGGTCGGAGGTGACGTGTCCGACTGGTGGGTGACGGCCGGAGCTGCTTTGTCCGACTTGTGGGATTGGCTGCACTGCTGATCCTTCGTCACCGGATGGTAGGGGGTACCTGCAAGGGACTCCAATGCTTAAGTTAGCAAGAGTATTGAGTATGTTTTTAGTAGAATCAGAGTATGAGTTATACCTGGATGCTTCAGTGTATTTATAGTAGTGTGAAGTGACCTTTTTAGATAAGATAAGTTAGTTATCTTATCTTATCTTATCCTTAGGTGAGGTAAGCTTATCTTCAAGGGAATCGCTCCTTTTCTCTGTAGGCTTGGGCTACCTTAGGATTTGGGTCGTGTCCCTTGATTTTGGGCCCTTCTTTGGGCTTTCCTATCGGTTTGGCCGAGCTCTTTGAGAAGAGGTCGGATAGTCTGACCTGAAGAGGTCGGTCACCTTGTCGCTAATCATCCCGGGTCGGATAGCTCGACCCAGGGTATGAACAAGTAGAATGTTGGAACTCCCACATAATTTATTTGCAAGCATAGCCAAAGCTTTAGTAGACGAGACAATTTTAATGGTACACAACACCTAGTTCAAACTGGTTACAATAACACCGGTAAACACAATATTCTTCTATATCAAATTCTCATTGGATGAAACAGCTCACACAATTAATAAGTTAGAGAAATTTAAGTTCATTACTTATAAGCAAACCAGAGACTTCAACCAAACAAAAACTACAGCAAACATAAACCTACCGAAAACCAAGACTACCAAACGTGCCTCAAGAAAAATGACTAAATTCCAACAAAATTATCTTCCATTGCCAGTTATTCTGGATGAACTGTTGCAGGAAATCTTCTTGCGAAGTAATGCCAAAGTTGTAGGGAGATGTATGTGCTTGAATAAATTCTGGCTCCGACGCCTAAGCCAACCAGAAACATGCATACAACACATGCGAAGGCAGAAGGTGTTAGATCAACATCTATTATTTCATGTTGGATACTCACTACTGTTAATGGGTTCAGATTCAGTATTTGTAGTGGATGCTGCTTCCGGAGAAGAAGTTCCTGTTCAGCAACCTTTCGAAGTTGACATCGATGGGTGGTTTCGTATTATGGGAGTGTCAAACGGGATCATATGTTTCAAGTTCTCTCGTGGACAAGACGACACAAGACTTTTGGTATGGAATCCAACAACAAAATGATCTAGAGAAATTTCGGACCCCATAGGGACCACGGTAGATCATATTTCCCAGTATATGATTTCGGTCATGTCCCAAGCACAGATGCTTTCAACATCATTCATATGTGCAAAAGGGACATAGCTGATGCCTATGTTTTTTTCTCTAGATATTGTTCAAGGCGTTCTACATGGTTTCAGTGTGTTAATTGTCTTCCTGGTGTAGAAAAAATTGGCCTTAACTCTGTTTTTCATAATGGTCATGCATGTTGGATTACTGGTACATGAGATAGTTATGCTACATCCAAGTCTGTTTTATGTTACAGTGTCGAAGATGAATCTTTTAGCGAGGTGTCTATTCCAGTAGGTGCAACATATACGGTTCACAATTTACTAACCCACAAAGAGAAAGTTGCACTCCTCGCTCATACACACAATGAATTTGGTTATGTCGCATCAATTTGGCACTTGAATGAGGACGCCAGTGGAAACAAAATATTAGAGCAATATTACAGGTTTGCGAGTCGAAGCATCAGGGAAAATCCAATACTATTTGTGGATGATAACATAATTTTGTTGGTGAACAATTCAAAGGAAAGCGAGTTACTCGTCAATTACAGGTATCGAGAGTTTGTATTGACAGAATATGACAATCAACATGGCACTAGAAATCTATTGGTGAAGAGAGCATGGCGAGACCCAGGAATGCCACACCCGATCATAGTAAGGTCTACACTTAAGTATTTTGAAGGGATCTTTCCGGTTTAGAAATAATTGACATTTAAATCTACTCCGACTAAATGTATTGTGGAACTTTGTTGAACGTCTATGTTTAGTATTGTGGTTGCTGTTCTTTATGTTTTTACATTTAGGTTTATGAAATCCACTGTTAATTGTTATAACATTGGTTAATTCTAAGTTTTTTTATTTCAATTTATCTTGTGTATGTTTTACATTGGTTTGAAAGGCCCAAAATTAAGACAAATGGTTCTATAACAATTTCATTCTAGCTAATTCGATGTGTCATGTAGTGTTCCTCATGTATAGGAGATTTATATGGTGTTATTCTATTTGTAACCATGGTAGTATATAGATTATGTGACAGATATCAGTTAACCAACAAATATTTTACGCGGATATTCAACCAAAAAATGCTATTCAAACAAAAAACTGCTGTTCAAACAAATAATGAGCAAGGTAGGTGTAGACAGACACATAAATAGAATAAATAGTTACCTGGAGAAACTTGGTTTGGCTTAAAATTCCGGTAAAAGTTGGGCTTAACCGGTTTCAAGCCACATGATGCATTAGTCCTCAGCTGAATTATCTACTAATTGTTTTTGTTGCTGGCCCAATTTGACAGCCAGCCCACTTTACTTTTAGAGAGACTTGAACTACCAAAAAATAAATATTTTTTCAGGTTAGTTCACCGAGCCCAATCCCAAGTATGTCAGAAAGACTAAATATTCACTTAATTAAAGTAACTAACACTGGGAAAAAAAATATCGATCGCCTTTAATCATCTACTATAAAACACCTTAATTCCTAACAACAACTCAGCGAGGATGATCATGAATCCACACATGCATACAAAAATCGAACTATAATTCGACATCTTTTTCCCTATGTAAGACGATTCCACCAAAAAGGACGACATATAAACGGGCATTTATGAAACTACTTGAAATAAGTTAGAAGACAAACTTACATGATGGCCACACATTTCAGGACCACAATTGTAGACACCACTACTGTCTTGGATGATGGCACAACCTAACCCAGTACATGGTAAGACCTGCAATAAGCCATACACTCATTCAATATTACTATATAAGAAGAAAAACATATTAGCCCAGTACATGGTAAGACCTACAATAAGCCGTTAGCACCCTATAACAAACTATAACAAACTCCAGGTTGCACTCTACCTGCACGGCCATGTCTCTGAAATGATAAATCCATTAGCACTCTTTCTTTGAATTTAACTTACAAAGTAAGAGGAATTAAATAAACTGCAAAAAGGGGGCAGTAAAGTCAAACAAATTTAGCAAATAAAGGATTCAGCAATAATGGCAAGCTCCGGTTATAGAAAAAATTAGATGTTTCATTTGGAGCATTAAACATCATCTGCAAGGGGATAAAGATGATGATCTACTACTTCAATGCCTGATGAGCTGAAGCCTTTGAAATCCATAATGATAACAGACAGGCTAGCTTATTTAAAGCATCATAGCTGGTCCCATTTGCTTTACCACAGTCTATGACATACACAACACCATCTATGGTGATGTTACTCTGGGCAAAATTTGTTGCTAGGACAATTTTTCTACAATGGAAAAATAACAATCATGGTCAGCTAAACTAGCAGTGTTAACATTTATTTAGGTTCAAGGGATTGGGAATTTAAAAACCCATGCAGGAAAATTTCTGAAAGGAAAGTAACTAAACTTGACTAACAAGTTGCAATTCACCCATTTTCCCAAGTCTAACATAATATTCTGGTTGAGTTTCAGCTTCTTCATTCTCTCATTTGTTCATATTTATGCTACACACTAGTATATTAGAAGAAAAACAGATCGTGTCAATTATCTATTGTGGTGGCAGCATGATTTGTCATGAAAGTCACTAAATCATCAGTCTATATTGTCATGCCATTCTCTTTCCTACTCTTACAGAATTGTCGAACATTGAGTTATAACATGACTGCAATATTCAGCATTCATGTCACTAAAAAAAAGGTTGTTTCTTTCTGGTATTCGGTATGACTTACTACAACATATTAGCCTTCATATGCTATTAAAATTAGTAGGGAACTTCGATAACTAACTCACAAAAATATATAACATAAAATGTATATGTATGTATAGGTAAAACAAGAACACGTAACTAGAAACATAATCAACTTCTAACCATGTTTGCCCATATCAAATAAAAGTCATCGACAATTTTTCCTTTAAAAGCTTCAAGCAATTGTGTGTCTACATTCTAGTAGAAAAATTCAGATAGAAGGCAATTATTCTTAAGTTTCTAAACTTAATAGAGGTGCTTCAGGTTCTGGTTTTCATCTAATCATTAGACTTTGTTGATGAAGCCTCATTCTCTCTTGCAGCTGCTTCTCTAGTCTTCTTTCTCAACTCTGCTTCTCTACTTTTCTTGTTCAGCAGCTTCTCTAGGTTTACTATTCTTTCCTCTACATGTGCTATCAAGTTATCCATTCCCAAATGTTCTTCAATATGATTCTGCTTTCCATCACCTGATCCCCTTGTAGCCTCCCCCGCTCTGACCCTTACAATGTGGTCATCAACCTAGAGAAAGAATTTGCAATGTGCTTCTGTCACCTAAATCAAATAGAACACAATGAATGTATGGTGGTACAAAATAACCCAACTCAATCTAATCCATATATGTGACTGTAATTAATCCCTAAAGGCTAAATCTAAAAATTTTTTTCAAATTTTAAAGCCATTTTTTATATCAGATCAAGTTCCATGTCAATTCATGTGACAATCAACATTTTTAATCTAGGTACATCTATTTTTAATAAATCAACTTTTTTCCAGTTCTCAATCATTCTTCAAAATTAACCAGCATCAATATCAAATCATATACAATATTAACAAAATTTAACAGCAAATCTCTTACAAAATCAAATCATTTTCATAACCAATAGGCATGCCATTCCAAACAATTCAAAATCACATCCACAACAACTTGAACTAGAAAAAATAACCAAAATCTATATTCTAAACCTCCATTCCAAAAATTTAAAATTTACCCAATTTTAGCATAAACTTAGTGATCATACATGAAGAATTGCGTGCTCACCTTTAACAATGGGCATCCAAAAAATAGCCTATTTGGGTTGGTGTCTGTCTTTGACATGTAACAGATGGCATATTTTTCGCAGAAGCATTTTGGGGCCACACCATCTTTTACATCCCCAGGTTGCAGCGAACTTGAACTTGCATATCCAGCTATTAGTTCCTGTTGCCCGCCGGCTTTGCCTCTGCCTCGTCTCGTGTTTGAGGAGCATGCATCACTGGCCATCAATCTGATTAACATTAAACACCACCATGAACAACTATTATCAACTATTGCATTCAAAATTGAAACAATCTGCTTCAATCAACGGTGATTAAAGAAAGTGAATATCAGAACAAATCACGCAAAATTGGTTGTGAAAATCGACAACAAAAACAAACGAATTACCTAGAAGAAGAAGCAGTAGGCCTTACAATGGTTTTTCGAGAGGGTTTTGCACGTGGGTCGCCGGAACTGTTCCCGGCAAGGGGATGAGTTACGTTCTTCGACGGTTTCGGAAATACTTCACTCTGTCTGTGAGTCATAGAAAAGGACACCCGCGTAACCCTAGACGAAGAAGCAGTAGGCAGGGTCTTCGACGGGGTTTGAAAAAATCTGTCACTAACGATGAGTCACCGAAAAAATCAGAGGAATGAGGTAGAAGAAGAGGCTGTGGACATTAAAGCAGTATTTGGGGGAGGTTTTGCGAGTAGGTCGCCGGAACAATCAAACGCTTCACCTACAGGAACGGTTCGAGGAGCAGCGAGGTAGAAGAGGAAGCTTTGGACATTACACGGGTATTTGGGGAAGGTTTTGCGAGTGGGTCGCCGGAAAAATCAAACACATCACCTATAGGAAGGGTAGAAGAAGTAGTGAGGTAGTAGAAGAAGAAGCAGTGGACATTACAGGGGTATTTGGGGAAGGTTTTGCGAGTGGGTCGTCGGAAAAATCACACCCATCACCTACAGGAAGGGTAGATAAGAAGGAGCAGTGGACAGAAGGGTAGAAGAAGCAGTGAGGTTGAAGAAGAAGCAGTTCCTTCGAAGTACATTTTGAGAGATAGAAGAAGAAGAAGCTGTAGACATTCAAATGATATTTGGAAAAGATTTTGATTTCTTTGGTATTTGGGGAGGGATTTGTAAAATCAACTATTTGCACATTGCACACAGTATAAAATACGTTATGTGGTATAATGTAAATACTATAAAATACAATATAGTGTGAACACATTTATTAAATGCATTAATGAAAGGTTGAAAATTTTTTTGATCAATAGTTGTAATGATGACACATATACAAGGATAACTTATCCACAAAATTGCCATGGATTTGGAAGAAAACATCTTTATTTTATAAGTGTGACAAAAAATAAATATGAGAGAGAAACTATTTAAAGATAAAAGATTACACTTTATTCTCTAAAATATAAATTTAAAATTTAGAGAATTCAAATTTTAATATTTTACTCTGAGTAATCATAGTCGAGGTATCAAACATTTTATACATATAGATTCCTATCACATGTGACACACATTATATATTTGATGAGCACGTGTGTAATATTATTCTATAGCCACAGCCCAGATTACATACATGATGAGTAGCAGACAACCCTTCCAAACCAATTGAGTGGGATACGTGTCTGCAATTCAGAAAAAAGAAAATACACCTCCTCCAATTTCTAAACATTGAATTAATTAATATTTCACCTTAATTAAGTAATATTATGTTTTTTCCAGGTTAAAATAATAGAGACACAGTATTAAAAAAAAAAACGAATCGTAGAGGATCCAAATCCACCTAAGTATAGTAGTAGTGCACGCGTACAAGCATGTGGGGACCTGGCATGCATTGCTTCATGCCTCTTATTGTATTGTGACATTGGTGGCAGTGGCATCATGGCCTAAAAATTTTCATTAGCAATACTATCCATTCTGCCACAGTGGTATTATAATAGCCCATAGGAACCAATTAAACCACCCCACAAAACCAGCTTGTATGAAACCAAAAAATCAGGGTTACTAGGCCTACGTTTTCACAAGCAATTGGCCTTGTGATGTAACATTTATAGTACAGCATGCAATCAAAACCTCCCCCATATATGGTCATGTATTTCTCTTTGCATTTTAGCTCTAAGTGGAGCTTAGTCTAGTTTTAGACATGGACTCGGTAGTGCCTATGAAATTGCAATTAATGGGGCTCAGCCTCTATCAATTTTTCCTTTGTCCTTTATATGCTCTGACACAACTATGACATGTCAGGAAAATGAAATCCCATGTTAAAATTTCATAGTGCTATATTATATATGTTCCATGTCCCCCCAAAAGAAAAGACAAAGGCTTTTCATGTTTGGGTTTAATGTTAGGTGGGTACTCCCATGAAGATATTATAATTGTCTTCATGTGATGATTTTTCTTTTTGATCCTTAGATGATGGATTGTAGGATTAGATTTTGATATGTTATAAAAGTGTTGTTTTTATTTGAAGTGTGGCCAAATTAATAAATCACACTTTTATACAAAGTATCTTCATAAAAAGATATTTTTTGCATCTTCATTTGAATAGCTCCCTTAATGTTATTAAACTCATTAACATAACCACTAACCCAAGTCAATTTTATGTCTAATCCTTGTTTATCGGTTTACATAAAAATCAAACTAGTGCTCTAAAGGGGACAAGGGCAGGTGCGTTTTTGTCTAATTTTCTTCAATTGTGTGATTTAATATGTCTTCATCAGATGATATGCCAATTAGCTTATACTAGGATTAGCAAATAAGTCACAACTTGCCTCCACTAAACAAAACCTAATTATTTAATAACGGAAAGAATGAATGAATGGCTCAGGATATGCGAGACCTAAAAATTTGAACAAACCAAGGCCGGCCATGCTTTTATTAGACACTGTCTAGTTCCATTAACAAAATGGGATCATATATGTACGCGTTTTCCACTCGGTTTTTTTTTTTTTTTTTTCAAATTATGTGTTTTATTTTTTAATTATGAAAATATAAAAATCATCCTAAGTTATATGATTAATAGGACACCAACCAAAAAAGAGATATGATTAATATAATTTAATTTTTTATTCCCTTTTTATAAACATGATTTATGTTAATATCTCTATCTCCTTTGTCGTGATAGTAACATAATATTATCCTAGTGAAATAATTATCTTATCATTTTTTTTCTTTACTTTTTTTTTTTTTTGAAAAATTTTGTACATTTAATAAACAAAACCAAGTGTTGATTAGTGTTAACTCAAATGCAAGTCAAATATTAAAAAACATATTTCATAAATTATCATTATTTTCATCTTAAAAATTTTTTATCTATGTTACAAATGAGAGCTAGTCATTAAACATGCGTATAGAATATAATAAATATGTATGAGTTAAAATAGGTTTCAGAAACATCATTTTGTTCATAAAAAGCCAATGTACATTGATCAAAATTTATGTCCATTTATTTAATAATCATGTTATGTATATATAAAAAATATTAAATACAAATATATGATAACTAAAAATAGTATTTTGTTTAAGTCTTCAACCTAATATTTTTCATGGTATGATGAAATCCAAGAATCCTAAGGTTCAATATATTGTTTACTTAATATGCTATCAGTCAAACTTTTTTTTTATGATGATAGATATGGTGTTGTTAATACTTAATTCGAGAAAATGTTGTGTTTGTTTTTTTTTTTTTTTTACAAGTATTCTGTATAGTACAGAAATTTCACGTAGCGATTTTTAATTTAATTAAAAATTTTATCAATTTTTTATTTTAATTAAAAAATAAAAACAAAAATCTCACCTAATAATTTTTAATTTTATAATTTGCCTTTATATTCTAGTAAAATTCCAAAATTTCCCAATAATTTAGAAGTTAACTAAAAAAGATCCCTTATGTAAAGAAATTAGCATCATAATCCAAGAGTAGTATTAGCAATATCTAACAGAGTTAATTTCAAGTGAGGTATACCTTAAATGAGGAAATAGGATCTGATAATTGTTAAATAATAAAAACAATAATAATAGTTGTTTAGCTAACGTGTATTTTCTTAACGGGATGCTACACATCCATGTAACCATGTAACTAAATTGGTCCAACACCAAAAAAATTCAATACCATTAAATGAAACGTGAAATACACGCGCCCAATGCATACGAAATCGCCCAATGTTTCTTCTCCCCCATGCTTCTTCTTCTTCTCCCGCGCTTCTTCTTTTCACGCTCGTTTACGCACGGAGCGTCTTCTTCTTCGCCTTCTTCTTCGTGTTCCTCCTTCTCCTCCTTCTCCTCATTTTTCGCGTTTCTTCTTCTTCACGTGTTTTCTCCTTATCGTCATTCTTTTGTTGTTGTTACTGCTGTATTTTTTTGTCTTTTCCTCCTTCTCTCTTTGATGAAGAAGCAGTAGAAGGCGAGGAAGAAGAGTTTTGAATAGTGCAGAATGAACCGAACACAGTACTCATGGTGAACCAAACATAATACAATTGTATAGTACTAAGTGAACGAAACATAATCCATTATATAAAATCAAATTCAAACAGCTTTCTGCAGAATGAACCGAACACAGTACTCATGGTGAACCGAAAACAATACAATTGTATAGTACCGAGTGAACGAAACATAATCTATTATATAAAATCAAATTCAAATAACTCTGCCTACAATTTATATATTATCAATTCAATTCAATTCAATCCAGTACACCTCCGTCCATTTAATTCAATTCAAATTAGCAATTGCATTCCATTCAATTCGATTCAAAATTGAATAATCCAAACTTTGTCAGTTTGATTCTGAATTTGATTCGTTTCAGAAGAGTAATCCAAATCGCTCTCCTGTTTACCAAAAAATTATGAACCCCTAAACACTGAACCCTAAACACTAAAACCAGAACTCTGAACATTGAACCTATAAACCCTAAATCCCTAAAACCTAAACCCTAAATCCTACACCCTGAACCAGAACCCTGAACTCTGAACTATGAACCCTGAATGCTAAACCCTAAACCCTGAACCCGAACCCTGAACAATATACTCTAAACCCTAAACCCTATTGTAAACCCTAAACCCCTAAAGCCCTGAACCCTGACCCCTAAATCCTAGACCCATAAACCTTAAACCCTCAACCATGAACACGGTGAACCGAAAGTCTGAAACACTCTGAACCCATAAACCCTAAACCTAAAAATCCTAAACCCTGAAACCCTATCATTATTTTTTTATTGTTGTTGCTGCTATATTTTTTTTGTCTTTTCCTCCTTCTCTCTCTGGTGAAGAAGCAGTAGAAGGTGAGGAAGAAGAGTTTTGAATAGCGCAGAATGAACCGAACACAGTACTCATGGTGAACCAAAATCTTAGTTATGGTGAACCGAAATCTTACTTACGGTGAAACAATTATACAGTGCTTAGGGAAGAAAACAGAACATATTGGTCTAATCTTTGTTAGACTCCTTTCTGCGGACCAAACCGAAAACATGAAAGTGATGAACCACATCTTTAGTACTTACCGAACCGAAAAGTTACTCACATTTACTCAGAGTTACTCACAATTACTGACACTCATAATTACTCACTGTTTCATATTATCAATTCAATTGAATTCAATTCAGATGTAGATCACCTCAGTCCATTCAATTCACTTCAAATAAAATAAAAAATTTCATTTCATTAAATTCGATTAAGAATTCAATAATCCAAACATCATCAAATTGATGCGTTTGAGAAGAATCATCAAAATCGCACTCATTCAACTTATTTGAAGTTGATTCATTCATTGTTTCAATTCAAAAGTGCAGATCGAAGAAAAAAAGAAGAAGAAGATGAACGACGAAGATAATTGCGTTGAATCAATCCAGATCCATAATGCAGAGAAGAAAAACGCGAAAGAGGAGAACAACGAATTTAATTAGGTTGAAGAAGAAGAAGAAGAAGAAGAAGATGATGATGATGATGATGAAGAACGCGAAAGAGGTTTACGTTGTATGAAAAAGTTTATATTGAAAAATGTTGATAACGCAAAATAATGATTCGTTATATAGGTTATAAGAGGCGTGCGCAAAACAAACAGGAATGTAGGGCGTGGAGTGAAAGTTACTTGGATACCATCCATGCAATTTTTACATGGATGTAGAACTTTTTTCTTTTCCTAATTATTGTACAAAATTTGATTTTTTAATATAATTATTATATATTTATTAAATAAAATGTTTTAAAATTTTGTATATTAATCTTAATTTATATTTTTAGAGCAAGTACTAGTTAAATCCAATAATAATATTGAAAAAGAGAAGGGGAAGAGGCATTAATATAAAAATAACAAAAAACAGAGAATTCCCCACACCATCCTCTCCTTCTCTTCCCCACAGAGAGAATGAGCTTATGAGCCCCCTTCGTGTTCCTCTACCACCCAACACACCCCACCACTACCTCCAGCTAACGTGCGCCCTCTTCCTTACCCTACGCACCCCCTTTCTTTCCTTTCCATTTCCGTTATTCTCTCTCTCTCTCTCTCACACATTTTGTTTTTATCTTCTCACTTTCATAAACCTCCGCGTTAACCGTTCACCCCCACCTCCTTTCTCTCTCGCTCTCTCTCTCATTCCCATCCAGATTCGGAGGATCGGAACGACACCAAGCTTGCTTCAGGTGCCGCCGGTGGTGGTTTTAGGGTTAGGGTTTCCGAGAGATGTGGTATGCTTCAGGCATTCATGAATCTACGCGCTCTCTGTTTGAGGCCATTCGGGCTCGCTGACGACAAGGTCGACACTTCCCCCGTCGAAGTCAACGGCGGCAGCTTCAGAGGCAGCGGAAGCTTCAAAGGCGGCGGCGGCGCAAGAGAAGGCAAGGACAGCCTCCTCTGGTCTCGCGACGTCGGAAAATATGGCTCCGGCGATTTCTCCATGGCCGTCGTCCAGGCCAATCAGGTCCTTGAAGACCAGAGCCAGATAGAGTCCGGTCCCCTTGGCACCTTTGTTGGCATCTACGACGGTCACGGAGGACCCGACGCCGCGCGATTCGTATGCGATCACCTCTTTCGCCATTTTCAAGGTTCTTCATTCTGAATTCTGAATTCCCCGTCTCTGTTTTATTTGTATGTGTCAATGTATGTATATATAATTATATACTTGCCTGAAATGGATTAATTTTTTCTGTTTATTTATTTTGCGAAGGTGGATGTGGCATTCGTGTCGCCACGTTTTCAGTTTTGATTGTATATTTCCTTAATTACTACGCTCGGGTTTGGTAGTAACTGTTATGCGTGGTTTTCATCAATTCGCTTTTCCGTGAACTTTTTTCTTTTGTGTTTTTTCTCATTGGTTACTCTTTTGAGTCGGATGATTTCCCAGGAATTCAACTACTATTGATGAACATGCAGGCCAATGGGTAACTACTATTCCTGACAGTATGTAGGAGCCATTTCCTTTTTTCTGTTTTTTTTTTTTTTTTTTTTTTTGAAGAACCTAAAACTTTAATTGGTGAATTTATTTGAGTGCAAACTTTTTTGTTTCCCTCTAATGTGGATGAATTTTGCGGTGGCTTGCCACATAATAATGTCAACAAAGTGCTTTGGAAATGGACCCTTGCTTTCTGCATCGCTTTCTGTGTTGAAGGCCCATTGTTTTTTGTAGAGCATTCTGCCGCTTTCAATTTTGGCCCCCTTCATGGGGTATATGTGTTGGGATTTGGTTGTGCTTTGTCCCTTTTTTTTTTTTTCTTTCTTTTTTTTTCCCCTTCTTCTTTCTCTTTGTTGAAGGAGTGCTTCTTATGTTAGCTGTCTTAGATTTCAATGCTGTGCAGCAATATCAGCTGAAACAAATGGAGGCGTGATCACTGAGACCATCGAGAGGGCATTCCGCCAAACAGAAGAAGGGTATGCTGCTCTTGTGTCAGACTTGTGGAGCACTCGGCCTCAAGTCGCAAGCGCCGGGACTTGTTGTCTGGTTGGAGTGATATTTCAGCAGACACTCTTTGTGGCAAACCTTGGAGACTCCCGCGTTGTATTGGGTAAGAAAGTTGGCAACACAGGAGGCGTTGCTGCAATTCAGCTTTCTACAGAACACAATGCAAATGTTGAAGCTGTGCGGCAGGAGCTTAAAGAGTTACACCCACATGATCCCCAGATTGTTGTCCTCAAACATGGAGTGTGGAGAGTCAAAGGCATTATTCAGGTGATTTCATGTTACTGTGTGCTTTAGGAAACCCTTATTTTGCTTACATTAAAACTAGTGTTGGATTCATTGTGGGCTGCATTGTCCGCAACTTCTTGATATACTATGCGGAAGAAAGTTAGATGATACTTGTGGAAAATACTAGGCTTCTTATTCCTCGATCTCATTGCCTTTTTCCTGGGCAATACTTTTGCCAGAAATCCTTAAACAATAAACATATGCAGGCTAAAAGGAAATTCTCGATAAGGACACTATTATTGTCCCAATTCTGCTGTGAGGTTATTGATGCTTGGAGAAGACCTGTTCCTTTTTGTGTGTTAAAATTCCTCACTTAGACAAGTACTAAGCTTTTCAACTGGCAGAGGCATTGTGGCATGTAGCCTGCTTTGGGTAGTAGTCCATATCATGTATTGAAGTCAATGCTGAATTGTCTACTAAAGCATAATTGTTATTTTTAATTTAAGAACCTAGTAGAAGATCATTAGAGAGGAGAAAGAAAAGAAAGCTAGGAGCTAGAAAGATACATTGAAATGACAATAAAAAATTAATAATACACAAAGCTCTCCTTATGGTTGCTATATCATAAGGAGACCTTTGCCATGACAAAAAATTCTCGTCACATATCAAACACCAAGGCCTGAGAAGAATTGTTGAAATATGAGCATTTCGCTTAGCAAGACACCATAAATCCTTTCATCCTTAGTGTTGTAAAATCCCATGTAGCTACTAAAATCTCATCAGATTGATCCACCTTTAAAGTTCAACCAAGGTGAAGGCTTCAATTAACATACGTTGGATGAAAGTAGCTGAAGTGAAATGCAGAACCAAAGGAGTGACATTTTTGGTCTTAGCGTCACGCTTGACACATATATCAAGCAGAACAGTTACATGTAATGTCTCAATTCAGAGCATGTAATTGGGTTAACCTTACTGAGTGTCATTTTCCATCTGTAGCAAAGATCAGAACAAAGCTGAACCAAATTGCAGTTAAATTTCTGTTTTGCTTACAAAAAGGAGAAATGTATCGTTTGGTTTGTGATTTTGAGTATAAAACCAGTCCATATAAATGCAGCAAACCTGCTAATCTGAATGGAGTATTCAGTTTTGACATATGATTTATAAATTATAATGCCTTTGTATGTCGAAATGAACGTCTTGATCATATAAAAGATGGTCAATATGTTTCAGATTTATTGCTTCCTTTATTTTATTTTTTAACTCAAATATGTTTTTGTTAGATAATGGTTCAGGTTAGGTTCTGCAGTCATTGTCTCGTTTGTCATTTTAAACAAAAGCTCTCCAAATTATTTTTAGTACCATATCAACACCTGCTTGTATTTGATGCAGATTTCTAGATCTATAGGTGACGTATATATGAAAGATGCACAATTTAACCGGGAACCACTTCCTGCAAAATTCAGACTTCCTGAACCCATGCACATGCCTATCTTGAGTGCTGAACCCGCTATTATTTCTCATCGACTGCAACCAAATGATTCTTTCATTATATTTGCATCAGATGGCTTATGGGAGCACCTGAGCAATGAAAAGGCTGTGGAAATTGTTAGCAGCAATCCACACACGGTAAGGCTAAGATTCCTGTCTGCAGTTTTACTGAGAATTTGTAAGCCCGAACCTTAACTGCTTGGTTATCTACATACTGTCAGTGCATTAAAGTTAAATTTATACACATATATATATTCAAAGTATTTTTCTTATTGAAACTGTAGTCTGTAGTGTGTGGTTCATGTGATCCGGAGACCATAATGCACAGGACATAAGTTTTCAAGTGCTTGTTGATTTTGTTGTTGTCGTCTATGCCATGGTTGAGACTCCCAAGAGGTACTCATTATATATTGTGCTAGTGCAGGGTAGTGCCAAGAAACTTGTCAAGGCTGCCCTACACGAAGCAGCAAGAAAACGAGAGATGCGATATTCAGACCTGCGCAAGATAGACAAGAAGGTCCGACGCCATTTTCATGATGATATATCTGTTATTGTTTTATTCTTGAACCACGATCTTATATCCAAAGGCACAGTGCTAGACCCACCACTCTCACTTCGAAGCGCACTCGATCACTGACTCCAACTGGTGTCATCATTGTAATGTAAATTACACACCCATGTTGTCTTGTACCAGTTTTTGGCAGCATAACACGATATATACATGTGCCATTGCTACCTGCATTATAAGGTTGAGATCATTCATCAGGCTCCAAATTGTTAAAAGTCATAACATGTTATTAGAATTTTGTCCATGAAAATGACAAAAGAAAAGAAAGGTAAAAAAGAATGTAACAAGCATTTGATTGTGGCCACTCCCTTTTCTAACCTTTGTAGTCTTAAAATCTGGATTTAGACTTTTTATGACCGATTTAGACTATGTAGGTAAATCGACCAGTATGTTAATTGAGTTCCAAATTATTTGACAAGTTATGTTAATTTTGCATGCGTAATAAATCATCTTTGGGTGGAAATTTAACATTTTGCTTTGGCTCAACGGAAAAGACAAGATCACTTCAGCTAGGTGAAAATGCTACCTAATTTTAAAGAAAGATGTTAGGAGATTATTAGAATTTATTATTTTTGGTTATCACTCAATCATTAATTTAATTTTTTTTAATTAGTAATTTAATAATATATTTTATCTTATATTTTTAAACAATGATGACTAAATGATGGTTAAAAACAATAAATTTTGATGGTTTTTTAATATTTTTTAATTTTTAATTTTAAATCTAAAATGTCAAGTGAAATTCGCACCTTTTCAATTCACATTAACACCAATTTAGGGGTAAAAAGTAAAAATAGGCGTATGTCATGTAATGTAATTGTTTAGTGTCAGTAGTTTGTTATAGGCTTGACTTGTTAGTTGTTATTGAGTCTGACTTGGTTTAAAAGTTTGTTAAAAGGTTTGGTATTTTTTTTAATTAAAATTATATATATGTAATATGTCAAATTTAATATCTACAAAAATTTTAAAATATATAAAAGTATTTATAATAAAATATAATAATTTTAAATTATCTAATAACTTTGATAATGATAAAAAATTATTTATATATTTATTTATATTTTAATAAATTTAAACAATTCTGACAGATTAACAAGACTAATTAATGAATTTAGGTCTCGTCTACTAACATATTAAGACTTTTATAATAGCGTGAGTTTAGAACTATTTTATAAGAGATGAAGACTAAATCAAATATTGACTAAATTGTAGGTTCTTGATAGATTGCCATATCTATTTCCACCCTTAGACACCATGAACAATCAATGAATATTTGCATGACGCTGCAGACGTGCATGTCCATGTAAATGTGAAATAAAGACAAATGAAGAAGAGTTTAATATTCACTCACTTAGATATTTTGATTTGAAAATTTTAATTAATTCACCTTATTATTTTAACTTAGGTTTAGCTATAATGTATTCTATGAGTGCAAGTTAAGGTTGCTAATATTAGAAAATTTTAAATAACTTATTTTAATAAATATACAATAAATGTATTAAAATTTTAAATTTTATATTTTTTATAAATAATTTTTAATTGATAATTTTATCATGTGCTCTTAAAATATATGTTAATTAGATTTTTTTAACTTACATACGTATATAATATAGAAAGAGTTTCAAGTGTACCGAAAACACCAGTGTTTTAACTGTTGATCTGAATTATAAAAAATATATATAATATATATTAATTGAAATCAACGATTAAAGCAACTGAAATACCGGTATTTTCGATACACTTGAAATTTTCCTATAATATAAGCTTCTGGTATATGTTAAGTAATATATACAATTAAACTCTTTCTAGCAATAAAAGATGGATAAATCACATAAACAAACGGAATAGGTTCCAATTTTACATGAATATCCTAAATGCAATAAGCTTATATGCATGTCTCGTTTTGGCTATAAAATTATATAAATTGAAACAATTTAATTCGATTTACATTGACTCCATATAAATCGAATCCATATGATTCGAATTAGCTAGTGTAACAACAAATCAATGTAAATCGAATCCATTAAGTTCGATTTACTAAGGAAAAACGTTACGTATATTAAATCGAAACAACTTGTTTCGATTTACAACATTTGATAGACCACAGTAAATCGAATCAAACTAGTACAGACATGCAGTTTGATTAAATTGAATTTATTTAATTCGCTTTACTAGGGAGTATGTACTAAATAAATAGGATCAGAACGTGGAGTGTTCAATAGAGTGGAATTCACAATGGCTAATGAAGATAGTTTTTTAGTTCTATTGCACTACAGAGAGACGATTTTGAAAAAAATGCGAGAGAATAAAATTTACTGATAAGAATTTGTTGAGTGTCTTTATCAAACCTTCTACGAATTTTGTTGAGTTTTAAAATACTATACTCTAGAAATTAGGGCTGCATGGAATGAAACAGGTAGAAAAGTTTTTTATAAAATTCCGACTTCTGTTGTTTGAGATGGGTGAAGTACAACTCCTTTGTAATAGACAGTGATGATGATTTAGAAATTTTATTTCACTGTCATCGTCAATTTTTCGAATTGAGAACCCATGAACTATTGGCCTTGGAGATGTGGTCTCTAGTTCAGTAGAATCGAATCAGAATCATCAATTAGTGGCAATGGCAGCAGCCTCTAGTTTGACCCCTGTTGTTGTGTCTTCATCTGTGCCTGTAATGGCATCTGCGACAATTTTGGTGGCATCTCCATCTTTTGCAACTGATCTAAATCGCGATGACAATGGAGAAATAGGTGATAATATGAATACTCTTATTATGATCCCAGTTTCCGAAGAGGTTGTCATCTCGATTTCTGAGAAGTTGGAGAACTAGATGCCATGAAAGATGTACTGTGGATTAACGATGATGTGGATCCCACCATGATTGATGATGGTAGCGATAATAATATAGGGAGGAGTATTTCCGTTGGAGCTGGTAGAGCATCAAGCTCGGAATGAGACTTTTCGACTTTAGACTTAGAGACCATGAGACTGCAGGGGTTCCCGAATGTAGAATTCAGATTTGGGGCCAGAAATTCATAGGATACAGCAGATCTTGCTGAGTTTTAACTTGGTCAGTAGTTTCAAAATAAAGCAAAAATCATTTTATGTGTGAAGATTTATATTCACAATGAGATTGAGTACAAAGTGCCAGAATCGGAACATGTCAAATACTATGAAAATAAAGTATAAGGAGTTTGAAAACAGTTGCTGACGGTTGATTCGAATCACTTTTTGCCAGCATAAGGGTATTTAGAAGATCAGACGGTATAACAGACCTCATACATATCTTGCCATGTCGATCTCCAGTGATCACAGAAAGCTTGATTATCATGTGATATCTGCTTTCATCCTTTCTATGATTAGAGCTGATGCGGCTGTGTCTATCAAGGTACTACAGAATGTGACAAAGGCACATTTTGGATTTAGATCGACTTACATGAGGGTTTGGTTGGCTAAGCAAAGGCCGTTGCGCAGATTTATGGGAATTGGGAAGATGCCTACAATAAGTTGCCAAGATAGGTACTAAGTATGCTGCCAGGTAGTATTGCAGTACTGAAAACGTCCTATGCGACTTGGAGGCCAGGTTAACTAGTCATCAGGGTATTTACATTGACTTTTTTGTCGTTCCCACCGTGCATCAAGGCATTCAAGTATTATAAGCCATTAGTTAGCATTGATGGGACTCACTTGTTGCGTAACTTTTCTCTCTTGGGTAAGGTTTGCGAGTGGAGGAGGTTGTGAAATATAATTCAATATAATTGAATTCGAATTATATATATAGAGAAACTACTAGTAAATCGAATCTATTACATTCGATTTACTTTAGCATCACATTTTCTATAAATTGAAACTACTCAATTCGATTTATCATGGGCATAGTTATCAGAACCGAACCGGTGATCGAACCGGTCAGGTTACTGGGTCACTGGATTACTGGTTCAACCGGTGGGCCACTGGTCGAACCGGTCAACCCGGTATAATTAAATAATTATATAAAATTTAATTATTTTTTATTATAACTTTATAAGTACTTTTATTTTGTTTTTAAATTTTAATATTTTATTAATTAGTTTATATTTATTTTATTATTATGTTATTATAGGTAAAAACTCACATACAATTGTTTTCATGTGAAGTTGATATTTAAGAATCGTTAGATGATTTGACAAGTTTGACTAAATATCATCTAACGATTTTCAACTATCAACTTCATATGAAAACAACTGCATGTGAGTCTTTACCTATTATTATATAATTTATTAAAAAAATGATATTAATAAATATCATATAATCATGAAAAGAAAAAATAAATAGTGATTAATAAAAAAAATTTATTTATCTTCTTTTTAATTTGTATATATTTAATAAAATTTATAGTTAAATAAAATATAATTGATTTAAAAATAAGTGATTTTATAATGAAAATAAATTGAATATAAATAAAATAAAAAAATGCTATATGTATTATAATTTGTGTATAATTTAATAAAAAGCACTGCAGTTGAGTGGTACAATCTTCCATGTTATATTCAAAATCGCAGGGGTTCGAACCCTATGTTTGTCATTTTGGAAAAATTTCCAAAATTCCCAATCCTTGACACTTGGCAAGACATGGAGTATATGGAGCACGGTGGAACGCAGGAGCGCCGACGCGTCATAGGTTTCCCTCAACTGTGACCCGAGCGGTTTGAGTTCGAACCGGACCGGTTTTCACCGGTTTATTTCGGATTTAATCGGTTCGTTCCGGTTCTTTACCTTAAACGGTCTTCAACTTGGACCGGACCGATATTGGGTTCGGTTCACCGGTTTTTACAACTATGATCATGGATTATAAATCGAAGCATCTTGATTCGATTTACCATGGCCTACTTCACTAAAACGGATTTTTACAGTAAATCGAAACTACTGAATTCGATTTACCATGCACCTACTAATTTGAATCTAATTAATTTGATTTATATTGAACGAGTATAAATTGTATCAATTAAATTCGATTTATATAAATATGCAAACAAGATATTTATATAATTTATTTATATTTAGAATATTCATGTAAAATTGAAACTATTCGGTTTGTTGATGTGATTTACCCTTAAAATACAGTAATATATTCGTCACATTGCTTGAATTAAATTTATGCAGTTTTCTTTCCTTATTATTTGTTTGGTTGGCAAGTTAGTCAAAAATAAAAACAGAAAAATGTTTCTTTTGATGATCCAATGGGCCATGCGCATGGTTCTCGACTTCTCGTCACCTTTGGTAAGGGCCGCATTAGCTTGGTCTAGACCATTAGGACATTATCGGTATTATAATAGTTGAATGGGGTCATTCTAAAGAAAGAAAAATAGAACTCAAGACTCCGAGAGGGAATGTTGTACGGTACCGGCGGTGGACTTGCTTCTTGAGTTGTTGCCTCAAGTCTCAACGACGACCTAACCAAACGTCCAAACCACACACACAGAGTGAGCTTCTTTTTGTTGTGTTCTCTCACTCTAACTTTAACAAGCTCCAGTGTTTGTTGCTGTAAGCACCAATTTCCATTTCCATGTATGAATTATAATTTGATCTGAGCTTTGCTTACTATCCCATGGTGCTTCCTCGGATCCTCCTCCTATTCGCCCTGCTGAGTCATCATCTGACTCAGTCCGACTCGGCACCACAAGCCTTCAAGAGAGGTACCGGCCACCCTCAGTGGCACCACGGCGCCTTCCACGACGTCCGCGATTCCGTCCGATCCGATGTTCGCCGCATGCTCCATTCCAGAGCCGAGGTCACCTCCTTCTCTTCTCCTCATTTCCAATTTCAATTCCAATTCGATTTCCACTCCTAGACCTAAGTTTGATTTTGTTTGTATACTGTTGTTGTGGTTCGTGTAGGTTCCGTTTCAGGTTCCGTTGGAAGTGAATGTGGTTCTCATCGGTTTGAGTGGAGATGGAGGATATAGATACACTATCGACATTCATAATTTGGAGCAATTTCTGAGAACGAGTTTCCCCTCTCACAGACCCTCTTGTCTCGAGACTGGGGAGCTTCTTGATATTGAGCATCATTTGGTCTATAATGCATTTCCTGTAAGCTAACCTTCACTCTGCCTCATACTCTTACTATTTTTTTTTTTGCGTGCTCTCTTATTAATGCTAGCTTTTAACTATAGGCTGGGCAGCCTGAATTGATAGCACTTGAGAAAGCTCTGAAAGAGGCTATGATTCCTGCAGGAAAAGCTAGAGAGGTAACTGATCCTTTACTTGCCACTTTCTGCCGTTTCGCATGGTTTTATGAAATTTTTATCTGTACTATTTATTTTTCAATAGAGATGGTTCTAAAATTTGTTTCTACTTCCAGAGTGAATTTGGAAGGGAGGTACCTCTATTTGAAGTTGAAGCAACATCCGTGGAGCCAATATTTCAAAAGCTGTACTCCTATATATTTGACATGGATAGTGGGGGATCTTCGGTCATAGATATGGACAGACCGGTGCCAAATGCCATATTTGTTGTGAACTTTGATAAGGTATAATCAATATTCACTACCTTTTGCAAAAAGAAGAATGCAAGCTTTGTAGGTTGTAACATGTGAAGTAATAGAAAAGTTTATTTTTCCCTAGCTAACTACCAATGATCTAATTATGAACAAATGAATGCTTAAGTTCTTCATATTTCCTTCTTGTTCAGTATTTATGTTCCACTACATTGTGGAAGTTAAATTTAATTTTATTCAATTGCTAATTTAAAATATATTGAAGGTGAGAATGGATCCTAGGAATAAAGAAATGGATCTTGATAGTTTAATGTATGGCAAACTTCCGGAGCTTAATGATGAAGATATGAAAAAACAAGAAGGTGATTATATTTATCGTTATCGCTATGATGGTGGGGGAGCAACTCAAGTTTGGTTGGGGTCTGGAAGGTATGTACAAGTAACCTTGTTTACTGTTGAACTTCAGGTTCCCCTCCCAAAGTGTGTTTTTATTAGCCATGGAGGTTTTTACCGGCATAAACTGGTTGCAGTGCATGTTTATATCCTAAAAGTAATCATGGTAACTGATGTATGTATGCTAGAATGACCCTTTTTTGTGTGTGTTTGTGTGTTCAGATTTGTAGTGATCGACCTTTCAGCAGGCCCATGCACTTACGGTAAGATTGAAGCTGAAGAGGGAAGTGTCAGTTCTAGAACTCTGCCAAGATTACGAAATGTGATTCGACCAGGTGGTATGACCACAGTTTATCAATCCAGCAATGATATCTTTCTCGGGCAGCTTGCTTCTTTGATATCAACCACAGTGGAGCATGTTATAGCACCTGATGTAAGGTATTTGTGGTATCATGTAAGCATATAACAAGAAGTAAGAAATCACCTAATAAGTCAAGTTGGCTACTGCCATCCATTGGACCCTATAGCAAACCAATTTCAGCAAAGCCCTTTAGAATAAGACCTTCTAGAATTATATGATCTAAAAATTTTCTTATGTTTTCCTCTACTACTTTTAATTGCAGTATCTTCCATTTGACTAACATTTTCCTGAGCCAAGTCTTGTTACTTGACCAAACCTGTAATTTCAGTTTTCCCTTCATTTCTCCTAGGGATACATTGTTACCAGTTTCAGCTTTTCTTTGACTACCTTCAGAATACTTTTAAGAGCACTTGAAATGAATATTTAATTGACTTATGTATATTATTCTACAATCTCATCATGTTCTTATTGATATATTCAGGTTTGAAACTGTTGATCTTACTTCAAGATTGCTTATACCAATAATTGTCTTGCAAAATCATAATCGGTACAACATTATGGAAAGGGGCCATAATTACAGTATTAACATTGATGCAATTGAGGCAGAGGTTTGTTATTTCATTTTCTTCCAAGTGGACTACTAATTTTGGTTATCATGGATTTTGGAGAAGTGCCTGCTGCTGTTCTCTAGAACTGAGATTTAGTTCAGCTAGGCAGGATCAGCATGTGATTATTTTATACTTTTCCTTGGTTTCAGGTGAAGAAAATGCTCCATGATGGTCAAGAAGCAGTAGTTATTGGAGGTGTACATTCACTACATCGCCATGAGAAGCTTGCAATTGCTGTTTCAAAAGCTATGCGCGGCCATTCCCTGCAGGAAACTAAGAATGATGGTCGTTTCCATGTTCATACAAAGACTTACCTGGATGGTGCACTTTTAAAAGAAGTGGGTCCTGAATAGTTTTTTTAATCTGTCATTGTTAATTTACTCATTATCTTATCGGCAACATGGTCACTTCCTTTTGTGGGGTAATTACTTGAGAGGTCTCTACATATGTTTAGGTTTTGAACAATGAATACGCGTTGCACCTTCTTTGACTAAATAGAGAACATTGAGTGCTTAGGAGATGCACTATTGCTCAGTTATTTTGTAGCCTAAATGATCTTCTGAGGAACTTGCAGGATTCATTATTCAAATAATTAAATATGTATCCATCTTGAAAGATGCTAAATGAAACTTTCTGCTGATGTGCAGGAGATGGAACGCTCTGCTGATGTGCTTGCTGCTGGATTGCTTGAAGTGGCTGACCCATCTCTATCAAGTAAATATTTCCTTCGCCAAAATTGGATGGATGAATCTGAAGTGTCTACGGATTCTATTCTTAAGCATAAACCTCTCTGGGCTTCCTATGACTCAAAATATAGCAAGAAAAGGAAGAAGAAAGTAAAGAAACTCGGGGATCTGCAACCAACTTATGGAACCCGAGTAATTCCTGTGTGCGTGTACACCATTCTTTCTTGCATAAATGCATGTTATTGTCTATATTTATTAATAGGTCTACAGACACAACACAAGTTTAAATTATCACCTTTATCTATTTCCAACTGCTCTCTTATTACTAATTAAACTTTGATCCTTGGGATTTTTCATGAACAAGACAATGTTGGTAAATTGGCAGCCAGTTATTAACTATAGGTTTTATGAAGTTGGCTTTCCTAGACTTCATTTTGGTTTGCAAATTGAATGGAATATATGAATATCCTGAAAATGTCAAGAATGACTGGCCTAGTAAAAAGGGAAATAGTCAAGGATGGGGTTTCAGGAGCTCTATTATTTATTTGCTTAACCGAGTCACAGTTGTTATATATTGACTGCCTTTTCTTCTTTCTTTCTTTCTTTCTTTTGGTTAGCTTTGTGCTATCATTGGCAGACGTGGATCGAGACCTTATGATGGATGATGAAAGTATGGTATGGACAAGCAATGATGTTGTAATTGTGCTTGAGCATCAAAATGATAAGATCCCTTTAAGGTGAGTGAATATGATATGTGGATTTCTGTACTTGAAGTTGGAGATATATACTAACTATCTGGACATTTTAGAAGATAGGAGAAAGGGATAAATTGTCACCTTAATATATTATTTGTAATCTTGTGAAACCATCTGATGTTTCTATGTACAACTTCTAACCCTTTTTCCCTTGGGTTTCCTTGTGTCAATTTAAATACCAGTGATAATGTAAGATGGTTTCTGCTGTCTTAAAATAAATTGTCAATTTTAACTTTGTTATTTAATGTTTAAGTTTATCTTCTGCGAAGATATATTGCTCATCCATTGTGATTTAATTTTTAAAACAATATCTAACTGAATAAGTTTCTGAGAATGGAACAGCGTATGCACTGCTCTTAAGAGTCATAAAATCTACTTCAATCTCCAGTTTTATTTACCCTGGTCTTCCAATTATTGGTTGTCTTGCGAAACTTCACATCACTTTTCATTGTCTTGTTTGACAGTTATGTTTCGGAGACCCAGAAAAGGCATGCTCTTCCATCTCAGGCACAACGGCATATACTTGCTGGCCTTGCCTCAGTTGTGGGTGGTTTAAGTGCCCCATATGAGAAGGCCTCTCATGTACATGAAAGACCTGTTGTGAATTGGCTTTGGGCTGCTGGTTGTCATCCCTTTGGACCATTCTCAAATACATCTCGCATCAGTCAAATGCTCCATGATGTTGCCTTAGTAAATGCTCTCTTCATGTGCCATATTGAGTTTTATTTGCTAAGAACTATTCTCTAATTGGATTTTTATTCTTTAACAGAGGAACTCAATATATGCTCGTGTGGATTCTGTACTCCGTAGAATTCGGGAGACATCAGAGGTATTCATGCTTTCATTTGATTTTATCAATCAAAATTTATTCATGCTTCATTTAAATTATATAAATACAAGTGCTTGATTTATATAAATCCATGTCAATTCCGTACAGACTGTCCAAGCTTTTGCAGCAGAGTATCTGAAAACTCCCCTTGGTGAACCAGTGAAGGGAAAGAAGGAGAAATCAACCACTGAACTATGGTTGGAGAAGTTCTACAAGAAAACAACAAATTTGCCAGAACCCTTTCCTCATGAATTAGTTGATCGCTTGGAAAAATATCTCGATGTAAGCTAAACTTTGATTGCAGTTCTTGACCTGACTTATGGTCGTTTTTATGAACATTGTTTTTTGTTTATATGCATCTACCAGGGCCTTGAGGAACAGCTTGTTGATATGTCTTCATTGTTATATGATCATCGACTACAAGATGCCTTCTTGAACAGTTCAGATATTCTGCAGAGTACCATGTTCACCCAACAGTAAGTTAACCTGTATTTCTTTTATGCTGAGAAAAAAGACATATATGATGCTTAATTTTATTTCGTAGTGTTTACCTTTTTATAAATAAAATGGTGCTATTGTAATAAATACTTATAATTGTGATTGCAGATATGTTGACCATGTTCTGGCCTCTGAGAAGGATAATATGAGATGTTGCAAAATTGAGTACAAGTATCCCGTGCACTCTTCTCAAACTTACATCTATGGGGGAATACTTATTGCTGGGTTCTTTGTGTACTTTGTTGTAATTTTCTTCTCATCTCCAGTGCGGTGACATATGTTAGATTTTGACCCCAACAAGAACCGATAACCAGGCCTTATCACATTTTGGTAGAGCTTATGGTTGCCATACCAAATCGAATATATGCAACAATTTTGAATGCGTCAGTGCAGCACAAATTACAGCAACGTTGACTAGATTTTATGTATTTGGCATAAAAGTTGCCAGGAGGGTCTTCAGCTTTCTATTTGCTTAATTAACTGAAGAAAATCTCATGTACACTTTGTAGTCTCTTGGGGCGGGGATGAATGCTTTCAGTAGATGCGATTAAATGGATAACAATTGCAAATTCAATGGGTGAAATTGACTTTGGCCATAACAATTTTGTTGTGTCTAGAAGAATATTTGTTGAAGTCGCTTGTTTCTTGGCAACATGCATTGTCTTAAACGCTTCAGGACCATACTTGAGTTTAAGGCATTTCACAGAATTCAAAGTTATTCACAAAATATTAGTATTAACGATTTTTTTTTTAAATTTCATTTTTCACTCTTAACTTTTTTGGGTGTACAAGTAAAGTATATTTAAGTATTAAGAAAAATTTACACAGCACAGGGAAATTTTTAAGCACACAACATAGCCAAAGCTTAATATCTAACTTGTACTATACGAAAAGGAGATTGGTAAACGGCAAAACCTTAAAATACAGTAGGCTAGGATGTATTCATCGTCCGAATTTTCCCATCCTCGTTTCCGCCCCGTTTTTCATTGTAGGGAAATATTGCTCTTCATTTCCATTCTCCACAAGGCCCCATTCCTTGTGAGGACCACTTTCTCCATCTATCTTATAATTCTAACTAATTATTAATTTTTCATGTGAATAAAACTGCAAGTATTCATCCTATATAAAAACAGCAAGATTTTATACAAAATGTCTAAATAACAAGATAGTAACTTCTTTCGAAATGATGCAGTAAGGGGACGCAACAGCGAGCCAAAAGAGAGAGCAGTGGACGAGGTGGGAGACGCGGCAACAGAGAGAAAAATGGGCACGACAACAGAGTTACGGAAAGGGACGCCGCAAATAGAGAGCACGACGGGATGAAGGTGATTGCACCGTAAGGTGTGACGATGCAGTGAGAAGGGAGAGTGACCACAGAGTGGCTGCAGAGAGGTTGGATGGAGTATGGACAGCGTTAGGAATCTCTGAATTGAAGAAGGATTATGCAAACGGGGACCAGGAGTTTTAGGTCACGACGCGATGAAGGTGATGGCACCGTGAGGTGTGATGATGCTGCAGAGAGGTTGGATGGAGTATGGACAGCGTTAGGGATCTCTGAATTGAAGAAGGATTATGCAAATGAGGATTAAGAGTTTTAGGTTTCTATATAGGTGAGTTCTGTAGTGCCTAAATTGCCTAACTTCCCTTTTAAAGTAAAAAATAAAATATTTTTTTGTGAAAAAAATGTTTAAAATAAAAGTAAATCATGTACAATTTATTAAATATTATTTATTTATCTTTTTTAGTAACTTAAAGTACAAAGTAATAGGCACCATATCATTTACCTTCTATATATATATATATATATATGTGTGTGTGAAATGACTAAAAAACATATATGAGAAATAAACTATTAAAAACAATTCAGTAAATTTATGAATTTCAGGGATCAGCGGAAACGGAGTAGAGATCCCCGCTCGGGTCTCCGCGCCTGCCTCAGGAGAATTTTGTTCCCATTCCATCTTTGCGAAAAAATTCTCCACAGTCAGATCCCATTCGAGACAGTCCCTAGGGATCCCCACGTCTCAGGAGATTTGTCATCCCTATTAATCTATTATACACTTAGTGTGTGTTTGGATTATAGTTTACAAACGAGAGTTTGAATAAAATTGATTTTGCAAACTTGATTTTGATGAAAAGTAAGTTTGTGTTAAAGTGATTTATGTTTGGCAATCTTTGCATCAAAATGAATTATAGTAAAATAAATGTTGTTTGGATTATACTACTCAAAATCACTTTTAGATAAAAAATTACTAAAATAGACACCAACTTAAATAATTTTTGTATATTATCTTATCATTTTAATTTAGATAATTGGATAGATCTTATTAATTAATTCTATAATAAAATTAATATTTATGCACTAAAATAAAAATAATATATAAAAATTGGCAAAATATATTTTTAATTAAAACTAATAAAATATAAATTTTAGAGAGTACTAAGAATAATTAAAAAAATTAAATATTTATCTTGGTAGTAATTGAAATAAATCAAAAAAAATTTTATGATATTTTTTATATAGTATATTTTTAGTACTCTTAGTACTCTTTTTTAGTATGTTATAATTTATTATTATTATTATTATTATTTACAATTAATTTTTTGTTTAATTTGCTTTACCTAATAGAATCAATAAATCATATTATAAAAAAATAATACAAACAATACAAAATATTACAATTATAAAAGTGTATAATATCAAATAAATAATTAATAAAAAATAAAAATAATAAATAATAAAAAAAGAGAGTTCATGTAAACAAAAATAATAAGAATTCCATAAATAATATAATAACATGCATAAAGGATAAAGTTGGTAAAAAGTAAATAAAGATGGAGTATTGATGGCTAGAAGACCGTTGATGAAACGCAAAAGCTTAAAATTGTAACTTCTTGAAAACCATGGTTTTGAAAGCAAAATCACTTCTGCCTTCATGAATAAAAAATTTGCCAAACCAAAAATTGAAACTTTCAAAAAGGTTAAACATGCTTCTTCTCTTGTAACGTGTTTGCCAAACACACCCTTAATAGTTAAGTCTTTTAAATCTAACTTGTTTCTAAAATATTTTTTCTTAATAAAAGTAATTTAATTTTTAAATATTTATATAAAAATATTTTTTTATTTAACAATTATATTTAAATATAATAATATAAAAATATTTTTTATATTTATTATATAAAAATATTTTTTTATTTAACAATTATATTTAAATATAATAATATAAAAATATTTTTTATATTTATTATATTAAAAATATTTTTTTATATCAAAAAATTTAAAAAATATATAAATTATAACTCCTACAAAAAAATTTTTTAATGTTTTTATTTTTATTATTAAAATTTTACTAAATACAATTTAGAAAATATTTTTTGAGAAAGTATAGGAGCCAATAGAATATTTGTACAATGTGTATAAGAAAGGTCAAGAGTTTGATCTTTGGTGAATCCCAAAATCAGCTTATGCTTTTGAGATTGGATAGTATAGATGATGTTCATTTTTTAACTCAATAACTTATTATACACATTGTACAAATATTCTATTAGCTCCCTAGTATAACTCATATCTTTTTATACTGACAAAATCTTTTATTAACAATTTAACAACACTTACATAAACTTATTATATGCACATAAAAATTCAATCACTAAATTACTTATTATAAATTTATATATAAATACATATATTATTTAACTCAATTTTAATATATATTATTTATAACATATAATTATATATTCTATACAGACGATAAATCTTTAAAATATACACTTAATATGGTTAAAAGTACTTTTATCTCCTTCCTCTTTTCTGGTTAGACATTACCCTTTGATAAGTTTAAACTCTTACGAGGCTTAACACTTAAAATAAGATTGAATTAGTTATGATTAATTCTTTAGATTCTTTTAATTTCATAATTTGTGTCATTTATTTTGTACATGAAGGTTTATTATGAATTAATTCTGGTGAAAAGAAAAAAAAAATGTCCAATCTCTTTTCATTTCTCAATCTGTCCAATTTCAAGTTCTATTATTTTTATAATTAGAAGGCTTGAATGTAAAGCTTAAATTGCATATTTCTGTTTTTGGTCAACAATCAAACAAACACTATCCAAAGACTTTAACTTCGTGAATTAATGAAGATATAAAAACAATTGTAGGAATTAGGAAAATGAATGAAGAAATCAGACATAGCTTTCTAGGCTAGCAATGTGCATCAAATTAAGCAGTATATTTACTGCTCAGAGCCCAGTGCTTATTTCATCATTTAAATACATTCGTATTATTCTCTTCGGCAAAATACATTTGACCAAAAAGAAAGAAAGAACAAAATAAATTAAATGGGAAGGGGAAAAAACCCTAGTAAGGGTTGAACTTGATCCTCAGCGAATATGCTTATAGCTGTCATCAAATTTTAAAATCAGGTCTCAAAGATTCCATGCCATCATAGGATCCGAACAATTCTTAATAAAAAAAACCCAAGCAATTAATCCAAGCAACAGAAAAGGAAAATCATTTTAAAAACAAAAGAAAAAAGGAAATTTTGAGGTGTAATGATTTTGCAGCTGTATAATTCACTGCGCCTGGGGCCAAAACAAAGGCGAAGCGACTCAACTTCGCTGCGGTAGATCTATGCCTCTTTTCTATCATTGATGAGGAAATAACCCATAATCCATGGCCCTTGAATAATAGGCATCTCAAGAGGCAAATGATACCAATAAATATAGAGAAATTTTGAAACAAAGATAAGAAAACGATTCAAGGGATTCGAACTTCAAAGACGAAAGCAGCGTAAACAAACGAAGAGTGCTCTACTGTTCTCCAATTCGCTGTGAAGTGAAGGCATGCTCTGATTTATATAATGGGAATAATATGAATTAGGGTTTTTTGCTCTGCGTTGTAAAAAGACAAAAGGAACCACACTTTTGTTCTCTTATTACGCATTTGCCCCTTACCTTCAAAACTGACAGGCCCATTGGGTTTCAGTCCGTAACTAACCTCTAACCCATTTATTTAAGGCCTGCCTTGTATATATCTGTTTAATCACTTTTTTTGGTGATAAGATAAACTCTTCATTAAGAATAGTTTAAAAATAACGTCTAATAAAAAATGACATCATTAATTTGAGAATAATAATATTCACTTCTAAAAAAAGTATTTACTTGGTAATTCATTGTCTTCTTGGGAATTTTCTTTCATGTATTTAAATTTTAAAAAATGCTACATGGCTGACAAAATAATAATAAATAAAATGATGGAGATGATTTATGACATAAAGTAACAAGACTCACTTATCTAAGGGATAAATGAAAGTGCTTATTCTTACCAAATTTTTTGGTTACGTAGCTTTTAATGAGAATCAGGAATCGTCTATGGTAGGGAAACTTGAAATTGGTTCTTAAGACCATCTCCAGTAGGGAACTCATCCCAGTTTCTGTTTATGGCCCACCTGTCATAAAAAGTAACTCCACATCAGCTTTTGCATCATAAACAATAAATAGGAACTCAAAGCATCTATCTCTTCTCGATTAGGAGGAACTAACTTTAGTCCCTATTGTGGTCCCACTTAATTAATTAATTAAAATACTTAAAATTAATATAATTAATTTTTTTCAATAATATTATTTAAATTTATAAATTTAAAAATAATTCATTATTAAAAGATATTAATATTAAATAAATTCATATATAATAATAATACACAATATATAATTCGAGATTATACTAATTTATAGTTTTGTGTTTACAACTGCTAATTTTAATAATATCATTAGCATTTTAAATTTTAAAAATAAAAATAACCAACTCAACTAAAAATTATTTTATAAGGTATAAAAATTAAATTTATTTTTTAATGTAAGTAAATTTAATTAATTATAATTTAATATAATAATATAAATAATATTCAATATTAATTATAATATAAATAATTAATATAAATTATTAATTAAATAAAAACTTAATTATTTAATTTAATTAATTATTTAATTAATTATTATTTAAATAATTAATATAAATTATTAATTAAATAAAAATATAATTATTTAATATAATTTTTATTATAATTATTACTAATTTAATTATTATTTAATTATTTAATTATTTCAGATTTTATATTATTATTTTTTTATAATAACTTGCCAAATCACAAGTTATTATTGGTTAATTTGAGTCCCTGTTTAGAGAGACTCTCTTACTTTGATTCTTGTGCGGGAACTCACTCCTTCTTTCCTCCAATGGTTAGAGTTCCTATACGTCAGAAAAAAGTCAAAGAGAAACTCACCATTGGAGGTGCTCTAATGAACCAAGTGAGCATATTTTAATTTAGTATTTTTTGTTGGTATTGTATATAAAATTGTAAATTTACAAAGTTTGACTTTAATTCTTTAAGTTTGTGCTAATTATAAAATGGTCTGTTGAATTATGTAAAAATTTGATAATTTAAGCAATATTAGTTAAAGACTACTTACATGTTACATCTTTTCAATTAATTTTTTTGGAAGGATTAAAGATTTTTCTTAATATTATGAAAAATAATATTTTCGGTATTAGTATTAAAAAACAAAAATACTATTTTATTTTTAAAATTATTTAATTACATTACAAATTAAAATTTGATGTTTATTTTAAAATATTTAAACTCCAAAAAAAGTTTATTTAAAAAAAAAAGAAATTGCAATTGTTTAATATAGTTTGATAAATATAGGTCGACAAATTTTTGTTAATAAGAATTTTTTTAAATAAATTAATTAAAGTAATTATTTGTTTAGATATTTTTTGAAATATTTATATTTTCTTTTATTAATACACATTTTTTAAAAATTTAAAATATTTTAAGAATTATATATCAATAAATTATTTATTTATTTATTTATTACAATAATTTGAATTGGAATGGATGGAAAAATAAATTTAAATTGATGTAATATAAATTTTATTATTTTAAATAAAATTAATTGGTCTAATAAAGAAGAAAGAAAAGACATAAAAAAAGAAAATAAAAATACTTAATTGAATTTGGTTATAAAAATAATTTGATCGTATAATATTTTTTATTTTTTATTATTTATCTCATTAACAATGATATTGATATAAATAATAAAAAAATAAATATTTTTAAAAATATATATCAATAAATAAATTATTTATTTAAAAAATGTCTAAAATAGAAAAATTTAAATTCAGTAAAAATGGAAAACGAAAAGAACATATGACAAATTTGTAAGTATTCTATGCAAAAAATTTATATTAATATATTTACAATTTCACTCCAAATTTATTTTAAATTTCTTTAAATATTTTGGTCCTTTAAAGACCATTAGATACTTTTAACATATGGTATTAGAGTATTAGACTCTTCCTGAGAATCAATATAGCAGTGAGATTACTAGTAAAAGAAATTTTGTATAGTGCATGTTACAAAAAAAGAGAGAGAAAAATATGTTATTAATGAGTTAAGAGATTTCCATGCGTGTGGGAAATTGAGAATTAATGAGTCAGTCCATTCAGAAAAAGGTGAGAAACTACTACGGCGTGATACAATAGAGACCGCGTCCACGCCGTTAAGTCAACAAACATTGACAACAACTAACGTCACGGATGATAGATGCATTCACTCCATCTCAATCCTATATTTTTTGAAAAAATACATTTTTCAAAGTGAGAAATTTAATAAATTAAAAAGTTAAAATATAATTATTATTAATTTTATAATTTATATGATGTATGAATTTTGTTGTTTTTAATTTAATAATAAGTAAAATAATATTTTTATTATTTGTTTAGTAGCATACCAATCTTTAGTGTCATACCTAATTTGTCAAAATATCAAAGAAAAACACAAACATAATTCATTATTGTTTTTTTTAATTTATTAAAATAATATATTTAAATAATTATTCTATATAAATACACTAATTTAAAAAAATAAATATTAATTTATTTAATAATTTTTAACTTTTTAAATACAAAATTTTTAAATAAAAAATCATATCAAATTATTTAATGATGTTTAACTATTAATTTCAGACTAATATAAAATAAAAGAATAGTGAGTTGTGGCTTATGATTAGGAATTTAGGATGTTACCAAGAACTATGGTTGTCAAATTCGATCCGATTCGATTGGATGAATTAAAAATATAGTCATTTGGATTTTGGTTATTAATTCGAGTCAAATTTGGTCAGTCGGACTGATAATTTGGTTATTATTTAAACTGGTCAAATAATTAACTTGATAAAATTTAGTCAAACTCGATAAAAACTTATCAAACCCAATCAAAATCGGTTAAAATTAATTTGGTCGAATCTAATAAAACTCGGTTAAACTAAAAAAATATATTATTTTTTATACATAATATTTTTATTAATTGTATTACATAAATAAAATTAAATTATATTTATAAATTTAAAGTAAAAAATTATATTTTATTAATTATAGTATATTTTCTATTTCTATAATTATTATTTTATAAATATTTAATGAGTATAATAAATAAAAAATTATAAATATTTAAAGAATATAATAAATATAAATTAATTGATGAGTTATTAAAATCAAAATAATAATTAATTTAATATTAAATAAAACTAAAAAAAGATATTTATTTTAAAAATAAAAAATAAAATTATAAATAATTATTTAATTATAACTAAATTAATTAGTTCAATCTGTAATTTATTAATTAAATTAATAACTTAATAATCTTTAATCGGTTGGATTAATGATTTGATTATGAGAACTAGTGGGGAAAGAGAGAGTGAGTTAGGGAAGCGTGAGTGTCCAATAGAAACAAAAGGAATGAAGTCACGACATACGTAATGCAATGGGTATCCAAACAAAAAGGGCCTAAACCTTGTTGCCCAAGCGTGGCTGTGGCTGACCAAAGAATCTGATGCCAGTCATACCCAATTTTTGTGGACCCACCAACAATTTCGGAGCCACACACTCTCTCTCGAATTGAAGAATGAAGCGTATTTGACAATTCACAAATGAAATCAAACTTATTATAACATCTAATTTTCATAGCTCTATAAATACGCCCTCAAAACCCACACAAACCAATTCCTAATTCTCATATAAACTCTCTTTCTTTTTCTCTCTCTTTTTTTAAACCAAAAAACAAAAACAGAATGTGTCCTTCTGGCAGGAGCCTCCGCACAACTGCCTCCTCCGGTTTCCGACCAGCCTTCGACATCCTCGACGCTGACCACGACGGAAAGATCAGCCGCGAGGACCTCCGCGCCTTCTACTCCTCCGTCTACGGCCGCGGAGAAGATGACGTCATCGGTGCAATGATGACGGTTGCCGACACCAACAAGGACGGCTTTGTGGAGTACGAGGAGTTCGAGCGCGTTCTCTCTGCCGTGGGAAACACCGAGAGGTGCGGCACCTCGAGACCGGTGGGGTGTGGAGCCATCGAGGATGTGTTCAGGGTCATGGACAGAGACGGCGACGGCAAGCTCAGCCACCGTGACCTCAAGGTATACATGGAATCCGCCGGATTCTCCGCCACCGACGACGATATCGCCGCCATGATACAGTTCGGCGGTGGAGACCAGAACGGCGGCGTAACCTTCGATGGCTTGCTTCGTATATTAGCTCTTGATTGTGCTCCGCATAATTAGTCAGTAGTTATTGTTCGAGTTTGAATGAACACGTTTTTTTTTTTTTTTTTTTTTTTTTTGAGAATTGAGATGATGATGAAAAATCGAAGATACAATACGTGAATACGTACAAAGCTACGAGTTGTTATAATCGTGGGAACGTGACGAATTAAACTTAAGTTTCTGTCTTGGTGTTTGTATTTTTCATTATTAATTTGCAAAATATTGTTTCCGTAACTATGGAAAATGGACAAGCGTTTTTGGCTTTTAGCATACGACAATGAAAGAAGCATATTCGTTAAAGTTGTGGTTTTGATGTAATGAGACACTGGGGTCTGCAGCAGAATGCAGTTGCAGATATGATATCACGTTCTATTGTTTTGATTAACTCATCGTCTGAATCCAGAAAGCATTTTTTGATTCTTAGACACAAGTTTTTGAACTTGTTGAATTTCGTATAATGATAATAAATATCTTATTTCAACTATTATTCATATAACACATTTTGCTTCTTCCAATAATGAAATCAAGAGCAGAACATACTATTTCAGTGCCAGAAGCTAAGAGATTTTGTACACTAAAAACTAGCGTCATAATCTGGACATATTTATTTAGAATATTATTTTACTATAATAGGACATATTTATTTAGGATATTATTTTGCTATAAGAAAACCTATTGTCCGAATTGGATATATATAAGTAAAGTATATAACATCACCTATAACTAGAAGTTCATCAACTTTTTTCACGAGCTTTTAAAACATCCATTTAAGCTTTACCATGTGATTCTCTAAAAGAATAATTCTCCACGTACAGACATTTTTTTATACAAGTCTTTATAAGTCATTTATATTAACGCGCATCGAATCGTTACTGCATATTTTCATTGCACCTTCTTCTTCTTTTTGTTGCATATTCTTCTTCCTTTTTCTCTTCTTTTTCTTCTTTTCTTTCGTTTCTTGCCTTCTCTTTCTCCTTCTTCATTTACGTGCTTTTCTCTCTATTTTCTTTTTTCATTATTCTCGATTTCCATTGTTTTTTGACATCAAACTCTGAAATCGTTTTTGAAGAAGAAGGAGCAGCAGAAGATGAGGAGGAGAAAGAGAAAGAGTTCTGAATTATGCATAAGGTGTACTTCAACGATTTTTGGGTGTATTTCTTAAATCCTTTGGGTGTAGTTTTGTAATCCTTTGGGTGTATTTCTATAATCGTTTGGGTGTATTTCTGTAATCCTTTGGGTGTATTTCTGAAGTTCCATTATCTTCAAATTTGGCAAGAAGCTCGTTTTCATGGAGGAAGAAGAAGAAGAGTCGTTCATAATGCATGGTGAGTAGCGCGCTTTGGAAACAGGAAGTGGTTGAATAACGTACGTTTATTTACTCTTGAATGTGGGAGTGTAATGCGTGTGTTTTGTTGGACTTGTGCCAACTTGTAAGACTTGTAAGCCAAAAAGACTTGTATGTGTAGCAGGCCTCTCTCTAAAATGTGTGAAACAATTAGGACGGGAAGTGTGTGGAGCCATGAGCCAGCTTGAACTCGACTCGTTAATAGTTCGATAAGCTAAACTTGTAAGCTAGTGAGCGACGTTTGAGCCTGGAATTGAGCTCATAAATTAAATGAGCCGAGCTTGAGCTTGGATAAACTCAACTCATTAGCTCATAAACTAGCTCGATTATATATATTAATACACATATCCTATATGCATTTAATCAATACTTTTAATATTATATATATATATATATATATATGATCTTAGTTATTTAAAATTTTATATTTATTTTTTATATATAATTTTGATGTAGGATATAAATAAAAAATTTATAATTAATTGATAGATAAATAATATATAAAATTGATCTTTTTAAATATTTTTTAAAATATATAAGTTATAATTTATTGATATAAAATGATCGATTATGTTCCTATTATTTGAGCAAGCTCGTGAGCTCGAGGTAGTTCGTAAGTCGAGCTTGAACTTAAGAAATAGACTCGATTGTTAATGAGTTGAGTCGTGAGTCAAGCTCAATTTTTATAAGCCGAACTTGAGCTTGGTTTAGCTCGACTCAACTCGGTTCACTTCCAGTCCTCGAAACAACTAAAATTAAACCTGAAATGAATTGATTTCCGTTCACTTATATGAATGCTTCGTGATTTAAACATTATAAAGGACTTGGTGAGCTTCTATCCCAAAAAAAAAAAAAATCTTTTTTTTTAATTATTTTTTAAAAATTTAAAAATAAAAATAAAAATAATTTTATATTTAAATTTCTCATATAAAAATATTTTTTATTTATTAATTATGTTTGAGTATAATAATATAAAAATATTTTTTATTTATTTATTATATAAAAAATATCTTTTTTTAAAAAACAAAATTTTTTTTAAAAAATATAAATTATAGTTTCTCAAAAAAATTAATTCTTGTGCTCGTACATCAATACCAATTATATATGATGTGCACATGCACAAATATGTCGATCCAAAATAACAATAAAAAAAATTCATATTTTTTATGACTAAATTATGGATGGATCTGATACCACTTGTTGAAATAAATTAATTTTAATAACCTAAATCATCCATATTGAATTATAAAAAAATAGATCATAATACGGAAGCATACCTTTACTCATAAAAATCAGAAATTGATAGAAGGATTTGGATCTTGTGGTTCTTTCGACCTTCCTCAACCAAAACCTTTTATATTCCTAGGTGGCTAAATTGCAACTCTTTTGATGGGGAAAGAGCAACAAAGGGGCTTTGGTATATTGGGGACCGAAACCCTGAAGGCCTATTTATATTTGAGCATAGCATCTATTAAACCTTAAAACCCAAATAAAATAGTATCTAAAGTCCAAAAGATAATATATCTAAAATCCAAAAGATAATTATATAAAAAACAAAAGATAATATCCGGTTTTATTCTCATTTAATTCCAAATCAAAAGTAATAATGACTTATTCAATTTATCATTTAAAACAATAAATAAGATCACCATTATATAAGTCATTTAATTTGAAATAGCATAATTTGTGATTATAATTAATATATGTATTGCCCACAAACAAATTAGGAAATAAAAATAGTTTCCTAACAATCTCCCACTTGGGCTATACATATATTATTTCTTGACATAATCACATCTTATAAACTTTATGCGTGCATCTGAATGCTATTTCTCTCATTACTTTAATAATCTGGTCCGTCTCATACATTAATATAGAACTACCACAGCTTTTATCACATTAATATCGTGACTAAACCATGACAATCACCATCCTAATATACTTAACGACATAGATCAAATTTGGATGAGTAATATGAAAATTACATACCAAGTGATCTCATGCATGTCTATTTCCAGCTGGTCCAACTTTAAAACTTTATTGAGATCAAACACAATACAAATATTGCAAAATGAACATTTCACATAACATGAAATAAACCATCAACTTAATTCTGCAGAAAAATAACTCAACATCTGTCATAGGACATATAGTATAAAATAAACTCCCACTAAACCAAGGCATCACAAATATTGACACCCATCCAAGCAGTGTGCTCATGAAAGACTTTAGGGATCAATTCCTTGGTTATTGAGTCTGCTAGTATATACTATGTTCCTATATGTCCTATGGAAATCTATTTTTCTTAAACTTTCTCCTTGACAACTAAGAGTTTGATGTCTGTATGCTTCGATTTTGTCAAGCTCTTATTGTTATTGAAGTATAGTACTGCTGACTTATTATCACAAAATATCTTTAATGACAAATGTCATCTACTATACGGAGCTCAGTGACAAAGTTTCGCAATCATATGCTATAAGATCGGAATCAGAGTATCCAATGATCTCCAAATTTTCTGATCTCCGATAAGTAAGCATGTAATCCTTTGTTCTCTTTAGATAACGCATTACACGTTTAGTAGCTATCCAATGATTCATGCTCGGATTGCTCAAGTATTTACCCAACACTCCCACTATAAATGATATATCGGGACGTATGTAGACTTGAGCATACATTAAGCTCCCTAATGCTGATGCATAAGGTTTATCATGCATCGATGTCCTCTCAAGATCATTTTTTTGGGTATAGCTTGAGACTGAACTTGTCTCCTTTAGTTACGGGTGTGTCTATTGGTTTATAACTTTCCATGCCATATCTACTTAAAATCTTTTCGATATAGTCCTTTTGTGATAATCTAAGAATACCTTGAGAGCGATCTCTTAGTATCTCGATTTCTAATACAAAAGAGGCATCACCAAGATCTTTCATTTTGAATTTGTTCGATAGAAATTTCTTAGTTTCATGCAACAAGCCTATATCACTACTGGTAAGTAGAATGTCATCAACATATAAGACCAAAAAAAGTATTTACTCCCACTGAACTTGCGGTATACACATTTCTCTATAATATTTACCTCAAAACCATATGAGGTAATAACTTGATGAAACTTGTGATACCATTAAAGGGAAGCTTGTTTGAGATCATAGATGGATTTTTTCTTTTTTTGTTGGATCTCATTAATGGTACTTCTTGAGGTTGTTGAGCTTGCTGTATGGGTTGGGATTAAGAAAGATTCTTATTATTTTTCTGTAGCAGTATCTTGAACAACAACAATATTCTCATTGTTCTCTTGTACTACAACTGGATCTACAGTAGAATTCTCATTGTGCTCTTGTACTATAACTGTATCTTGAACAATAATAGGTACAAAGACCTGATCATTGTCAGTTATAGAATCCTCATCAAAAGCTACATTTCTAATATTTTCTTTCCCCCAAACTCAACATCCTCAAGAAATCTTGCATTTCCCGTTTCAAAATAGACCTTGATGTAGGATTTTAAAACTTGTACCTCGTGAATGCTCAGCGTAACCAACAAAGTAGCAACTAATTGTTCTTGAGTCCAATTTTTTTTCCATGCGGCCTATAAGGTCGCGCCTCAGCTGGACATCCCCAAATATGCAAATGATTTATACTGGACTTTTTCCCAATCTAAATTTCATATGAGGTTTTGTTAACTGCTTTACTTGGCACCCTATTAAGGATGTATACTGCGGTCTTTAAGGCTTCTCCCCAAAGTGATTCAGGCAAAGAAGAATAACTAATCATACTTCTCACCGTGTCTTTAAGAGTTCGGTTCCTTCGCTTTGCAACACCATTCATGCTAGGTTTGCCTGGCATAGTGTATTGCGGAACAATACCACACTCCTCTAGGAAAAGAGCAAAAGGCCTGGGACATTGCTCACCTAAATCGTCATATCTTTCATAGTATTCACCACCACGATCAGATTTGACAATTTTAATTTTCTTTCCAAGTTGAAGTTCAACTTCAGCTTTGAAAGACTTGAAAACATCCAACGCTTGGGACTTTTCATGAATTAAATATAGATATCCGTAACGAGAGTAATCATCTATGAACGTAATAAAGTACCGTTGTCCATTCCAAGAGACAGTAGGGAATGGGCCACATATATCGGTATGTATCAGTTCTAAGACATCTTTAGCTCTCTCGGAACCTAATTTCCTTTCGTTTGTCCTTTTCCTCTTTATGCACTCAATGCAGACTTCAAAGTCCGCCAAATTTAGGGGTCCAAGAATTCCATCCAACACGAGCCTCTGAATTCTCTATTTAGAGATGTGACCTAGGCGTTTGTGCCATAATGATAGCGAATTCTCATTTAGTTTTTTTTTGTACCCGTTTGCAGTATTTCATTATTATAGGAATTTAAGTCAAGCCTATATAGATTATCCACCAAATGACCAGAGCAAATATTATTCGAATTATAGAAGAGACTGACTTTATTGTCTCCGAACGATAAAAAATAACCTGATTTGTCCAAACGAGAAACAGAAACCAAATTCCGTCTAAATGACGGTACATAAAATGTCTTTAATAAATCCAAGTAAAATCCACTCGTGGAACATAATCTAAAGGTTCCTATAGTTTCGACTGCAACTATATTGCCGTCTGCCACATAGATGTATCTTTCAGCATCACTTGACGGTCGGCTCCACAGGCAACCCTTCATAGTAACACTTACATGAGTAGTAGCAGCAGAATCTACCCACCAAGTATCAATAGGTGCATAACTTAAACTAGCCTAAAAAAAAAACGAAAGTAAGAATTATACCATTCTTTACACGCCAGGTGGCATATTTAGTACAATTCTTCTTCATGTGTCCCACCTTCTTATAGAAGAAACAAGTTGAAATTTGATCCTGTTTCTTAGCCTTTTTCTACTGAGAAGGCACATCCGCAATAGTATCACGCTTTCTTTTATACTGATAAGATGAAGCCATGTGAGCACTTTCAGTTTTATCTTACTGTAGCCTCTCTTCTTCTTGCACACAGTGAGATATAACCTCATTTAAGGACCAAGTATCCTTCAAAGTGTTATAACTCAATTTGAATTGTCCAAAGTGTACAGGAAGGGAAATCAAAATGAAATGCACGAGTAAATCTTCAGACAACTCTAATTTTAGTGCTTTCAATTTTGAAGCAAGATGAGACATTTCCATAATGTACTCCCTAATGTTCCCTTTACCTTTATACCTCATGGAGACAAGTTTGCTCAAAAGACTACTTGCCTCCGCCTTTTCATTCTTAGTAAAGAATTTTTCAACATCCTTTAGGAACTGTTTGGCATATTTATCCTCAATAATTAACCCCCGAAACACCTCAAGAATTAAGCGTTTCATTATAATAATGCTCATTCGATTGGATCTCTCCCACTTTTCTATTTTAACCTCATTGAGGTTTTACGGAGTGGAAGTGGGTTTCTCCTCTCGAAGAACTATATCTAGATCCATACAACCGAGGACAATCTCCACGGTATCCTTCCAAACTTTAAAGTTTGAACCATTCAGCATAGGAATACTGCTAATTTGTGCAGAAACATTGGTAGCTAAAGCCATAGTTTCTGGATTAGAATAAATAGAACATGCAGTAAACATTAGTTAAATAATGGGAAAAATCCATATTGAGATATCTAGAACAACATTAATTTTTAATCTTTGGATAGAAAAATTAACTGTAAGTGATACTCTCATTGCAGTAATCAAATATTGTCAAAATTTTTGTCACACATTAAGCCTTTCTTTGGACCGACTTAATGCGCACATGGAAGTTTAAACTTCGTAACCTATTTATTACCGCATATATTTTCTATTAATTGGCCAAACAATAACCTTCCTTTGGACCGATTATTGACCGCATAATTAATAGAAAATAAACAAAAGTGTGCAATGCTTATTATTTGGCCAAACAATAAACTTCTTTTGAGCCGATTATTATTCGCATAAATAATAAGTATTACTTTATTCTTAATCAATTACCCAAATATTTATTTACCATCAATATGTGTATGCAATTCGGCCAAATATAGGCCTTCCTTTGGGCTGACCAATATTCGCATGAATTACATATTCCTAATGTTTTAAATAAATCAATTTTCACAAAAGAGGTTGCTTTGACAGCATAATGTTCAATCAATTTATTCTAAAACTAAATCTTTATAAAATAGGTAGGTATAATAATCCAAATTGTTACTAGTGTCCTTATGTAACAATTAAATAATATTTTTATTATTCAAATATTATTAATATATATACATAACTTTGCCAAATATAGATCTTCCTTTGTGTAGATCAATATTCGCATAAATGACATATATATAATAATCCTTATCTCTCAAAAGGGATTATTTATCAATTGTATACTAAATTAATAGCACATATAATTAAATATGAAACAATCATATTAATACTCTATACTTTATTTTAGAATAAATTAATTATCATTATAAAAAAAAATAGATATAGCAACCTATATATTTCAGAACCAAGTGCCAAGTCCATTTGCAGTCACAACGAACATAAATATTATGAACATCATATCATAAAAAAAAGTAACCATAACATGCTTGTTATAAACGCACAAGCGATTATATATGATGTGCACATACACATATATGATGTGCTCGTACATCAATACCACGTAAATCAATTATCCAGGCCATTGGCATAAAAAAAATTAATTCTTGTGCTCGTACATCAATATCAATTATATATGATGTGCACATATACATATATGTCGATCCAAAATAACAATAAAAAAATCTGATATTTTTTATGATTAAATAATGGATAGCTCTTTGAAATAAATTAATTTCAATAGCTCAGATCATTCATATTGAATCATAAAAAATATATCATAATACGAAAGCGTATCTTTACTCATAAAAATTAGAAATTGATAGAAGGATTTGGATCTTGTGGTTCTTTCGATCTTTCTCAACCAAAGCCTTCTGTATTTCTAGGCAGTTGAATTGCAACTCTTTTGATGGAGAAATAGCAACAAAGGCGATTTTGGTATATTGGGGACCGAAACCTTGAATGCCTATTTATATTTGAGCATGGCACCCATTAAACTCTAAAGCCCAAATAAAATAGTATCTAAAGTCCAAAAGATAATAGGGCAATGTACTTAAATAAATAAAATGAGAGAAACCTTTATCTATATACAACATTTGGAAAGTCCTTACGTGAGTGTGTTGTTTTGATTACTATGTAAACCGTGGGAGCTAGCCACGGTTTCTCATTTCTTCATAAACCGTGGGAGGCTTCAACGGATTTCAGTTGGAAAAGGTTGAGCATAAACCGTGGCTGCTCACCACGGATTATGAGAGAAAACAGCTAGCCATAAACCGTGCTTGGTCACCACGGTTTATGAAGAAATAGCTCTGAACATAAACCCCTCCTGACTACCACGGTTTACGTTGAGTGAACTATAAATACATAATCCGTGGATAGTCTTCACGGATATCATTTGTGCCAAACCAAAATTGTATTAGCTTGGTGGTTGAGAGAGAGGTTTGAAGGTTTAGGGTTTCATTTGGGTGGTGGAGCCATGGAGGACGAAGCTCGCATGTACCGGCTAAATGGCGTTGCGCATGTGGCTGGATACATCGACCAAGAGGTTTGTTGTTATTATTATTATTATTATTATTATTATTATTATTATTATTATTATTATTATTATTATTATTATTATTATTATTATTATTATTATTATTATTATTATTATTATTATTATTACTTCTGTTTTTATTATTATTCTGAGTTGCTATTATTATTATTATTATTATTATTATTATTATTATTATTATTATTGGGAGCTGTTAGTATTATTATTATCGTTATTGTTAGTACAATTATTCCTGTTGGTATTGTTATTATTCTTATTGTTTCATTATTGTTATTACTATCGTTAGAGAAAATAGAACAGCAATGAGGGTATCTAATAATTTTTTTAAATTATGTTTGATGTTATTAGTATTAGTCGTATGTTGAGGATTTTCTTACCCACATTTTGCAGCCTACTAGGGTTATTAGCGGTGTAAGAAGACAACTGAATATGCCTTTACACGACCGGATTATACCATATCTGCAGACCGCTGGGTTGTATCACCTCGCTAGGCTGAATAGTCAGTGGTTCTGGGTTGATGAGCCTCTAATTAGCGTATTCGTTGAGAGGTGGCGTCCTGAAATGCACACCTTTCACATGCCGTTTGGGGAGTGCACCATCACTTTGCAAGAAGTGGCATATCAGCTGGGTTTGCCCATAAATGGGGAGGCCGTTAGTGGTGCCTGACTGACTTTGAGAATCTGATGGAGAAGGGAAGACCAGTATGGGTGTGGTTTCGGGAGTTGTTTGGGGAGTTACCGCCGTATAATAAAGTCAAGCAGATGACGATGTGCTACACATGGTTCCATGAGAGGTTCCGGGTTCTCCCAGCAGACACGAGTGAAGAGATGGTGCGTATATACGCGCGTGCTTATACTCTGATGTTATTGTTATCTCAGCTGTTTGCGGACAAGAACGCAAACCGGGTTCACCTTCGCTGGTTGCCTTATTTGGCATCGCTGGACGATTTGGGTAGATATACCTGGGGCTCGGTTGCACTAGCCTGGTTGTATAGATGTCTTTGTCGTGGGACAAACAGAAACGTGGTTAGCTTGGCCGGGCCACTACAGCTTCTACAGTCTTGGATTTTCTGGAGGTTTCCCAGTTTGAGACCTAGTGGTTTTGATGTGTTTGGGTTTTCGCTTGCATCTAGGTACGGTTTATTATGTTCGGTCCATAACTTGTTCAATTTCATGTGTTCTTGTTTGTTATGAAATGCTTTCAATGAAAATTGTAGGTGGGCTACATATCTACTGAGAAACGATGTAGTGGATCAAAAAGTCGTGTCTGCACGCCTTTCTTTGGATAGATTACGTGTCCACGATGTGAGTCGTTTAGTTATTGCTCTTACAAATACTGGTTCATGTTTAATGTTATGGTCTTACCTAACTATAACTTATTCGATCCAGTTTGTGTGGGAGCCTTATTCTTCTCCCGAGGTTGCTGCTGTTGTTCATCCGGAGATACTAGCTGACGAGTACCGTAGGCTATGGACGGCGATCACTAGCCTGATATATTTTGCTGCGATTGAGTGGCATCAGGTGGATAGGGTGGTACCGCAGTTTGGCGGTGTTCAGCATCTCCCTCAGTTTGCTCTGAACATAGATTGGCTCCATGCGAATGATGGAAGGGGTGGAGACCGATGGTTCCCTAGATATTATCAGGAGTGGCATCAGCATTGGGAGAACCGGGTTGATTCAGTCATACCGGTCGCTTGAGTAGTTGACCCCGGTCCATCAGCTGAGTACTTGGACTGGTAGTGCCGTGTGGCCCACAGATTCCTATCCCCAGACTTTGCATTTCATGATCCGAGGCCGATTGTTTTGACCGAGGAGGCTCGTCACAGAGGGTCGTCGCAGGCACCTCCCAGGGTGCAGGTTCACGACAGACCGAATAACACGCGAGTGGATCGGCGTCGGCATATAGGCACACGTACCACCGATCGAGAGTGGCGATGGCTCGACGACCGTTTGGATGAGGACCTAGGTGCTGCTGATGATTGAGGTGTTGTAGATTATCGTGTTCCTCGACGTAGAGCCAGACGACAGCGTGGGCGGGATGGTCGTGGTCGGGCTTGGGGTACAGGACCATCCGGTGCGGATAACGGTGCTCAACACGCTGTTGGTGAGGATGTTGGGGAATTGGACACAGGGATGGATCTGCCCACCTACGATGTAGGGGGTAGCTCTCAGGTGTTCGGGAGTGTCAAGCAATAGGTATTCGCTGACTTTACTACCGCGGCCGTCGGCATGGACATCGATGATCCTGTTAATCAGTCAGAGTTCTTTAGGGATATAGCAGACATGCTGAAGGACGATGATGCGACTCATTATAGGCCACAGATGCCTGAGGATCATTCCTAGTTTGCCGAGTACCAGCCACCTTGTCATGATGTTCAGCATCAGTTACCGGTTGACCTCAATGAGCCTCCAGCTTCTCCATCTGACCCGTGGTTCGCCTTAGGAGGGACCCCAGCATCAGCATTCAATGCCGTTCCGCCACATACATCCACACCAGAGGCGTATCAGCGACCAAGGAGGGTGAGGCATCCTCTTTTGTGTGGCACCAGAGGTCACATGCTTGGTCAGCTCGACGATGATGACAGTGACACCATCAAGGATTTTGATTAGTTATGTGATCTTTTTACATATGGTGGAAACTATGTTTGATTATGTTCGTAGCATAATTTTTATGGTTTCATGTTTCAGACAGCGGTTGTATGTTATTTGATATGTATGTGATAATTATATAGGTATGTGATAATTATATATGTTTTAGGATCTACGGCTACGAACTAGATTGTCAGAACTGTTACGCGCATTCATATGCATACCAAAGTGTTTCAATTAAGCATCTAAAATAATAGGAGATAAATCGATGAACTTAATAAACAAAACAAATTCACGACATTAGCTGACTCAAACAACCTTACATTACTCAAATAAAGACTTGCTAATACAACTTAGACAACAACGACACCATCAACGTCATAACAACAAGACCTAACATTACTCAAGTTAAGCGATCTTAGAACAACTTAGACAACAACAACAAGACCATAAAGGTCATAACATCTAACCATCCCCTGCAGCAGTATGTCTTCGCTAGTCACAGTTCCTGCGCGTATGACCAGGCTGACGGCAGAGCCCACAGCACTTCGGGTGGTTCTCAACAGACTGATCCATGCTCCCGTGGATCTTGGTTGCCTTTGGACGTCCTTCCCTGGCACGCCTCATGTTAGGATCAAGAATGACTGTCGGTCCAGCATATGGGAGCCATAGGCCTTCTGGGATAAGCGGAACAAAACCTAGCTTGTACACGTTAAACACTTCAGTCATGCGATACACCTCGTGAACATATGACGCCCAATTCAGGCGCGAGTGGGTGCAACATGCAATGGCGTGACAACATGGATAATGAAGCACCTGAAAGTGGCCACAATCGCATGTGTGATCCTTAAGGGAAACTCGATAGCTACCTAACGAGAAGTTCCCGGTCGGTGTGGTCTCAGCCACTGTGTACTCCGATTGGTGCCTGTCATATAATGTGACAGTGAAGCACCTGGAGTTTCTTATGTTCCGCTCAATAGCCTTCACCAACGCCTGAAAAAATTCATACCAAGATCCCAGTTGTGCCTGCACCGTCTGTCCACGGACCACGAATAGCTCCGCAAGCCTCCCATACGTGGACTTAACCAACGAGGTGACCGGGAGGTTGCGAGTTCCCTTTAACACGGAATTCACACATTCACTAATGTTGGTTGTCATATGCCCAAACCGTCTACCGCTATCCTCATGTTAGGTCCACTTGTCATACTCCATACGATTCGCCCAGTCACACATGGCCGGGTTCTTAGTCCGCATGATGTCAAACCAGTAATAAAACTCTGCTTCAATTTTTTCATAAGCAGCATTCACCAGCATCCTCCTTGCATCTTTACCTTTGAAGCTAAGGCTGAAATTTGCAGCCACATGATGAATACAGTACGCTCGAAAAGCACGTGGAGGCAGCCAACCATTTTCGGGGGCCTCAAGTGCAGCCTTGATGCCATTATGCCTATTAGAGATAACAAGGATACCCTTTTGCGGCGTCACATGCGATCGTAGGTTGGACAAGAAGAAGGACCATGACTCCACATTGTCTCCCTCCACAACCATGACTCCGCATTTTCTCCCTCCACAAGGGCGAAGGCTATCGGGAGGATGTTCGAGTTCCCATCCTGCGCTATCGCCAACAGTAATATGCCTCCATACTTGCCATACAAGTGGGTACCGTCAATACTCACGAGGGGCTTGCAATGCTGGAAGGCCTCGATGCAGGGTGGAAATGTCCAGAAAAGACGATGAAAGTACACCGTTGACTCATCGACCTGATCCCCAAGTCGAACAGGAGACATTTTCAACACAGTGACTGTCCCGGCCATGGTCGACTGTACCCCTAGCATCCAATGTGGCAACTCGGCATACGACTCTTTCCAGTCTCCATATATTTGTACTACTGCCTTCTGTTTTGCCATCCAAACCTTCCTGTAACTAGGCCTGAACCCGTAATCGGCTTCTGTTGCTTGTTGCAAGACCTTGATCGTAACCGCAGCATCCGCCCTAACCAACAGAAAAATCCTCGCACAGATAACGTGGTAATCAAGCTGACGGTGATCACTGGAAATAGAGGTGGCCAAGCAAGTGTGCGGACCGTTGTACCTCCTAACCTCCCAAGTGCCCTTTCGTGCACGAAGCGATATGCGAATCAACCAAGTATAACCCTTGCCGAACTCCTTGCATCTTCCATGATACTTCAGATGATCCGATTCCACGACTCTGTACTCAATACCTCGATAGATGCTATAGTCCTTCACACTCAGAACAGCCTCATCTTTATTCTGGAATGATTGTCCAATCTGAAATTCTGTAGAAGAACCGCCAATTGTAGCACCTTCGTCCGCCTGTTGACCCAGAGCCTCCAAGTTTAGAGTGGAGAAGTGTGGAGGGTACTGCTGTGTGCCAGAACTTGAAGGCCCGTGCTGTGCATGTAGATTGGCACCTGTGTCATCATCACTGTCCCTAATGATATCTACAGGCTCCCCTTCAGAGTCATCGTCCCGCATTGCATTCTCTACTCTATCAGGTTCCCCGAAGGCTTGAACATCATGTATCATGCCACCACCGGTATTCACCTCAAATGCCTGCTGCCAGACCCCAGGATTCTCCAACGGTACAGAACCCACTGCCTCGGTTTGATCTAAATCTGCCGTGAAGGAAGGGGATGCGACCTGCGGAACAGATGGTCCTGCCATAGGCATCAAACTGGACGCACCGCCTGCGGCAGTCGAGCTATGAACTGGAGCTGATGCCCCAGAACTCTCGACACCAACCTCCAACTTCGCATACAACTCGTGTATTCTGACCTCCGGAAAACTCCTAACACAATGAAACAGAACCCGAATATCTTCATCATCCGCTAGCACAAATGTATCATACTTAACACCGGTCGAGACAACTGAGATGGGAATCTTGTAGAATAGCTTCTTCACCCACTTGCTACCACAGACCCCAAGCTTCTGCAAGATGCTGTTCTTTACATCTGACAAAGTGCTGGATGAACTGATGAATACACTCAATGGTTCTCTGTCAGTGAACTTCACACCATATTTTTTGCTTCTTTTAATTTTTTCAGAGCAATGCACTAAAACAAGAAAGCTCTCTTCCTCACTTGCCATTGTGTGACAATGATCTCTTCAGCAACTTCAAGCTCGCTCATATATATATACAAAACCTACTCTTCAAAATCGTGGCAGCCTACAAGGGTTTATGAGTTTAATAAACCCTTCATAAACCGTGGCTGCCTAGAGGGGTTTTTGCTCATATTATTTCGTTCATAAACCGTGGTTAGCTACCATGGTTTACCCTCAAACCTTCTTCTACGTAAACCGTTGCAGGCTGGCACGGTTTACATGTAATTTCAAAACCGTGGTTAGCTCCCACGGATTACATAATAATAAAATTGCACATGCACGTAAGCAATTTTCAATTGTTGGAATCACGTAAAGGTTTCTCTCATTTATTTTATTTCAGTACATTGCCCAAGATAATATATCTAAAATTAAAAGATAATTATCTAAAGAACAAAATATAATATCCGGTTTTATTCTCATTTAATTCCAAATCAAAAGTAATAATGACTTATTCAATGTAGCATTTAAAACAATAAATGAGATCACCATTATATAAGTCATTTAATTTGAAATAGCATAATTTGTGATTACAATTAATATATGTATTGCCTACAAACAAATTAGGAAATTAAAATAATTTCATAACAACTAAAAAATAGAAAAAAATATTTTTTTTAATAAAAACAAATTTTTTTCCTATCAACTTAATATCACCCAATAAATACTTAAAACGTTATCTGATAAGGTTAGAAATTTTTTAAAAAAAAGTTGTTAAAAATATATCAAATTTTAAGTTTTTAATGTATTTATTAAATAATAGATTTAAAATCTTTTATTAATAATAAACTTATCATATGACTTTAAGAGCATGTTAACTCATTTTTTATAATAACTTTTAATTAAAAAGAAGAAGAATCCCACTCTTTTATCAATACATATAGTTCTTCATTTCTTTTCGTAAACAAGTTTTAAATATAGTAACAAAATGGTAGAATAGTTTGTTTTTTATACCTAATCCATTTATCCATCCAATAGGGTTTCCTAATAAATCATTATCCGCCCTAAAGATTTTTCTTTCAGCTGCTAACCAAAAAGAATTCTTCATTTATATCTCTATCTATTATATATATATTATTAAAATTAAATTTCTTCAATTAATAAAATTATTGATAAGACATATTTTAAAAATAATTTTTAATTTATTTTATCTGATTTATTTAAATATATTAATTAATTAATTAATTAATTAATTCATTTAATTAAAATAAATATTAAATTATTTAATATTTTATTTGACCATATTAACATAATTAATTAATTACGTTAATTATTTTATTTGTCTAAAATAAATGAATTGATCTTTTTTTAATTTGCATTAATTTTTTATATTTTTATATTAATAATTTTTTAAAATATTATAATTAATCATTTACTTAATTTAGTTGAAATAAATATTAAATTCTTTAATATTTTATTTGAACACATTAACTATAACTAATTAATTATATTAATTATTTAATTTGACTAAAATAAATAATTACATAATTATTTTAGCATAAATAGTTACCCATCGAATAATAAAAACAGTTAAACTTTGAATTTAACCATTATTTTATAAAATTTTATAGTAACGATTACATTATGTGTTTTCGTTTAAAAAAATAAGAAATACTTCATATATTTTATATATCATCCTGTGCAATAAATATAATATTGATGTTATGGGAGTTGAATATACAACTTTAAATTAAAATAAGTTATTTAAAATTAAACCATTAAACTATACACAAGTGCAACGATCATATATAATATTGATGATTCATTATAAAAAAAAAAAAACACAAGTTGATAAAATTAGAAATTATTTTAATTGCAGATATATTTTGATATATAATGTCCTATGATATCTAAGCTAAAAATTAAACTTTTATTCTATTTGGAGAATGCGCAACTCACAGTTTATGTTGCAAATAATCTTCTTATATACATAATTATTATATTATTAAAAAAGGTAAATATTACAAGTTTATTTTTTTAAGCTAAATAACAATTAAATGATCACATCTTCGTACTTTAAATTTGGATAACCATACCATCATGTATGTTAAACTTTACAAGGTAAAATACTGCAAGTTTATTAAAGCCTTTTCCTACAATTTGAGTAACTGTACCATCATGCATGCTGAATTTTGGAAGATTATTAAGGGTCTTTAAATAGTAGTTATTAATGATTTTTAAAATAGAAAAAACTACCAAAAGTATCTATAAATTTTACGAACGTTAACAAAAGTACCCATAAACTAAGAAAATTAACGCTGTATCCATAAAAGATGGGTTTCGTATGACAAAAGTATCTAAATCCTAATTTTTTATTAATTTTTTAATAAAATTCTTAAACTACCCCACCCTAACCCCATTCTACCGTCACTCCTTCTCTTCTCTTCTTCCTCTCTCCTCATTTATCCCTCAAAAACCTTCACAGAGTCATAGAAACTCTCCTCATTTACCGTCACTCCTTCTCTTCTCTTCTTCCTCTCTCTTCATTTATCCCTCAAAAACCTTCACAGAGTCATAGAAACTCTCCTCATTTACCGCCAATTTCTTCTCCTCTCACTGCTTCTCCCTCTCACTATTAAGGTGACTACAACACCTTCATCGCACACCTGTAACCCAACCTGAGGAGAATGCTGCCGTGACGTGCCTGTTGCAGCAGAGGAGAACGTCGTCGTGGAGTGTCTGACCCAGCTGAGGAGAACACCGTCGTCGCACACCTGAGAAGAGAGAGGGGTCGTGGTACTCTTGCCTGCAGAAAGCGAGTTCGATAAAGAGAAATCAGAGAACAAAGGGAGGCGGCACTGTGGATGGAGGTTTTGCCATTGACGATGTTACAGTCAGCTGGCGAAGAAAAATGTATTTCTTTTTTTTTAAAACATTTTTATTTTATTTTTCTTCTTTTCAGAAATTGATTTAGTTACTACTAAAATGATACTGTTCTATTTTTTTTAAATCTGCTTCTATTTTTTATGAAGGCTGAGATTGATTTACAGAAGATCCAGTTGATGGCTACTTCTACTTTTGATTTTTGCTGAAATAAATTTCAAATTTGATGAATGGATTTGTTAATTTTTTATGGTTGATGGCTTTTTCTATTTCTAGTTTTGCTAAAGTGAATTGAAATTGGATGAATGGATTTGAAAATTTTTGTGTTTTGAGTATTTTTTGGTGTTTGATTAATTTGGTTTGGGTATGGATTATAAACTTATGAGTGAATCGGTTGAGGTCCGATCCTCTACCACCACCACCACCACTATTATTGATTTCGGTCTGATTTGTTGTAGGAATAGTTTTGGACTCCATGGCAAGAGTTGGTGCAAATTGAATTATGAAAGGTTGAAAAAGTGAGTTGAGGTTGAGTGTAGGGTAGTTTAGAAATTTTATTAAAAAATTAACAAAAAATTAAGATTTGGATACTTTTGTCATACTGAACTCATCTTTCATGGGTACATCGTTAATTTCCTTAGTTTACGGGTACTTTTGTCAGCGTTCGTAAACTTCATGGGTACTTTTGATAGTTTTTCCTTTAAAATATTATTGTGAAGTTTGATTCTTTAATAGTTTTTCAGGTTATTAAAATAGGATATCCAAACTCTCACTTTTGGAGGCAGTTTGTACAAGATATACTGATCCTAAACAGATGTATACAGAATATTGATTAAAATCACATATTAAGAGAGGTTAATACAGTTGCAAATATAATGACTAAAAAGAAACATGATCTCTCCATCGGTCTTCACATTTTTGATGCAGCTATACTTGATGTTATTTCAACTTTAGCTTTTGATATGTTTGATTTTTTTAAGTTTAGAGACTTGTAATTTTTGCTTGCTATTTTTGGGGTTCCTGACCCCGCCACTCCATAAGAAATTTTTTTTTATTTATGTTGTTTTTAATCAAGTTTGTTTGGAGAAAAGAAAATATATATTTTTCAATTAAAAGGTTGATCCATGTGCTTGTAAGAAATGGTGTTCGCATTGTGGTTTTGATCAAATTTAAAGAAAAAATCAATCCAATTCAAAGGATGTAATTTGTTGCCGTTTGGATTAGATCCGTTTGATTTTACTTTATACAATCCAAATTATTGTGAATTTGGATTTATTTGGTTTATTCAATTTTAAAAAAATTAACATTTTATTATTAAAAAATAAAAGTAGCTTTATATTGGTAAAACAAAAAATAAATAAATCTAATTTTATATTTAGAAAAAATTTATTAAATAATAATAATAATAATAATAATAATAATAATAATAATAATAATATTATTATTATTATTATTATTGAATCCCGCTAGGGAACCAATGGAGTATTTGTACAATGTGTACAATAGACTATTTATTTGGCCTAATATGAGTTAAAAATGAACATATAGGATAAAATGAGCAATGCTAGGGGACCAGCAACTTTTGTGATTGGTAACCATCAAATAGCCATCAATAATGATTTAATGGTGTGAGATTGGTGTGCGATTTCATCTAATGACTCACCTTTCTCTGCTGGTTATATGCTGGCCAAAATTCAATAAAATTGCTAGACTTTTTCGGATAGAATACTATTAATCTCTCAAACACAATATACTCGTACTATTCAGAATAACCATCCGATTAACAGAGATAATAACATCTGATATCCTATTGAATCGAACATCTATATATCCTCATTGTATATATTGTATAGATACTCCATTGACTCCCTATACTTTCTCTTATTATTATTATTATTATTATTATTATTATTATTATTATTATTATTATTATATGTAACAAATAAACATATTAATATAAAATTTAAATTTAATAATAAAATAATAATATTAGATCATATTTTACGGGTTTGATCAATTTTGATTTTGGATTGGATAATATATTTGTTTAGATTGGTTTGAATTTAAATATTTTTTTTACTAAAGATAGGAGACTCGAACCCGCAACCTCTTAATTGAGTATAGAAAAATTATGCCATTTGAACTATTACTCATTGGCTTAAATTTAAATACCCTTATTTGTAAGTAATGATAAATTTATATTCAACTTTATTTTTATATATTTAGTGATTTAAATTTAAACTTTGAAGTCTTAACATGTACTTCACATTTAATTTATGTGATTTGTTGATAGTATAAAAAATATTCAAATAACTTTTAACTATAATAATTTAGTCCTATATATACATTACAAAACTTTATCAAAAAATATTTTATATACTATATAACTATCTCATAAATATATTAGACGTGAGATTTTAATTAATTTTTTTAAATGCTAAAAATTATTATTATCAGTGGCTTCTATTGAATACTCAAAAAAATATATAAATTTTCAAGATATAAGCATAACATAATGCTACTTATACGTATGCATACTTTACTCTTATATTGATACAAGAGAATATAAAATTTAGAATAAGTTATTTAAATAAAATGAATAAATTTTAAAATTATCCAATTATAACTTTTTCTAAAGTGTTACACGTTTAAATTTTGTTGTATATCTATGTAAACCGCTGCAGGACAAACGCGGGGACTAGCGGGATTTGGGTGGAGCTAATACTAATTTATAGAATACTAATAAAATAGAAATAGAACTGTCTTTTTTTTATATTCTCCCTGATTCTGTTGTTATTACATAATGTAGGTTTTTCCGGCGAGAGGTTAAAAGCGTCTTTTGACGGAACAGCGTTTTAGAGAAAGAAGCGATCACAATTTCTTGGCATTTTTTGTTTGGGTTTATCGTTATCAAAGTGTTTAGACAGAAATAGTTATAGAATTTAGCGGTTTCTAAAAAGAGTTATTTATGCATAAATCGCTTCGTCGCTGGAGGAAGCGATTTATGTTAATATGTTGCCTAAGATAATTAGCTGCACTCTGTAACAGATTATACACATGTTACTTAGGATAATACGGAGAAGATCATTAACAATTAGTACTAATTTATCGCCATGACAACGTTTTGTATTGTTTTGATTTTTTACTGTATCCTTCAGTCCAGTAGGCCAATGATTAATCTATCGTTAAATTGTGTATATATATTATTAATTTTTAACTCATTCAAATGCCCTAACTATTTCCCATGTCAACCTAACTATACTTTTTTACTGTCTATGATTCTAATATACTAAACAAAAAGATTAAATTAAATAAAAAAAAGCTATTGAAAACAAAAATACTAAAAGTACTAGAGAGTACTGAAAATATTAAAAAAAAGAATATTAAATTTATTTTTAAAAAACTCAAAATACTCTCTAGTACTTTAAATTTTTTAAAATAAATTTTAATATTCTTTTTTAATATAAATTTTAATATTTTTTTAATATTTTTAGTACTCGCTAAATTTTAATATTTTTTAATATAAATTTTAATATTTTTTTTAATATTTTCAATACTCTTTAATATTTTCAGTATTTTTTAGTATTTTTTTAATAATTTTTTATTTAATTTAATGTTTTTGTTTAGTATATTAGAATGATAGATATTAAAAAATTATAGTTAGGCTGAAATGAAAGATAGTTAGAGCATTTAAATGAGTTAAAAATTAATAACATATCTACAAGGTGCAGTGAATTATTCTAGGCAACATATTAACATAAACCGCTGCCCACAGGATTTATGCATAAACAACTCCTTCAAAAACCACTAAATCATGTAGCGATTTCTGTTCAAACACTTGCTCCACCTAAACCGTGCTAGCCTCCGCATTTGCTGTTGATTTTGTAAACAGATACTCTTTGTAGCGGTTTACATACATGTATGAAAAAGTTCTAACGTGTAACACTTTAGAGAAAGTTATAATTGGACAATTTTAAAATTTATTCATTTTATTTAGGTAACTTGCCCTAAAATTTAATGATGTCATTAAAAAAGCAAACACATAAGTCTCAATATCATATGTCAAAAGGTTATTTGTCATTTGATTACCTTTCAATAATATCTCAAGACCAAAATATGTATAGAATGGTTATTGACTTGAACTCTCAATGATATTTTATATCAATGAAAAATAGTACTAAACATAAAGGAAAAACAAATTACTTCAACCACATTAAACTTTGTAACACGTCTAAAAAGAAAAAAACATATATTTGATAAAGTTATTATTGTATCGTGGAGAAGGAATTTTTGCTTTGTTTATGGTCATGTATTCGACCACAATATTTATTTAGAGCTTGATTTCGTTAAAATTCACTCAAATTGTAAAATGCACTAATTTTAATTTAAGTGACATTGTATCTTTACTTCTTTAAAATAGAAAAAAAAAGAATATACTTAAGGTTCAAAGTACTATCAAATATAATTGAAGATTTTATATTCAAAGATCTAATTCTATTGCCCTCAAGCAACATTGTTAGTAAAAATCAAACTCATAATTTGAAAGAAAAACTCCTTGATTAGTAGATATTGTTATAAAACACTTGATAAATGCTTAAGTGATATCTTAATCTTTGAGACAGCAAATATTTGTTTTTTTGGAAAAAAATAGTTGTATTGGACAAACAAATCAACTTAAATTCTTGAATAATCGAATATTTCTTCTTTTTCTATTGTAACAATTTTTTTTCTTGTAGAAAGTGCCTGTATTAATAATTGTTCTTTTAGGTATGAACAATTCAATATTTTAAACACATCTTTTCTATCATTCCACAACAGATAAAATAAGATATTTTACATTCATCTTATCTTTAATAGTTTTGGTAAGTATTTACATTAACAAAAGAGAAAGTTTCAGAGTCTAACACTTTTATTGAAATTTAGCCAGCACCTCATCTCACACCATTAAAAATATTGATGATGGTTAATTGATGGCTAAACTGCTGGGCGCTAACACTCCTCTTAACAAAAAATATGAAACCATTGTTAATTACAAATACAACTACTTTAATTTAAGAATAGATAAAATATGTTAGTAAATTTCAACAAATAATATTGTTGGTCATTTTACTTTGATTCTAACAATAAATGCAATATTAGAATATAAAAGTTTTTGATAGATTTTAACAAAAATAATTCTCAATAAATAATTATGATAATAAAGAAAGCAATTTAAGGACAAATTTAATCTCATTAAAATGTACTTTACTCAAATCGATTTTAACATAAAAATAAATACATTTGCTAGTTTTACTCATGTACAACTACTAATATTATTTAAAAAAAATAAAATTCTAATATAAATATTTCAATTTAATCACAAACTATATATTACTATTAATAAATAATTGTTCATCTTCAAAGTTTATTTATTTTCAATATTAAAAATAATGTAAACTTTAAATTTAATTAATTTTATAAAATTTTTATAATAAAAAATTACTATAGATATTTTTATTAAAAAAAACATTTTATATATTTTAATCTCATCCCATACAAATTACGCATACATATACTAGTAATAATAAAAATTTAAGTAAAATAAATAGCCACTTGTCTTTTTTTTTTAGAAATTAAACACACAGTAATAACTTAATAGAGTACCCGAGAAGCCGCTAATTAACAATACAGAATCTAATATAAGCAGCTAAAATCACCCAATGAAATCAATCGCTTTACCGTGCGCGAATATATTCCCCACCGAGAATAGCATATGGTCCTATCTTAACTATGCTCTATAAAAGTGCCTTTTCTTAAGAGTGACAAATGAGGAATAATATTATCACAGGCATCAACAACTCAAAGGAACATTCAAATCTGAAACACATGAAGACTGAGTATCTTTTTATAGTTACAGACAGCTAGATGAAAAATGTACTGTCCCTACAGCTTGCTGCTACGATAATAAACTAGCAATGTTGGTGGTGAACTGGTGATGGATGCTTTTGTTCAATTAGCAAGGCGATGTCTGATTATTCCGCGCTCTTCATCCAATACAAAATTGGCCCTTGAAAAGTGACTACTGTTGAAGAATGGTTTAAGATCATATATTTCGTGCTCTTGAGCCTGCAATTTAAAAAGACAAAGTGATGAGTTAAATTCAGTGCTATCTCAGCTCAAAAACAAACACAAAGAACAAGCATAAATACCTTATTGTGGAGATCTTCCACTTTGACATCTATATGTTCAAGACCTGAAGTAGATCCAGCAACGATTTCTTCAAAACGCAAAGCATTCTTGACAAGCTCGCGGAGAAGGTAAAGCAGCAATTCATTGTAGTCCTTCTTGAAAGTCATATATTTTCTAAAGCTCTGCAACAGTAAACTCACTATTTAGATAATAGAAATATGTAACAATACAGCATGCTAGAAAGATACATTCATAGAGCACTCTGCAGCAGAGCCAAAATAATTTTCAATACCTTTTGAAGAGCTTTCTGCACTCCAAATTTCTGGGTTGAAATGAATGAATCAAGTAGGACTCGAATTGCCATGTCCACATCCTCTTGTGTGACATGGTGCCTGAGATGCATCCTCGCATGAGCTTCGGACATCCTTATCATTGACTCAATATGCCTTACAGCAATAGGGACCCCTTGACCATGCTATATATGATAATAACGATAGCATCTTAGTCAAGTCGCATAGACAATTAATCACGAACAGAAGTTTAGCAAGAGAAGAGACAAAGAGTTACCGAGGATTCTTTCCGCAGTTCGGCATAAACATGTGTCAACTTATCCAAATCAGCATCATGTAGTCTTGGAAATACATTTAATTTAGCATAAGTAATATACTTCTTTAGCAACTCTTGTGGAAGTATCTGCAAACAAAGTTCACTCAGAAACAGAATCCACAATATAAGTTTATCTAACAAAACAAAGTTGTTAGCAACAGCAGTCGGATTTGATTAAAACCTCAGGATCAACAGGCATGGCAGATGCATAATCATCTTGGGACTCAGTCACCGACTTTTCGTCTCTGTTACCACCCTTTGGTTGTGACCTAAAGTGACTGTCCACTACAAACTTTGCAAGCATTTCATCAGTGACCGGATCAACCACATCCTGCACAATCAAGAAGTCCCTTAGTACATACGAATATGGATAAATCAAGAATCTATTGAAGAAGCAATGCAATGAATTTAAACATTACCTTCACAACACAGAGGATGTCAAAACGGGAAATAATAGGGTCTGTCAATTCAACATTTTGAGAAAATGTTTTGGAGGAATCATATCTGTAAATCAAAGTTAAAGGTAACATCAATTAGAAGCTTGGAAAATGAGGGTAAAAATAATTAATACTAATAAGCGACCTAAGGTTGAACTTAAATACACAGACATTAGAGACCCTTCAGTATCAGTGTATCACACATTAGAACCTTATCTGAGACACTAATAAGCAGAGCAAGTTTACACTCAGATACAAGCAACCTCATATTTGCTTACCTTCCTCCAATAGGATTGGCAGCAGCAATGACAGAACAGCGTGCCTGAAGAGATGTAACAATTCCCGCTTTTGATATGCTTATACTCTGCTGCTCCATGGCTTCATGGATACTTACCCTGATGTGATAAAAAGAGAAAGTCATACATAACCAATAACTTCCTCCGCAGAGGATGGGGGATTAACAATCTGATATTGAGAAATTTCAGGCTAATCTAATTTCTGTTTATTACCTGTCTTGGTCATTCATCTTGTCAAACTCATCGATAAGGCAGATCCCTTTGTCAGCTAGGACAAGGGCTCCCCCTTCCAAGGTCCACTCCCTTGTGACAGGATCCTTGTGAACTGCTGCAGTGAGACCCACAGCAGACGCCCCCTTGCCAGTGGTGTATACAGCTCGTTGCCCAGTTTTCTCAACGTACCTTGCAGAAGAAATTTGAAATATAAACTAGTTAATTAATTGATCACCATTATGAAGTGAAAGTCTAAGACATGTTGACAAGTTCTTACTTGAGAAATTGTGACTTCGCTGTTCCTGGATCACCAAGAAGTAGAACATTAATATCTCCTCTCAGTCTGTGCTTTCCTTGAACATTTTTTTCTTGACCTCCAAACATAGCTAAAGCTATTGCAGTTTTGATGTCTTCATGACCATAGATTGATGGAGCAATAGACTTGATAATCTGAAATTTAATTCATAGCACATTAGAAACCAAATAACTAAATGATGAAGTAAAATATATCAAGCAATAATTCCATAGAACAAACCCTTTCTCCTATTCTTGGATCTTTGCTCAAATTCTCAATCTCTTCTTTGTCTTCCTGAGTAAGTTTGTAAGCAGAGAACAGATCGTGCTTCTTTGTGACATAATTTGCTTCGACAACAGTGGCAAACACAGGAAAACCATTCTTTGTGTTTAGCGACAAATCGAAGTTATTAGTATAGATACCTGTGACCTCCTGAAACGGCAGAATAATGTACAAGAAAATAAGGAATCATCCTACAAATCACAAACCAAATTAAGAAGTCCAAGCAGAGGACAATACAATCTCTTCCCCAGGACGGGCACAGTCAATCAGATCGTTCAATAGTATAACTTCCTTGTATCTTGGTAAACGACCTGCAGGAACAATTCCTGGGCTCTCTTGGAGAGTGAGCTTTTGAAAATTCCTGTAAATTGTCTGCATCAATCACAGAAGGAAAAGGGTTAATTTTCATTTGAGAGATTGTCAACTTATATTGTAACAGAAAATCCAAAATGTCAAATCATCTGTGAATAAAAAACAATAATACAACATTTCACTTGAACAAGCCTCATGCAAACATTTGGCCTAATCAAAGTAAACCAACAAGCAGCACATTGTGCATCCGTAATTGTAATTTAAATATCCTCACACTCAGCTTCTTTATCAAATAACAGAGGGCATAAAACAAAAGGATTTGTGGAACTGTACCTGCTCAATGTTGACAGTAAATGGCCCTTTTGATTGACACTCAGGACAGGATCCAACTCTCACCTCTGAGTAGGAATTCTGGAAAAAAGGTCCCAAAGTTGCCCCACATTTATTACAGTCATACTTCACCTGTTGCAACTGGGGAAAGACTCCTGAACGTCTAGTTACAACTCCCCCAATTCGAATCATTGTATTCAAGTGAATTTGTCTGTCAAAAGAACCAGCTTTTAGTTTATTATCTAATGAAAGCTAGGGGAGCAGTAGGATAAAGGAACGGGTTGGTTTGTTTCTGTTACCTTATATTCCGAATCTGGTCATAAACTGGTAAGTTTGTTATACGAACATAAATCTTTTGTTGTATATTTTTGTAATTTGGATGCAATTGAAAGACAACATTTTTAGCAACATCTTCCATTACTTCTAAGACAGACTGAGGTGCATCAGCCAGCCAAATGGCAATGTTGGGATGGACGTAGATAAATTGTTTGTAATCTATCTCCAAACTACACTTATTGGCTGCAATTAAAAGAGACGACAAAAAAGGGAGGAAAGAAATAAGCTGACGCAAAGAAGATATTGTCACTACCAGATGTACAAGATTTTAAGACTCAGTAGAAAATATATTACCTAACACCATCTCATTTATCAGCCGCACATATTCAAAGTCACCGTGTTCATTTTTAGGATTAACATACGTGAGCAAGAAATCCTTGAATTTTCTAGCTATGAAGCGGCGGACTTCATCTCTTGTAACCCATTCTCTAAGTGTTCCTTGAACACGGTACATCTCATAACCACCTTCCTCATCAAAGTCATCCTACATTTCATGTACCCATGTTAATTGTTAACATAAACTTAATAGCTTAGAGATTGTGGAAGCATTATAATAGAATAAATAAAGCATACAGTACATCATATTGATCATCCTCAGTTTGATCAGTCCTCGGAACATCATCTCTAGAGTGTCCTGGCTGTGACCTTCCAGGTGAACTATGCAACCCATCGAAATCATCATCGCTCAGATTAGGAGCCCTGGCATCAGCTCGAGCCCTTTTGGAGGGCCTGTAACTGTCATCATCAGTATCTGCAATAGAATATTCAAAGATAAATCACCATTGCCTTAACAAAAATAACAGAGAGCGAAAAAATAGCTCTACGTATACTGTAAAGTTGTGCAAGAGCACGTAGAAAATATGAAATTCTGCAGCACATATATTGGTCTTAAATCAATACTTCATGATGAATGACATTTAAAATTTGGCTGGGACAATCAAATCATTGCATCACCAGGAACAGGCTCAAGTCAACAAGTTATGTTCACGGATCTAAATCCAATGTAATGGACATATGTAACTAGTAATAGAACTTATTAATATCATAAAACAAAGGACCCTAAACATTAAAAGATGAAATGAGGCACGTGTTAACAAATTGGAATCTGAGGACAAAAAAATTAAGAGGAGAGAAAGTAAAGGTTACCTTGGTCATGGAGAAGCTGAGGGAACTTGCGATTGTTAAGGCGACCATCACGAGCATCTAGTTCCACCTCCGCAGCCCTTCGATCTTCCATTATCTGATCGAAATCCCTAACATCCTCCACTGAATCATCCAGCCCAGCCGATTCAAACTGATCATGGTCATCCAACCTCCGATAATCACTGTAAACAACAATACACAAATAAAAAACTTAGAAATGAAGAACAAAACGGTATTGGAGATTTTGAGGGGGGAAGAGAAGGAAGAGGAATATGAGGACTGACTCCATGTAGTTGTCGTTGTATAGATCCTCTCCATCTTCGTCCTCTTCCGGGTTTTCGTCTTCAGGCTCATCGTGAATGATGTCGGGATCGACGGAAGCCTCATCGTCTTCGGAAACATGGCTGGTGTGTGGAAGCTGGTCGGTGTTGAAACCGGCGGAGGGAGAGGTCGGTGATTCAGGTTCCGGCGTTGAAGCGGGATTCCCTGGATCCATGCTTATCTAATCACTCTTTCAAGTTTTAACAACTGAATCTGATTTTCTTTCTCTTGATCAATCTCTCCGGTGGTGAGTGGTTAGTCGTGAATGGTGGCTACTGAACTAGTCTAGGGTAAGATAAGAGGTATCAAACCGCTCCTCTTGGTGGGGTCCCTCCCTTTGGCGGGAAAACTTTGGCGCCAAATCTCGTGCCCGCTTCGTGGGCTGATTCAGATTGGACTCCATTAGGCCCAAACCTGCTACTACATAATCGCTTCCTTCTTGGGCCTCTGGCCCATTATTATTTGTTTAAAACTTGTTATCAACAATGAAATTAATCCCGCCTTGTGCAGCAACCCATTGGCCAGCGGCAAACCCTTAAATGGAGCTCAGTACCACGACGGATTAGTTCTTGACCTGCCGGGTTGGGGGATACCGTGGGAAACCAAAAAAAAAAAAAAAAAAAAAACAATGAAATTAATCGTCCAAAAACTAAACAATGAAGTTATGACCAAAAAACAAATGAAATTATATAGGCCGATGGAGATTACGATTGAGTACTTATGATAACTTGGGCAGTGTTTGTTTCCAACTTTCCATGGACTAAAAGAGAGATTGAAATTCAGTATCCCGTCCAAAAAAAAATCATTATTGTATTTGGCAAATAGAAAGTGAAATTATCGAGATACAAAATTTATGAGAACTAAAACTTTAATGTTTTTTTTAATAACTAAAGATATTTTAAATTTAATAAATATTTTTATTTTATATTTATATTTATCTTGAATTAAATAAATATTAATTTAATTTTGTACGCTTTACATTAAATATAATACAGAGACTTAATTTAATTTTAATCATTCACTTTTAATTTCATTTTTTCTTTCAAACGCAACCTAGTAATTTTGACCCCAAAAAAACTTAGTATTTAAGAACCAAAAAAAAAAAAAAACTTAGTATTAAGTTAGTGTATTACACATAAATTTGATATTGGTGATAATAGCGTTCATAAATATTCAAAATGAAGCTCAAAATATATACTCTAAACATACTGGAACTCTTTAATATTTCTACAACTGATCATCCGAAATCGCCACTCATGTTATTGGATTTTGCCTTTTGATATGAGGACAAAATAAGTTAGAAGGAGGAGAGAGAACGCATAAGAAAAAGCTAATGAAAATAAAGAATATAATAATACATAAACTTGTATAAGAAGCTGAAACAAGATGGTTATTACGGTATAAGGGTCATTATTTGTGGCGTGGGTCATTAAGGTGAGAAGGGGGAGCAGGGCAATGAGCAAAAGATAAGTGTCATTCAAATACAGTTATACCTAATTCATAAATCATAATTGTGACTCTGTAATCCAATTAAATGGAGTTGTGTGATATAATTGTACTGTACAACTACATACTGTCATTGTTTTTCTCATCTTCTCTTTTTCATATATTTACAATTTTTCACTCAAAGCATAATTTGAGGTTAAAAAGCAAAGTTAAGCATCATGATGATGTAGCAATTCTCCATTCTCTTTGGCGCTCAGTGTCTTATTGTGTCTCAAACAAGGGTGGCAGAGTTGCTGGCAAGTCATAATGCCTAGTAGTAGTAGTATGGGGTTAAAAGTAAATGCCGAAAATGATCCAAGAGCATCATTATATATCATCAGGGATGACGATCTATAATAGTGATAATCAATTAATCATATGTGATTAAATCATAGAACATGCGTATGCCAACATCGAAAAGGGTCGAGTCATTGAGCACAGAAACATTTATTTATGTTATATATATCTCCATCCTGAGCTACTTCATCCAATGGAGTAGGGTCAGGACAATGGACCCCCGATTTTGAACTACCATTATGATAGCACGAACAACGAACGGGAGCTTAGTGGAAAGCATGCCCTCAATTAACAATAAGAATTAAGAATTATTATATAATACAAAACAAATTAAAGTAGGGGTAAACATCGTCTTCTTAGGTCTCATCCACTAATAATTTGATTTTTGTTTTCTTCTTTTTCTAGAAAAGCTACCAATCATGATTTTGACAAAAAGCTATTCAAACCATTATTCTAAAGTAGTAGATTTAAAAGAAAATTATGTCATAAATATGAAAATAATTGAAAATTAAGTTGATAAGATATCTATTGAAGGATTTGGGACCCATATGAAAAATGTGGAGCATGAGAGTCCACGGATATGTTATTCCATCACCACAAATTAATCGCATGTATTTCACAACAAAAATGAATCTTATTTATATATAATTAATTATAAATTTAAACAATGCTACATGTATAAGTATTTTAGCAACTAAATTCAATTAAGCTAGCATAAGTTCAGTTAAAAATTAACACATGCACACGTTTCTGTTAAAAATTTAAAATACACAAAAATTTATTGGTATGATATAAAAATTTCTGCAGTTAATAACAAAATTTTTGTACATTATCCATAAACTATTGATATAACATAAAAAATTTTACACATAGCATATAAACTTATTGATATAATATAAAATGTGTTTGCACAAAGTTCCGAAAATTTTGATAAATATTACTTTTATTATCGTTGTTTTGGGTTCTGTGTTCAATAATTTCACCGAACATATATAAGAGAAAAAGTGGGTGGATCAATATTCTATGCATACGATTTTTTAAAATTTTTGTGTTATACATAAATTTAAAAATTTATGTGTTTAATAAATTTGTTAAAAAAAATAGTAGGAGAAGAAAAATTAAAAAAAATAAAAATAAAAAAGAGTGCACATATATAAAAAATAATATACAAGAATTTAGTTTGACTTAATTAATACGACTATATATTATGTGTATATTAAAATTAGTCACAAAAATTAATTACCAATATAAAATATAAATTGAAATATAAATCTATATTGAAAATAAGTTAAATTATATACATATTTATATATAAATACATTTGTTTCTACACAGTAATCTGAGCCGAGGTATAACTCCTCCCGTTTATATGGAGTCTTTTGTCTTAAGAGCACAGACATCAAGCTATACTTCAGTTATAGGGACACCAAAGGAGATTGAAACCTGCAAAGAGACTCCAACGCTCAAGTAAGAAAAAATATAAGATGAGGTATATGTTATTAGAGTGAATAGCGTACAACGTAGTATTTCAGATGATTCTATTATAGTCGAGATTTTCTCTAACTAAAGATAAGTCACCTTGATTATTTCACTTGGATTCTAATTTATATGTATAATTAGGTCGAGTTATAGCTAACGGATCAAGAGGTAAATTTGGATTGAGCTATAGCTGATAGACTAATGGATAAATTTGGGTCGAGGTATAGGTTTTATTGGCCGAGTTATAGAAAATTAATTAAGACTTATTCTCTGAGTAATAGGTGACAGTTACCAAGTAATACGGAAATGAACCAGACTATAACGGCCAAATTTAAAGTATAACGATCGAGTTATGTGTTGGTAATTTGAGTTGTGAAAATTCTAACGTCTTAATTTGTAGCCGTCCATTAATAATGACTAAATTAATATTGATAGTTAATTTTAATAGCTGATTTTAATATATGAGTAATATTTTTTAATTAAAACTATATGCTTGTAAAAAAATTTCGGTGTCTACAACTGCGAAAGGGAACAAATATCCAAAAGCCAAATGAAAGAAAAAAACAAAAGAGGTGGCGGGGATAGGAAATTGGCAGAGAAACAATCCAAGAGAGCACATGCATCCCTCTTACTTTTATACTTGTTTAATTGTTAATGTTAGTATATCATCACACACATTCACACCTAATAATCATTGCACGGAATAATGAAAACAAATTAAATAATTTTGCGGGGTCTAGCTCATTCTTCAGTCAATTAGCAAAACCATGCTTCCACATCTAATCCAACCCAATCTTACTTAACAATAAATTAAACATCGAGACTCCAATATTTAGCAATTGCGCTATTGGGATTGTGTTGCTTTTGATTTGGGGTTGTTTCTTTGTGAAAGATATTTTTGAGGTATAGTTTATTCTGTTAGTACTTGAATTTGCTTTATTTGAAGGTGAGAGGAAGGAATATCGTTTTTCTTGTAGGAGAAAGCAGTATTAAATACCTGCAAAAAAATTTTAATACTCAAGTAAGTAAGAGTGTTAAGTAATTTAGAATAAGACTGAATGTATATTATATCTGTAACTAAATTGGTCACTCGTGTATATATAGAGATAGCTTTAAACGATTATGCGTATTATTGATGCTTGTTTTGTGTAACGACTCAATTTTCAATATGTCTAGATCATACTGGAAACTGAGCGCTACTAATTTGTCTTCCTAATTATTATCTATTATTTATCATATGAGCCTGATTCGTTGTTAAAAGCGTAGTTAATTGGCGAGGTATATTTTTTTTAAAACGTTTGGATTAATAGATAGAATCATTTATAATCAACTCACAACTGATAACAGATAAAACAGTTATAAGCAACCACACATAAATACATCACAAGTAGCTAGCAACACTTAGTGATCCAGCCTTTGTTAGAGTATAGACCTTTAGTTAGAACACCCCTAGATATAGCTAGATAATAACTATATACATATATATACATACAACATCCCAGGTCTTGACCTGTTCAAGAGGTCCCTAAGCTGGCACCTAAACTAGCCTAGACTCTATACTCACCTAGTCCCTCTAAACTACTAAAGCGGGGGAAAGTACGTTCTAGGTCTTCAAAACTTAAGTCAGGTGGAACGTCATCAAAAGGTAAAACAGCATCTGCTACTCCTTTGCACGATCAGACTTTTCCACAGGACGTCTCTCTGGTACCTCATGAAGTAGCCACACAACAGGAGTCTCGTACACAGGATTTAGGTTAAAGTTCACGTACAAACGGGGTGTAGACATCGGCTGGTCTCACAGTATATACATATAAACAGAGAACGATATTCACCCTAGACTCAGAAGACTATCTAGAGCAGAATCCTCTTTGCAGAACCATCATCAACGAACTACGGTAAGGTACTCTTACTTCCATCTGAAGGGGGAAGGGAGAGAGAAGGGGTAAGAACTGGGGAGTTCTTAGTAGGGTCGGGGTTATTAGTTACATTCATTTATTCGTTTTCGATTAGCAGATGGATAATAGAATACAGTAAAGTAGTAAACAGAAGTTAAAAATAGATAGAAAAACAAAGAACATAACATAAGCAGAAGAATACAAGAAGATAAAGCACAGACATAGCACTCGAGCAAACAAACATAAAGAAATAGATCGCACACAAGTAGGAATGCAACAGAGAATGATGCACAGACAAGAATGATGCATGTCTAGTCCTAATACAGGCCATGAGCTCATGTGTCGGTTAGCACCTGCATTCCCGACATTAGGGGTGTGCATGGGCCAGGTGAAACCGGGTTTGATGTGACCCAGACCCGGCCCGAAATATATACCGGGTCTATTTGTTAGACCCGAACCCGACCCTAGACCCGATGAAACCTATACACTTTCGGGCCACGATTATACCGGGTAAAAACCGGGTAAAAACCGGGTGAAAACCGGGCCGTTAACATTATATTACCTTGATACCTTCTTGTAAGTTAGCATGTAAAAATATCCAAATTTCCAAAACTCCAACCATTATTTGACATGATAAATTCACTTAGAAAAATATAATAAGAACTAACTCTTCTCTAAAATTAAAGTATAACCATAATCAATACTAATATTGCCTAATAACACCAAATATTTAAATCAATACAAATAGCACAAGATTATGCATTAGTCTAAAGTTTTATGCATTTTAAACATAAAATATTAACTTATAGTCTTATATATAATGACTAATAACACAAAATATTAAAGTTTACAATACTTAAATTTCACATAATAATAGCCATTATCCATCACTAATAACACAAAATATTAATTATGTATGATGACCGGGCCACCGGGCCGATTTCGGGTGACCCGAGCTATGGCCCAGACCCGACCCGAAATAATGACCGGGTCTACTTTTGAGACCCATACCCGGCCCTAGACCCGATGAAATCACATCAAATTAGCCCCTAAAGTGTTCGGGACCGGGCCGGGTCTTCGGGCCGGGCCATGCACACCCCTACCCGACATTTATCCGGTCACGAGTTCACGATTTCCCGGATACGATCTTCCGTTCAAATAAATGCGCATATAATTATTAGCAGCTCTATTGAGACAGCCTCTGCTTTCTACTCGCAGGAAATATACTCTTGGGAACGGAAAATTGCTGTAGGTATCCTAGTTTTCCTACAGAAGCTCTTGGGTTGCTTTAAGAAACAGATAATAAATATTATCTCTTGGGTTGCATTAAGCAACGAATAAGCAAACAATATCCCTTGGGTTGCATTAAGCAACAAATGTATATATAATATCTCTTGGGTTACCGCTAGCAACAAATAACTTTTCAATAAGCCTTCTGCTCTTAGTCTCTTTACCCTGCTCTGATTTCTCTGTTTAACATGTGTATTTAAAGCTTATGTAAATTTTGGTATGAACAGTTATCCTGTCCCAAGTATAGGTTCATTAAGTCTATACTAAAATAGTTTAACTTTTCATATAATACCTAACCCTAGTCGCAACTCAAGGACTAACTATGTTGCCCTAGTTTGTTCGATAGTCTCTGTCTGTTTTTCTGTCATTAAAACTTTACAGAGACTTTTTCTTCGATTTTTATCTTTTCTTCAACTTTTTATCTTTACCTCACTAATATGTTCTTACCACTCCCTAAGTGTTTTATGAAGGTAATTATGGGATTCTGCGCTTAAAGTTGTCTTTCTAAAACTTTTACAGAAAACTGCCTTTTCTGTATTATTTTATTATTTTTATTAAAATATTATTTTTAATTAAATATTATTATTTAATATTTTATTATTATTTATTATTTTATCATTAATTTTCGAAAATTAACGTACCTTTTACTTTTAACCTTTAAAATTCACTTTTTACCACCCGTAACTTTTAGTATTTCTACTTTTACCACCCTAACTTTCAGAAATTACCAAATAACCCCTTAAACACCAAAAATTTTACTTCCTTGCCCTTTTAAGGATCTAAAGCCTGTTCTTTATTATTCTTCATCACACTCAAAGTGTTCTTCATGTTCTTCATAAATTCTTCAGATTCTTTCTCTGTTTTTACCCGTTTTTCAGTCTTTCCAGCAACCGATTTTTACTATAATTCATAATAAATTAGCAGCCACTAAAACCCCATCTTTTCTACATGATTTCAACACAAATTGAGCCTCAATTTAAGCCTAGGGTTTCGTTTTTCCAGCTGCCCCAAGAACATGAACTTTAAAGCTTGAATTTCATCAAATTTTATCAAAATTTCACTAAATTTTCACCAAGAATCAATCATATATGCAACCAACTTTTAGCACAGCCAAATCATACAACATTCACACAACTCAAACACAAATAATCAAGATTAATTTCGTGACACCCTACCTTGATTTGCTGCTCCAAATCCGGTTACTCTTTGAAGTGTTCTTAAAGCACTTTTTTCCTCCTAAAACACATAAAGAACAACTTTAAAACTCTAAATCATCAACTAAACAAACTTCAGCAGCATCTTAGGAAGGTTATCCTCACCTTAAATGTGCAGGAAATCAAAGATCTTTAGCCCACAAGTCAAGCTAAGCAAGAGATCTAAGGAAGAACATCAAGAAAATACTTGTTTAAGCATGTTTCCTTGAAAACCGAATTGAAGAGGGAGGGAGACAGCCATCTCACCTTATTTCCAGCCTTGATAAGTCACATGGTTATGTAAAGGAAGAAGAGAGGATCATTTTGGTCGGATTGGAATTTTGATTTGAGTTTTAGTTCAGCAGAAATCAAGCTTTGAAGATTTGGAACTAAGAACTTTTCTCTCTTTTTCTCTCTTTCTATTTTCGGCCACAAAGTGAAAATGAGCCAGCCTTGGGGGTTTTGGGGGTTTAGGGTGAGTTGTGATTGGTTGGCTTGGAGGTGGATTAAAATAATATTAAAATATCTCAGGTGTATAACTACTAAAACTAGATGTATCGGAACACTCGTAAAAACATCTCTAAAAATTATTTTCTGAGCTACTAGCATAAATGACACTAGTAAAATATTTATTACGAGAATAGAACATGTATGATGAGGCCTTAGCATTGCTAAAGTCATCAGAGAGTGCTGGTGCTAAGCTGCACCAGTAAACCATAAATCCGGTTAAACCGATTTTCTGTTTTTAACTAAAACAGACCAGGTAACCTTATAATATCATTCAAGCATTTTTTAATACTAATATAATGATAATATTATACTATTATCTCTCTTCTCTCATAAATCGAGTCCGGTTTGTCAAACTGAGACTATTTACGAAAAACCGAATCAAAACTCCTAACTGATACGGTTCAAAAACTAGGTTCTTCGTGACCGCGTTATCGAGCTTGCCTCAGAAAAGGTTATAACTTAAAAATAACATAATGACAATGAGGATTGAGATACTTGATGATATATCAAAGGTTCTCCCCTTACTGATCCTCCGGAGAAATCCGTACTTTCAGAAAAGATCTCGCGTACTCGAAAACCGGGGTTGTTACATTTTGCAGAGTCTCTTGCTAATGCTCCGATATTTTATATTCTAACGGTTTGATTGGAGAAATTTTGGGGGGTTATCTCGTTTGACCAGTCATCAATTCCGAGCTTTGTTGGGTGAAGCCGGTTTTAGTGGTAACGGATCATAACCCCCAAGATTGACCTGTTTTGCGGGGTTCGGATGATGACAGGTCAAGCTTTATAGGTATGGCTTGGAATAGTTGAAGTTGGACATAAGCTCGACCTGTTTTTAAGGAATCGAGCTATAACAGGTTGTGCTTCAGAGGTATAGCTCGGAATCGAGAATAGTTAAAGCTCCAAGCTTGACCTGTTGTATTTTTGTGGTGATACGACGGGTTGAGCTTATGAGTTTTGTGGTGTTATAAATCGGAATGATAAATTTAGCTCGGAATAGTGACAGTAATCCTAGTTCGGAATAGTGATAATAATAGCAGTAGCCCCCAAGCAACTTGTTGTATGAAAAAATGATAGTCATGCTTGGAATTTGATGTAGGTAAATAGTAAAGTAAAAGAAATTTAAGAATGATTAGGAATAATGGTTAAATAAGGAGGATAAGCCCACAATTTCTGATGCATGGAGAATAAAATATTTCTTTGAAAAAGATATTTGGTATGCATCGGCTTCATTTGGACTTATTTCGACTTATAGATACGAATTTGTTTGGAGTTATTTATTCTACCATATAAGTGTCGGGTTGTTTGAATTGAATTAGACTTTATAGAAGAAAGTATGATTGTATTTGTTCCAATGAATAACTGTCGGATTGTTTGGATTTGGTTTTGTTGGAAACTGTTTGTGCTTTTGATGAACTGGTACTCATTTGCTTTATATATACGATGCTTTTGGTTAATAGAGGTAGCATGATTTGCATAATAATTGTTCTATATGCCAGTTGATGCTTTGGAATAGTTTGAAAAAAATTATTTTTGACTTATAAGGCGTAGAAATATTGATGAGAAAAAGAGGTAAATGTCAATAGGCTGAGTAATTATACAAGATAGGCTGAGTGATATGTGTTGCTCTTGAAATTATAAGATTGAATAGGTATGACTAGTAGTAATCAGTGAGAACTGTTGTTGATAGGTCAAATGGATATCGTTGGTTGTTGTTGAGTTGTTTGGAAAATTGGTGAACCGAAGTAATAGATCAGTTTGGAATTGGGCATAGCATATTTGGAGTTGTACCAACTTATATAGATCGGTTTGCTTGAAATTATTCTGACTCATAGGTGTTGGATTGTTTGAAATGAGTTCGACTTATAGATGTCGGTTTGTTTAATTGATAGATAGTTTGGTAGCTTGTGCGTTTGAAAACCGAAGTATAGCTCGGTTTTGATTAGTTGATTAAGTCGAGATATTTACGGGGTTCTTTTAGACTTCCAGGCTACCTGCGGATTCCAATATTACGTGGGTGGCGTTGGCCCCTAAGTTCACTGGTGCGAAGAAAATCAAAGACCTCAGACCTATCAGTATGGTTGGGTGTGTGTATAAGGTCATTTCAAAAGTGCTTGTTAGGAGGATGAGAGCAGTGATGCCTGGACTAGTAGGAGAGACTCAGAGTGCCTTTGTGCAGGGTAGGAAAATTCATGATGGGACTCTCATAGCATGTGAAACGGTACACTGGCTTAAAAGGAGAAAAAATGAGGCAGCCATAATCAAGTTAGACTTCCAAAAGGCATATGACAGAGTCAAATGGAGCTTTGTAGATCTTGTGCTGGAGAAGATGGGTTTTGGGCGCAGGTGGAGGGCTTGGGTGATGGAGTGTGTGACCACAGCTTCGATGTCGGTTTTGATTAATGGTTCGCCGTCTAAACCATTTAAAATGGAAAGGAGTTTGAGACAAGGTGAACCGCTTTCTCCTTTCTTGTTTGTGCTGGTTGTCAATGTACTGCATAGGATGATTGGTGAGGCGGTTAGGAACGGATGTATTTCTCTTTTGCTGGTTGGCCGAGACAGTGTGGAGCTTTCACACCTTCAGTTTGCTGATGATGCCATTCTGTTCTGCCCACCAGACGATGAGACGATGCATAATTACAAGCGGCTGCTGCGATGGTTTGAGTTGATGTCAGGGCTCAGTATCAACTTCGATAAGTCCAGCTTGATTCCAATCAACTGTGAAGAGCAGTGGGTGCACTGTATGTGTAGTTTGTGGGGCTGCAAGGAAGGTACACTCCCTGTGAAATACCTCGGAGTCCCCTTAGGAGCTAATCCGAGATTGGTTAAGACTTGGAAGCCAATAATTGATAAGGTGGAGGAGAAACTAAGCCTTTAAAAAGCTAAGGTGCTAAATAAAGCGGGTAAGCTGGTGCTTATAAAATCAGTCTTGAATAGCTTACCAGTGTATTATCTGAGCTTATACAAGATGCCAAAGGCAGTTGCTAAGAAGCTAATTTCCCTACAGAGAAGATTTCTGTGGAGTAGGGAGGATGGGAGGCAGGGAATGGCGTTGGTGAAATGGGAGTTGGTACAGGCCCCGAAGAAATATGGTGGGCTGGGAGTAGGGGATGCTATGATTCGGAACTCATCACTGTTGTTTAAGTGGTGGTGGCGTTTTGCTAAGGAAGAGTGCCCATTGTAGAAGAAGGTGATCTGCTCCTGTAATAACTTGAGGCCGAATGAGTTACTGTCTTCTCAAGTGCTGCCTACTAGAGGAGGCCCATGGAGGGATATATGCCATATAGAATTTTAGGGGCAACATCTGCGGGATAAGATGATCACAGGTCTGGCAATGGAGATTGGGGACGGCCGAAAGACCCGGTTTTTGGAGGATGTTTGGTTGCAGTGTGGTTCCTTGAAAGATCGATTCCCTAGGTTCTTCTCTGTTTCAAACCAATGTAGGGCGGTGATTGGGGAGTGTGGGTTTTGGGATGGGCTAGAGTGGGTTTGGAATTTTTAATGGAGGATGGAGCTCTTTCAATGGGAGTTAGACCTTCTGAGTCAGTTAAATGAGGCTTTGAGACCTGTGAGGCTAGCGAATAACAGGGAGGATAGAGTTGTGTGGAAATATGATAAACTTGGTATCTTTTCGACTAACTCTTTTGTGCAGGTGCTACAAGAAGGAATGCTATCGGAGGAGGTAACCAGCTACAGCTTCACAAAGACCATATGGAAAGGTTTGGTTCCACCAAGGGTTGAGCTGTTTGCTTGGTTCGTCCTGGTAGGCAGGGTGAACACCAAAGAACGGCTAAGTCGGATCGGGATTATTAGCCAAGATGATAAGAGCTGTGTTTTATGTAATAAGGATGTTGAGCAGGTCCATCACTTATTTCTTGGCTGTGATTTTGCTTGGCAGGTGTGGAGTGTATGGTTATCTATGGCTAGCCAGCTATGGGCTGTCCCGAGGTTAATGAAGAACCATTTCCTGAGTTGGACAGATGAGCCACGAAGGAAAGAGGATCGAAAGCAGCGGTTAAGGTATTTCTGTGCGATCATTTGGCATATTTGGATGGAGCGAAATATGAGGATATTTCAGAATCAAAAGAAAGGCGTAGAAGATATCATTACATTGACCATCCTTAGATGCAATGAGTGGGGAGGTATGCATCCCTAGGGTTGTTGATGGCTATGCCGGAGATGACGTGGGGATGTTGTTCCTCTGTTCAAGGAGTTTGTGGGAGTTGCCTGTCTTTTTGTTTGTTTGATACTGTTTGCTCCACTTTAATGTGTTGAGCTATTTTACTTTTAAAAAAAAGTATCTTCAAACAATAGAGGAGTAAAAATCGTGATTTGCTTGAAAACCAAATTATAATTCAGTAAGGTGAGCTGAATTTGAATAATGAATTTGGGTATTCTTTTAGATAAGTTTGAGCAGTTGACTCATTGTCAATTGATTTGTAATTTGCTTTTGAAATTTGACCATCCGAATTGTAAGTTTGTTTTGGTATGAAAAGAATTGGTGATATATAACTTGGTAACGTGCTTTATGGGGAGTATATCTTGGTCGAAGATTTGTATATGATTCTGAAGATTCGTGGCAGAGTGGTTTATGTTTATCGTGTATGAGATGACTTATAGATCAATTAGGAATGATGAAAATAATAAGAAAAATTGAAAGTAAAAAAGTAAAGATATCATTAATGAAAAAATAACACATCACCATACGTCTTTGTATATTGATTTTGGTGTCGAGTGGTCATTGAAAAGTGCAAATTGTTCGAGTTATAATATAATCCGCATGGCGGTACTATTGCTAATATTGATAATATTGATAATCAACAATGAAATACAGATTGATAATATTGATAATATGCAACTAAATATAACGTAAAATGGTTAAAGTACATAGGTTAGTGTATATTTTATAATAGGCCATGTCGTATTGAAGATTAAAATAAAAGAATATATAAGCAGCTATTCGCCTCTCAATTGTCATTCAATTTTCAATTTAATTTTTGGACTTTTTTTTATTGTATTGTAAATTTATGTTTTGAATTCATCGGTAAAAACTATAACTGAATCCCGTTAGATAACGTTAGTAGAGCATTTGGCAGAATTTATTTCATCTATTGACAGCTTTGGAGTCAACTTTAATTTTGTCTTTTTATATTAATCTCAAAGATATCATGATATGGTAATATATAAGATAAATGTGACAATGCAAACACATTTTTTATTGGCTAAAGCCAAAGAAATAAATAATTGAAATTAACGAAGGAACAACACAAATGGGACCGTATGAGTATTGAGCAATCAAAATGCTATTAAAAAATAGAATAGTACTTACTAGTTATTAGCAATAGAAATTTGCGATAGATAAAAAGAATTGAGAATAAATATATCTCATTGTGTCAATAAAAATAAGTAATTTCACATTTATGCTACTTTATTGAAAACTAATTAAAAATTGCTATAAGAAGAAAAAGAACCATTAGTATAAGAATAAATATTGTGAATAGAGTAAAGGCTATAAAGCAATGTGGAATAAAAAATAAGACAGAACTTGTATTCACAAATAATATATAAATTCCAAATGAGTTTGAAAGATTCACTATTACTAAAGGAGTGGAAATGATGATAAGTCTTTTTGAACTAACATCTTGAAAGTACGAAATTATTCATGTTCAAATTGTTTAGATCATATGGAATTTTATTCTTGATCAAAGATAATGAAACTAATTTTGCTATTTGGTCAAATAGTTATATAATCTTACGAGGCCAACATTTCTGATGTAAATATGAAAATCGAAAATGGATAGTATGTAATTAAAACAGCATACCGCTAGATAATATTATCGGAAAAATTGAAATTTATAGTGCGTTGCAAGATTTTGCTCTTTCGCCATTAATTACATCCTGCAAAAGAAGGTAAAAATCAGACAGAAAAGATGGTAGGCTTAGATATACGACTCCACGGTGGGCGTCAAAAGATATCTTCGAGGTATAGCTTGTTCTGCTAGTGCTTGAACTTGCTTTCCTTGGGAGTAAGAGGAAGGAACATCGTTCTTCTTGTAGGAGAAGGCGGCATTGGACACCTACAAAGGGACTCCAACGCTCAAGTAAGTAAGAGTGTTAAGTAATTCAGAGTAAGACTGAATGTATATCATACTTGTAACTAAGTTGGTCACTCGTATATATAGGGATAGCTTTAGGCGGTTATACGTATTATTGATGCTTGTTTTGCGGAGTCTCTTGCTAATGCTCTGATATTTTATATTCTAACGATTTGATTGGAGAGATTTTGGAGGGTTATCTCGTTTGACCAGTCATAAATTCTGAATTTTGTTGGGTGAAGCCGATTTTAGTGGTAATGGATTAGAGGTAAAACTAGATGAAAACCAGGTGATATGGTACAAAAAAATTTGGGATAGGATAAACTGGTATCTAATCATTTTTATGTCAGATAATAAAATTATTTATTAAATTAATCTCTTATCTTAAATATTTTAAATTTTTTAAAATGTCATAAATTAATCTTTCATTTTAGATATTAAATTGTCTGAAATTTTTAAAAAATAGATTAGTTTATCTTTTTATTTAATTAGATACTATTACTAAGTTGCTAATATTTTAAATATTAAGTAATATATATCAAAGTTAAATTGAAACTTTTAGAGAATAAATATTTTTTTGGTTTTTTATAGTATTTTTTAGTCTGATAGATAAAAAAATAATTTGTAAATTTGAGCTCTATTTAAGAGTCTATTGCTGACTAATAAATTACTGTATGTATAAGGCGAAATTCGAACTTCCAATATTTATTTAAATAGATTAATAAACTAATTATTAGACCAACTCCAGTTAAATTTTAGAGAAAAAATATTGGATATGAGAGAGTGAAGCTTAGAAAACAAATTAAACATGTTATAAATATAATTGTATATATAATAATAAAATAATAATATTATAGCACATTGTGCGGTTTGGATTGGATTGGATCGGTTATGAAAAGTAGATCCGAAATCCGATCCAGTCTAACGGTTTGCAAAAAATAGAATCCAATCAAATCCAAATTAGTGCGATTTTAATTGATTTTCGATTTAAATTGAATTGAATGAGCGATTTAATTTGGATCGGTTTGGATTTGAACATCTCTAGATGTGATTTTGAGGATAGGCTTGTTTCCATTATTGCTATTTGCTACATGCTCTATATCCAAACAGCTAGAGCTCTAGAGCTTATGTCCAGTAAAAATGTGTAAATAAATAAATATATAAGTAAAAAAAAAAAAAAAAAAGAAACCTATGTATGTCGTTCCGTACTTTTATAATTCCTTAGCTGTAAAAGTAAAGAATAATATGGGAGGGGTTAAACGATGTCAGCACTGCAACTAACTGCCCATATTTTCTTTTTCTTTTTTTTTTTAAGCGTCTAAGACGATCATTTTCATATTTTCATTTTTCTCTTTTCTTTTACGACACAAAATTTTAATCTTTAGTGTATAATGGTAAAAGGTTGTTTGTGAATTGGGAGATACTATATACATACCTCTTAGATTCGGATCTACGTTTCAAGATTTTTGCCTTTTCCAGGCGTAAAATAAATAGATTAAAATACAACATCCGTTTCACTTGAAAATCTTAATTTTTCAAAATTCCATAAATATGCTTTTTACATTTCTTAATAAAAAAATGAGAATGGGGTCTAAAGTCTAAACCCAAAAGAAAAAAAACTACAAAATGTCACCCACGGGCTAGTACTAATTGCTATGCCAAGCATGCCTTTAATTTCTTTTCAACTTACCATCTATAGAAATAGAAAAAGTCTAAAAAACTAACTAGAACGTGGCCAACTTAAAACTAACTAGTTAAAAAATAATTTTATTTTTAATTTTAAAATTCAAAAAATTAAGATAGTATGGATTAATTTTTTTTGTAATAGACCTATTTTTCAATTAGTTTGCTCCAAATTTATTATATCATAGTTAGTTTTCTAACAGGATCATTCTAAATATATTAAAAATATTATGCACACACAAAAAATCAATCACCATAAAATTATGTATAAATATATATAATAACTCATTTTTAACATGTATTTTATATTTTAATATATATTTTATAATATAATTAATTTAATAATTGATTTTTTTATGTGTACGGTTGAAAAAATATATTAGCAATATAGTTTAATTTGCTGAAGGTTGATTCACTTATTAACACAGACGGTGAAAAGACAGCAAAAGCTTCCACTGCATATGATTCCTAAAACATTTTTTGACCTTGCTGAAAAAAGTGAAAATAAATAAGTTGAAGGAAATGAGGTGGGAAAACACATAAAAGTGTGGTAATAAACATAACAAAAAGTAAAGTAATGTGAAAAGATAAAAACATTACCTGTATGAGATAAGCAGCATTGAAAGTCTTTTTTGGGTTGCATGCACATGGGAAGATAAACTGCAGTGAACACAAGATTGCAAGTTAAATGAATTTTGGTGGGTGAAAAAGCATAGCTTTACAGGCTGGCTGGGCTTACATGCCATCCCGACAAGAGCCGGAAATACTTGAAGCAGGACCAGAAGAGGGCCTCATCAAAGGCCCAACAAACCCGTTGAGTAAGTATTATACCCACTATAAAAGGCTTCACATCCTTTCTCTCACTTGAATCTTCAATCTTACCTTAACCTCACCCACCCACCCACCCACCCGGCCCCTCACCTGCCATATACAAATCCCTTTCTCACTCCCTTCAATCAGATAACATAACACCATTGAAGAATATAATTAATTAGCCATAATCAACTAACCCTCTCTTCCTTTTAGAATCTGCAATTCTTGGAATCCTATCTTGTACGTCTGAATCTAAATCAGATAATAAAAATGGCCTCAACATCGGTGGTGTCAAACCCAGCACCAACAAGCACGGACCGGTCACGTGACTCAAAGAGGAAGAAGAAGAAGAAACTGCAGAAAGAATATCTTCAGAGTCACTTCAAATGGAAATCGCAAGCTCAGCAACAAATTTATTCCTCCAAGCTCCACCAGGCCTTAGCGAGAGTCAACCTCGCCTCCACCTCCGTCCCCCGCCGCGGAAAGGCCGTCCGAGAAGCCGCGGACAGAGTCCTCGCCGCCACAGCTAAAGGCAAAACACGGTGGAGCCGCGCCATACTCGCCAACCGCAGGCTCAAGCTCAAGTTCTCCAAACAGCACAAGAGACAGAGAGTGGCGCAGCCTGCGCTCACCCGATCCAAGAAGCCACGTGTCAGCGTTTTACGCCTCAAAGGGAAGAAGAACTTACCGGCTGTGCAGAGGAAACTCAGGTTCTTGGCGCGACTCGTTCCCGGTTGCCGGAAAGAACCTGTGCCGGTCATTCTCGAAGAGGCCATCGATTACATACCGGCGCTTGAGATGCAAGTCAGAGCCATGGCTGCTCTTCTCAACCTTCTCTCCGGCTCCGGCGCCGCCGCCTCAGACTCCTCTTCCGGCGCCGGCACAAGCTCGGCGCCGCCAAGCTGATGATGACACCTTTGGGCGTGTGTGTGTGTGAATGACTGAATGCCATGCCAGGTGTCAATTTTTTCAATTATTATTATTATTGCTCACCCTTTTTTTTTCTTTTATATTATATTTATAACCATCTGTCTTTTCTTGCAAGCAAAGCATGCTCTCTGTTATGTACGTACATATATAATTCTGTTTTCCCCCTTTTTCTTTTTTCCTCTCTCTAATTTAATTATTCTGTTTCAACTTTCAAGTAAGCTCAATATCATAAGCATTCAAGTTAGCTAGCAATACGTGTTCCCTTTCAGCAAAGTAATGTTCTATATTTTCAGGCGTGACTCTCTTTTGATTCCGGAAAAGAAAATGATTTCAGTTGAGTGACAAGTGCTTCATGCTACTTTTAAAATTATTGATTTTTGAATACAAACTTTTTACTATTAAAACGTTAACTCAGCAAAATCCTTTAAAATATACAACTTTTTTTTGGTTGGGATAATAAATGCATTGCCATATTTGTTAAAAGGTAAGGAATTTACGGTATGCACCTATGTAGTTATATTGCACTCTGCTTGGATCAGAAATTCAGAATACCATCACGAAATAAAGAATTCCGAAACTGGGTGGTGGCAGCTTTTTTCTTAATTCGCCTTATGTTAATCACTCATTATCTTAAGTCTAATAGAGTAGTATTTTTCCAACCCTAATTATTATTTGTGTTATCTTAACTGACTGTGTACAAAGGTAGGAAACGGACAAATCAGAAAACATGATACTACTACCAGATAACCTTTTATTTTTCACATGCACATTTTCTTTGATTTTTCACAGCTACAAGTCATTGAATGACACTTAGGTCATATTTTAACCTTTTCCCGAGTTTGAAGCCTAAATGTGTGAGAATTTATTGTGCTTCTTTGTGTACAGTGGATTAGGCTGTTATTTTTGTGGCAGTGTGTGAAAAGCAAGTAATGTGCATATGTCATTGGAATTGATCAATAGGTTTGTGAATACTTGAGTTGAGGGGGCTAACTCCACTTCAAGCTTCTTTTTCTTTTTCTTTTTCTTTTTTATTATTATTTTTTTTTCTTTTTTTCAGAAAGCGCCAAAAGCATGCTTATTCGGCACAGCACAATGGCCTAACATACCATGTGACTTGTCGCCCCCACCTTACTCAGCCCCACTGACATTTTCACATCACCTTCACCCTCCTCTCTTCTATTACCAGCAAAGTTCCAAAACCCATGCACCTTTATATACACCATTTTGTTAAGCCATTAATTATTAAAAAATACTTACTGATTATTAAATGTAAAAATTAATTTCTAGTCTTCTTTCTTTATATAATAAAGAAAGCAAGGATAATTTGATAATGTAGAATCATGGTAAAATTATAGAGATTTAACAAAATTTTAAATCGGTTGATTTCTTCTTTGGGTCAGAGTGTGGAAAAAGAAGCTAATTATTCTTATTAGTACTTTAAAAGGCTTTTGCAATTTCATTTGGCACATTCATAAAAATAATAAAAATAAATAAATAAATGAGAAAGAAAACAACATAGGATTGAGAATTGGTGTGTATGTATGATATGACCCTGACTGAGATGGTGAGGTGAATGGATGACATGCTGTTCCTGATAGGGCAATGGTGTGAACTGTGAATGACTTAAATAAATGACTAATAATATTATTACAGGGTTGACACTTGTCCTTGCTATTTTCAAACTTAGGCACACGAGTGAGTGACTTAGTTTCATCGCTTTCAAGTTTCAATATAAGTGCACTCAAACACAAGAGTTGGATTGATTAATTGACCATCAAAGACAATTAATATTGAGGGCCACCGTACCCAAGCATTGAAAATTTTCCTGTTTTAATTTTGGGTTACAGTCTTTAAAGTTTATCACATGGAGGGGGGTAGCATTAGCAGCATTCTAGCATTTATTATCTCAATACCTAGCTTCCCATGTGGGTGTGACTAATGGAAGGGAAAGCCCAATTGAGGATTCTGAAAACTACCAGCAAAATTGATGAGAAAACAAAGTGAATTTTTAGAGCAACTAACTATTAAAGAAATAGACATACATACATACAAGGTCCTTGTTGTGTGTGTCAACATCACATTCCAGCACTAACACATACATATACGTATGATTTTTTTTTTTAACCAAGTTTGGTTGTTCTAGTGATTAGTTCACTAGTCTGCTATGCATGAAGTAACCTACTAGTTAGTGACAAGCTCTTAAATAAGATGGATTAGTTCTTGACCTGTGGGGTCGGAAATATCGTCAAAACCAAACCAAAATCATTTTTTTCAAAGCAAATTGGGCTAATGGCTATGGTCACTGTTTACTAGCTACTTAATATGGTGTTTGCTTAATTAAACAAAACTCGTGTCACCAACTCCCAACACAAATGTTACTGTCACTACAAAAACAGATTCATGAGAATAACTGTATGTGTGAACAAGAAAATCAGCTACTACTAAAAATTATTCCCCGTGTTCTCCTTCGTTCAAGCAATCCCCTTAATTCCCTCAAAATGTTTTCTTCTCCTAAAGATATTATTATTATTGTTATCGGTTACTTTACCTAATTAATAGTGGCCCAGTAATTGTTTCCATCAATATTCCTATGCAAGATTTGACCAAGTGATATTGTATGATAACGTATAAAAGGAAAATAGCAACAGGGGGTATATATATGTGGCAAAATAAACTTCCAAAGTTAAAACATTTTGATTCTTTATTTTGTTAAAGACGTAGGAATTAGGAAACCTCGCTAACCAATCAGGGTTTCTAACAACAAACATTCGTAAAATATAATTTACACATAACAGTAGAAATCTCGTATTTATTTATTATATATGTGTGGTGAGTTGTTGTACTTACGCGGTTGCACTTAATCCACTTTCTTCCAAGTTCCAACTCCTATCCTCACTAACTCTTCAATTTACGCCTTCTTTACAAGCCCCACAGAAAAAAAAAAAAAAAAAAATACATATGGTGTTATCTACTATTTATATGAAATATCTTATCTTAGTATATATATAATAAATAAGGTGAAAATTTACGTGCATTTGTCTCATATAAAATTGATATTGGAAAAGGGATAATTTAAATAAAAACGTGTAAAACATCTTTTTAAATGTAATTTTTAGTAATTAAAATTTAATATATATAATCAATTAAATCATATTATTTTTATTAAAATTAAATCAGATAAATTAATTTAACCGAAAAAATTGGTAAATTAAATTTTGAATCGGTTTAAATTAATATTTTTTTTTATAAAAAAATAATTAAAATATTCTTATTATATATATTTTTTAATTTTTAGAATTTTAAATTCTAATCCTATGACAGCACAAAGAGAAAAAAATAGTTAAAATTTAGGATTCTCAAAATAATAATAATAATAATAATAATAATAATAATAATAATAATAATTTAATAATTTTTTATAATAAAAATATTGTAGTAATTTTTTATAAAAAATATTAATTTAGACTGATTCAAGGTATAGTTCACCAATTTTCTAGCCAAATAAATTTGTCGAATTTAATTTTAATAAAAATAATACGGTTTAATCAATTATATGTATTAATTTTTAATTATTAAAAAATATCTTTAAAAAAATATATTTTAAACGTTTTTATCTAAATGACTTCCATTTAAAAATCGTTAAATAATTTGTTCAATTTTACTAAATTATTATCTGACAATTCTTAAGTCTTAACTATCACTTTTATGTAGATACTAAGAGAGTACATGAGTCTTCACCTGTAATAATTACTAAGATTACTGTTTAAACTTTGACAATAATTAGAAGAGCAACACCACTTGTTGACGTTTTACATAAGATAATAGATTTTAAATAAGCGATTTCTATACATTTGGATATTTCTTGCTCTCTGTATGATGATTTCTTTTCATCAATCAAAATAAGAAGCAAAACAGATTGATGTTAAGTATTATTAAATAATCTAATCCCATGAGAACTTTATTTATTTGAAGAAAAAAAGATTGATGCTGATCAAAAGTTGAAATTCCAAATTAAATTAAATTTGCTACATTAACTCGTGGAAGTATAATCATAATTAAATTGAAAGAGGGCGGCTCCACAAAGCATCAATTTAATTTGTTAGTGCTCCGCATGTGGCATACAATGGTGGCTTAAAGCAATCACCCTTATGTTACTCAAAATCACAAGCTATTTGTTTCTGCTTTATCATCCCTACACTAGGTATAGAAAAAAAGAAAAAGTATAAGGAGATAATGAGAATATTAAATAATATAAATAATGGATATATTTGATGTTTAATTTAATAGGTATGCAGATGATTATGTTGATTATTTTTAGTTGGATAGTTATTTCTTTTGATTCGATTTACTCATGTACAGTTAACAATGGTTGGATGTTCAATTCACTAGTTATGTGAATGGTTATTCTAATGTTAGGGTTTAGGAAGTAAGTCGGGAATGGAGTGTTTTTTTATTTTATTAGATCAATTTTAGAGCTTATTGTTCACATTGTTTACAAAAATCATTATCTACTTAATAAAATCGAAAAAAAAAATTACACAAGAAAAAAATATATGTTTCCTTAGGAATTGAATTTAACATTTAATTTTATAAATTTTTAGTCATCTCATTTAAAGTTATATACAAGTTATCTGTTTTTACTTTATTATCACTACACTAGGTATAGGAATAAAGTATATTGAAATAGAAAATTAGAGTAAAAAAAATATATCTTTTGTTAGTTATGTTTTTATCTATAATAAAAATATAATACCATATAATAAATATTTAGATATGTTAAATAATTTTAATTAATACTAATTAATCCTAATATATAATAATCTAGTGTTAAATCACAGGATGTGGGTAAGACTTGCTCGTAGATGTCATGATGCAGAAGAGACTATTAGAAGTGGAAAGAATCTTCATACTAAGGAAGTGATTGAAAATTCTAAGGTCTTTGAGTAAGAATACTTGAGTGTAAAGAATTTTTTAAAGGTCATTACCAATTGAAAAAGTATAGGTAATCAACAATATTTTTGAATAATATGTGAATAATGTAAATTAATAAAGTTAAAAGAGTAAATTAATTTTAAATTTAATTAATAATATTAAATTAGGATGTAATATATTTTTATTTAATTGATGATTATTCATGTTGTTCAAAATAGTCATTGTTTATCTAGCACTCCTCTTACGAATTTTGTATCATTGCCCTTTACCCGTCGATAAAAGTCATTAATATAAATGAGAAAAAAAATATGCTATCAGATTATCTCCATTGTAAATAAATATTGAAACATCATATAGGTGAAAGTCATAACTAACAATGAAGTCTCTTGTAACATGATACCAACCATTAAGAGTTTGTTTAAAGTTATATAGACAAATAGAGAAAGAGAAGATAAAAAAATTTACCATGTATTATTAATTAATTGAACTTAAAAGTTAAATTTGATAAATTGTCAGCCATATTATTTGAATGTGCAGCTATCACTCATATTATTAGCCACACATTAATTTTTAGAGAAAGTCTTGGTCAGCATTTTTATTAAAATTTGGTCAATATTTAACTAATAAAAAAAGTGAATAATTCTACACTATTTGATAAAATTTTATATTATTAAAAATATCAATAATAATTAATTAATGATTATAAATCACAAAATATGTTGGTCCCCTAACACTTTTTTTTATGTTTCTTTCTTATTTTTCTTCCATTCAAACACATCTAAAAAAATTAAAAATTTACTCAATTTCTTTCTTTATTTTTTATTTTTTATTTTTTTTCTCTCTATTTCTTTCCTTTCAACCAAATATAGCATAAGCTGTTAGTTGTGCAACGACTGAAGGTTATGGATATTTTTTAGTTGGTATATTCTACTTGTATGCGCACCTAGTAAACTATGCAAATAGTAATTAAAAGGTTTTCCAGCTTCCTAATTTTTTTAAAAAGAAGAAAAACAAATATTGAGAAAAAGAATACTTGTGAGTTAAAACTTTCAATCAAAATTGTCTAACAATTAATTTACATAAGTAACAAAACCAAAAGGTTCATCAATTCCTTGATATAGCTTTTTTTTTTTTTTTAATTTATAGGTTATTATATGGTTAACATTAAAACTTATATGAAATTATCTTTATGCGATATTAAATTAAAAATCGTTAGATAATAATATATTTAAATTTATTAAATTATTTAATAGTTTTTAATTATTAACTTTAAAGTCAACTGCACGTAAGTATTCACCTGAGTGATATACAAAAACAAAAAATTACCATAAGAAAAACATAAACAATTAACAAATTCAAATAAAATTAATAAGTTTGACTTTTGGATTATGATGTCGATGTGTTAAAAAAATAAAAATAATATTGTATAACCAAAAAAAATTATTATTTTTATTAATATTTGACCAATTTTAAATTATAAACTAAAAATTTAAATAATATAAAAATAAAATATTAATTAATACTGATAAAAAATATTCTTAATATTTCTGAAAAAATAAACCATGACTAAAAGTTTCTTCCCTAGATAATTAATAAAAAAAATCTTAAATACCTTTTTCATCCAAATACTAATTAACACCAAGGCCAAAAGAGTCTGAATTATTGTCAAATATTACCTATAATAAGCTCCAACCACATCCCAGGAAAAGCATTATTGGACAAAAACTCCATATCTCAGTGGCCTCACAAAAACAATTAATTAATACGGTACTATATATTTATATATATGTGCTAATGAACGGCATAAAATTATTATTGACATGTGGCATGTTAGGCCTCACCCCAACACCATGAACCATATTGTTACCCACCACTTCTCTAATGTAAATTGTTGCCATATGCCCTGCACCATATATATGCATGTGAGTACAACAAAAGCTATAGGGAAAAAGAAAAGGACAAGCATTATTATTTGAACAAATAAATTAAAATTAAATTGTGAATAGTATATTTATTAAAAGCTTTTCCTAAACCACATGGAGGGGTCATGGCCTTGTCCATTAAACTCCAAGAAAATACAATAAAGTGGGGGAAAAAAAGAGAAAAAGAAAAAGTTAGTGTATTGATGGCATACCCGTATATGGTTACCCCTCTCTGGAGATTTGTGAGATTAGGAAAAGTTCGTTTTCAAGCAGAATCCATAGACCATAATACAGAAACACACACATATATCGGTTGGTTTCGTCTTTTCCCTTGGCGACAATTTTTACAAATTTGGACTATATAGTAGGAAAAATAAGGGGGGATGGATGTGGTTTAATTAATTAAGTGTAATCTTTTAGGTTAATAATATACATTATTATTATTTTCGGTTATAACTAACAATCACAAAGTACAAGTTAGATAGATGATATATGATATATACGCGCAGTTTTCCCTTGCATTATTTCATATGAAAATTGGTTATCTACTTAAAATAAGAAATTATATTCGTCCTGTTCTTGCTTAATTAGGCTGAAGTATTGCTCGGTTCTCGACGAAAATCGGCAGACCTTCCCACTGAGGCGTGATATACATCGGCAATGGAAAAATAAGGGAGGCGGGTACTTGCAAAGACGCTCCGACGCTCAAGTCAGCAAAATGATGTATATGTAAAAGTTAATTCTTGGAAAGATTGCATACCTTCTAAAATTTTCTCATTCCTTTTTATACCTGAGTGGGCGAGGTTGATCGTTTTCTTCCGAGTTGTAACGCCCAAGGAGAGAATTAATCGTAACCGACGTTATTGATTTAGAGTTAATGCTGATTATTATGAATAATCGGTTATGATCGAGGATTATGCGTTTCTGAGCTATAACTCGTAACTGATGTTTACTGGTCATATCACAGCCCCCAAACTTGGCCTGACTTGAAGGAGACAGGTTGAACTTTTAAATGGTAATTAACGAGTTATAGCTTGGTATGTGGAGCCCGCAGATTAACGTGGCTCATTTAAGTCTATCTTTAGTATATGAAAAGACTTGGATATGGGAAGCTGTACTGAATTAATGCTTCTCATGGTTTGGTGTATTTTTTACTTATTATTTTAATAAGTGTGCAATTTCCAATGTGTGTTACTAGCCGTTGAAAGTGGATTGTGTTTAACGGCCAAGATTGACTTATGGAACTGAAGAGTTGATTAAATGAGTGGCTAGGGTGTAAACGTTCTACACGCTTGGTGTGTGTTACCGGGAGGCATCTACAGAAGCTTTTAAGAAGAATGAGTACAAGAAGTTAGTAAAACTTCCCTCGCTTTTTACTATCGTAAGTAGTTTTCCTATTTCGGCTAGAAAGATGAGTGATAAAAAGAAAAACTGCTACCCAAGGTCGAAGACAATGAGTCTTATGACTGAGTTGATGGGGATGTCCAAATACGGACTTCTCTATTTTTCGATAGAGACTGTGTCAACAGAGTGAATTTAGCCAGGATAGTGAAGCCTGGATTTTACCTGGAGTTGTTGCCATGCAATCGGTCTGATCATGTCTTCCATAGGAGGAAAGATTTTGAAAGCTTTTATATGTATAGCTGTGTAATGGAAGAATTGCGTGTTAAACTTCCCTTTTCTAGCTTTGAATGTGATGTGATAAAACAGATGAACTGTGCTCCCTCCCAAATCCACCCTAATGGCTGGGCATTTATCAAGTGTTTCCAAGTTCTGATGCAATTCCTAAAAATTGAAGCAGACCTGGAACTATTCTTTTCGTTATTTCAGGCCAAAGAGGTGTGGAAGGGTTTGTGGATAAATCTGAATAGTACTCCAGGCTTTTCTGTTTTTAAATTGTATAAGTCGTCTTTCAAGGATTTGAAAGAAATGTTTTGAAAGTAAAGTCGGTAGATGAGGAGTTTCTTTTCTATTTGGATGAACATTTGGGGGAGAAATTTCCGATGTATTGGTGTTGCCAACCGCAGCATATACTAAGTCCTGAACTTACTAGTCGAAATGAATGTATAATGTCGTTTCTGATTGAGATGGTGGACAAAGGTGGTTTGATATCTGTATCTGAGTTACTTCCCTGGGAGGAAAATAAATCGGCTGTATTAAATTACTTTGGTGAGAAATTCGGAATATACTTATTTTTGTTTATGTTTGGTATATTTGGTTTAGTGATTACCTTTCTTTTATGCTACAGCTGGGAAGTATCCTGGAGTGTCGGTTTCGAGCTTAAGATCCCGCTTTAAAGCCAAAAACTTTGAAGGTTCCTCTTCCAACCCTGAGAAGGTGGATGGTGGGGCAGAGGTCAACCAGCCCCCACCAAAGAAGAAGGGGATTGTATTTAAAAAGAGAAAATCAGATCTGATTGTGCTGGATGGTGAACAGAGCAAGGATGAGATGGTGCAGCTCGAAGATTTGTCGAGCTTTTCCATAAGACAAGAAAAGTTGCATTCTTTTGAAAATGAAGGAGAGGGCTCGTCGGTTTGGAGTCGGAAGTTTCCTTTTAATGTCGTGGCGGACGAAGTCGTCCAATCAATAACGGATATGGCCCTGGTTGATGAAGTTGGGGATATAGGAGTTGACCAATTTCTGCAGGTTAGGCTTGTGCAAAATATGTATTTATTATTATTTTGTTTTTTTTAAATGATACCGATTCTAATATTGATTCTGAAATTGTAGGTACTAGGATTTCGATTGGCTAGTATCGGTCGTAGTCAAGAGAAAAAACATTTTAAGGCTTTACATGAGACTTCTGAAAGTGTGGCTTTAAAGGAACAACTCGTGTTGAAGGATACAGCTTTGACTGATTTGAAGAAGAGGTTGTCTGAAGTTGAGGGGGAATTAAAAATGGAAAAGGAAGGTCGTGTGAAGGCTGCCGAGTTGTTGACAAAGAAAGAAAATGACTTTGTGGGTGTAAACAACCGAGTTATTGAGTTGACCTTAAAAATGAAAGAAATGGAGAGTAGAAAAGAGGGCGATATTCTGGATGCTTTTGCAGAAGGGTTCGAGCGAGCTGTTAATCAGGCCAAGTTTCTTATTCCCGATGGGGATTTTTCGACTATAGATCCTAATAAGGTAATTCGAGATGGTGAGCTTGTGGATGATGAAGAAGCTGCTGAAGAGGGGGACGACAATTTGGCTGATTAATGTTTTGCTTTTTATTGTTTTTTACTAAATGACTATTTTGGGTTAGTCATGAAGGACTTGTATGTTTTGTTTTGAATTTTGGTGTATAAATGCCTCTGTAGAAACTATGAATGGGAAACTTGTTTTTGTTTAAGAATTTGCGCATTTATGCGATATCTGCTGAATTTTAGGCTTTGATTCTGCCTAATCATTCTTTGGAGACCCTTAGGAGGGCATGGTGATTTGTGTGTTGCTGTTTAAGCGTTTATTTAGCTTAATTGTTGCGCATCCGTGTTTGGATAATGCTACTTGTGTTCTGATCAGTAGTTCCTTTGTAGGATGATGTTGTAGTCTGATAATTTAGAATAGTTCGAACTTCGAGAAGAATATGCTATTTGCTAGAAGATCTATAAAAAAGATTAAAATTTATTAAAAGCAGTACATTTACAATTTATTCATGGTAAGCTAGCCTCATTAAAACCCCCTTGAGCAAAACCTTTTTTGGAAAAAATCTCTCAAGACACGAAAAAGAGTACTAGCATGCTGCTGTTGTTAACTGTAATATTGCTTTAGACAATTGACATTCCATGTGTTCGGAATTTTGGTGCCGTCCAGCTCTTCTATTTTGTAAGCACCTCTTCCAAGGACTTCATATACTCGGTACGAACCATCCCAGGCTGCTGCGAGCTTTCCGTGTGAGGAAGGTTGGCGAGCTTGTTCAGTTTTCCTTAGCACCAAGTCGTCGATGTTAAATGATCTTGGGAGTACCTTCCTTGCATATCGTTGGCCAAGCTGCTGTTGTAAGGCTCGGTGCCGAACAGCTGCTGTGTCTCGTATTTCTTCGATTAGGTCGAGTTCTGCTAGTCGAGCTTGATCATGGTGCTCAGCTTGCGTTCTCATCGAGCTTTGGGATATCTCCATTGGAATCATTGCTTTGGACCCATATACCAGACGAAATGGGGTTTCCTTAGTTGTTGAATGTGCTGTAGTATTGTATGCCCATAGCACCTCGGGAACAAGCTCGGCCCACATTCCCTTTGCATTGTCGAGCTTTTTCCTCAATGCTTGCAGGAGGACCTTATTAGCTGCTTCTGCTAACCCATTTGATTGTGGATGCTCTATGGAGGAAAAGTGCTGCTTTATCTTTAAATTCTGCAAAAAATTTTTGAAATTATGGTAGGTAAACTATCGACCATTGTTAGTTATAATATGATGTGGTATGCCAAATCTATAGATTATATTTTTCCAAACAAAACTGATCATCTGCGATGATGTAATTTTTGCCAAAGGCTGCGCTTCGATCCATTTAGAAAAATAATCGATTGCAACTACCAAATATTTCACCTGTCTTGGGGCAGTGGGAAAAGGTCCGAGGATATCGATTCCCCATCTATTGAATGGCCAGCTTACCACTGAATGATGAAGGTGCTCAGCAGGTAAGTTGATGATCGGGGCATGTTTCTGACAATTGTCACAAGTTCTGACCTTTTGCCTGGTATCTTCCCACAATGTGGGCCAGTAAAAACTGGCTCGCAGTATTTTCTGTGCTAGGCTTCGGGCCCCAGAGTGTATCCCATAAATTCCTTCATGAGCTTCAGATAAAACAAGATCGACTTCCGACCTGTTCAAACATTTCAACAGAGATCGAGAATAACCTCGCCTATACAAAGCGTTATTTAGTAATGTAAAGAAAGATGCTTGCCGTCTGAATTTTTTCTTATCATGAACTTCCTCCGGGATGGAACCATGACGGAGGTATTGAATATAAGAATGTTGCTAACTGTCTTTAGTTACAATGTTAAAAATGTTCAGTGTATCAATGCTCGGCTTATCTAAAGTTGATTTCAAAAGTGTGGCAGTGTGTGCCTGTGTAGTCGCCAGCTTTGATAAAATATCTACTCTGTGGTTTTGTTCCCTAAGTATATGGACAATCTCGAATTTGAAAAACCGGTTAGTAACTACCGAACAACATCCATGTATTTCAATAAAATCTGATCTTTTGTTTGGAAACTTTGATTTACTTGTTGAACAATTAACAACGAATCATAGTAGACCTTTAAATTGGCAATATGTAAATCGGCAGCTAACCTGAGCTCAGCTATGAGGGCTTCGTATTCCGCCTGGTTATTACTGGCTTTGAATGAGAATCAGAGAGAATGTTCCAGAACTATTCCGTCCGAGCTTTCCAGTAGTATGCCTGCTCCAGATCCTTGAGGGTTTGAAGCGCCATCAACGAACAAGGTCCATGTTTGGTCCTCATTTTCCGAATATGAGCTTGTAAACTCAGCTACAAAATCGGCCAAGCATTGTGACTTGACAGATCCTCTGGGCTGGTACTGAATATCGAATTCTGAGAGTTCAATAGACCACTTGATTAGTCGTCCTGCTAATTCAGGTTTAGAAAGTATCTGCGGAAGTGGTTGTCCAGTTATGATGATGATGGTGTGGCTTTGGAAATAAGATCGGAGCCGTCTTACAGAGAAGATTAATGCTAAGGCAAGCTTTTCTAGTCTCGGGTAACGAAGCTTTGCATTTTGTAATGACTTGCTCACAAAATAAACTGGTTGCTGAACTTTGTCATTTTCTGTAATGAGAACAGAGCTAATTGTCACATCAGTTATAGATAAATATAAATACAATGGCTTGCCGAGCTTAGGTTTTTGTAGAACAGGTGGTTTTGAAAGGAGTTGCTTTAAATTTGTGAACACGGCTTCACAGTTTTCATTCCACGAAAAACTTTTTGTGTCCTTCTTCAAACACTGAAAAAAGTTATAGGATTTGGATGCTAAGCACGGCAGGAATCTGGACAACGTGGCTAATTGCCTGTTAATCGCTGAACTTCCTTTATGGTCGTCGGACTGTGCATGTCAAGTATTGCTTGACACTTCTCTGGATTTGCTTCAATGCCTCGGCTTGTCAGGATGAATCCGAGGAATTTTCCTCCCCGAACACCAAAGGCGCATTTTTCGGGGTTCAGACGCATGTTATATTTTCGGATCTGTGCAAATACTTCATCAAGGTCTTGTATGTGGGGATGACCGACCTTTGTCTTGACGACCATGTCGTCGACGTACACTTCGATGTTCCTGTCTATTTGCTGTTCGAAGATTTTGTTCATCAGTCTTTGGTACGTCGCACCTGCATTCTTCAAACCGAAAGGCATAACATTATAGCAGTAATTACCATACTCAGTTATAAAGGCTGTTTTTTCTTGGTCTGATGGATGCATAAGGATCTGGTTATAACCAAAATATGCATCCATGAAACTCAAAGTGCCATAGCCACAAGAGTTATCAACTAAAGTGTCAATACTGGGTAAAGGATAAGCATATTTAGGGCAGGCCTTATTTAAGTCAGTAAAATCGACGCACATGCGCCATTTACCGTTATTCTTTTTTACCATAACGACGTTGGCTAACCATGTTGTGAACCTGATCTCTTAGATTAACTTGGCGTCGATGAGTTTCTTGACTTCTGACATGGAGGCCAATCGTTTCTCGGTTCCGAGGTTTCGCTTCTTCTGAGAAACTGGTCGGGCTGTTCGGCTGATTGCCAATTTATGTGTAATTACGGATGGATCTATCCCTGGCATATCCCCGAAAGTCCAGGCAAATAGGTCTGCATTCTGGCGTAAGAAACTAATCAGCTTTTCTTTGTCTTCATTGTTGATTGATGTTCCTATAAAAGTAAACTTTGTTGGATCTTCGGTCAAGGTGACTTTTGTCAGATCTTCATTTAGCATAGGGCGTTCTTCAAAATCGGCGCTCGGGTCTAGCTCGGCTAGTATTGGTTGTTCGGATTGTATTGAGTTGACGCGTGCTTCGTTGTTCCTTTTGATGGGCTTTAGGCTTATGCTGTAGCATTGCCGAGCTTCATGTAGATCACCATGAATTGTTGCAACGACATTGTCCTGCACAGAAAACTTGACACAAAGGTGAAATGTAGAAACAATGGCAGCAAATCTATTCAAAAAAGGTCTTCCTAATATAACATTATAAGGACTAAAATAGTCGACTACGAGATATTGAATATCTTGTGTCTTAGATAATGGTTGCTCACCGAGTGTGGTTTGTAATCACACAGAACCCAACACGGGAACTTGTTCCCCTAAAAATCCGACCAAGTCTCCTGAGTATGGCTGCAAAATGTTACTGCTCAGTTTCATTTTCTGAAATGTGGCGAAGAATAGTACGTCAGCACTGCTCCCGGGATCAAGTAGCACTTTCCGAACTATTAGGTCTCCCAATTGGATGGAGATAACCACAGGGTCATCGAAGTTGATGTGACTGCACTTAAAGTCAGCACAGCCAAAAGTCATTTCGGGGACATCCTGAGTTGGTTGAAGATTGTTAGTAGTATCCTCAACTGCCAACATGGCTCTGTAGGTTTGCTTTCTTGCCGAGCTTGTATGTCCACCTCCAGTGTAACCACCTGAAATACAATTGATCATGCCCCTAGGTTGAGCCGGAGCTTTATCCTTCTCCCTTGACGATGGGGCTGCTGTAGGTTGTTCAAAGTTGGGCGTTGTTTTTTTCTGCATATGCCCTGCAATAAATTTGTCGAGATGTCCTTGTCGCGCTAAGCGCTCTAGGAGATCTTTAGTAATTACACATTCGTCGGTCGTATGCATGTGTTTCTGGTGGAAGGTGCAGTATTTGGATTTGTCAATATTTTTTGTTTCAGGGTAATTTCCAGCCTTACGGGGAGGTTTAATCAGCTTTGAGTTCAGTATTTCCTGAATAATGTCATTCCTCTTAGTGTTGAAATGGGTATACGATTCATAGCGAGGAACTAGTTTGAAACTTTTCTTGTTATCCCGAGATTTTTCATCGTCTTTGTTGGCCGACCTATCTGTCTTTTGTGCTTGGCGGAGTTCTTCAATATCTATCTGTCCCTTGGCTTTCTCGCGGAACTCGGCCAAAGTTTTGGGTTTGGCGACGGTGATGGTCTCCTGGAATTTACCTGGACGAAGGCCACTTTTGATGGCATGAAGGTGGACTTCGGGGTGGAGGTCGGGAATTTTCATGGCCACCTTCGTGAAACGAGTGATATAATCCTTCAGGCTTTCCTGTGGGCCTTATTTAATGGTCGTCAAATAATCAGAATCATGAAGATATATTGCAGAAGCTGCAAAATGATCTTCAAATTGCTTATCTAACTCCTGAAAATGTGATATAGAATTTGCAGGCAAAGAGCAAAACCAATCAAGTGCAGGACCATCTAAAAAAGACGAAAAACAACGACACAGAATAGGGTCGGATGCACCGTTAACTATCATTATAGAACGGAATTTCTTGATATGCTGCTTCAGGTCCCCTAACCCATCATATGGGGTCAAGGTGGCTAGAAGGGTGAACTGCCTAGGAAGTTGGAAGCTCATTATGTCTGCCATGAATGGCCCTGCAGAGTTGTCCAGCTTGTCTTCTTCAGCTTCAGGTTGAACTCCTTCACCCCGAGGATCATCATCGTCTCGAGGGGTTTCGGAGACGTGGGTTAGCTCTGATTGTCGCTCATTATTCTCCGGTTGCTCCAGATGAACATTATTGTGTTCAAAGTGAGCATTAGCTAGTTGCGCTATTTGATTCTGCATCCTTTGATTTTTCTCCACCATGCGCTGGTTTGCTTGTTGAAGCTCAGTCACCATCCGAAGAAACTCGGATGGAGTAGGAGGAGGAACATCAGCCATAAGTGGACACGGAGGTATTTGGGGCCTATGAAAGAATGTATGTTAAATTTCTCGGCCCCACGGTGGGCGCCAAAATGTTCTTGCTTAACTAGGCTGAAGTATTGCTCGGTCCTCGATGAAGATCGGCGGACCTTCCCACTGAGGCGTGATATACGTCGGCAATGGAGAAACAGGGGAGGCGGGTACTTGCAAAGGTACTCCGACGCTCAAGTCAGCAAAAGGATGTATATGTGAAAGTTGATTCTTGGAAAAATTGCATACCTTCTAAAGTTTTCTCATCCCTTTTTATACTTGAGTGGGCGAGATTGATCGTTTTTTTCTGAGTTGTAACACCAAAGGAGAGAATTAATCGTAACCGACGTTATTGATTTAGAGTTAATGCTGATTATTATGAATAATCGGTTATGACCGAGGATTATGCGTTTCTGAGCTATAACTCGTAACCGATGTTTACTGGTTATATCACGTTCCTAGCCATATTACAAGTTAGTAGTTAGTGTTAATGGTCAAATCCGTTTTTAAAGATACTTTGATCTTTATTTTTGTTTTTGAATAATTAAATTAATTAAAGTAGTCTTTAAAAGATAACAATTTAATTAGTGACATTAGTTTTTTTTGTCATTTTAATAGTTAATATGACTAACGCTTAACACACTTTTAATAGTATCTAATGTGATGTTGATAAGATAAGTTTGCTAAACTAATTTAAATCAGTTTGCGAATGCAAGAACCCTAATTCCTAATTTTGACGCTTACGCTTATGATTTCACTTTGATGACAAAACCAATTCAATTCTCTGATCTTTGTCTTTATGCTTGCTTTTGTAAACTAAAGGTGTGCTGATTGTTGAGATCAAAGAGGATGAGTTCAATTGAAGATGGGAGTAAGACATAGCAAAATTATTTTGCTCAATTTGACAAGGGTAGTACACAAATCGAGAAGTTTGACGAGTAGAATAGTTGAGTGTCTTTTGGCGGGAATAGTTATTGGCAAAATAATTTTTCTTGTTATGTGTCGTCAACGTGGAATTGGTCAAGCCTATTTATAAATAGCGGTGTTGGCGAGTTGTAAATGATTAAAAATTTATTCCAAAAACACACTTACTCTCACACATTTCAACGACTTTATGTGACTTCTTTAAGTTCATTTTCTAAGTAGGTTGCCTTCCATTTCTTTATGTTTATTTACATTTCTGTAATTTATATTTTTTATAAAGTTTAATTTCATTCTTTTTCTTGTCAAATTCCGTTCTTGTCAAATTTAAGTTCTTTGAAATTCTATGAATACTTAGCATTTGCATTAAACACTTTGGTGTTCTGAGATGTATTTGATTTATATATTCATATTATTTACGCGTTACTTTTGGAGATTCTTTGCTTTATGTTTATGATTATGCCGAGTATTATATTCTTTTATTATCTTCTTTTTCATTATCAAGTAAAAAATTTTGACGCACTTTAAAATTGATACTCGCAAAAAGGAGTTGATTATGCTCCCAAATAATAGATCTTGAACCATTCTTTTGATCATATGTCAAATAACTATTTTTGACGTCAAAACATAATCAAGGTAATAAACTTGGAATACAGGTTTAATAATACATTATCTTTTAACTTTAATTTACCCAAATGTTAGAATATAATTTAAGTTGTAGTATTAAAAACCAACACTTTTCAACTAACAGAATAATATACAATTGATGATTAAGAAGAAATGTGCATCTAAAACTAAATATTAACAATATTCAAAATTCAACTAAAAAAATTTAAAAGTGAAATAGAGTAAAACCAATTTAGGATATAATATAAAATTTAGAGTATAAAATTTTATATTTGGAATTCAGAATTTAATATTCAAAATTTAAGGTGATCAACGAGAGGTGATCATAGATGGTGATAAATAATAATGGTGGCCGGCAAGTGGTTTTAGGTAGTCCATATAGTGAATGAAATTATAGTGTCAAGGAAAGAGAAGAAGGAAAAATAAAGTAAAAGAATAATAATAAGAAAAACTTGGCTAAATTGTTGTTTGAGTGGTGTTGATTCTCTATATTTTTTGTAATCTAATTAATTGTATTATTATTCAATATAATTAATTATCTTAAAACGATTTTTCTGTAGAGATTGTTTAATTTGATAGGGTCTGGTAATCTATAAAGATACTCCAATAAATTCAATGCTAGATTTTGGCACATTACTGCAAATTGATATTGGATTAGATAGCCATATCTCATGAACTAAAATAGAGGAGATCATCTGCAAATTAGACTTTGACTCTTGATGCATTATTGATGCCGAAAAGTTTTCGGGAGGAATTTGGTACCTTTAGAACAAAAAAAATTGATATATTGAATCTGTTAGTGCCTAGAGGTAGTTTATTCACCTGAAGATTAAGGATAGTGAAAATTTGGTGCCTTTGAAACAAAAAGAATTGACATATTGAGCCTGTTAGTGCCTAGAGGTAGTTTATTCACCTGAAGATTAAGGATAGTGAAAATCGGACCCGATATTACACGTGTATTTATGGCAACCCCCAACCTAGAATATGCAGTGCCTTGTAAAGTGAGCTGAAAAATATTATAGCAACTACTCAAGGACCTTGAAGTCTTGGCAGGGATTTAAATTCCATCATTTCTCTTAAAGAAGCTAAGGGTAATCTTAATTTATCCCAATACTCGAATGGATTCCAAGAATGCATTCTAAACTGCGGTCTCAATGATTTAGGCTTATATGGCCCCTTTCACTTGGCAAAGAAATCAGATTAAACACAAGCCTCACAAGTTTTTATATAATTTGGAGTTCAATGAGTTATTTTCGATTGTTGGGGTGAAACATCTACCTAGATTGAAGTCTGACCATCTTCCTATACTCTTAGATTTCGACACCGTTGTGAAAAATAGGAGAGATAGACCGTTCATGCTTCTTGCACCCTAGCTGCTCGATGGGGATTATAATAATTTGGTGAGAAATAACTGGTGCAAACAAGGCGATCTCATCAATAACATACATAATTTAATAAAAAAATCTATAGAGTAGAACAAAGAGGTATTTATGCATATTTTTAGAAAAAAAAAAAAGCAAAATCTCCTTCTTAGGCTCGAAGGCATCAACCAAATCCTTTCTTTTAACAATGATCCATTTTTTGAAAAACTTCAAAGGGACCTTTGGAGGGAGTATGAAACAATTATGGTACAAGAAAAAAGCTAATGAATGCAGATGTCTAGGTGCAAAATCATTAACTTAGGGGACAAAAATTCTAAATACTTTCATCAGATAGCTAATGGGAGAAAAAGAAGAAACCACATACATTACTATGTTGAAAAAGGTGAAGATGAATGGATTGAGGATGTGGAAGAGCTGAAGAAGCTCAAAGTATCCGTTTTAAAATCATTATATGCTCCTAACAGTTATGATTTGATTTTACCAGTTTTTCCATCACATTTAAGTTTCCTAGGTTGGCTGAGGCTTACTTAGACCATTTGAGTAGAATTATTACCTACAAGAAAGTTAAACATGTTGTGTTCAATATGTGAAGTTGGAAAGCACCAAGAAGATATGGTCTCCTAGCCAAAATTTTCCAAAATTTTTGGGACATTGTAGCTTATTTGGTAGTGAATTGGGTGCATATGATCTTTAGGAATTTGGAGAATATATAACTGGAGAAAATCAAACCTTAATTTCTATTATCCCTAAAGTTTTCTCACCGAAAATGTTGCACAATTCATACCCATTAGCCTATGTAACATTTGCTACATGATTGTTATGAAAGTTATTGCAAAAAGAATTAACCCGCATCTGGGGCACATTATTTTTTACATCCAGGCTAGCTTCATCTTAGGGAGAATTAGTGCGGATAACATCTTAGTAGCACAGGAGATGATCCATACTATGAGGACAAAAAGTAGTTGTAAAGGGCTCATGGAAATCAAATAGACTTGGAAAAGGCCTACGATAATTTCAATTGGAATTTTATCATTGACACTCTTAAGAACATTGGCATTCCATATAGTATTGTGAATGTTATTCACTTTTTCTTTGAAATAAATCTCAGTCAGAGAATTTCAACCCAACAAGAGGCATTAAACAAGGAGACCCCTTATCTTTTTGTTTTTGTATCGAAAGAATTTCTCAATTAATTAATTTCTTGATAGAGCATACAAAATGAAAACCTATTAAGTTAACTAGAAATGGCCCTCACTTGTCTCATGTTGTTTCACAGATGTCCTCGTTCTTTTCGTGTAAGCAAATAAAGAGTAGGTTCAAGTCATCAAGGAAGCACTAGAGACCTTCTATAAAGCTTCTGGTCATAAAGTCAGCCTCAGCAAGTCTTGCATCTTTTTCTCTAAGAATGTTAATCATTCCCCTAACCAGCAACTTAGGAAAGTACCTTGGTATCCTGCTTATCCATGAGAAGTGTGGAAAACACTATTTTCAACCAATTATAACAAGATGCGTGCCAAATTATCAAGTTAGAACATAAAGACCCTTTCTCTAGCAGAGAGATGCACCCTTGTTCAATCAGTGTTGGCTATCATTCCGAACTATAGTATGCAGATGATGAAGATGCCTAAGGAGGTCTGTAACCAAACTGATAAAATATGCATAGACTTCTTTTGGGGGTCAAATATGAAGAATAAGAAGATTCACCTTTTGAATTGGGATAGCATTTGTCAGCCAAAGGAGTTAGGAGGGTTGGGATTGCACAAGGCACAAGAGTCCAACAACATTTTTCTTAGAAAATTGGCTTGGGAGCTGGTGCATAATGAACAAGAACTCTAGGTAAAAGTGATGGAGGCGAAATATGGATGCTGGGACAACCATATTCTAAAGGTTGTTAAAAGAGCTAATTTTTCTAATGTTTGGAGAAGTGTTGTTAAGATTTGGGACCAATACCAGAGCAACTTAATTCAGAGAATTGGAGATGAAAAAAAATTAGTTTTTGGAAAGCTCAGTGGATTCTTAGAATATGAAAGCTGAGCGAATTATCACTAGAACAGATCATGGAAGGCAGGGCTGATGATGATTCAGCAACCTATGCTACAGTGGAAGAGGGATGGGACTGGGAGAAGTTCACTCAGTTACTCTCAGAGGTGGTTATAAATATGATTCAGACTTTTAAAGCTCATCAGCACTCTCTTAGACCAAACTCCATAAGATGGTTACCAGACCCACATGGTAGTTTTTCTATCAAATCAACATACAAAAGCTACTATGTTGAAGAGAGGGATCGAAACCTGATTTATAGTATTTGTTGAAAAACCAGGGTTACCTAGAGACTGAGAACTTTTGCTTGGCTCATAAGTCATAATGCGCTTTTAACTAATTCTAAAAGAAGAGTTAGGGGCCTTACTGATAATGGGTGTTGCCCGAGATGCTCGAATCATGAAGAGAGTCTTATCCATGTGTTGAGGGGTCGTTCATGCGTCCGAGACATTTGGATGAGCAGATTAAACAGAGACCTGCAGAACCTTTTCTTCAACTAGAATCTCCAATACTAGCTCCAAAACAACTTGTACAGGACCTCTCGTACAAGCATTAGGACTTCATGGCCCATCTTTATCCTCACTTCATGTAATATCATCTGGTGAAAGAGAAATGAATTAATCTTTCATCAGGATAACACTCTCTTTCAGCAAGTAATCTCAGAAGTAAAAAAGGTGTCCATAAACTATGAGAAAATTTTACAACTTAGAGAGAAAAATATTAGAACTCTAAGAGTGAAAAATTTAATTCTAGTTGAATAGAAACCATCAGAGGTTGGCTGTAGCAAAATAAACATTGATGGATCGGTCTTCTAAGCTTCTAATTCTGGCTCTTGTGGTGGCATTATCAGAGACTCGAATGACCTGGTTGTGGCAAGATTCATGATGAATATTGAGAAGGCAACCATCACAACTGCATAATTATGGGCAATCTACTTAGGCCTTAAACTTGCGATTGAGATGGGGATGAATAAGGTAAAGGTAGAGATAGACTCTACCTGTACATTTAATCTCCTGTAGCATGTAGCTACATACCTCCATGGCAACACCTGTTGGGTATATGAAGATGGTTTCAAGGTACGATTAGATTGCTTTCTTTAGAGAGATATTTGTCCCCACACTTAGTTGCTATAGGGTTGATGACAATATTCTCCCAAGATATAATGAAACCTAAGAATTTCTTAATTAGTAATAGTAAAAAATTCTCAACTCTCTTTAACAAAATAAATCTCTTAATAGTTAAGTAAAATATACACTTAGTACTTGTGTGTTTAAAATAGTAGACAAAGACTTATTTATACATATTGTATGTAGCAATTATAATTTGTTACGTACATAAATGGTTGTGTCTTTTCTATTGCTAATAAATACAATATTTTGAACATACATAATTCTTAAAGAGTTGTGTCCCTTTAGCTAATAGATACAATATTTTGAACATACACAATTTTTAAAAGGTTGTGTCCCTTTAGCCAAATGGTACTAACTAGTTAGTAACTATTTATTAATATTAATAATATTAATTAATCAAATTTGTAAATACTCTTCAATCCTCTACTATTTATAAAATTTAAATACCATACAAGTATATGCATAAAGAATGTGTCACTAAGATTAAACATTCTTTTAGTGTAAATTTTAAAGTTCTAACGAAGTAATAAGTGTCTAATCAATTAAACATATACTCCATATGCTAGTACAAAAAATCACACACATTACTTATACTCTCCAAGTTCAGGAGTTATAATTTTAAGCACTTATATGGCCTTCTGCTCATCCTGGTTTCATGAATATTTACAAGAATAAAACCTTTAAAATTCTCGATTAGAACGGCACCACTCCTATATTCATATAGGTGAAATCTTTTGATAAATAATATTATCATTCAATTAAGAGTTTAAACTCACCCTTCTAATTTATTATAAATAGCACTAAATTCTAATATTTGTGCTCCAATTGCTAAATAACTTATTATTACCCATTAAACCTTGAATCTAGTGGTCTACAAGAATAAGGTTGGGTTTCCATCATTTAACAATAATAGATTTTAATCCTATTTTAGCAGTAGTCTCTTTGATTTTATCCCTTGACAAACTTTTAGTCAAAGGATCTGCTAAGTTTTCTTGAGATCTTACATAAGGGATGATAATTATACCATCATCTATTAGTTGCCTCACATACTCATGTCTCAAATTTATATGTCTAGACTTTTCATTATAAACCTTATTATACTCGAGATATGGTTGATTCATTACCATAGAAGATTAAAATGGCTGTCGTCTGCTGTGGCCACAGCTTTATATCATACAATAAAATTTTTAACCATTTCGCTTCTTTACCTGCGGTTGATAAAGTTACAAACTCAGCCCTAATAGTAGAATGTGTAACACATATTTATTTTTTTGAGGCCCAACTTATCGCTCCACCACCTAGGGTGAAAATCCATCTTGAAGTGGATTTGTTATCACTAAGATTTGTAATCCAACTTGCGTCGGAATAACCTTCTAAAATTGCGGGATAATCACTATAGTGTAATCCCAAATTTATGATTTTCTTGAGATAACCAAGAGCTCTTGTTATAACTTTCCAATGTTGATTGCTAGGTTTTCCTGTAAACCTATATAATTTGCATAGAGTAAATACTATATTAGGTCTGGTACAATGCATTGCATACGTTAAACTTTCTATAGCACTAAAATATTCTAATTGTGCTATAGGTCTTCCTATATTTCCTTCTAATTTAAAATTAGGATCATAGGTGTGTTGGATTCTTTAACTATGAGATGATCAAACTTTTTCAATACCTTTTTGATAGAATGAGATTAACTTAAAGTAAAGTCAACTTCTTTCTTATGCACCTTTATGCCTAATATTGTATCTTTTAAATAATCCTTCATCTTGAATTTAGAAGTTAGATATTCCTTTGTTATACGAGTTCCTTCTAAGTTTGTTCTAATGATTAACATATCACTGTGAATCAATTCTAATAAATGTGTATTTCTTTCAACTTTAGAAAAAAATTTCTTAGTAATTTTGGATTGTATGCAAATATGAAATATCACGTTGTTTATTAAAATCCTTATTACTAAGATCAATATAATTATTTTTTGGTATATACTCAATTGATTTATAATTTAATTGTGCTAATCTACTATGCCATAAATTACAAGAATCAACAGTATACACAGAAATATTCACTTTATTAATACTAAGTTTAAACATACCTTCAGTACAATATCGTTTTCCTACTAATGCATTATTCTTAAGCAAGATCACTTTATCGAATTCCATTACAACTTTAAATTCTTTCTTACACAAGAGACTAATAGAAACTATTTTTTTTCAAATCCGAAACATGAAGTATATTTATTAAATTTAATTTCTTTCCAGATGTAAAATTTAATTTCACAATTCCTTTACCAGAAACTTGGCTGAATTGTCACTGTCTATCAAGACTTATCTATTGTTCATTTCTTCATATATTTTGAATTAGTTGCAATCATTGTAAACGTAAACAGTAGCCCCAAAATCTAACTACCACTCAAGTGATTTTTCTTGTGTTGCCATGTTGAGTTTTGTAACCATACCAATATGCATATTTTGTACTTTTTCTATAACTATAGCAATTAGATCATTCTCTTCTATTAAGTTGGTCTTTAGTGCTTTCTTTTTTAGAAGTCTACATTTTTTTATGTAATATCCTTTCTTGTGATAATGATAACACTCTTTTTATCTCTTTTTGTCTTACTATGAATCTTTTGAAAACTTTTTTTTTCTTCTTATTGGTGTTGTCTTCACCAATATGATTCACTTTAGAATTTTGAGAAAAATACACAACATCACGTTTTCGAGTTTCTTCCTTTATACGTATATGCCTTAGTAATTTCTCAATTGTAAAGTTCTCACCAAGATGTAAAAGTTTTTTCCCGTAACCATTCCAAGATAAAGGTAATTTTAAAATAATTGCTCCAACTTGTAATGATTCAGGGATCACTACTTGTAAATCACGAAGTCTACTTACAAGGATTTGTAACTCATGAATTTGATCCATAACAGGCATAGTATCATTCATAATAAATCCAAAATATTTCATCATAATAAACTTATGTGTTCTTTGTCTTTCAGTATTGTATTTTTTTTTTCAAAAAATTCCAAATCTCCAACCGTGACTGAATTGACATGTAAAGATCATAGAGTCAGTCAGATAAAGTATTGAGAATATGACTTCGACATGCAAAAGTATCTTCATCACATTTCTTCTTTAATTGAACAATCTTTTCTTTCTCTTCTGGTGTAAAATCTTCAGCGGCATTGGCAATTAGTGTAGTCTTTGGGTCAATTACATATGCAAGATTGAGAAACTAAAGAAGAAACATCATCTTGTCCTTCCAACGGTTGAAGTTCATTCCATCAAAGCGATCAAACTTGACAAACTCTTGATTCATGACCTTGAATGTGGTGTTTTGATTTTGTGCCATCTTCAAGAAATATCTCTCTACAATTAAGAATTTCTTAATTAGCAATAGTAAGAAATTCTCAACTCTCTTGAATAAAGAAAATCTCTTTATAGTTAAGTAAAATGTACACTTAGTACTTATGTGTTTGAAATAGTAGACAATGACTTATTTTTACATATTGCATGTAACAATTATAATTTGTTACGTACACAAATAGTTGTATCTTTTTTATTGTCAATAGATACTATATTTTGAACATACATAATTCTTAAAGAGTTGTGTTCCTTTAACCAATAGATATAATATTTTAAACATACATAATTCTTAAAAAGTTATGTCCCTTTAATTAAATGGTACTAATTAATTAATAACTGTCTATTAATATTAATAATAATATCAATAATATTAATTAATTAAATTTAAAAATACCCTACAACACCTCCCTCATCGTGTCATTAAAGAACTCCGCCAAACTATTCTTGGTGATTTCAGAGAGAGTCATATTCCAAGAGGGAAAAAGATCTTCTAAAGTGACAATGTTAGTAAAATGATAAAGTGATACTTTAATCACCTTTGAATTTGTAACATTTATTATCTATAAGTCCTACTATCTTAATTCAATGGTGATTAATGGTGTACTTTTTTTCTCAAAAGTAACAATACAACTTTAGAGGATCCGAATTCCCTGAGAGAAACGAATTTTAGCTAACTAATCGAATGGAACTGTCTTTAATGAAAAGAAAAGCAAAAGCCCTTGATCATTATCAAACTGACTGCAACCTTTTTCTGTCCGTGAAGATCCCACCAGAGCGCCTTCTACTTCTAATAGGCCATGAACTAGATCAGAATCATTCTCAACGAATCCATAAGAAGTGATCCCATTTTTTTTATCAGGTCCGGGTCGTTTGTTCGTAACGAGGGAGAGATAAAATGGAATTCTTCACGAAGTTCGAGACAAAGAAATACTGTTTAGGCCTCTTCCTTATACTACGAAGAAGCCGGACGCTCTAGCCAAGTATGCCCACAGTCTTCCGACGGGTCTCCACCATTTCGGCTCGCCTCCTCCCTTCCTAGTGCCAACACTCGATGATGCTAGAAAAAATGTGGTTTTTGCTAGAGTAGTCAATGTCTAGTTAATTTTGTTTCTTGGACCTCTAACCCCCTCTTCAATAAAAAAAATATTGGATTAGATAGAAAAAGCATGAACTACCTAGCTATAATATCATAGGGTGGTGGTTTAACGTGTCACTTCACCTAATTAGCTTTCTATTATCATCAACCTTTAAAAAAAAAGGGAAGCTAGCTTTGTTTCTATCATCTCAATTAATCCTTTCTAGACACACGTGAAGAGAGAATAATGTTAATGGAATCAATTAGTGACCTCTCTAATAAGTAATAGCGATTCCAATTATAATGAGCATGTTTATTCGTTTTGGATTGTGGTAGGATATTATAGATAGGTAGGTATATTATTATTGCCTACTTTATTTAAAATTAAAAAATGATTGTGGATATCTTTGGGTTAGATGCTTGTGCTACGCCACCTATGGTGGTGGTGCTATCGCCTATATGCATGGCATATCTTTCTAGCTTCCACAACTTTAAATTAAAAAATAGAATTCACTAATTACGCACCTTAAAGTTAATTATTAAATTTTGTTTATAAAAAATATATAACTTTAACATATGTTTTGAATGTATGTTAGCTAGCTAAATCATTAAAAGATTTACTGAATATTACTTATTATTAATTAAACAGTTATATAGTGGCTATTGCGAATCTAGAACATGTATAAACACAAAGCAAAAACAAATTAAATGTAAACAAAATTAATCATAGAGCTATATAGATGCATGCATGGTATGAAGGCTTTTTAAGCGTATATTATTTGCTTTGTGCTGATTTAGCGGGAAATAATAAACACGTCTCTCTCACGATATAGCTAGCCATAGCTAGCAGACATCTTACATCAACAATGGACGAAGATGTTAAAGCACATTCAATTCATTGGCTAATTATATAGCTAACTCAATATATATATAAGACCAAGATCTGGCATTGAGATTGATGTTTCAGCTGCTGTTTCTTGGCTATTGCTCTTTAACTAAATTCCTAATTATGCTATTATTATTCATATCTAACCCTCAATTTGTCTATGAAAATGTATCCAAATTGGATTTTAACCCCTATTAGACAGGCTTAGCTAGGACGTTTGTATAAGCATAGAGAAGACATACAAGAGAAGAATAGTCACTACCAACGACAAAGATATATAGCTTTAGACTAGTAATTAAGGAAACGTGGAATTAATTTAAAGCAACTCTAAATTTGAAGTAATTTTGGTTTTGCCATGCATCTTAAAATAAGAATGCAATTGGATCAATTATATCTTTGAACATGTTTAAATGTCACTTTTTGAGATTATAATAAAAGCCCTACAATAGAATTTTTATTTTGGACTTTTTTTTAATTATATTCATTTTATTATATCAAAATTTATTATATATGTCTTAGAAAAAAATCTCTATAATTAATTAGTTGAGTAAAAATGATAATTTTTTCTATGCAATTACATACACATAAAATAGTCGTCCTGACTATTAATAAGATTCTAAAAATCTGACCGAATCAAACGGTTCAACCGAATTAACGAAAACCAATCCTTTAGTAAATTCGATTGACTTTCAAAATTGTTTCACAAAATATCAGTGAAAAAATTAGCTGAACCAATGGTTAATAGGTAAACTGATTGAACTAGCCCAGTCTTTTGAATGTCTAATTCTCTCTCACCAAAGGGGCAAAAAGCAAGAAGCAGAACAAAAACACCGAATACCTCTCTCTCTCTCTCTCTCACCAAAATCCAACCCTAATATCGATACCTCTACCATCAAAATTCAACCCTAATATCGATGTATCTACCATCAGAACAAACAACAAAGTCACACCTCAACTATCATCCCTTACCACTATCGGCGCTGGTAGTAACAACTAGCGATTGCCATCCTCCCCACTCAAAGATATGTTTTTCTCCTTGCATCGCCAGAAAGTCAATTCGAAACTGCTGTTGGCGTCAACATCTGTGTCCTAAACCTCATCGTTGAATCCTTTTTCACGCCAAAATTCTTCAGAATTCAAACTCTCACCAGCACTCAACAGCCCTTTCACACTCACCAGTCACCATTAGCAGCACTAGCCGCCGGCATTGTGACGGACAGAGCGGGCCATGGTTGCCACCGAAACTCGACCCTCTTCTGGCTATCTCTTTTTTCATAAGTATTCCTCATCAGTCCTTTTTTCTTGCATTAATTTTTATGATTATGATTGAGTTTATTTTTCTAATTTTTGTTAATTTTTTATTTTCTGATTCTTATTAATTTTTTTGAAATAATTTTATTGATTATTGATTAAATTGTATGAATTAACATAATGTTAAAATTCAGATTAATTACATGGATTAACATCATCTTGATGATATCCTATTAATTTTGTTAATTATTATGTCCATAATCTAAAAGTTCAGGTTTGTGTGAATAATTATGTTTCTACTGATGTCCAATGGTAGTTCTCCTTACGTCCTTAGAGTTTGTTTTGACTTTTGATGTAATTGTCGGTACTTAATTATTGTTGATTAGAAATTTTGTGCAAGTTTGTGTCAATAATCACTATTAAGTTGTTGTTGATTAGAAATTAATTAAAAAAATGTTATTTTTAAAAATGGATCAATGATCAATAAAACTTCTTTAATCATAAATTTTAATATTTAAATTTGTATGTAAACTTTTAATGATAAATTATCATGTAAAATTAAAAAATTTAAAATATTTAAAATTATATTTTTAATTTTTAATAATTTTATTTTATATTTAATTTAATTTAACTACGATTCAATTTCGATTGAACCATTAAATTATTAAATCAGTTATTCGATCGATTTGATTCTCACAATCTTATTATTAATATAAAATACATTTGGATAGAATTTTCTTATACTATTTATAACATTTGAGCATTTTTTTTTCTTTTTATAAAATGTCAAATATAGGTGTAGCCAGCTAGGTCCCATAGTAATAAAGAAAAAAGATCATATACAGTAAAACATATTATTCACATGGCTGTATCTAAAGGTTGACCATACACGGTAATTTCTAGAAAAAGTGAAAAACTGAAAAACAAAAAACAAACTACTGTTGCTATCTCGATGGCTTTTTACTTGTTTTAGATGATATTACGTGAAATTAGATAGGTTAATAACCTTGTTTTGTGACAACATACACTTAAGGGTGGCAAGAGGGAAAACCTGTCGGAAATCCGCCGTTTGACGGATTAGTCTGTCCTGTCTAGTGAAACAGTCCTAAAATTTTACTCCGTCCTGCTTAACTGTGGGCTGATTTTTTTAATTATTAACTACTAAATAATATATATAATTTCACAATCATATTAATAAATTTATAATTTCTAATGGCATAAAAAAATTATATTTTTTATATTCACAAACATTAAAGTCTTTGTAATTATAAATATCTAATAAATATAATTATAAACCAAATTTTCATCCAAAACATAAGTATAAATATTCTCTCCAAAGCAAAATAAACATAATCCAAAACATAATTATAAATATTGTCTCCAAAGTAACATAAACATAAACAGAATCTAAAACACTCAATTTTTATCTTCATACTCTTGTAAGTTAGGTTCGGAGAAGTTAGGTTTTGGCAAAAAAATTGTAAAAATACCCCTCACTAAAAATTTTAGCCCGGCGAAAAAGTCCGCCCCTCCCCGCCAAAGCCCATGATTTAAGCGGTGCGATCGTGCGGGTTAGACGGACTTTTGCTATTTGGCGGTCCCGATTTTTTCAGCTCAACCCGCTTTTTTTGTTGCGGGTTACGCAGGTCGACCCGACGAATTTAAACTCGTTTGCCACCCCTACATACACTTATGCGATTTATAGTGTTTCAACCCCAGCTTCTCCACAGAAGCGAGAGCTATCATTCACGTTGCTTGAGAAAAATTCTTGCAGATCTAACACATTTGATGCCTGTTTCTTCTTCAAATTAAATTGCCAGATTTTATAACAAAGTGTTATTATTGCAAGTGTGACGAATATATAAAGTTAGTTCTATACAAAAAAATAAAAAATAAAAAATTTATAAAATAAGAGATTCATTAACTTAGTATTATAAGATTTTAAATTAAATGTAGTGTCTTTTAATTTTATGTTCTCTTATTCAATTATTGCTTTCAAACTACGACTCATGAATTTGCATTGTCCTAATGGTTTTGTTGGTTAATTGGTTAACTTTCTATTTTGGGGATTGCAAGCTAATTAAAATAATGGCTTAAGGTATATAAATAGTTATATTGTTCTCTCAACTTCTTCTTCCTTATTCCCAGCCATTTCCCATTCTTTTTTCTCTTCGATTACAATAATAGAGATTGATAAAATCTCTAAATCCATAAATACCAATTCCTACGCTGGATGATACTAATAATCATCTTAATTTCTTTTGCATTGAGAATTTAGCATTAGTAATCAATGACAACAAGCATTTTTGTTTTTAGCTCCGATCCACAAACTGTAAACTTTTATGTTAATATTTAGCAGGAGACCAATTATAATATAAACCAATCAAATAAACTCTTTTACATATATTTTCCAACGAAAAGATGTAAGAGTAAAGTTTAGTCATCAATTAATGAATTTGGTATCTCCAAGCTGTCTTTATATATATATATATATATATATTAGATAAATTACTATTTTAATTAATTCCTAACATTTGGTTAAATTTTAATTTAACTTATAATATTTTAAATATTTTATTTCAGTCTTAAAATATTTTAAACAAATTTAATATTATCTAACCATTAAATTTAATAAAAATACTTAACATATTAAAGTATTAATAACATTTAATTTTAGCATTTAAATAAAATTGATTAATTAATAAAAAAATAAAAAAAAAGTGTTACAAAAACATTATTGAGATAAAAATAAAATATTTGAAACATTAAAAGATCATATTAAAATTTGATCTAAACATTTAAAATTAAAATAATACTTTATCCTTTTAATTATTTATTCGTCCAAAAATAAAGAAGCATTTTAAGTAAGGTAAGGAATGAAGATGTTTTAATATTTTTATTCATTAATTTTAATCATAAAATATGAAAATATATACATAATAATTAAGATTAATAACTAATAATAAAAATGTCGAAAGATCTTAGTTCTTTGGCGTATCTGAAAATACATCCTATATTATATATGTATTCATCAAACTTGGATGAAGAGGGAAATTACTATACCTAGCTAGGCATATATCAATATATATTTTCTCTAATTTGTTGATGCTGTTGAAGACAATGAAATGCCAAAGGAAAGAGATGGGGACCAATCTTAAGGAAATTATTTCTATCAATGACCTTTTTTTCACCGACCTACATGTCTGAGTCATGCACATGAAAACTTGAAATTGAAGGACCAGCAAATTAAACCAGAAATAAGACGAATTTAATTCTAAGATATATCTTTATTAACTTGTGTACGTGTCTTATGTAAGGGAGCATAGGCATGGCCCCTACACAAAATACAGGGTAAAAAAAAAAGCTGTGTTACTTTCAGTCCCAGGTAGACCTACCTATATTTGTATCTTCCTATCCCATAATATATAAGAATTAAGAAAGACTAATATAACCAATATTTTTAATCAATCACATATTCTTCATTTTTTTTTTTGGAAAGAAAAAGCATATATAAGTGATTAATTGATTTTCTTATTTTTGTGGGATTAGCTCAAATTTGAACAACTTGTTCTAGATACCTGATTTTTAATTTTTACCGTTTGAATTGTTAATACAAGGTCTGTGGTTAAAAAAATTGGTCGCGCAGTAACTATTTTATTTTATGGTATTTTCATCTTAATTTTTATTTTATAAATAAATTTTGATGTTTAAATTGTTTGACTTGTTGTATATATATTTTATGTAATAACTTATGATTCTCTGATCTTATACCCTATTTTACTAATTTTTGGTGATTTGTAGTTTTTATTTCTCATATTAAAAATATTTTTTACGTTAAAATATTAGTATATTATTGATACTATTATTTATTTATGAGTGGATATTGTTATTCTTCTAATTCTTATTACAAATAGAGAGAATGGTGTGTTTTCTTTCGATCATTTTTTGTGATTTTCATTAATAATTTTATTACATCAATTTTTTAATTTGATAAGAAAGAGTATAAAGTAATTTTATTTCAATATTATTTTGTATTTCTTTATATGAGAATTATTTTTTATAATTTATATCTTCTCATATCTATACTTATTACTATCATAAGTTTTTTATATCTATACCTATATATTATCATAAGTTATTAAATTTAGTTGCATTGAATGTGAACAATTTGATTTAATTTTGTCGATTGAATCGCATCGAAGTAGCAATAATTCTAAAATATTATAGTCAAAAATCAAATTTAATATTTTTAAATAATAAGTATTATTTATACACGATCTTTAACTATTAAACTGTATGTAATTGATTTTATATTATATAAAATAAGACAATTTACACATTTAAAATAATTGGAGTTTAAATTTATATAAATATAACATTCTCAAACAATTTATATTTCGATCCTAACCTTAATTTATGTAAATTGTTTGAGAATATTGTATTTATATAAATTTAAACTCTAATTATTTTAAATAGATAAATTATCCTATAAAATATATACATTTAGATATATAAAAACATAATTTGATAGAAACAAAATATCGTGCAAGGCTAATACAATATGGAAAATAGTATAAGGTTATTAGAATTTATTATTTTGATCATTACTTAGTTATTAACTTAATTTTTTAGTTTAATTTTTTAGTTTAATAATTTAATAACATATTTTATCTCATATTTTTAAATATTAACGATTAACGATTAATTAATATTTTTTATTAACAATGGGATTTGAAAAAAAATAAACTAAAAGACAATAGTTATTGAAAATGAGATATTGATAGAATCGACATAAAGATGAAGAGAAGATACAAGAAGATAAATTAAAAAATACATGACAGTCAAAAGGTAATTATTTCTATAGTAGTATACCACTCTCCATTCTCATCCTCTAATCTCCATATCTTATTTCTCCTGTTTCTAATTTGACTCTTGGAGTGAAAAAATTTTGTGTTTTGATCTCCCCATTTAAGTCAATCAATTCTAGATTTCTCCATCCAGAACCTTTCCTCCATAAGACATGCATTACTCAACTCTTCCTCTAGCTGTAAGATCTCTATTTTATTAGCAGAGTTGGGATCTTCCTTCAATGCCGATAGTTTAGTCGCAATCTTCTCCATTTCTTTTCTAGAATTCCTACCCCCGAAGCTTGCCATTTAACTATTTCAGATCTGCAGCGCTTTAGTTTCTGAAACAATTGGAACATTGGTGAGCCAGAGAAGCTTGTTTGTCACACCGCCTTAACTATTGAATCTGTCATCTCCTCCCCACACCATCTCTCTTGAAATTTGAACCTCCTTTTACTCTTGATGGTTGCTAAATTTGAGTTTAATAGCAGATGGCGATGGTCTGAACCGATATCATCCAAGTGTGTGAGTGTAGCCAACGGATATTCCTCCTTCAATTTTAGAGACAAAAAAGATCTATCTAGTCTCTCTCTGATTACTCTCTCTTGACAACTCCGATTCCACCATGTAAATTTCTCCCCCAGATACCCTATATCCACCAGGAATCCATGATTCATAAAGTTTTGAAACTTATGAATGGATTAAAATGATTTCTTCTTTCCTCCCTCCTTTTTATCTGAGGATAATATGGCATTAAAATCACCAATGACAACATATCTGTCTCCGAGCTGTCTAATAATCTCCAGCAAGGCCTCATATTGAGTATCTCTCAGCTGGTTAGTACTGTGGAGGTGAACCCCTAACATCTCCCATGTGATTTTTCTCTCTTGATCTTCAATTGAGAATGATATATAAAATTCTGCACTGCTATTCACCTTCACTTTCACTCCTTCCCTCCATGCCAGAGCCAAGCCTCCTGCCGTGCCATTAGGATTAACACAAAATACCTCCGTGAGACCCACACTTTTTAGCTGTCTTTTTACTAGCGAGAATTGGTTTTTTGTCTCACATAAGAACACCACCTCGGGGGAATGGGAGTTCTAAATCCCTTTGATGACTATCAGGGATTTTTCCAAACCCAGACAGTTCCACATTACCAACTTCATAGCCCCATGGGTGTCTTTGATGGGTTGGCACCCTCGCCCCAGTCAACAATTCTCTCTACTGACCCTTCTTTCTCAATCTGACCTTCCTCCACCTCCTCCCTAGTCTCCGCATTACGTTTCATCCCTGTAACCATCTTTAAGCTTCTAGATTCTTTACCAGATTTACTACCCCGCTGGAATGTGCCTACTTCCTCCATATAAAATGACTCCCCCGTTACCTTCTCGGCTCTTGCAAGGACATGTTCCTTACTACTGTTTTGAGATAGAGAAATAGGTAATATTTGGTTTAGAGTATGAATGTGCCCGTCTGGTATTGGAGAATTTTGATTTTCTGTGTTAGGCTTGATGTGGATCATGGTTTTTTTATTAACGTCATTACAGGATAATTTGGAAAAGCTTTTGATTAGACTAAGAGGGGTTGGCTTTTTGGTTAACTGATCTCCTCCTCTTCCTCTTCTACTAATGTTTGGGATCACATTCTCCTTATTATCCTCCAGCTTCCACCCTGTGAACTCTGCCCTTAGTTGAGTACTCTACCTTTTCTCTTTTTGATTCAGATCAGCAGAATTTTTCAAAAGTTTACTGCAATTTCTGGAATCATGGCCAAATAAATCCACAGAAACTACAATATATCCCTAAGCGTTCATATTTCAACTGGACTTCAAAAATTTTCTTATCTGGACTCGCCATTCTAATAATCTGCTTCAACGTGTGAGTAACATTCAAATTAACCCTCACCTTCATGATCTGATACTCCTTACTTCTCATCAGGTAAGTCTCTACTTCCAGCACCTCACCTAATCTTTCTCCAATCTTGCGGACAGCCTCCTTCATTTTGCAATGGTCTGGCATACCCCATAATTGGATCTAGGTAGATATTAATGAGTAATCCGCCTCTTCAACATTCATCTCTGCATTCCATCGCCTCACATAAATTACGTATTGCTTAAAGAGCCATGAGGAACCCCTTTCCACCCTTATCACATCAACCTCTTTAGCGAAGAAGAATTGATAAATATTTTCACCATGGTATTTCAAGCGGAATCCCTCTGGTTGATTCTAAATTGCAGAAAATAATGCCTCTATCATGCCCATACTGAAACTTCTATCTGCCATCAACCTTCCAACTAAACTCCTTGAACAATCCTCTAATCCCGATTTAATATCATCTTCTGCCAAACACACAATCTCCTCCATATTCTCCATACCAATCTGATCTCTCCTTATACTCCCCTCTAGATTAGCTAGAAATACTATTACTTTGGTGAAATCGAAATATGATTTTGAATAAACGCGTGGTAACACAAAATTCTAGCAGAGTGCAACACTTGGGTTAATCAGCTTCAGTTTCTAGTTTCTAAGACAATGTGTGTCAATTTAATTTACATTAATTATGAATAAAAATTAAAAGATATCATTTTCAAATTTCAGTTATAAAACTTCGTTCTAGATTTTTTTTTCTTTTTGTATTATGTAAATTTAGATAGTTTTTAATTAAATAAAAAACTTTTAAAAGCATCAAAAATTGTCACACAAAAAAGGCTTTTAAAAGCATCAAAAATTGATTTAAATTTTGTTTTAATAAATATAATTTTAAATGTTAAACCAAAATTTAAATATAATATTATGGTGAGGCACTTAAAAGGTGAGGCACTTAAAACTTAAAAGGTAGTATGCTAAGATAAAATCTAATATGTTTTTAAATTTAATTAACATACAAAATGAAAACATAAGAAACTATAAATGTTGGAGTTTAAAAGATAATTTGACTATTTTTAATAATATAATTTTGCATTAAATAGACAAATATTTAAATTTAAATAATATAAACTAAAAATGATATTTTTACTCTTAACTAAAATAGATACGAAAGAAATCAGTATTACAACAAAATTTATTTTTTATATCAAATTTTTATTGACAATAATAATAAAATGATCATTATATATTTTATATAATTTGTTTTTTTTAACAATTATATATTTATCATTATTATTGTATGTTATGATGATAATGAATATATTTTTTGTGGTGATTAAAAAGTCAATAATGTACTTAATTTTGAAGCCTAAAACCAAGATGTTAACTTAGAAAGAATAGATCTTGTCTAAAATTTTTCGATGGGATTAAAATCCAAACAGAGTACCTATAAACAAAAAAAAAAAAAAAAAAAATCAGAAAAATCCACAACCCTTCACAAAATTAACTAATCAACTATTGAGTAAGATAATAGCTTATAGCCAATTGAAGGTTAACTCCTATGCCTTTTAGACATAGTGTAATCATGTTTCTTCACATTCCCATCAACTAAACCACGGGCAACAAATTTACTCTAAAATTAATATTTTAATCTATTTTTTTAAATTATAATTTTTTTTTTTTGGATAAATAGGACTGAATTTCAAAGAGAAGAGATTACATAATTGTAACTAATTGTAAAGTGAATTGCGATGCAAGCGTTTTTGAAAATGAGCAATTAGCTAGCTTTGGATGTATTATTAGAGACAGCATGGGAATTTGGATAAAAGGTTGTTCTGCCAGTATACCTCTTTCTAGTGTTCTCTGTTGTGAGTTTCATGCTATTTGGAGAGGGCTTGTTATGGCTTGGGATTGCGAGTGCAAAGAGGTCGTATGTGAAACTGATAATCTTGATGCGTTTTTTCTTGTTTCGCGAGGCACAACCAGCATGATTAGGAATGACTCTGGTCTGCTTGACAAAATCAAAGAGATGCTCCAGCGCAATTGGACAGATACTTTAGTGCTCATCCAGCGAACAACAAACAAAGCGACTAATTTAATGGCTAAGACTGCTGTTTTAAACAAGCAGGTGTATTTAGAGTGGTTACTGCCTCCTAATAATTTAGACATTATTATTAGAGAGAAGTATTACTCTTTTTTTTAGGTCTTTTTTCTTTGTGTTATGTTCAGTCACAAAAAAAAATCGAGATAGGATACTTGACTCATTTAGATTACATAATATTTTTTTTGATACTCTGTTTTCTCTCTATACAACATACTTTAATTATAAATTATTTATTTAAATAAAAAATAAAAAATAAAAGAGTTGACTCTATTTAAATTTTATGCATTCTCAATGCAAAATTCTTCTAAATTAATATCAAATCAAATTATTGTTATATAGATAAAAAGTGGTTAACTTCTACACCTCAATCTCAACGAGAAACCAATTTGATCATTGCTACTTTTGATTTGATTAAGTAAAGATCAACAAAGAATCTACTATGGATAAAAATAAATAATTATAGGAATACTAAATTTATTATATAATGTAATGAATGAAACAGAGAAGACCATTTTTAGCCAATTAGTTAGTTTAGCCTTTAGTGTCTTAGCGCTTAGTATTAGCGAAATGATGTTCACAACAGAGTTAAACTAATCCAAGGTAAATCTTTCAGCTTCATTCTTCCTTTGCTTATGTTGTTATGGTACAAGTACAGGGAGACTCTTCTAATCAATATCATCAACACTTGACTCAAATTTTGCATTGGTCATAGAAAGTTCCAGCAATCGAAGCAAGAACCTTACCTTACGCCTTTCCGTTTGTAAATGCTTATCAGCTATAAACTCGGAGCTCCCGAAGTCTCCAAGGTTTGCAAGACGAACCGGGTTCACGACAACCTCAATGTTGTTGCTCCCCATACTTGCATCTTGAAACAAAGCAGTTTTCCCAGCTTTATCAACCTATTCATTGTAAACCAGAGCAGCAAAGATTGTTACAATGTAAATGGAAAGTGTTGTACTTTGGGGGGAATAAATAACAATTTTTTATGAAATATGATGATCAGTTTCATCCAATACTATTCCATTTTCATTTCATCTAAGTTTAAATTTTATGCATTTTCCATACAAAATTCTTTTAAATTACTATCAAATCAAATTATTGTCATATAGATAAAAAGTGGCTAACTTCTACAACTCAATGTATTACTACTATTTCTTATTCCGTTATTGTGGAAAATTTTTATATTAATTTCTTTAAACCAAGTAAAGGGCTCCGGCAAGGAGATCCTCTCTCACTCTACTTTTTTCTATTATGTGTAGAAGGTCTATAATTTCTACTCCACAAAGAAAAACACGATAACCTATTTCAGGGGTTTCGATTGAACAGTAGATGTCCATCCATCAACCACGCCTTTTATTCGCTGATGGTTCTTTACTATTCTGTAAAGCAACACCGCACAATTGTGCTAATTTGATTAATGTTATACAACAGTATGTCTCCCTAAGCAGTCAGATTATCAATTTAAATAAGTCTGCAGTATTTTTCAATAAGAATACACCTCATGCTATTAAGGAAGAAATCGCTACTTTTCTTAGAGTCCCTAATATTGATGCGCAAGACAAATATTTAGGTCTCCTATCTATTGTTAACAGATCTAAAAGTCTGACATTTGCTTAGGTAAAAAAAAAGGTGTCGAAGAAGCTACAAGGTTGGATGCGTCAGCTATTGTCAACAAACAGAAGAGAAATCTTAATCAAAGCTGTGGGATGTGCTATACTTATCTATACTCTAAGTTGTTTCAAACTGCCCGAATTACTATTAGATGATATTCACAAAATGATAAGACAATTCTGGTAAGATAAAAAACAAATAAAAAAAATTCTAATAGATCAACTAAAATACAATGAACAGAATTAAAAAAAAAAAAGGCGATATAAGATTTAAAAAAAAAAAAATTTGAGTCATCTGTATGTACTGAAAAAATAATACAAACTAACTTCATAAAAAAAATACGACTCGATACCAAAAATTAAGCCAAATTACCGATAAAAGATAATAAATTCTGAAGGACTTTATTTGTGCTCGGATATATCATTGTTAGACAGAGTGAGTCGCATATAAACTACAGTGAGATATGCGTCCTTCTCTAGGTTTATAGGATTAGACTGGTAACTCATTTCTTCTTAATTAGTTTTTTTTATTTGGGTGACTTTTCTTCTTAATTATTTATACATACACCACTATTATTATTTTAATTTTAGTTTTATTTGTTATGAGATTTCGTGCAGTGATTGATCGTCTGGGATTTCGTTCTTATCTCTATATGAACCAATTCTACTTTGTTAGGTGCAATTGAGTGATTGGCAGCCACCGTGCAACTTTGCAATGTACATATAATTGACCTGCGTTTCTAGCTATACAGTGCCTAATGTAGAGATCACAATGGGGTGGGGGACAAAAAGGGTATCTAAATATTTATACATTTTAAATATTCATTTATTGTTGTAACATTTTACTTTTTTTAAAAAATAAGTTATTAATAATTAATTAATTAATTAATTAAAATTATAATAATCTAAAATTTAAATTCATAACACAAATTAAAAAATAATATATTTAAAAATTAATATATTTAATTTAAAATTTAAAATAATAAAAATACTAATTTTAATAAATTTTTAATTGACAATAAATAACTCTTTAAAATATAGTCATAACTAATTTTATATTTATTAGATCAATTTAAATAATTTTTTACTATATAAAAAGAGGAGAAAATTAACTTTATTTTTTAAGTTTAGTATAAAATCAAATTCAAATTCAATTAGGTAGATAAATATATTATAATAAATTTATAGTAAAAAATTACGCTATATAACTAACTAACTTGACATCCTAATAATATTTTATAAATATCTCATATTATAGTTATTTAATTGACTTGGTTCAAAATTCGTTTTAAAGATAAGTCAATTACCTATAAATTTGTATCTAATAGGTATTTTTATTTAAATTTCAAACGTAGAAAATTTTATAGGACATACAAAATAGTCATTCGGATTGAATATTTCACCTAAATACGAGTTAAAGTCTCTTAACATAATCTATATATACCTAAGAGTTAAATTTTATTTTTTATTTTATTTTTTTTTTCTATACAAAAATATTAAGTGACGTAACTCCTCTATTTTCTGTTATCTTTACATATTATCACCCATATAATTTTTTCATTTATTATAAAAAAAACACTTATATTTTCTCACGTTCTCATTACCCCTCTAATCTAATAAGCATTTTACTAAAGCTTCACCTCACATAATGCTTCACTTGTGTATGGACAAGAAACATAGACATACCGAAGTATAATTAAAATAATAATTTAAAATTTATAAATAAAATTCAACTAAATAAAGTACATTAACCAAAGTCAACCGATATATTAGCAATAATAAATTGAATAGATATACCTTAATATCTGACCCTACAATGTCCAAAAATTATCAATAAAGTGAGCTATGACGATAGCCATGTAACTCCTCTTTTAGCTAGAAATCCACATGTCTATTGTGATTGCAATTCTACTTTTATTCTGATTGAACATCTCCATTTTGATTAGAGGATGACTGCATGAGAAAAAAAAAAAAAAAAGGAAAGAGATACATTGATGTTTCTCGATGTGGGTGAAAGAGACTCTAGGGTGTCTACTTCAATTTAGACTTTGCTATTATTAGTGCTGTTTTTATTTTCATATTTTAATATATATAAAAATCAAATTAAATTATATAAATATATATACATATAACAATATTATTATTATTATTATTATTATTATTATTATTATTATTATTATTATTATTATTATTATTATATAAAAAATACACACACATTTAAATATATATTAAAAGGGTAAATGAATTAGTTAAGTGAGCCTGCCAGTTTGGTAAAATTAGTTAGAATAAGTGGTTATGAGTAAGTTAGTTAAGCAATAGAAACTGTTAGAAACTATTAGTGTAAGTCAAACATATATAATTTCTAGTAACAGTTCATTTGAGTGATGAAAAGAAATCATAATCAACTTCTCTCGAGATCTCAGACTCTCTCACCCTTTCTTCTTTTTCATCACCATTTGTTAGCCACTGATACCTTTTATGGTATCAGAGCTGCAGATTCAAAATGACAACTCCAATCAATGCAATCACAGTACCAGTTCAAACCAGTAACAATAACAACAAAGAGGTTCACAACTTCTCGAACCCGATAGCGATCAAGTTAGACTGCGAAAATTTTCTGCCATAGAAATAGCAGGCTGAATCAATAATTGAAGGGTAGAATTAGATGGTCACATCAATGGAGTCAATATTCCACGCTATAACACCCTCATTATCAGAATGTCATGCTTCTGGCTGCGCCACTCTAATAGTAAGAAGTATTACGACTATTTCATATACTTAATAATAAAATATGAGCATTTGACTTGAAACCGTATCGCTAATTTCTTTGAAAAACCGAAAATACTATTTTATCTTGAAAACAAACAAACATATATTTATATACAAGACTTCTTATATAAGTAACTTATAAATATACATACATGCATTTCATTACAAGGCAAGATTCCTATCCCTCTTATAACAATATAATGTTAATGGCGAGGAAAAAATAAACATCTAAACTAATACATCGTATAAGCAAAACGCAATAAAACTCTTCGTAAGCTTCTTCTTCCGTTTCCTGAAAAGATAAAGCTGTAGGGGGTCAGAACCTAACCACACGGTCTCACCACGGAGTTTTTAGAATTGTCATAAGAATATATTTAATAAGAAAACTGGTTTCAAGCTCAGTGATTATCGTTGTCTTATGAATCTTTTGAAAACCGACGGTTTAATCACCCAAAAATTCAAAACCCCTTTTTCAAAGAAATCAGTTAATTATCTAGGAATCCAAAACTTTTCTTTTCTTATAAGAAAAATCTTTAAAAGTTTTCTAAACGGTATGAATGACCAAGCTGTTCCAAACATAGGTTCATTAAGTTTATGCTGAACCAGCTTGATATTTCATACTTTACTAAATCTTAAATCAGGAACCAATCGTGGCCTCCGACCCAAGCAATTCAATCAACACTATCATTAATTCAGTATCAAAACTCAACCTCAAAAGTGACACACCAGAATAAACACAGGCAAAATAGACAAGGAAAATACATGTATAGATATCAATTACAGCAAGTAGCTCAGATAGCAGTTAATAATAGTTAAGTAGTTAGGCAAACCAAAACAAATTCAAACCCAATCAAAGCATGCAAATTCATATGATGCATGTCTGCCCTATGGCTAATGAGCTCATTTGTTGGTTATATAGCCAAACCCGACATGTCCGGTAGCTAATTCGGACACTGTCTCTCTGGTGCGCATTAATATCATTAAAGGGAATACGTGCCCTATCACCATTAGAGGAATTATGTGCCATGTCACCATTAGAGGGATTATATGCCCTATCACCATTAGAGGGAATAGGTGCCCTGTCACCCTTACAACCAGAGAAAAAACACAGACATACTTGTCATCAATCATGCCTCGTTCATATTCATTCGATTTCATAATCACATAAATATTCACATCAATATCTATTTATAACAATTCTATAATATAAAATATATTTTTAAGAAAAACCCTACCTTAATTTCGTATTAATAACACTATGTGAACAGTGCTAGCAACATTAACCAGAGTAACAGTGGCATCAGTAGTTCCAGGTAAGGATGGCAATACCGAACAGATACAACAATGATTTGCAGCTAGGAAAAGTCAAGAAAATGAAGCAGATTATCATCAAGGCAGCAGCAAACAAGATAGTGACACAGAACATAATTCAATCCTACTAGGAGAAGGCAGAATAGAACAACAATGGCAGCCTAGACAGTAAGGGTTTTCGGCGATTCCAACGGCAATACCCACAGTGGCAGAGGCTTTGGCATATGCACAAACCAAAATCGGAGGCAGAACAAATGACAACAGTGAGCAGGGGCAGGGACGAAGTGCATCAGAATTAGAGTAGCAACCTCAGTGATAGTAGAAAATCTTAGCAGCAGCTAAACAGCAATAGTAACGATACATAATTGAGCCAGAGCAGTGACAACAATACCTCCGGTAGCAAGAGAACAACTTGGTTCATCTCCAATGGCGGCGGCAGCAACTAACTCCAGCGGCAGCGACGTTGGGCAGAAACGGAGGAGGAGCGACGCTCACTCTCTTTAGCCCTCATTCATCTCTCCCTATGGGCTTCTTCCACTACGACGGTGACACCTTCAATCGACGACGGCAACTCCAACCACACCAGCAGTGAATGGCGATGGTCCCTCTCATCTCCCGGGGCAGTCCCCAGGTTAATAGAAAAAACTGCCCTCTTAATTTCCTCTTCACTAATCGGTTTAGTGAGGTGCCGATTAGTTTCAGAGGAGACCTTTTTTCTCAATCCAGTCCGCACATGGGAAGGATCTTTAGGATTCCCTGTTGTAAACAACTCTTCAAAGTATCTTTGCGCTCTCGCCCCAATTGTTTCTGGAGTAGTACACCACTCTCCATTCTCATCCTCTAACCTCCATATCTTATTTCTCCTGTTTCTAACTTGACTCTTGGAGTGAAAAAATTTTGTATTTTGATCTCCCCATTTAAGCCAATCAATTCTAGATTTCTTCCTCCAGAACCTTTCCTCCATAAGACATGCATTACTCAACTCTTCCTCTAGCTGTAAGATCTCTATTTTATTAGCAGAGCTGGGATCTTCCTTCAACGTCGATAGTTTAGTCGCAATCTTCTCCATTTTTTTCTAGAATTTCCTACCCCCGAAGCTTGCCATTTAACTATTTCAGATCTGCAGCACTTTAGTTTCTGAAATAATTGGAACATTGGTGAGCCAGAGAAGCTTGTTTACCACACCTCCTTAACTATTGAATCTGTCATCTCCTCCCCCACACTATCTCTCTTGAAATTTGAACCTCTTTTTACTCTTGATGGTTGTTGAATTTGAGTTTAATAGCAGAGGGCAATGGTATGAACCAATATCATCCAAGTGTGTGAGTGTAGCCAACGGATATTCCTCCCTCAGTTTTAGAGACAAAAAAGCTCTATCTAGTCTCTCTCTGATTACTCTCTCTTGATAACTCTAATTCCACCATGTAAATTTCTCCCCCAGATACCCCATATCCACCAGGCATCCATGATTCATTTTGTTTTGAAACTTCTGAATGGATTGAAATGATTTCTCCCTTCTTCCCTCCTTTTCATCTGATGATAATATGGCATTAAAATCAGCAATGACAATATATCTGTCTCCGAGCTGTCTAATAATCTCCAGCAAGGCCTCATATTGAGTATCTCTCAGGTGGTCAGTACTGTGGAGGTGAACCCCTAACATCTCCCATGTGATTTTTCTCTCTTGATCTTCAATTGAGAAGGATATATAAAATTCTGCAGTGCTATTCACCTTTACCTTCACTCCTTCCCTCCATGCCAGAGCCAAGCCTCCTGCCGTGCCATTAGGATTAACACAAAATACCTCCGTGAGACCCACACTTTTTATCTGTCTTTCTACTAGCGAGGATTGGTTCTTTATCTTACATAAGAACACCACCTTGGGAGAATGGAAGTTCTGAATCCCTTTGATGTTGTGAACTGTCAGGGATTTTCCCAAATCCCGACAGTTCTACATTACCAACTTCATAGCCCATGGGTGCCTTTGATGGATGGCACCCTCACTCCAGTCAACATTTCTCTCCACTGACCCTTCTTTCTCAATCTGACCTTCCTCCATCTCCTCCCTAGTCTCTGCATTACGTTTCATCCCTGTAACCATCTTGATGTTTCCAGTTTCATTGCTTTGTCGTGCTAAATGCTTAATCTTATGCCTCTTTAAGCTTCTAGATTCTTTACTAGATTTACTACCCTGCTGGAATGTGCCTACTTCCTCCATATAAAATGACTCCCCCGTTACCTCCTCGGCTCCTGCAGGGACATGTTCCTTACTACTGTTTTGAGATAGAAAAATAGGTAATATTTGGTTTGGAGTATGAATATGCCGGTCTAGTGTTGGGGAATTTTGATTTTTTGCGTTAGGCTTGATGTGGATCATGGTTTTTTTATTGACGTCATTACAGGATAATTTGGAAAAGCTTTTGATTAGACTAACAGGGGTTGACTTTTTGGTTAACTGATCTCCTCCTCTTCCTCTTCTACTAATGTTTGGAATCACATTCTCCTTATTATCCTCCAGCTTCGACCCTGTGAACTCTCTGCCCTTAGTTGAGTACTCCACATTTCCTCCTTTTGATTCAGATCAGCAGAATTTTCTAAAAGTTTACTGCAATTTCTGGAATCATGGCCAATAAATCTACAGAAATTACAATATATCCCTAAGCGTTTATATTTCAACTGGACTTCAAAAATTTTCTTATCTGGACTAGCCATTCTAATAATCTGCTTCAGTGTGTGAGTAACATTCAAATTAATCCTCACCTTTATGACCCGATCCTCCTTACTTCTCATCAGGTAAGTCTCTACTTCCAGCACCTCACCCAATCTTTCTCCAATCTTGCGAGCAGCCTCCTTCGTTTTGCAATGGTCTGGCATACCATTCATCATTCATCTCTGTATTCCATCGCCTCACATGAATTATATATTACTTAAAGAGCCATGGAGAACCCCTTTCCACCCTTATCACATCAGCCTCTTTAGCGAAGAAGAATTGATAAATATTTTCACCATGGTATTTCAAGCGGAATTCCTCTGGTTTATTTCAAATTGCAGAAAATGCTGCCTCTATCATGCCTATACTGAAACTTCTATCCGCCATCAACCTTCCAACTAAACTCCTTGAACAATCCTCTAATCCCGATATCATCTTCTGCCAAACACACAATCTCCTCCATATTCTCCATACTAATCTGATCTCTCCTTGTACTATCCTCTAGATTAGCTAGGAATACTATTACTTTGGTGAAATTGAGGTATGATTTTAAATAAACGCGTGGTAACACACAAAATCCTAGCAAGGTGTAACACAAAATCCTATCAGGATGCAACACTTAGGTTAATCAGCTTCACTTTCTAGTTTCTAAAACAGTGTGTTAATTTAATTTACATTAATTATGGATAAAATTAAAAGATATCATTTTCAAATTTTAATTATAAAACTTCGTTCTAGATTTTTTTTTTCTTTTTATATTATGTAAATTTAGATAGTTTTTAATTAAAACAAAAGGCTTTTAAAAGAATCAAAAATTAATTTAAATTTTGTTTTAATAAATATAATTTTAAATGTTAAACCAAAATTCAAATATAATATTATAGTGAGGCACTTAAAACGTGAGGCACTTAAAACTTAACAGGTAGTATGCTAAGATAAAATCTAATATGTTTTTAAATTTAATTAACATACGAAATGAAAACATAGGAAATTATAAATATTGGAGTTTAAAAGATAATTTCACTATTTTTAATAATATAATTTTGCATTAAATAGACATATATTTAAATTTAAATAATATCAACTAAAAATAATATTTTTACTCTTAATTAAAATGGATACGAAAGAAATCAGTATTACAACAAAATTTATTTTTTATATCAAATTTTTATTGACAATAATAATAAAATAATCATTATATATTTTACATAATTTATTTTTTTAACAATTATATATTTATTATCATTATTGTATGTTATGATGATAATTAATATATTTTTTGTGCTCATTAAAAAGTCAATAATGTACTTAATCTTGAAGCCTAAAACCAAGATGTTAACTTAGAAAGAAGAGATTTTGTCCAAAATTTTTTGTTGGGATTAAAATCCAAACAGAGTACCTATTAGCAACAAAAAAAAAAATCAGAAAAATCCACAACCCTTCACAAAATTAACTAACCAACTATTGAGTAAGATAATAGCTTATAGCCAATTGAAGGTTAACTCTTGTTAGGGGTGGTAATGGGTAGGGTAAGGTAGGGTTTTGATCCAACTCTAACTCTATCTGTGGGTTGAGAATTTTATATAAATTCAACCATACCCTACCCGCAAGTTGAGAATATCCCAACCTTAACCCTACCCGTTCTTAACTCGCGGGTACCCGACCCTATCTGCGGGTTACAAAAAATATACAATATTATTATATAACTTGATGATAATTTAAAATAGAACTGATTTTTATGTTAAAAAAGATATTAAATTATCAATTAATAATTTTCTTTTAGTGGTTAAGGATCTTTTGCATTTAGTGAGAGTTCTTTGGTTCAACATCCACTTAAAACATATTTTTATATAAGTATATAATATAAACATATATAAAGTGCGGATTGGTCGGGTAGGGTTGAGACTCAACCCGCACCCTACCCGACCCGCACGAGAACCCTACCCACACCCTACCCTACCCGCTGCGGATCGGATTGGCAACCCTACCCGATCGGGTGAGATCGGGTTGGGTAACTGCGGGTAGGGTACATATTACCACCCCTAACTCCTATGCCTTTTAGACATAGACATAGTGTAATCATGTTTCTTCACATTCCCATCAACTAAACCACGGGCAAAAAATTTACTCTAAAATTAATATTTTAATCCATTTTTTAAATTAGATAAAAAGACAAATAGGTCCCTAACCTTTTGTTCCGCGGATATTTTCGTCCCTGACTATTAAAAAATACTTTTAAATTCCTGACCTTCACAAAACTTGGACGGATCAATCCCTCCGTCCAAATGCCTCCGTCAGGGATTGATTCGTCCAAATGCCTCTGTCAAGGACTGATCCGTCCAAGTTTTGTGAAGGTTAGGGACTTAAAAGTATTTTTCAATAGTTAAAGACATAAATGTCTGTAGGACAAAAGGTCGGGGATCTATTTGTTCTTTTCTCTTTAAATTACAAATTATCTATTTTTTTTGGGATAAATAGGACTGAATTTCAAAGAAAAAAGATTACATAATTGTAACTAATAGGAATAGGATACTTGACTCATTTAAATTACATAATATTTTTTTTTTGATATTCCGTTTCCTCCCTATACAACATACTTTAATTATAAATTATTCATTTAAATAAAAAATAAAAGAGTTGACTCTATTTAAATTTTATGCATTTTCAATGCAAAATTCTTCTAAATTAATATCAAATCAAATTATTGTTATATAGACAAAAAATAGTTAACTTCTACACCTCAATCTCAACAAGAAACCAATTTGATCATTGCTACTTTTGATTTGATTAAGTAAAGATCAACGAAGAATCTACTATGGATAAAAATAAATAATTATAGGAATACTAAATTTATTATATAATGTAATGAATGAAACAAAGAAGACCATTTTTAGCCAATTAGTTAGTTTAGCCTTTAGTGTCTTAGCGCTTAGTATTAGCGAAATGATGTTCACAACAGAGTTAAAAGGTAAATCTTTCAGCTTCATTCTTCCTTTGCTTATGTTGTTATGATACAAGTACAGGGAGATTCTTCTAATCAATATCATCAACACTTGACTCAAAGGTTAGAACACTCGTTAGTGTGTGACCCCATAGGTTCAATACTAAGCGGGTAGTAAATTAGTCATACTAAATTTACTAATCGAGGTTGGTATCTAGCAACACTCCTCAACGACCCAATAGTATGAAGTAATATATTTTTACTAAGAACCTTAGAAGAACAAAGTATTGTTCCTTCCATCTTTCCAGCTCTTGGTTAACCCTTAAAGTATGGTTTAATTGTCAAACTTTAACTTGTTACCATTATTATAATGAACTGTGAATGACCTAAGAAACTCATTTCTTCATTCATTCAATTTCCTTGGCCAAGGTTTCATTCATCTCAGTCATTATAATCATAGAGCTCAAACTCTTTACCAAGAGTTGACGGATTCCTTATTGACTAATCATTAATTCTACAAGTATTTAAATCATACACAATATCCATTCAACTAGCACCCTAGGGTATTAGGAGTCCGGAATCAAAGTATAATAAATACATTGTTAATTACTATGATAGTCGCAAGTCAAAGAAAACTCTATTACTATGTTCATCTTGAGAATATCCTATTGACAAATATACGGTAATTATAACCATTAGGAATTATCAAAGTGAGTCAGTTCAATGGTCATATCTCTATATGCACCATCTATATATATAATTTAATAAATGAGATCTATTAATCTTCATCCAATGAAGACCATTATATATATATTGATCTTTCCAGATTATTAATGTCCTTTTTAATAATTCTATGACCAAGAACAATTTAGATTAAATTATAAAAGATTTATCTCTCAATATTATGATCACTATCATAATGATAAATCTCTAAATTTAATCAAGGACCTTATTATATTAACATTTTAATATAATAACAATAACAAATTATTTGACACATGATTGATTGGATTGTGGTCATACTCCTTATTTCCAACAATCTCCCACTTGCACGAGAGCCAATCATGATAGATTGGATCTTGGGCATACTATTATCTCAATAGTTAGAAACTATTAGTGTAAGTCAAACATATATAATCTCTAGTAACAGCTCATTTGAGTGATGGAAAGAAATCATAATCAACTTCTCTCAAGATTTCAGACTCTCTCACCTTCTCTTCTTTTTCATCACCATTTGTTAGCCACTGATACCTTTTATGGTATCGGAACTGCAGATTCAAATTGACAACTCCAATCAATGCAACCACAGTACCAGTTCAAACCAGTAACAATAACAACAAAGAGGTTCACAACTTCTCGAACCCGATAGCGATCAAGTTAGCCTGCAAAAATTTTCTGCCATGGAAATAGCAGGCTAAATCAACAATTGAAGGGTAGAATTAGATTATCACATCAATGGAGTCAATATTCCATGCTATAACACCCTCACTATCAGCATGTCATGCTTCCGGCTGTGCCACTCTGATAATAAGAAGTATTACGACTACTTCATATACTTAATAATAAAATATGAGCCTTTGGCTTGAAACCGTATCGCTAATTTCTTTGAAAAACCGAAAATACTATTTTATCTTGAAAACAAACAAACATATATTTATATACAAGACTTCTTATATAAGTAGCTTATAAATATACATACATGCATTTCATTACAAGGCAAGATTTCTATCCCTCTTACAACAATATAATGTTAATGGCGAGGGAAAAATAAACATCTAAACTAATACATCGTATAAGAAAAACGCAATAAAACTCTTCGTAAGCTTCTTCTTCCGTTTCCTAAAAGATAAAGCTGTAGGGGGTCAGAACCTAACCACACGGTCTCACTACGGAGTTCTCAGAATTGTCATAAGAAGATATTTAATAAGAAAACTGGTTTCAAGCTCAGTGATTATCGTTGTCTTATGAATCTTTTGAAAACTGACGGTTTAATCACCCAAAAATTCAAAACCCTTTTTCAAAAAAATCAGTTAATTATCTAGGAATCCAAAACTTTTCTTTTCTTATAAGAAAAATCTTTAAAAGTTTTCTAAACTGTATGAATGACCAAATTATTCCAAACATAGGTTCATTAAGTCTATGCAGAACCAGCTTGATATTTCATACTTTACTAAATCTTAAATCAGGAACCAATCGTGCCTCCGACCCAAGCAATTCAATCAACACTATCATTAATTCAGTATCAAAACTCAACCTCAAAAGTGACACACCAGAACAAACACAGACAAAACAGACAAAAAAAACACAGGTATAGATATCAATTACAGCAAGTAGCTCAGATAGCGGTTAATAACAGTTAAGTAGTTAGGCAAACCAAAACAAATTCAAACCCAATCAAAGCATGCAAATGCATATGATGCATGTCTGCCCTATGGCTAATGAGCTCATTTGTCGGTTATATAGCCAAACCCGACATGTCCGGTAGCTAATTTGGACACTGTCTCTCTGGTGCGCATTAATATCATTAAAGGGAATACGTGCCCTGTCACCATTAGAGGGATTATGTGCCCTGTCACCCTTAGAGGGAATAGGTGCCCTGTCACCTTTACAACCAGAGAGAAAACACAAGACATACTTGTCATCAATCATGCCTCGTTCATATTCATTCGATTTCATAATCACATAAATATACTTTTTCACGTCAATATCTATTTATAACAATTCTATAATATAAAATATATTTTTAAGAAAAACCCTACCTCAATGTTGTATTAATAACACTACGTGGACAGTGCTAGCAACATTAACCAGAGTAACAGTGGCATCAGTAGTTCCGGGCAAGGATGGCAATACCGAATAGATACAACAATGATTTGCAGCTAGGAAAAATCAAGAAAATGAAGCAGATTATCATCAAGGCAGCAACAAACAAGATAGTGACACAGAATATAATTCAATCTTACCAGAGAAAGGCAGAATAGAACAATAATGGCAGCCTAGGCAGTAAGGATTTTCGGCGATTCCAACGGCAATACCCACAGTGGCAGAGGCTTTGGCATCTGCACAAACCAAAATCAGAGGTAGAACAAATGACAACGGTGAGCAAGGCAGGGACGAAGTGCATCGGAATTAGAGTAGCAACCTCAGTGATAGTAGAAAACCTTAGCAGCAGCCAAACAGCAACAGTAATGATACATAATTGAGCCAGAGCAATGACAACAATACCTTCATCTCCAATGGCGGCGGTAGCAACTAAATCCAGCGGCAGCGACGCTGGGCAGAAATTGAGGAGGAGCGACGCTCACTCTCTTTGGGCCTCATTCATCTCTCCTTCTGGCCTTCTTCTACTACGACGGTGGCACCTTCAATCGATGACGGCGGCTCCGACCACACCTGCAGTGAGTGGTGATGGTCCCTCTCATCTCTGTCGCAAGCTTCCTTCTCGGTCGCGCTTGTCTTTCTCTTTCTCACTCCACTGCGAACCTCTCTCTTCCTCTCGTGCTTGATGGCGACGGCGGCGAGGCCCTCAGCCGGCGCATTTCCTTTCTCCTCCCTCTCTTCTCCTTCTTCTCCTCCTCTATTTTTTTCTTTTCCCTTCTATTTCCCTTTCTTTTTTCTTTGAGTGTGCGTGTGCACGTTTTGAAAAAGAATGAAATTGGGAATTAGGGTTAATTAGAGTTTTATTTGGGAATTCTAGGGTTAGGGTAAAATATATATGAGTAATATAACAATTTTACAAAATATTCATGATAGAATAATAATTTAGAATTTAAATATAATACTATAAAAATTAATTTCAGAACAGATATAATTTTATTTATCAATTTATCAATGAGTTCAAATAATTTATTTTTAATTTAAATTACATAATGAACATATTAATCACATCCTATAAAATGCAGTTTAAACCCAAAATATTAATTATCTAAATTAAACCATATGGCCTTTTATTATTTTTCTATTATCGAAACTTTAATTTTAATTTATATAAAATAACTGATTATAATAAAAATTATACATAAATATTAATTGTCTTAAACTTAAAGTATTTATAAAAATCAGTTTAATCATTTCTAACAAATTAATCTCTTTGAACTCAATTTAATAAAATAAACCGTAATTCACTCATAATACAAATTTCTTAAATTATATTATATAATATTTCTATTATTGAATTTTAATTTCAAATATCCAATTATAAAAATTTACACAAGAATATTAATTAACTTAACTCCTAATATTCACAAAACTAATTTAATACTCTTAATAGATTAGTTTATAAAATAAAGAGTTCAAATTAATAATAAATCATAACTTATTCATAATAGAAGTTTCTTAAATTAAATTATACTATTCTTTCTTATTTTTCAATTACTAAAATTATGCAAAATATTCAATTATAATAAAATCACTTAAGAATCTTAATTAATTTAAAATAAAATTATCTCCGAATCTATTTAATTATTTCTAATAGAATAATTTCTAAAATTATAAAGTTTAAACTTAATAAGATAAAATCACAATTTATTCACATTTAGATTTCAAAAAATGCGGGATGTTACACACACCAATTCAATTCACCAAAAGATGCGAAAGCTGGACGAAGCTCAGAGTACAAAACCTAGAAGAGACAAGACACGCTGTTGAAATCTTGGCTCTTAGCGTCGATAAGTGACACTTTCACTGCCAGAATGGTAGGTTGCATTTTCTCACATAAGATTTGGGTGCAATTACATATATTTTTCACTTCACAAATTAAAGCCAAAGTTCATCAATTAAGGAGAAAATTGACAAACACAAAAAAAAGAGGGATCATCCATGAACGAGTATCTGCTAGAAATTAAGAAAACGGTCGATGCGTTAATCTCAGTTGGAGAACCAATCGATGAGGCAGCACATGTTGAAACAATCTTGGAAGGATTAACCGAAGAGTACTATTTGTTCATCACGTCAATTAACGCAAGAGACAACCCTATTTCAGTCAACGCGTTGGAAGCACTGCTACTTGCTCAAGAGGAGTGGATTGAAAAGTTCAAAAAGATTGATCCGATTCATACGAATCTTGCTCAAGCTGGAAATCAGAGAAGGTTCAAACAAAGGAACAACAATTATGGTTAGAATTATCATACAGGTAGAGGAATTGGAAGAGGATATAGCTATCAAGGAGGCCATAATAATCAAGGTAGAGGTACATTCAATTCAGGTTCAAGTTCTGGACAAGGAAGAGACCAAAATGGTTCAAGATTCATCTGCCAAGTTTGTGACAAGCCAGGACACACAACAATCGATAGCTGGCACAAATTTAACAAATATTTTGGAGGAAGTCATAGCAGACCTCAAGCCAACATGACAGCGGGAAATCTTGCAGCAACACCATCAATAGTGTATGATCCAAATTGGTACCCTGATTTGGGAGCCACTTATCACATGACACCTGAGGCATCCAACTTCTTTGAGTATGAGAACTACAATGGTAATGCACAAGTGGTTGTAGGTAATGGAAATTTTTTACAGATTTCTAAAGTTGGCAGTTCATTTCTAAAATTGTTTTCATCAGATAATTGCTTTAAACTACAAAAACTGTTGCATGTTCCTGCTATCAAGAAAAATTTGCTTAGCATTCACAAATTCATATGTGATAATACTGTTTGGGTTGAGTTTCATCCTAATAAATGCTTACTAAAATCACAAGATTCTAAGGACACTCTTCTCCAAGGAACAGTTAGGAAGGGTCTGTACTCGTTTGGTCCAGCTTGCATAAAGAATTCAGTAAATAATGTTGCTGTGTACAGCACAAGTGTGATCAAATCTTCTAATTTTTAGCTATGGCCACTGATATAGTGTCCAGAGTTCTTAGAAGTCATAATATTCCCTTTACTCCCACTAATTCTCTTTGTAATTCTTGTTGTTTAGAATAATCATGTCAGCTTCCTTTTTCAATGCCTAACACTGTAATCAAAGCTCCTTTAGAGCTAGTGTACACTGGCATATGGGGTCCAGCTCCAGTGTCTTCAATAAATGGTTCTAAATACTGCTTGCATTTCATTGATGCATTCTCTAAATTTACTTGGATTTATCTACTCCACAATAGATCTCAATTGCATACCGTCTTTGTTCATTTTAAGACAGTGGTTGAACGCCAATTGAATGCAAAAATAAATCTGTACAATGTGATAATGTAAAAGAGTATGTAGCTTTGGCCAAGTACATGCAAATAGAAGAAATTATTCCCAGATTTTCTCGCCCTCATGTACACCAACAGAATGGAGCGGCTGAACGCAAACACAAACACATTACAATGATGGGATTGACATTATTGGCGGAAGCAACCTTGCCAATAAAATTTTGGAGTGATGCGTTTGTCACAGCCACTCATCTCATTAACTTGCTCCCAACATGCTAAACTATCAGTCACCCTTTGAAAAGCTGATGCAGAAGGTTCCTTCACTTGACTTGCTAAAGGTCTTTGGATGCTTGTGTTATCCATATACCAGGCCCTACAACAAATATAAACTTCAATTCCAATCTGATCCGTATGTGTATCTTGGGCCCGCAATCAACTACAAATGTTTCAAATGCCTTAATAAAGCTGGGAAGATAATCATTGCAAGAGATGTTAGGTTTTAGGAAGACACCTCTCCTTACAAGTCTTCTGCCTTTGGCTTCATCAATCCTCAAGCATCACACCATCAACCAGTAAACTTAACCACACCCTCCATACCAATTCTCACTCTTCCTTTAAATCAACCATCCATATGCCCTGATAACACTTCCTCAAACCCATATCACTCTCAACCCACATCAACCTCATTCGAATCATCTCACCCTCCACCCAATACAATACCTCAACCTTTACCCTCATCCACCTCACATCGACATCAAATATCTCAGCCTACTACAATTCAAACCCCACAGCCACGGTCACAAAATCAGCATTCTATGATCACCAGGGCCAAGAATGGTTTCACCAAACCAAGAGTATTTCAAGCAACTCCTTCTCAGGATCTGGAGCCAAAAATCGCAAGACAAGCACTTGAAATCCCTCATTGAAGACAAGCAATGAATGAGGAGTATGCTCCCTTGATGAGAAACAAAACATGGGTGCTCACTGAACTACCAAAGGGAAGATCTGTTGTTGGAAGTCGTTGAATTTTTTGCATCAAGAGAAATCTCGATGGTTCAATTAGCAACTATAAAGCGCACTTAGTAGCTCAAGGATTTAGTCAACGACCAGACATTGATTTAAAAAAAAAAAAACCTTCTGTCCCATAACTAAACCAGCAAGTGCGAGGATCATTTTGACATTGGTATTCTCCAAAGATTGGGACATAAGGCAGTTAGATGTGAACAACGCGTTTTTAAATGGTGACCTTCATGAAGAAGTATACATGACGCAACCTCAAGGATTCCAAATTGGTGGTTCATAGGTGGTGTGCAAGCTTACGCGCTCTCTACATGGACTGAAACAGGCCCCAAGGGCCTGGTTTACTAAGCTGTCCATTGTACTCATCAGACTCGGATTCCAAGCAACTCGATCGGATGCTTCCCTCTTTATCAAACAATCCAATGGTGTAGTGCTCTTTCTCTTGGTGTATGTTGATGACATGATCCTCACTGGCTCTTCCTCACAGGCCATTTATGATGTCATCCAATAATTAAGAAAAACTTTTGCACTTAAAGACATGGGTCCCCATCATTTTTTCCTTGAAATTAAAGTAAATCGATTAGAGAATGGTAATTTGATGCTTACACAGACCAAATATATTAGTGATATCCTGAAAAAAGCTGATATGGAGAATTGTAAGGGTTCTTCCACACCCATGACTACAAATCTAAAACTTACTTCTCAAGATGGTAAGTTGCTTCATAATCCCAGTTTGTATCGATCTATTGTCGGCAGCTTACAATACCTAACAGTAACTTGATCTGAGTAAGTTGTCCTTCCCTGTCAACAAAGTTTGTCAGTTTATGCAGGCACCAAGATATTCTCATTGAAAAGCGGTCAAACGCATTCTAAGGTATCTGAAGGGCACAAAATTCTTTGGCTTACACATGTGTCGTGCGCTGAACTTAACATCACAGGATACTCTGACTTTGATTGGGAATTGGAAATTGAGGATATGAAGTTTACAGTAGGTTATTGTGTTTATATGGGGAAGAACTTGATCTCTTGGAGCTCTAAGAAACAGCAATGCGTATCCAAGTCCTGGACTGAGGCAGAGTATAGAGGCATTAGTGCAGTTGTGACTAAGTTGCTTTGGGTAAGAAAGCTCTTAGCTGAAATTCATATTGTCACTCAATCGAAAGTGTATTGTGATAACTTAGGTGCGGTCTAGCTCTCTGCTAATTCGATTTGGCACTCTGAAGCATTTTAAAGTTGATCTGGCATTTGTGAGGGACCATATGGCAAAAAAAGATATTCAGGTTCATCATATTCCAGGTGACGTGCAAGTGGCAAACATGATGACTAAGGTTGTTTCATCCACTAAGTTTCATGATTTTTGCAGCAAACTCAGGATTCGGGAAGCTCCAATCCTTCGTTTTAGGAGGAATAAAAGGATAAATGAATTAGTTAAGTGAGCCTGCAGCTTGGTAGAGTTAGTTAGAGTAAGTGGTTTTGAGTTAGTTAGTTAAGCAATAGAAACTGTTAGTGTAAGTCAAGTATATATAATCTCTTGTAACAGCTCATTTGAGCGATGGAACGAAAGAAATCATAATCAACTTCTCTCAGGATCTCAAACTCTCTCACCCTCTCTTCTTTTTCATCACCATTTTTTAGCCACTTCATATATTAACAAGGCAGAACGGGACGAATAACGGAATAGTAGCTATTACTTATACCCAACTCATACTCCTCCCAAAAAAATCGATTCAAACCCTTTTCAAACTCAGTCAATCATTAAAAAAAACTCATTCTATTTAAAAAATGGTGGGAGCGGAGCAGGACAGAGAGGGAGGGCGGGCGATTCGAATTGACCTCCCTAGCCTAATACAATCACAAAATATATAGTAAATTCCATTCCTGATGTACATGTATAATTTCTATATCTTCTATGTTTTGCATCCATCTATAAATTTTTTGGGTGTAGTTTTACAAAGCTACATGCCCACAAAAATTTTCCTAGTTATTCAAAACTAATTGTGTAAAGATTAAAAAATATATATAAGTCTAACATTATTTTGTAATGCGTTTATTAAAATTTGTGAAAAATTGTAGCAATTATAAAAATTGATAAAGATTCACATGTAATTATTTTTATATGAAGTTGATAATTAAAAATTATTAAATAATAATTTAATTAAACACGTCAAATTATCTAACTATTTTCAATTAATAATTTTACATAAAAATAAATATATATAAATTTTCCCATCAAAATTTCTCAAAGTGAAACGTCTACATTGAGTGAAAGATTGCAAGTTGTAACAAAACCTATGCAAAGTTGTAACTTAAGGATTTAGTGGCTATTTACGTGAAGGTACATACAAATAAAAGTGATGGTTAATATATGAACAAGTATTATATTAAACAATTTAATTAAATTATATAATAACTAGTATTTTTATTCGTAATTATATTACAAGAATACAAATTTAACCAAATTATATAATAGCTATTTTTATTCTAATATTATAAATTATAGCACAAAAAATTTATAAAATTAAACTATTAGTACAAAAAAATTGTAGGAGGACAAAATTAAAGTTCTCGTCAGCTAAGAAGACCAAAATCCTTGTAGATAAAAAATTAAATAATAAAGTTTTTGCCTTTTTAGTTATTATTTTCATATAAAAGAGTTTAATTTATTACTAATAATTAATTTTAATATTTGTTATTTAAAATTTGAAACGATTTAACTTGTATACTTTTGATTAGCTGTTAAGTCTGTTGCACAAATAGAAATAATTAATTTTTATGCTTGTTACTTAAAAATAATATTTTTTCCTCTCTATGTATATAAAAATATAATTAAATATTAGCATAAAAATTATATTGATAGTTATAAAATTAACTCAAAATTAATATTTCTTTTAAAATAATTGAATCTTGATTTTAACTTTTAATCATAATAATATTAGTATTCTCTCCAAATTATATTTAATAAATATTTGAAAGAAGAGAAATAAAAATATAGATTGAAAAGATAAACAGTAAAAATTTAAAACTAAATAAAAAGACTAAAAAAATATGTATATAATAATAATATTTTTATTTAAATTATATTATTTTGTTAATTTTACTTTTTGTAGAACAAAAAGTTAGAAAAAATAGAAAATGAGAGAAAAGAGAACGAAAGATAAAGATGAAGACTGAGAAAGAGAGTTTGTTAATTTTAAAAGAAATAAATTTTATGTTAATTATAATAAAAAATATTGGGTGACCATTTTGATTTTTTAAATTACTAATATAAACTATAAATTATAAATTATATATAAGTGGGAAGGGAAGAGGGAAATAGAAAAAAGGAGAGAGATAGATGAGATAATTTAGGAAGAGAGTTTATTAATTTTGGAGAGAAATATTTTCTCTCAACTTTAATAAGAGAATGTCATGTGACATATTTGGTTATTAAATTAGATAATAATATATAAATATATAATAAATTATATATAGAGTGAGAAGGGTAAAGAGAAATAAAAAAGAGAGAGAGAGGTAGATGAGAGAATTTAGGAAGGAAATTTATTAATTTTGGAGAAAATATTTTCTTTCAAGTTTAATAAGAGTGTCATGTGACACATTTTGTTATTAAATTATATAATATAATATAATATATAACTATATTTCAATTTCAATTTTAATTTTAATACAATTAAAGAATGTCATGTTGCATATTTTGATTGTCAAATTTGTAATTAGTTTGATAATGATATATAAAAGAGATAAAGTGGTTGAAAAAATGAGAGGGATAAATAAAGAGAGAGGAAGGAGCGGAGAACTCTTTAATTTTGGAGGGAAATATTTGATTTCAATTGTAATGAGTGAATGACATGTGGTACATTTTGGTTGTAAAATTAGTAAGGAGGAAGAAAGAACTTTTTAATTTTAGAGAGAAATATTTAATTTTAATTACAATGAGGGAGTGACATGTAGCACATTTTAGTTGTAAAATTAGTAGAGAGGAGGATAAAACTCTTTAATTTTAAAAAGAAATATTTAATTTCAATTATAACAAAAAAATAACATATGACATATTTTAGTTGTAAAATTAGTAATATATAATATATTTTTAACTATTACTTTGTATGAAGATTTTTTTTATGTGAATAACCTTAAATATTATGGGACGAAATTGTCCATAATTTGTGAGGGGTAAATGGTGATGAATATGTTAGTGATGACTTTACCTATGATTGTATTAATAATTAAGCAACCTTGAGCTGACTACACCTTTGTTATTAAGTCTTGTTCATTCATTCCAATGAATCAAACACACAACATCCATAGTAGCTAAGGTGATTCCTAGTGTTGGTTAAGGCGATGCTTTAATAATTATGAGCCTTATTCTTCAACATACAATATCATGAGGCTAGAAATCCCACCACCAAAGTGCAAATGATGAAATAATCATATCTCTAGTTTTGCGGATCCTGTATATATATACTCCACATGTTCATGATTATTTAAAGATGACTCAAACTATTTGAGCAGTTAAGAGTGTTAGCTTTTGAGACAGAGCATGTGCAATTGGATAAGCTGACATGACTCAAAGCAGTTGCCACCCTCTCTACCACACAACAATCTAACTGGTTCCTCCTCATTCTATTTTTTATCACAAACTCATCAATTACAGCTAGGCATATGCAAAACGTTCAACTGGTTCTACTCTGTGAATTTCCTGTATCCATTCTCATGCTACTTATTTTATTTACTTATAATACAAGTCTGAATCACAGGAAAGAGATTATAACTAAATTGGCCTTCATTACTAAATAATGATCATATTGATCTTTTGGTTTTTATATTGATCAACTTATCCTATAAATGTTGAATCGTGAATCAAATTAGTACATATGTCAAAGTGGATATCAAATTTTAACACTCATTTGATGGATGAAAGGTTGCATTTGGTTATGAGAACATGATAAGATAAGATATTGAGAATAATATATAAAAGATAGAGATATAAAAATTAGTATTTTTGTATTTTATTCAGTGATAAATTAAAATAAATTATAAAAGTCTAATTTATTTTTATTTTTTTTTCATTCAAAAATTTGAGAAGAAAAATATAATAATAAAAAATATCATTATGAAAAATTAACAAAAATTATGAAAGAAAAAATAAAAAATAAATTGTGTCTTTTGTTAGTGTTTCTTAATATAATATCTCTATTTATATTTTCTCTACCAAATATAATTTTCTGTCTTTGTGTCTCTATTTTAGTGTTCTGTACCTGTAAATAAATGCAACCAAATTAATTGAAAACCTTTTATGTCATACCAACTTAAAACTAAATTAAATGAACAAGTTTTTTGCCATATTAACCATTGTCATCAAAACTGAACTGGCAGCTAATTCGGCCAGAGTATTAAGTCATTGGATTATTGACTAGACTATTGAGTCATTGGTTAAATTGGTTAATTCAGTTATTATTAAATAATTGTATAAAACATTAGTATTTTTTTCTTTTTAATAAGTGTTTTCTAATTTTATTTTTATACTAAAATAATTATTATTTTTTAAATTTAATAACTGATTAATTAGTCTATACATATTATATTGTTATATATTATATGTAATTATTAAAAAATATTAATAAATATTATATAATCATAAAAATAAAAATGATGTCGTGTTTAATAAAAATATTTGATATTTTTTATTTTTACATATTTGATAAATTTTATATTTATATTGATAATTTTACATAATTAAATATATAATTAATTTAAAAATAAGTGAGGATAAAATTTAAAAAATATAATACAATTTAATCGTATGTTTTTAATATATATATATAAAGAACAGTCTAGTGCCAAGGAGATTGTGTGACTAAATTTTTAAAGTGATCTCCAAGATTTGCACCGTACACTAATTTGATCCTTTTGGACTTTCAGATTGAACTCTGGGTTACATACAGATCCCTGGCCCAATTTCAAATACCAAAAAACAGATGTGGCACAACCAATACTACATTGGATGAATGGAACGACGCCGTTTTGATCTTTGGCGCGTTTTGAAAGTAAAACGTTACCGTTTTGCTATGTAGAAGAATGAAAAGTGTTGCTTGGTGAGAGGGATGATCACTTACAACGTCTTCTTCCTATTTTCTCACCAATAATAATGGTAGTTTAGGACAATCTAACGTTACTTGATTTCTTCTGTTTCTTCCCACAATTCATGAAGACAGTGACCATCGAGAGCTACTGAAGCAAAGGGTGAGAAGTATTGTCACTATTTGAAAGGTGAGTTTTTTTTTTTTTTTTTTTGAAAAAGATAATATTTTGACTTTTTTATTATTTTTTCATTTGATATGTTATTTCTGTAGGTCTTTTCGTTTGCTCTCATTCGAATTTATGTGGAACGTTATTTTATTAGGGTTTATGTTGTTCTTCTATTAGAATTGAGTTGATGCTCTATTTTTGTTGAATAGAATTTATAATTATATTTGTATTTTGTTTATCTTTTAATGCTATTTAGTATTATGTCAGACAATGTCATGATTGCATTTTGCAAAATTATAGAAGCTCTCTGCTATCGTGATTAATTAATGCCATCTTTGGATTCAATCTTGTTTTGTATTAGTTATAAATATGTTGAATGTGGAGTTAAGTCTCAAAGTAGTTCCTGAACTTACATTCGAGCCTTAAAATAATCTTTGAAGTTAATAATTACTCAAATTCGTCTTCAAATTTGTACTCCGGAACTCATAATAGTCCCTCAAGCATTTTTCGTTTATCGAAACCTTAAAACGACGTCGTTTTGAACAAAAAAATTAAAAAAAAAAAGAAAAAAAAGCGACATCGTTTTGAACCAAAAAAAAAAGCATACGCGTCGTTTTAAATTAGAAAAAAAAAAGAATTCCCTTCTTCTTCTTCAACTCTATTGTTCTTCTTCTTCTTCAAATCTATTTTTCTTCTTTTTCAAAAGGTCACAAAAATAAAAACTAACACCACAAAATATCACAAAAAAATCAGCATTAATAAAAAATGTTCAATCAACTTAAATAGCATGCATCAATCAACTTAAACAGTAACAAGCACAAAAAATAGCAACAATAAAAAAATCAGTTATAATTACAGAATAGAAAACAACTAAAATTAACTATTGTTATTATATTAAAATAGGATCAACAGCAACAATCACCCAAAACATTAAAGAACAATGATTGAATAACTAAAAAAATTAAAGAAAAAGAAATTACCATGGCCGAGAGAAAGAGCCGTGTCAGAGGAGAGAAAAGGGAGACCGAGCGGAGATGGAGACTGTCGAGCAGCAGCGGCAGTGAAACGGAAGCTGGCGAAAGGCAGCGGCAGCGAAGGTTGAAGAGAGCTCTTATGAAAGTGAAAGTATGGTTGGAAAAAGGGAAGACATCAGATTAAAAAGGAGAAAGGAAAGGGAAAGAATCTCAGGTTGGGAGAGCAGAAGAGGAAGGGGGAGGAAAAAGGCGTTGGGAAAGCAGAAAAAAAAGGGAAAGGAGAAGGGTTGGAGGAGGAAAAAGGAACGGGTTGGGGATGGAGAAAGGAAAGGGAAAGGTTGGGAGAGGGAAAGGGGTTGGGGATAGGGAAGGGAACAGATTGGGAATTGGGAGGGGGGTGGGAGTGGGGTGGGGGCTATGCTTTCTTTCTTTTTTTTTTTTTTTTGAGGGTGTGGGAGTGGGGGTGGGGGCTATGCTTTCTTTCTTTCTTTTTTTTTTTTTGATTGAGAGTTTTAATGTTTTATGCTACGTTTCTTTTTTCTTTTTTTTTTATTTTTTTTGTTCAAAATGACGTCGTTTTAAGATTTTGATGAACGGAAAATGCTTGAGGGACTATTATGAGTCTCGGAGTACAAGTTTGGGGACTATTATGAGTCCCGAAGTATAAGTTCGGGGACGAATTTGAGTAATTATTAACTTCAAGGATGACTTTGAGACTCGAGTGCAAGTTCAGGGACTACTTTGAGACTTAACTCGTTGAATGTGTTTACTTTACTGTAGAGTATGTAACCATAACAGAACAAAGGATTATGAGAAGTGATAACACATGAAATATTGCTAAAGATTTTTCTCTTGCGGTAGTTGCGTGAGCTCTTTTCACGTGCCATAAATGACTTACGGATAGGAAGAATCCTAAAATAAAATGAGAAGTTGGTTATTCATTATGATGGATGGTACATGAAAATGATGTCACTGAATTCACTATTATCTTCTCAACTCTTTGATACAATCATTAATACGAAAATAACCATAATCAAGAATCCTAAACCAAGAACTTGGATCATGAATCTCATATTTATAAAATCTGTTTTTAATTTATCAAACCTCCATGCTAAGTTCATTCTGATTTCACCTTTTTCATTTCTTGCATAAGCTTTTTTAGCCACCCCCTCTTCCAATTTGCCATTTACGATGACTGCTTTGAGCTTTTTGCGGTGTGACTTTCACTTCTTATCATGATGACGATTATTTCTGGAGACAACAACAAGAAGAAGAGGATAAAGAAGAAGAAGTGAATGAAGCTCCTAAAGAAGAATAATATTTAGGGTTTATAATTGTGGACCAGGGACCAGATTGAGAAATTTCACACCAATAGCCACGTCAGCTACCCGTTATATTGTGCCACATGGCACTAGCTATGCCACATCAGTTTTTCGGTTGTTGACTCATGTCTGAAATTGGGTCAAGGATCTATATGTAGTCCGGAGTTCAATCTGGGGTCCAAATTAATGCAATTGAAATATCAGGGATCAAATTAATGTACGACGCAAATTTCGAAAATTATTTTGGGGATTTAGTTAAGATTGTGCTATATCCTAGAGGATCTGGGTTTGGGCATTTCTTTTTGAAATTTTGGTATTTTCTGCGCTGGAATATGATGGACTTATGAATGTGGGATGCACGTTAAAGTATTGTAGAGCTACAAAGTTCTCGAACACCATAGTGTGACCCAACCAGTTTACCGAATTTGACCAGTTTCGCCAAATTTTGACTGGTTCACAGACTTAAACAATCTTGGAGTCGAATCGGATCGGTTTGAGATCTAATTTTCCGATTTTTCGATTGAACTGACAGTCCGATTTGTTTTTTTTTTTTATATTTATGATATCAACTTGTGTGATTAACATGTCACATGATGGTTAATGTTTATATAAGCTTTCGGTTAACAATGTTAACTAGACAACTGATGAAGATAGTAATTTGATTTATTATTTAATACTAGAAGACCCAATTTTTTTTATAATCAGTTTAAATATTAATAGATCAATTTGATCATTAGGTAAAAACTGAGAGATTAATTTGAATGTTAACCCAAAAAGAAAAAAATTTAAAGCCCAATAGTGAAAACTGAAACTAATATGGTTTATACAAATTAACACCGCATCGTTTTTTTAACATGGACATTTTTTTCCTTTTAATTTGTCCATGGACTTTAATAAGACGGAAATTATTTTTGTTATGGATACACATATAACCTGTCTGTGTAAGAGTTGAAAATCGGCCCATTTATAAAAATGGGCCTGGGCCCATTTATAAAAATGGGCCTGGGCCCATAAGAGGAGAAACGGCCCAAAACAAAAAGAGGAGAATCAATGGAAAGGAGCAGAGAGCTGACATTTTGAGAGTAGACATCTGAGGTTGGTTGAAGGGAAGAAAGAAGAATGGCGTCTTCATCATCAGCGTCGGGAACGGCGGTTACGGAGAGGAGAGGGATTCCGGGTGCTCAGTTCGTTGAAGATGTTCAAACTTATCTCACTCAATCTGGTCTTGATGTCAACTCTGCCCTCGCTTTCCTTCAAGAAAGGTCAATCTCCATCGTTCATCTCTTTAGCTTCAAACCCTAATCACTCTTTTCCTAAACCTAACTCACACACTTTCAACAATCTAAGCTTACCCGAATCCAATGTAAGCTTAACTCACACACTTATAGGCACTGTTTCTGAGTTTCTGTTATGCATTTGGCGGAGTTTCGGTTTTTATTTCACAAGCCTTTGGAAATCACCTCAGCACTTTTTTGCTTGCAGGCTTCAGCAATACAAGTTAGTTGAAATGAAGCTTCTTGCTCAGCAGAGGGATCTTCAGGTTTCATTGCCTCATTTATCTGCACTTTGCACATTGGCGTAGCATGTACCTTTTTTTTTTAGTTTTTCTTGCTATATTTGGTTGTTGAAAATTTCAATAGGAGTGAAAAGTATTTAAATTTGAATTTTGTTTGAAGCAAGAATTAGTAGTGATGATTTAAGGGGTTAACTGCTATGGGAGCAAGCAAGCATGAATTGGACATTTGAAAGCAACTTTATACATCTGGACGAGATTATAATCAGTTAAAATAATAAAAGCAATAATTTCCAATTGATTCGTTATCAACTGGTAATATCAATTTTAAGTAAATCTGATGCTGTGTCTCTCTGTGTGTGCACTGCCTTTTTCTCTTCATATTCAGTTACTGATGTTATTTATTCGTTGGGTTAACAGGCAAAGATACCAGATATTGAGAAGTGCTTAGATGTTGTTGGCACATTGCAAGCTAAGAAGGGTACTGGTGAGGTTCGTTTTGTGTTTGCTTTTGCATAAAAATTGCCAAATATTATAGAATATGATGGTAAATTACTAAATGTTGTTTAGGTAAAAGTATACTTTGGTATTTATATGTGAAGAAAATGTGTTAGATAGTTGTCCAGTTTGCTATTCTAGACGCATGAAATTTGTTAATTGTATAGTGTCGATACAAAAGATTTCCTGGCTCCTTATCCCCCTTGTTATTAGAGAAGGTATATAAAAGGGTGAGAGCATGGAACTAAGGAACTTTATTGCTTGTCTGAACTCTGAAGGCAACACCTGATTAACAACTGTAGCCTCTGCTCAACGTAGTGGTCTGACTAAGATATGATTTATTTTATTTAAGATATTCTAGATTTGTTACTGTTATATTCTAGTACTGTGTCAATTTCCATTTACCGATCGTTGAGATTTATGTTCAACTACCACCAAGGCCTTTCTTCTGTTTTCCAACTAGGTTGGGCTTTGAGAGAATTTAGATTTGTGATCTGTACATATTATTATTTACTTGTAATTCTACTGCTTGTTTCAGTTTCTTGTTTTAGGCCATCAATTTATATTTTCCTTAGATTTTTCACTGGTTTAAATATAATATTTTATGTGTTCCAGTTTGTACCATGTGGGGAAAGAAGGGGAGGGGGAAAAAAGACCTCATTGGTATTTGTCTATCGCCAACCCCCAATAGTTTTATTCATTATCTCAACCTCACTTGACTGAGAATCAACTATTGTGATTTGTGTACACATTCCCCCTTATCTCTTTTCTTTTTATCTTGCTGCCATCCTCTTGTAGAAAATTGATGGATTGACTACATACGAATACAGTCATACACTGCTCATGCATTAGTATTTATGTTGGTGCCAAGTCCACTGCCTTGTATTCCAATTTATGTTTGATTCCCGATTTTTCAATTGGAAATCTCTTTGGATTAAAAAACTGCCTCTGGTTGTGATACTTGGTTACTGAAAAATGTTAAAAATAACAATAAGTCTAATTTAATTTCTTCGGTAAACACTGTACCACATATTAGTTGGTTTATGTTTTACTCGACTCAATTGCAGGCACTGCTTGCTGATTTTGAAGTGTCAGAAGGAATATATTCGCGAGCTTGCATAGAAGAAACTGACTCAGTCTGTTTGTGGCTGGGAGCAAATGTTATGTTGGAATATTCATTGGAGGAGGTCCTTCCTTGTTATTTTTTTGTTGTTATTTTCATTTCTTCATTCTTTTTAGGTTTTCTGGGTACATAACTGCCGATGTAATCTGCTGCAGGCTACTGCTCTGTTACAGAAAAACCTGGAAAATGCTAGAGCTAGTTTAGAAGTTCTGATTACTGATCTGGAGTTCTTGAGGGACCAAGTTACAGTAACTCAGGTTAGATTGCTATTTTTCAGGTGCTCTGCATGTGTCTGTAAGTTCATCATGCTTGATTGTCAAATGTGAATATGGCAAGCATCACAATGCCTTCAATACTTTAGGGAGCTCTTGGTTGGAACTTGGAAGATGTAAAATGAGAAGATAGGAACTATAGAAAAGGAAGTGAAAATTGAGAGATGATCAATAGATCAGTGTATTTATTTCACTATTGCATTATCATTTTACATTCATTTTCATATATTATGAAACTCTTGTTTACCCAACAGATGAGGACATACAGTGACAACACATTTTTGTTTATTCAGTCCTCACATTTTCAAAATTTTTCATTTTGGGTCTTAGGACACTTGGGGGATTTTTTTTTTTTTTTTGTTGGGATATGTATTTCATGACCCAACATTGGATGAAGTTCCTAACATTGAATATTTGTTGTTCTTAATCTTTGTTCTATATTGGATCAGGTTACAATTGCTCGCGTGTATAATTGGGATGTTCATCAACGGAGAATCCAACAAGCTATTGCCACGCCTACTTCAGAATAGCAAAGAAATTTTTTTCCCCGCCTGTTTCAACATTTGGGCAGCTGTACGTACCCTTTCAGCTGAGAGTACGATTCTCATCTCTGTTCACTCTAGTTTTTAGATGGATTGCTGTTACATTTTCATCCTTATTCTGGTTTCACTACATTAGATCATGGCACTCGAGGATAGGAACCAGTTTTGATAAGTGCCGATTGATTTACTGGACTCTATTTGTAAAAATAGTAATACCATATTTATGTAGTAGGTCAATGGGGCATGCTTTGTTTGGTGTGATCATATGGATGACATTTTGGAATTTATTTATACTTTGTTGAATTTGACAATGGTGGCATTTTGATTGATTGTCTAACCAAAAGCTGTTATTTGAATTCAAAAAATGGACTGTGAGGGCAATCAAAAGATGACCCCCCAATGTAGGGTTCAGTCAACTAATGAAATCTGTCGGTAGAATTACGCAATTTGAAGGGACAACACGTCATAATCAATAGCTATCCAAAGATGTTGCACCTTATCCTTCCTCCTAAGAGTCGTAGATCTTGTACGGTTTCTGACATAAAAATATAATATAGTATGCCATTAATTTAGATGCGGTCTTTTTTTTTCAGATCCTGTGTTAATGTGGAATGTTTATACACTAGGTTGTCTCTATTTTTTTGTATAGTATGAGTTTAATTGCTATACACTGAAATTTTTATAACGTCGTCTAATCAAATACTTATATTGGCATGGCTTTTGAGGTACTAAGTGATTAGTTAAATGTCTCTATTAACGCAATAGTATATTAGATTCAGAAATGTTTGGTAACAAAAAAAGTTTAACTAAAATCAGTCAGAACTTGATTTATTTAGTATTTATTAATTGCTATAGTAATTAATAAATACTAAATAAAATAAATTTTAGTTTCTTTTTTTTGTCTTCCTAACATTATCCATTAGGTTTCCATTAATATACATATATCACTTAGTGAAGGATATGATGATTGATCTGGTCAACTCGTATAATAATACGGTTTCTGGAAAGAAAAGAAATGAGAGAAAACAATGTAATGTAATCCAGGATCTTAGTCTCAACAGTGGAATGATATGGGTAGTATGTTAGGTAAAGTGGCATTGTTGTTCATGTGCCCAAACAGGATTGGTTTGTTGTGCATATTGCATGACGTGGTTGAATATTATATGGTCAGTGGACTAATTAATTTCATCGGCATAGACTTTGCACATGGGGACCCATAAACGACGCTATGTGTCATACTCATAACTCACAAGTCAATACCATAGCACAAAACACCTTTCTAATGTACACAGTTTCCATTTTTATTTTTCACCTGTTTTCCATTCATTTAAAGTATAAAATGCTTGCCCCTCTAATTGCTGAACAGATTGTATATTAAAATTCTGCATACTTAAATAAAAAGTATAATTAATTTTAATGATAGAGAGTATATTATTTAAGATTGATTATGAAGATTTAAAGTTGTTCCCTTTTCCCTTGAAACTTTTTGTGTCCGTCTAGCTAGTAACTAGGTACGTTGAAACTTGAAAGTTTGGTGATTTCTAAATTCTAATGTTGGTGGATCCTCAACGGATGTCTTTCACAAGAGTGTAGTTTTCTCTTATCTTTGATATTAAATTTAAACTGTTCAAGGAAGAAAAGTTGGTGATACAAAACTTAGTGCCGGTCTCAGTTTCTCACTCCTACTTTGCTTTTAAATTTTGAAACTGACTCGTTTACCCAAGAATTTATCTTTGGCAACTACTCTCATGAAAATGCCAAAACATCTTTCATGATGATCCTTGTTTAAAAAGTGTAACTTATTTGTTTAGCAACACTTTAAATAAAAGTAACACTTTTACTTCAAATAAAAATCAAGTCCTACAATCTATCATCTAATAGTTAAAATGATGTATTTTCACATGATGACAATCATTAAATCTTCATTGAAGTAGCCACCTTTATCTTTAGCTTCTGGAAATTGATTTGCACATTATTATTCAATCCTCAACTATATCTTAACCAAACAACCATCCAAGGTATAAAAGTGGCGAACCTTTTTCACACCGGGAACCTTGGCCCATTTAATGCGTGACCTGATGGTCCACCAATCCTTATCCATTATAACTACCACATATAAAATGGACCCATGAATTTCCAATATGTATGTAATTATGTATTTGTTTAGGCCTTAGGGCTTTAATTTCTCATGGATCCAGAACTAGAATGGTTGTTAATCGTGTTTATATCTTATGCCGAAACAACTCTATTTTTTTTCCGACAGAATCTTCCAACCCGACGTGCCAAAAACTAATTCACTGCGGATCGAAGCTCTATTTAAGAGTTTATTATTGGCCAATAAGTTGTTGCATACACAAGTCAAGATTTGAATCTCCAATACTTAAGCAGACCAATACCTAATCACTAACAACTTTTATAATATTGTGTTGTTTAAAAATG